>NW_022630995.1:62200320-62800320 GCF_010015895.1 Lontra canadensis | reverse complement strand
TACTTCTCTACATCATTGTTTGCTAAATATTTTTCCCTTTAGGGAGCCTGGTGTCTGACTACTGACACCCTCTCCCTTTCCAAGATCCCTTTGTGGCTTCAGGGTGCTAGTGGGTGTCCAGGCGGGGGTCTCCATTCATGACAGCAAAGACTGTGCCTTGCCCACCATTTTGAAAGGCTCTAACTCCTTTGGGCCCCGGGGCTGTGGATGCCGCTAAGAGATTGGGCCTGTAGGGGATATCACAAAGCAAACCCTGGGACCTGACAGATCTGTGCTCAAATTCTTGGTCTTGCATGTTCAGTGGAAGCTTAGGCCCATCAGTCCCTCTCCGAGAACCTCTGTTTCCCCATTTGTAAATGCGGAGGTATTCTCTTGCAGCCCTTAATTTCCTCAGCCCCACTGCCCCGTTGAGTGGGTCAGGGTGACGAGGCACAGTGCTTCTCTTTGTTCCTGCAGTAAAACAGCCCAGCAGCTAGGAGTGATAAGGAACTTGGTGAATGTTTGGAGAGATTAAAAAATAGATCAAAATGTACAGTGCAGCTTAACTCAAGCTTTAGGAATTCTTCCCTACCCCCTGTACTTGGGCTCTAAGTCCTGTGTGGTTTTACCTCCTAAAATGTTATCTGTGGCTTGCCTCTGGCCTCTTCTCCCCTCACCAGATGAGGATACAGCTTCAGCGCTATCTCTAACCCCAGGGGGTGCCCTCCAGAAAGCCCTCCGTGTGGACCCTGAGCAACTGGTCTGAAACGCACAGGTGTCCCCAGGCAGAAACCTCTCCATGGCTCCCTGGTGTGCTTAAGGTCAAGTTCAAGCCCTTTAGATTTATATTCATTCCTTCCTTCCACTAGACCTCCAGTCACCTGAGGGCAGAACTGCCTTGTTCATCTCTGTATCTTTAGTGCTTGGGAAAGTATCTGGCGCTTAATAGGTTCTCAAGATATGGTAAGGATGCTGCTTATTATTTGTGGAGCAGGGTACCTCACCACTGTTAGGAATGTCGGTTGTGACCCCGTGGATGTCAGTATTACTATCTCTTACATGGATGAAGAAGACAGGGATCTTGGCAGGATTCAAAATGAGCATTAAGTAAATACATGCTTATCCTTTTAACCTCTCTAAAGGGAGTTGTGGAGCATCTCTTGCTTTAATTGGAGACAAGACGTCTGAGCCCTGAACCCAAAGTCTTTTCCAGGTTCAGAGACAGCCAAGGGTTGGCTGGCACAGGGCAGGGGTGGGCATGTGCGGTGTAGGGTGGTGTGCATCGGCCTGGACAGAGCCGTGTGGGAAATCCCGCCCGATGGCAACCCCATCGGCTGAGTCCTCAGCTGAAATCGGACCACCAGCTTTATCTTTATCATCTGTACGTGACGTATCTGCAATATGAAATGCTTGTGGGACTCTTCATCACTGATATCTGCTGATTTCTAGTCATTAATAGTTTCCCACTGTGAGCATAAAACTGTACGAAAGTGATGAACGTCTTGCAAAAAGAACAAGAAAACGGCACTTAACTTGTATTCCCGCCGCCCTTCCAACCACTGTCAGTGTTCTTTCCAGCCTTGTCCAGAGGCAGCACGAATAAAATGTTTTGCTTTTTATGTAGAAGGAAGGGAGCTCACTCATTTGTGCCCTGCTTCTGCCACTCCTGAGCTGAGTGGCCTTGGGCAAGTTCTTCAACCTCTCTGAACCTCCGTGGCCTCAGCGGTCCCCTAGAGAATTCATCTGCCTGCCACGGTTGCTGCTCTCTGATGGTTGGTTGGATGGGCGAGGAGAGTTGGAGTGGATCGGTGGTAAGGGGAAGTGGGGAACAGATGAGGAAGGGCCCCATTCAGGCCCAGGATCAAGGGACCCTGAATGAGAACTCTGCGTGGCTCAAGGTGACCATGAGTGAGGGGGTGGGTGGGGGAACCTCATGGGGTGGGAAAGGGTGAAGGGGTGGCCAGTGGGGAGCACATTGTGGAGGGAGGCAGAAGAAACCGGTTCTCAGCAGGGAGATGGGTGACCTGGTCCAGTTGGGAGTGCCAAGGGGTCAGAATAGAGACAAGGGTTTGGGCCAGAAGGGGCTAGGGCTTTACGTTCCCATTCCCAGGAGCCCTTTCTCAAGTGAGCCTGTGGGTAGGCTCGGGCACCCACTGTAACTACTACAGGGGTCCTCAGGGAGGGGAAACTGAGGCCCACAGCAGCTGTGTGGCTTCTCCAGAGTGACTCCATAAGTTGAGGGATGTGAGCCTAGGTGCCCCTGCTTTTCTGCATCATGGCCTGACTGGTCCACACTGCCAGCTCCCAAGGATAGAGGGAACTCCTCAGGCAGGCTTGAGGTTGTGTGGCTTGTGTTTTCTTAGACCAGGAGCCAAGGACCAGGGCTGGCATGAGCGGAAGATTTGTAATCCTCTCTGGGCCCAGAGTCCCTCCCAGCTGCTCTGCCCTCATGTCAAAGATGCTTCTTTACCTGATGATGCTTATTTCCTGATTTATCATTATATTTTACTTTTCTACCTGATTAATTCGGAGAAGTTTGCTGGTGGTCCAGGGTTTCTCTGGCAAGAGACATGGCTGCGTCCTGTAAATAGTTTCTTCTAACAAGTGCTCTGAGGCTTGGGTCAAGAAAAATCGTCATCTTGCTACAGAGACGTTATTGTGACAACTGACATTTGAATATGAAATGTATCCATGGTAAAACTTCCTGGGTTTGCTAATGGTGTTGTGATTTCACAACATCCTTGGTCTAAAGAGATAAAAGCCACAGCATTTAGGGTGAGATGCTGTGACGTCTGCAGTTTACTTTCAAATTGTTGACAAAAATAGAAACGTGTTCTTCTTTATCGGTAGATAAAGCAGATATGGAAAAATGTGAAAAATCAGTTGAGTCTAGATGACGGTGTAAAGCATTCATTTTACTATTCTAGGACTTTTTCTATAGTTTTGCAACTGTGCAAAAATAAAACTTTTGAAAAAAGTGCTCCTGGCCGGGAGGTGACTTGAGGATCTTGGGGCCCACCTGTTGGCCCCGTGCTCCCCGCCCCATCCTTGTCTCTGTCCATTTGATGCAGGGAGAACTGCTTGCCCCAAAGTTCAATTCTAAGTGGCCCCTTGGGGTCCAGTTTTGAAATCATGGCAGAGGCTTTTGACAAAATGTATTCCCCTCTCTATAGGGAAATTGTTAGATTTTTAGAATCTTTGCTTTGGGATTAATTTTTCAAATTTTCATTCTTACCTTCTTTTAAGTTTTTCTCAAAATTGTATTGCCTTCTAAAATGGCTGAGTCAGTATTTGTTGTTGTAATTACTCAAACAGAGAAGAGAATATGGAAAATAGGAGACCCTCATTTTCTCCATCCCCTATGGGGGTAGCCAGTGCTATGTGGAACCCTCTAGAGCACGTACAAACATGCACGGTCATCCAGTAAGGTTTGACGTCTTATCATTTTTATCCTTTGTTAACCTGGTTAGCCAACTTCCGACTTCTCCTTGAAGATGCAGCTTGGGGGTCATCTCCTCCAGGAAGTCCCTCAGGCTCTCTATGCTGACCTCATCCTTTGTAATCATCCAAATCCGAGCCGCCTTCCCTGCCAGGTCTTGGGTAACACAAGGCCAGCTGTTACTGTTTCATGGTCTGTACTTGAGCTGGGAGCGCAGGAGATGCACAGTCAGTGTTAGTGGAGGGAACAAATGGGCACACGAGGTATCCTGAGTGAGGAAGCCTTGTGCGCAGAGCCTTGCAGGTAGGAGGAACTTTCTCATTCCGAATGCTCCTCCTGGACCCGGGGGAGGAGAGTGCTAGGGCCCTGGGTGTCTGGTGACAGAATGTCACTTTAGGGAATGTGGACACTCTCTCCCTGGGGCTCCCATGCCCTGTTTGATTCTTTCCTGACACTAATACCCTATGTGGGTTGGGCTGATGGGGTGGCCATGAGCTCCCCAAGGGCTGGGCCAGAGCTGGGTTCTTTCTTCTCCCCATGGCTCAGTACAGCCTGATTTGCTGGGGGTCTTGGTGGTGATAGGAAGAGGCCCAGGCCAGGGCTGGAGCAGCTCAGGATTCAGATGTGAGCCTGGCCTGGTTCTTTTTATCTTCTGTGATCCTGACTCCTTCTTCACTGGAGGCAATGTTTTCTGCAGCTGGGATCTATTAATGTTATCTGCAGCTCATCTGACAGATGCCAACGACGGGGTCATGGCCAGCTTGAGGAAGTGGGAAGTTGAGAGGGCATGGAGAACTGCGTGGCGAGATTCTCAGCCAGCATGTTCAGGCAGTGTCGAGAAAAGGTCCCTCGCTCTGAGTAGCTGTCCCGGGCTCACCACCCATTTCAGGCTGGAGGGGTCCACTGGTCGGATGGTAGGATTGTAGACTTTAGAGCACGGGACCGTGGTTTCAAAGGCTTACATCCCAGGGTGTGAGCAGGGCTGGGAATTACCACATGGTGCCCTGTGGCCTGCCTTCTGGGAGAATGGTCAGTATCATTGGGGAAACTGTGGAGAAGTGAGAGAAGTTCTGCTTTTGTGTTAGATGTTATTAATGTAAATATCAATAATGCTTAGCTATTACATGTCTGTATAGCTTTGCAAAAATATGCACTTCACCAGTTTCAAATCCAGCACTTTCCCTGTGGAGTGGAGGCATAAATGGAGTGGGAAGGTGGCTTTTTTGGCTCCCCTGATTCTGTGCCAGGCCCTGGGGAGGGTGGTGGAGTTTGGAGATGGGAGGAGCATAGTCAAGCCTTCAGGGCACACCTGGCCTAGGTGATTTTTGAGGTTGAATCACAGGTATCCAGGACACGTGAAGATTCCTCTTCCATCTTCCCACACTGGTCACTATTTTGTACTTATGCCATTGGCATTAGGGTCTGAACAAATGCTGAAGCAAATTGAAGCAAGTTATGTGACAGCCAGCTCCCTGACCTTCTCTCTCCATTTCTCATCTGCCTTTGCACCTAAACAGGCATTCTTTGCTGCTGGAACTGTATTGTGAATATCTAGTGATGGCGCAGGTGGTGATGGTATGATGATATGATGGTATTGGTGAAGGTAGTAGTAGTGGTGGTGATGGTGATAGTGATAATGATGATGGTGATGGTGTTGGTGATGGTGGTGATGATGGTGGCAATGGTAGTGCTGACGATGATGATGGTGGTGATGGTGGTGTTGATTGTGATGGTGATGGTCATGTTGGTGATGGAGGTAGTGGTGATGGTGGTGATTAGGATGGTGATGATGCTGGTGGCAATGGTGCCAACAGTGATGGTGGTGATCGTGGCAATGATGGTGATAGTGGTGGTGATGATGGTGAAGGTGATGGTGGTGGTGGTGATGGTGGCGATGACTTTGGACACAGGGATGGTGGTGAGAGTGGCAACAGCACTGAACCTGGAAATTCCAGGCATGTAGTAGGCATCCTTTTCTCTTACCACTTTAGCTTTCCACATCTTTTGTTCCCTCACAACAACCTATGGTTTTGAACCACCATGGCCCATTTTGCAGGTGAGACACCTGAGTCACAGGGCCACCCAGTGCCTGCTAGAGGAGGACTCAAAGCCTGATGGACTAGCTTTTGAACACTCAACCAGGGTTACCCAAGGGTGATCCTGGCACTGAGCATTCTGTCACCTGGGCACCTGTTGGAAATCCATGTTCAGGGCCCCCAGCCTCTTTGACCCACATTGCCGGGGAGGGGCCAGTTCAGGAAAATTCGAGGTACCTGTAGAGTTGTTGTCAGGCACATTAAGGTTGAGAACTGCTGCTCTAAGCTGCCACCACTCCTGTCCTCAGTGGCCAGGTCACCGTGGACCCAAGCTCAGGGGACTCTGGTCTTGTTACTCAGTGGCCTGCCAGCAACATGGCATCACAATGGAGCCCACAGGGCCCTGACCCAGAGCCTTCTGCTTTGGCTGTATGCTGGAATTGACTTAGAAACCACCAAGACCTGGACTGCATATTGGAATCCTGAGTCGGCGGGACTGAGGAGAGCCTCTGCATTGGGAATTCTCAGTTTCCAGATGATTCTCTCATGCAGCCCAGGTTGAGACCTGCTGCTCCAGAGCTGTTCTCTGTACCATGGGTGTCTAGGTGCCCCTTTGAGAGTTCTGGTTTGGTGGCCTGCGGGGAGCCAGGCACTGGCACGAAGAATAAATTCTCTTGATGTTTCTTGAACCGAGAGCTGGCCCTTCACAGCTCCCTCAGCCGCCAGATGTAGGCCCTGGGGAACGGCCTCTTGTCTGTCCCTTGGGCGCCTGTGTCCCGTGCATCTCCAAGTCTTCCCAGTGATTCTTCTTGACCGTTCCCTGACCACCTGGGCACCTTGCTTCCCCCTGGTACACCAGCTCCCCTACCTGGAATGTTCCATTCCTTTTCATCGGGTCAGCCCTTTCTCCTTCAGAAGTCCCCTTGGCATCCCTTCTTGCTCAAAGTCTTTGGGGAGGGGCCTTTGGCTGCCTCAGTTGGTTGAGCAGCAGACTGTTGATTTCGGCTCAGTGTCCTGGGGCCCAGCCCCATACCTCTGTGCTCAGCAGGGAGAGCCTGCTTAAGGATTCTTTCTCTTTCTGCTCCTCCCCCTGACATGCACTCTCTTTCTCTAAAACAAATAAGTAAATCTTAAAAAAAAAGTCTGGGGACCTCCGTGTCTGGGACAGTTTGACCTTCTCATGGGCCAGTTTCCTTCCTTTCAGAGCCCCTGTCTGGGGTCCACCATCTGCCCTGTCGTAGGTATGTTTGACTAATGTCTGCTCCAGCCACTTGAGGGTGGCATGTGCTGGTATAGACACTAGCTTCCCAGTACCTGTGGGGCCGTACACAGGGGAAGTGGGGGGGGTGTCAGTGAGTGTCCTCCCACTGAATGACTGGAGAAATCCAGAGAAATAGACAGAGTTCCTCCAAGGAACCGCCTTCTTTACTCCTATGGGCCTTAACCCTGTGCTCTGATTGAAGCCCCTCCCCCACCCATGTCCTGATCCCCATCCTGGCTGGCTCTCATGAGTGCTGACTCTCAGGTAGCTCAGGGCCACTTTCTCCGGACCTTCCCTGAAGCCTGGGCTCCCACAGGACTGTGGGATTCCCTGTCAGAACTCTGATGTCCTCTCTCTCTCTAGTGATCTTCCCCACTCACACATGGGGCGTTGAGAGCAGATGCTCCCTGGGCATGTAGGATGTGAACGAGTCGGACCCAGTAGGTGCTAATCATGACCTGGGGACCTACTATGTGCCATGAGCCATGCTAGGCACTGAGCACAACAGACCACCCCCTGCCTTCCTAGAGCTCATCTGCAGGGGCGGGAGTGGGGAGCAGCACCACACGGACAGACGTGGAAGGTGTGCTGAGATCTAGAGCTATGTGAGGGGAGGCCTGGAGAGCCCTGAAGGGAGTGAGGGAGGAAATCATGTGGGCATTTGGGGGAGGATGGTTCAGGGATAAAAGTAGCAAGTGCAAAGGACCTGTGGTGGGAGCATGCTTAGTGGGTTGAGGGGCAGCAGGAGGCCAGCGTGACTGGGAGCAGTGCCCAAGGAAGCCAGGATGTGAGGTCTCGGGGTGTTGGGGGTTATCCATGATGGCGGACCTCAGCAGTGTTTGATGGCAATGATGCTGTCTTACCAGAGTCCACGCTCTTCCTTCCCAGGACCTTGCATCACCAACCCAGCCAGTCTGGGGCTGTATCCTCTAGCCTGGCTGGCATGCCAACACCCTCACAAGCCTCTCTGCTTCCACTTGTACCCCTCAAAGCTACTCCACTAAGGAGCCAGAGGGAACTTTTTAATGGAAACTTTGTGTTCTGTTGCTGAAAGCCCTTGACTTTGTGCATTCAGAAATAACGGAGCTGTGTCCAGTCATTGGAAAGAGTACAATGCCCTCATGACTCCTAGCCTTGGGGAGGCTGCCTCTGCCTCCAGTAGGGGCTTCCCTTGTCTGTGATGACTTCCATTTCCATAGAGCCCTCCCACCCTCCATGCAGTAGCATTGCATCATGGGAAGAGAATGGGACTGGGTTGGACAAGCCTGGGGAGGTTATGTTCCTTGACCCCTTAGTACCTTGGGTTCCCTGTTTGTAAGGTGAGAGCAGTATCAGGGTCCCCTCAGAGGGTTGGACTGACTAAGACAATGGGGCTGTGATGCTCCAGCATGATACCTACACATGGGTTCAGGGACCCTGAGCAACTAGGGTCATCACGTCATGGACGGACTATGACAATAATCATCAGGGAAGAGAGTGTCTGGGCAGGAAGGCTGGACTCAGTGGGGTCCAAGTCAACTTAATGGTAAATAAGTTAGATTACAGAAGGTGGGCTCAATATGGCAACATGGAGGTCAAGGGAGGTGAGTAGAGGCCAGAGTAGGTAAGTGGAGGTCAGAGTGGATAAGTGGAGGCCAGGGGAGGTGAGTGGAGGCCAACACAGCTGCAGGAGCTGAAGCCGTACAGCAGGGAGGCAAGGAGGCCATGCAGACAACAGATGGAGACAGCCTCGAATGACTGTGAAGAAGCAGAGAGAAGCAGAGGTTTGGGGGGATTGGACACAGAGATTGGGGTGGGAGGGCTCCGTTTTGTTTTAATGGGACTGACAAGCTGATAGTGAGGTGCTCCTGGAGAGAGGACAGAGTGGGGAAGTTTGGGGAAAGGTGGGAAGGAGGGGGGTCCACAGCCAGGGAGAAGAAGAGGTGTTGATTTGGGAATTTGGGCTCGGTTCAGTTTTTTAAAAAAAATTTTATTTAGGATGCCTGGGTGGCTCAGTCGGTTCAGCTGCTGCCTTTGGCTCAGGTCATGATCCCAGGGTCCTGGGATCGAGTCCTGCATCGGGCTCCTTGCTCAGTGGGGAGCCTGCTTCTCTCTCGGCCGCTGCCTGCCACTTTGCCTGCTTGTGCTTTCTCCAACAAATAAATAAATAAATAAAACCTTAAAAAAAGATTTTATTTATTTGACAGAGAGAGAGAGAGAGAGGGAGAGAGAGCACAAGCAGGGGGAGCAGCCGGCAGAGGGAGAGGGAGAAACAGGCTCCTTGCTGAGCAGGGAGCCCCATGTGGGGCTTGATTCCAGGACCCTGGGATCATGACCCTGGATTTGGGCACACCATGCTTTATTTAACCAGCTCTGTGCTTACCTGACTGAGCCACCCAGGCACCCCTACATTCAGTTTTCTTCTGTCTCCTTAATAAAGAAATACCATTTTTCTCTCCTGAACATTCTGTGCAATTTTTATTGGCTTCTTTTAATTTGATTATAAATGGACTCACCTTCCAGTTTTATGCATGAATTGCTTACTGCTGGTATGTAGGAAAGAAAGCATTTGTATTTTTGTTTGTTTGTTTGTTTGTTTTTTAGCATCTAACTACTATCCATTGCTTTAGGAGACCCTGAAGATCCCATCAGTGTGTTTCAAAACAAATGTGTGACTTATACCTCTCCTCATCTTCTTTTCTTCCCCTGTTTTCTTGGTCCCAAACCCACCCTCTCCCGTCTCTCCTGCCCTTGATAGGAGCAGGCCACCTTCTCTTTCCAAGAATTCCAAGCCTCTTCCCCCTGCCTCCACATGGAAATAGCTTTCTTGGTTCACCCTGTTCGTGAGGGCTGTGATGTCAACAGGTGTCTGTATCCATGTGGGTTTTTCCCTGAGAAAGAGGATCTCACTGCCTGTCACTGGCTTTTCCCATGCAGCAGGTGTCGCCAGGATCTTCCCACGGCCTCCACAGTTTGGGCACCCCATGCTTGATTTAACCAGTTTTGTGCTCTTCCTTTCATTCCGGACCACGCCCTCGTCTGATCATTTCCTTAGGGTAGATTCTAAAAGTGAAGCTAAGGAGCAAAAGCGATCCATATTTAAGTTTTTCACAGAAATTGTCAAACAGCACTCCAGAAAAAGTTGTGCCAATTTGTACCCACTGAGAGTGAATGAGAATAGCAGATTCCCAGAATCTTGCCAACAATGAATATGGAACATCTCTGCTAATGGGATAAGTGAGAATTCTCCTTCTGGTCCTCATTCCGTTGGTTACCGACGAGGCGGAGCGTCTTCTCCTGGGAGCCCTGGCCCCGTGCTTTCTCTTCCTTGGGGAATTACATTCTCATTATTCATACCAATTTTTCTATTGGCGTGTTGCTTAAAACAACTTTGATTTGTAAAGCTGCTTAGTCCATTAAGGATATTAGCCTGTGGTCTGTGAGATGGGACAAATGCTTTCTCCCTGCCTGTGGTCTGATGTTCTTGCCATGATGTTTTCCCTCCACAGAACTTCAACATCTGAGCCTTCTGTAGCTGCTTAGACTTTCTGCCCCCTTTGCCATTTGTGTTTTGGAGATTGTTTTGTGGTTTCTTTGTGTTTATTTCAGTGAGCAATCTACCTGTAAGTTGTTTTGCTGCAGGAATCTAAGTGGATATCCAGTTCTCGTGGCTCCCAGACGGCTAGTCCTTCACCCAGTGGTTGTGGACCAGCTGGTGTCTGTCTCCGTTGATGTGTGTTAAAGTTCTGTCCACCCTTGGATCTGGTTTTGGATTTTCTCTTCTGTCTCACTGATCTGTTGAGCAGCTTTGTTGTTCTTTTCCCTATGGAGAAAGGCACACACTTCGAGCCTTAAGTTTTCAAACCGGCTTTCATTTCAAGCTGAAAAGATGGACTTCTGGTCAGAGTATGACCACTACTGTCTGGGAGCAAGGGGCCTGGAAGACCTTGTGGGGGTGATCGCTCCTCCACCCCAGGCTTTCTAGAATGTTCTCACTCCTACTTTCCATTTGGTCCCGGGGACAGGTGGGCAGGCAGATACCGCCCCCCCCAATGCTGTCCCTACACTGGAAGGTTCTTGGCCTTCAGGTGCTTTGTGCTTGAACTTGTGAGCACTGGTGGGAAGCTGGAATGTGCAGGGGGCCGCTGGGATGCCCAGAGCACACACTGTGCTTGGGACACTGTCTGTCTGAAGTCCTGCCAGCATCCCTGTGAGGTAGCCCGTTCTTACTGTCCTTGCTTTCCAGGCAGGGGAAAGAGACAGAGAGGGCAGGAGTGGCCCGGCCAAGGTTCATGGAGCCAGCCTACAGCTGGGGCCCCACCTCGTTGCACTGTTCTCTGTGGCTAGCCTGGGGAGTGTGCCCGGAGAACTCTTCTGGAGTTGTACAAGCTTGGTTCGCTTTGTTGCCTGGGGGGAATAAAACGATCTGTGGAACCAGGCTGAGCCAGCCCAGCACTGTTGAAGATTTCACTGGGAATAGCTCCCCACCCCACCAGACAAGGCTCTGACCTGCTCCTGTGCAGAGAGCTGGGTCTCCTGCACAGCGAATGTGAAGACATACCCAGTGAGATCTGGCATACACACAAGGAGGCTGAGGCTCAGAGAGCTTGGGTGGTGTGTCCAAGGTAGCACGGTGGGGGTGGGGGGACAGAGACCATGGATTCTGGCTTGAAATCCTGTCTCTTCACTGCTGTGACGGCCTGTGCCACTGGCTCATGGAAAGGTTAGGACAGGGGTGGGTTTTAGTCCAAAAGGTAAGTGTTGTGATGGAAAGCCTGTGCTGAAGTTCTAGCTGAAAGTGTGAAGATTTCTGTGTCTACACATTGTTGCTTCCTAAATGTCACTAGTTACCTTGTACAGAACTTGCTGCTTTTGGGGGAATTTTCAAATGAATCTCACGCAGTTCTCAGAACACCCTGGGTAATGGCCTAGATTCTCATCCCCAGATCCCCCTTTGCTGGTGAGAATGACTTGTGCCGGGCACTCGACTCTCTTACTAGCCATGGGATTGGTTACAGGAAATGGGGGCCTGCCGAGGGTCAGCAGGAAGGTAGGTCCATGTTCTCTGAGGGCCAGGAAGTCCCAGCGGGACCAGCTGACAGCTGTTGGGGACAGACCATGTGCCTGATTGAACCTCCAAGGCCAGCAAAATAACCTATATCCTGTGTTACCAAGGAAGATGTTGTTGTAAGACCCTCCAGGCGATGCTGCCAGGAGCATCCAGGTGAAGACAGGTGCACCTGCCATTGGCATTCGATCTTGAATTTACCTCTCAGGAGCTGAGAACTGGAGGGCCAGAAAGAACTACTGGGGGTGGAAGCCAAAAGTTTAGGACAGATGGCATTGGACTAATTTTTGCAAATCGTAAGAAAAGGAGCGCACAGCAATCTGTTAGCTGTGTCGGCATCTGATTTTAATTTTTTAAATCAGAATCATGGACTCCATTAGTTACTGTCTTTTATTAAATCTAAGACACCATCCATTGAGAGATGCGTGGTTATTTTTGTACTGCTAAAGAAAGGGACAAAGAGCAACACTGACAGAGTTAGGCTGTAAGACATTCTTAATTTCAGAAATGTTAAAAGGGGCATAAGTGTGCACTGCTTCCTTGTGAACTTGCTAGCAGATAATGTCCTAGGGCTGGCTTTGTGTGGGCACAGGGGGATGAAGAGACGCTCACCATCACAGCTCCCCCAAAGCACACTCAGAAATGCAGACACGCTAAACAGACTCATTTCAGAAGTTTGCTGATTGATGGGTTCATTCAGTCACAGATGATTTCTTGAGCACCTACTATGTGCCAGGCACTGTTCTAGGCACTGAGGACCCCGCAGTGAACAAAACTCATGGAGCTCCCTCCCCTCCGTGGCAATAAATGTGCCTCCCCAGCAGCCATTCTCATACTCTTCCATGCAGAAATAGTCATGTGCAAGAAATTTATGTTCTGACTGCCAGGCCCTCCTTCCAGGCTTTGCCATTCATTGGCTCTAGGGTGAGACTCAGGAATTCTCATTTTCACAAGCACACAAGGAAGTCCCAGGGCAGGAGGACTTCAAACGAGAATGTAACAAATAGAGCTTCGGTGTTAATGACTTTGTTGTATCCCGTTGTATGAATGTTCTAGAATATACTTAGTTGTTGGGTATTTATCAAATAGGTAGCTGGTTTTATATCTTCCTATTGTAAACAACATACCCATGAATATCCCAGCAGCTAAATAGTTGCCTCCCTCCTCCTTGGTTTCTTTAGGGTAAATTGGACAGGCATCCTTGGGTTGAGTTTTTAAGGGCAAGGTTAGCATTCACTGTGGTTCTCCCAACCACTGTATCTGACCCCAGAGCCTGACTGCCTGGGTTCACATCCCACTTACTAGGTGGGCATTTTTGAGCAAGTTCCCTGCCTTGTCACACCATTTTCTCATCCCTGAAATGGGACAATAGCACCTACTTTTTAGGGCTATTGTAAGGAGTAAATGACCAGCACTGTTGGGCAGAGTTGTGCCCCTAGCACAGCTAGGGAGTGGCCGTGGGGATGGTGAGTGCTGCTGTTGCACTGCAGGGGGAGGGTAGGTGGAGAATTGCATTGGGAGGGGAGGGGGAGAACTGTTTGATGTGCACGACACCTGCGTTCACAACCTGGGTGCAGCAGCGCTCTGGGGACAGAAGCTCTGGATATGCGTAGCCAAGCATATATCACTTGACACTGGAAAACAGACCTTGTGTCATGAATTTGATCTCCACCTGATTCCCACACTGCCACTGGAAGCATCCTCCCACCGCTCAGGTCTGGACGTATTTCTCTGTTCACATCATCTCACTGACATCCCGCTGCTCGGGCACGAAATATAACCTCCTTTACACACTCGACTAGGAAGGAGAGCTCTTTAGAACTTGGTTTCAGCCTTTTCTAATACCTTACCCCCCCATCCCCACCCCTATGTGCTCTCCTCATGGGAGGTGATGGTGGAATTTGGCCATCATCCCTTGGGTTTTGAGGGATGAATAGGAGTTTTCCAGGTGGAAAGGAAAGGCTGTCCTGGCTGATGAGCTGGCATATGCACAGGTGTGGCGGTGTGTTTGGGGTGATGTCAGAAGGTCGTGGCTGGGCATGGGGGATCGGGGTGGGGTATACTGCAAGGAGGATGGCTGTGGGCTGCAGAGGTGGGCCCAGCATTGCAAGGCTCTTGAAAGTCTCCCTAAATTTCTTTGTGTCTCCATCTTCAGTTGTGCCTCTTTCTAGGCTGAAATGCACCTTCACTCATTCCCTATCTTTTTAAAGGACCATAGCCATCTGACAAATTCCTTGCTTAATTGCTAAGGGCACAGAAGGCTTCCCCTTCAATTATTTAGCTTGTCTTGAAACTGGGACTTGGAAGGCGACCAGTCTTTCTTTACACGCTTTGTGGTAAATCCCTTCTGGGAAAGCAGATGCGACATCTCAGAAGGCTTCTCTTGCAAGAAGTTTGATGTGAAAGCGACCAAGTTATTAAAATAACTTAGCGGGCTAAGCTGCGGCTCCCCAGAATATAGTCTCTGTGAATTCATCCCTCTGCTTCTCTTCTGCATCCGCCTGGTGTCCTGTTCGCTCTGCCTCCCCCTCTGCATTCAGAGCCCTGTCCAAGCTCGGTTATTTGTCAGCCCAACACAACGGAAGCTGGCTGCCTCCCGCCAGGGGCAATGGGTCCTGGGCAGTGAGAGATGGAAGACTGAGCCTTGAATCATCACTGTTTCTCAGCAGACAGTAAGCCCCTGCTGTATGCAGGCATCAGGCTAGACTCTGGTCAGGCAAGGAACCCAGACTCCCTGAGCTGGAAGGGGCCCCAGGGAGGGGTCATTTCTCCATGGGCTGTGTGGATATGTGGGTACAGGAGAAGGTCTTAGGTGGCACGTGGACAGACGCATTTTATTGTATTGTATTCATCTTGGTGTGCATTGGAGGAAATATAACTAAAAATATAATCTGAAAAATATATAAATATGTAAAAATATAACCTGAAACCTGGTTTTTTGGGGGATGCTATTGCTTAGAATAAAGCTGAATATGTATATACATTTTTTAAAAGTCGGTAATTGTAAAGAAAAAGCCTGGCAGCTCGGTTGTCAAGGGAGGTGGCCGTGGGGGCCGTGCACGGGTGTGGCTCGCGACAGAAGGCAGATTGCCCTTAGACACATTTCCTTTTATTGTATTTATCTCAGTTTCATGTTATTACATTTATTATAATAAATAATAATATATTAATAAATCATAATATATTATATGTCAAATAATATATTATATATAATTATATTTATCTCAGTTTCATTTTATTATATTTATTATAATAAATCATAATATATTGATAAATCATAATATATTATGTATTATATAAAATGCTACTACTAATAATAATAATATTTATCTCAGTATGTATTAGAGGAAATATAACTAAGGGATTGCTAAGGAATGCCCGCTTCTGTGAGGACGTTCTGAAGGAGGGGCTCTTCTAAGTTTCAAGATCAGAGAACCAGAGCTTACGTTTAGGAGTGAGTCATCCACGCACTCCCCAGGCATCAGCTTCAAATGTCCCATTTTCTCTTTTAGAGACTGCCAGGATTGTGAGGACCAGGTCTTGCCTTGGTTCCTCAGCAGGTGGGCGGTGGTGCCCTCCCCTCCTCTGCCCCCCCCCCCGCCCGCCCACCGAACCTGGATCCGGGATGCAGTTCACGAGTTCCGCCACCGGGAGGCGCTGTGGCCAGGATTCAAACACCTTCCGCTTTTGGGCTCCCACTTAGGGACGTCTGTTGGCTAGGCTGTTGTATTCCTGGGTGATTCGTGGCCCTTTCCTCCCTCCCTCTTCCCCTCCCTCTCTCCGTCAGTGGTTACAGGGCTTCAGGCCCTGTGGTGTGAACCACAGTGGTTACCAAGTTAAAGTAATCCTACTGACCCGTGCTAATGCTTGGTGAGCGGGTATCCTGGGCCCAGCGAATGTGGGCAAACTGTTCTTACTTCTGTCATCTCTCGCTGACTTCTCAGGATAACACTGGGAGTCAGGCATCTTGTTTAGGATCCCATGTTAAGGACGGACGTCCCCTCGATCGAGGTCCCTAAGGGCTGACCCCCTTCGGGACAGAACAGAGACTTTGGTCTGGAGACCCCGTGAGGGTCTTGCTGGGGAGAAGGGGCCTAAGGCCCAGGCGTAGACGTGTCCTGCCTGTTCTCCGTCCTGGTCTAGAAAGCAGATTTTAGAGGCCCGTACTTGCAAAGGTGATTTTCAAGATTTTTGCTTCCTACCAGCAGCATGGAGGCAGTTTTCTGGGGCCCAGATGGAGGCTGTTGGGTTTGGGGGAGGAAGCCAGACAGACGCTGATGCAGGCGCTGCTGGCTCCTCGGGCTTTTCATCAAGATTGGGAGGCCGCCGGGGCGGGAATGCTATGTCAACGCTGGGAGCAGAAGCATGTGTCTATTCCTGGAGGCAGAAGAGGAGGGCAGGGCTGTGTCCCTGCTGCGTCAGGGCCCTCTGTAGGGCCCTGGGGACGCAGATGTGGATGAGCTGTAGACACTGACCTTGAAGTTCACAGCACAATAGGCGGGGTTCGGGTGGATGGAACTCTGAGGGCTGGGTGCCACCCCCCGGGTCCATGATCTTGGGTGGGTCACTTAGTTTTGTCGGGGGGTGTTCTCTCATCTCCTTCTCTGAAATTGAGACGGGATGGGGAGAATGACAGCATCTATTTCAAAGCCTTATGAAGGCCCCCGAGCTAAAACGTACAGACCTCAGAGCCCAGGGCCTGCATCAGCAGCTGCCCATTCCTCAGTCTCTCTGACTTGCTAGAATTTCTTTGCTAGACGGAAGCAGGGGTGCAGGGGCAAGACCTGTCTCCTTCCCTTTCCTCCCATAGCTGGGCATACAGCAGGTGCACACAAACGTTGAGCATGTTTGTGGAGAGAATGAACGTGACATTGGCCTTGGAGGATTTGGGGTTTAGGCCAGGTAGAGACTTGGGAAGAGGGGCGGTGCTGCGGGTAGGCAGGGAGAGGGAAGGAGCAGAGGTGCAGAAGAGGGCAGGCTGGAGGCCCTGGCAGGGAGTGAGGGGAATGGAATTCTGTGGGGAGGGCCAGGTGCAGACGGAGAAACTCACCTGGGGCTCTGCTGGGGATACTAGCTGCCGGCCAGACGTGGTTGCTAAGGTCCTGGGGCTAGCTTCTGAGCCCAGGTAAGAAGGGTTTGGCTTCGTCTTCTCTAGCCTGGTGGTGGATGAGGGCCTACTCTGTGCTGGTGGGGAGACGAGAAGTGTGGGCTGTGGCCTCATTCTCCCAGAGCTTACAGCCTGATTGGGAGAAAAACGACCCCACAGGTAGAATAATAGGACTTGGACCTGGTGAGCAGATATAAATATTGGATTTAAATTAGGTAACTTTTTTTTTTTTTTTTTTTTTTTTTTGCCTGGTCTTTGGAAGACAGATGAAACAGATCTCCCTTCTGTCTTGGGCACATGTGGGACACGCTGTGATTTAGAGTCGGGTCTGGTGTCGGGTTCTGGACTCCCAACTTCTTACCATGGTGGCCTTGGGCTGTGACACCTGATCTCACGGAAACACTGTCTCCCCGTCCGTAACATGTGAGAGTTGCTCTTCATCGGTAAGACTCGAGGGCCAAGTGTGATCATCCACCCAGAGCTGATCTGGGACACGGTGCCTCCTCCCTGCCTGGGGATGGAGGCTCTGGGAGCTCTGCAGGTAAAGTCCCAGCATCCTGGGTTTTTTATTCGGAGTCTGTGATACGGCCGCGTGGGTCGGCGTAGGAGAGCAGCTATGTACGCACAGAGAATAAATGAGAAATGCATGTCGGCATGTGCTACAGCTCCTGGGGGTCAAGCTGTGAGCTCAGTCTCTCAGCTCCAGTGTCCCAGCATCCAGCTGGCCCCCAGGAAATGCTGGTGAATGGAACAAGGCGGAAGAGGGGAAGAAATGGGCTCTGCCATTGTGAAAAGGTAGACTTGCCCTTTGTGGAGTCTGAGCCCATAGTAAGCATTTGGAGTCCGAGTGGTGTCTGGCTTATTGCAAAGAACCGTGGGATAGGGGGATGTTCACATGCATTTCCTGGAGTGCTGAAGCTGAGGCTTGAAATCCTCATTTGCTTAGGAAGAAACAAATGCAAAACGGCAGCACTCCTCTGTTCAGGGAAAATCTGCTGGTGCGAGCCGGTACTTGGGACAGGTGGTCAGTGTCTGCATGGAGTCTGTCACCAGGAAAGGCAGTTTCCTGCTCTTGGTCTAAAATAGATAATAAATGCACCACAGCCATCAAATCGTTGCACGCTCGCTGGTCTTCAACTTGGGACCCCCTTGGGTTTACTTAGTAGCATACTAACCCAACTAACCCAACCCAGCCCAACCCATTAACCCAACCCACAGCTTTTCCAGAAAGCTGACCTGCAAGGAAAGCAGCTACTCAGTACGAGGCTCTGGGGTCAGCCCGGGAGCATGTCCTTGCTCCGAAGGAGTGACTGTTCACAGGTGAGCTCTGGGCGGGTGGGAACTTCTGCCTGCTCAGCGTTCCCAGGGCGGAGAACAGCATCCTTGGAAAAAAAAGCAGAGGCAAGACGCATCCTTGAATGCATGAATGATTGGGTGAAATGAATGAGTGATGGGATGGAACAAGTTGCAAGGTGATGCCAACATGGGGTGGCCAGGTCAGAGGGGAGCATGGGAGTCGTGGGTGCCCTGACGCAGATTACAGAAGTTTCCGGGGGAGGCTTGTGAGCAGAGGAGGAGAGTATCCATGGGGCACCCTGGCCCTCTGGGAGAGGGATGCATAGGGACAGAGCCCACACCCGGGAGTAGGGGGAGTGAGCGTTCCGGGGGTTGAGTAGGTGGTGGCGTGGGGGGGCTTTGGAGGAAGCCAGTGCAGGTAGATAGAGCGCTGTTGGCCTGGCTGGTGGGCTTGGACTGGACCCCAAGCTGGGGGGACCACCTGAAGCTATCTAGGTGGAGGACTGACATGATGGGGTACCCTAGGAGACCCCCATGGATGACGGGAACAGCAGAGCCTGGGACTCAGAGCAGGCAGTCCTTCCATGTGCCAGCTTTCCTCGGCTCTTCATTCACCAGGTGCTGCCCGAACATATTCTCTGTGGACAGCCAGTTACCTACTGCGGTGTGCTTTTTAAAACAGACATCTTCTTGGGAGCCCCCTTGAATGACTGAGGGCCCCTTAAGTGACTGAGGATTAACAGTTGGCCCTTTCAGACCAACACCCAGACCTTTGTTCCCGTTCTGCTTCATTACATACTGGCTCTGTGACCTGGGGCTGTGTCCCCAGCTGGTCATCAGGGAGGTGGGAGGTAGAGGAGGGAGGTAGGTAGGAGACAATGCCTACAGCGTGCCCAGCGTGATGTAATTTCCTGCCTGTCAGACATAGCGGCATCTGACCTGGGCATGACAGTGCCCCGGGTTGTCTTCATTGACTGAACTTGCTAATTAAAGTTGGCTCCAGGGAGAAGGGTACCTAGCAATTGAAGCTCGTTTCCTTTATGCTCATTGGGCTTTCATGAGCACAGGGGGCATCTGAGTTAATGGAGTGAGCTGTGTGACCTTGCTCAAGTCACTTAACCTCTCTGAGCCTCAGATTTTAGTTTCTTGGCCTTTGAAATGGGGACCGTAATAATTCCCCTCTCACTGGGTGTTGAGACAGTTAAGAGAAGTCCAAAGCTAAAACTTGAACCAGGGCTTTCTAATTCCTAGTTTTGTAACTTCAATCTAATTTTCCTGAAGTTGTGTTTTTGAGATAATGCCTTATGTGTCCTTTTAAGCCTTCTATGTAGGGTGATGCTTAAACATAGCTGAACATAATAAAAAAAATAAACATAAACTCTACTGCCAAAAAATATAAACAAATGAGGAACAGCAGTTAGTGCACATCTTTTTTTGCTAAGTCTTCAAAGTGAAGGTGTGTCATAGTTGAGGATGGGTTCAGCTTGGCTGGCTTCCCTAAGTGAAGTGCAGAGTTGTATCTGGAAGGAAGCACAGCCTGGGACAGCCTGTGTCTTTGAGGCAGAGTAAAGTGGGAGAAGATGCTGAAGAACATTCTGCTTCTGCTGACTTTTTAGAGCAGATGTTCTTGACCTTGGTACCCAGGCTGCCTGCGGGAATCCCCTTGGCTGCTTTGGAAATATACCAATGTCTATGTCACACCCCAGATCAGTGTCGTCTGGACAATATCTGGGCATTTTCTCAGTTGTGTTTTTGATCGTTGATTGCACACTATAGAAATACAATTAATTTTTGTATCCTAATCCTGTATCCTGCCACCTTGCGGAATTCATCTATTAGCTCTACTAGTTGTGTGTTTTCCTTTTTCTCTTTTTTATAGATTCCCTAAGATTTTTCTACACACAAAATCCTGTCATTTGCAAATAGAGCTAGTTTGACTTCTTCCTTTCTCATCTGGATGCCTTTTATCTTTTTTTTCTTGCCTAATTTCTCTGGATAAACTTGTAGTTCAATATTGAATAGAAGTGGTGAGAATAGATATCCTCACCAGGTCTTGTTCGTAGAGGGAAAGCTTTTCAGGCTTTCACCACTGAGTAAGTTATTGGCTGTGGGCATTCTGTAGATGCCCTTTATTGGGTGAGGAAGTTTCCTTCTGTTCCTAGTTTGTTGAGTGTTTTTATCTTGATCAGATGATAGACTTCATCCCCTGACTTTTCACATCTATTGAGATGATCCTGACGCTTTGTCCTTCATCCTATGATTATGGTATTTTACATGGATTAGGTTTGGGTTAAACCAGCTTTGCCTCCTGGGATCAATCCCACCTAGCCGTGGTGTATGGTTCTTTTTATATGTTGCTGGATTTGGTTCTCCAGTATTTTGTGTTTTGGCTTGTTAGATACATCACCCTAATCTCTGTCTTCATTTTCACATGGTATCTGTTTCCAGATTTTTCCTTTTTACAAGGACACCAGTTATTTTGGATTAGGGTCACCCTAATGACCTCACTTTAACCTGACTGTGTTGATAAAGACCTTATCTCCAAAGAAGGCCACATTGTGAGATTATGGGATTAAGACTTCAATATATGAATTTTTAACCCATAACATATATCGGGAACATTTTTCAGTACCTGCCTTCTGATACTGATTTTCAAATATATTTTTAGCTGGGGTGGAAACCCTTTTAACAAACGAAATCTTGTCTTGAAGCCCATGTGGAACCCCCCCTACCCAAAGCAAGTTAACGTTGGGGGGCAGTGTGCCCAGGCTTCAGACAAGTCCAGAGGTCAGTAGAGCTGGCCATTGCTGTTGTTTGTGTTTACACTGTGTGTGTCTGTACATGCAGGTGTGTGTTAATCCATATTAATTGTTAATATTGGCATTATTGAAATGGTTAATGGTTAACAATCAGTTGTCCCTGATATTCCCAGAGGGATGGGGAAGTAAGTGATTTTTAATCTCATCTTTATCTGTCTTCTCCAAATTTTTCAATGAACACAATAATTAATCATTATACTCATTAATATTAATTAAATTATTAATTAACAACTTAATGCAACTCATGCTGTATTCACAACAGCTCAACCTCCTGAGGTAGGTATTATCATTTTCCTCATTTTTCCAGGTAAGGAAATAAGCTCAGAGAGAATAACTAACCTGCACAGAGACACACAGCCAACAAGGGGGTAGGGTCTTCATTCTAACTCAGTCTGGCACTCTAGAACACTCTATTCTACTGCCGTTCTGAGGTTCTAGAAGGTGAAGTGCTGTTCTGTCAGTTGAGCGTGAGTGTGGATAGGGTCTATTTGTAGTGAGCTAGAACAAAGTATTAGGTCTTCTGCTTTGTTATTTAAAGTTGTTTTGTGTGTCCCTCTTTAACTAAAAAAAATTTATTTATTTATTTATTTATTTATTTATTTATCAATTTGAGAGAGAGAGAGAGAGTGCACAGAGGAAGGGTAGAGGGAGAGGGAGAAGCAGACTCCCCACTGAGCAGGGAGCCAATGTGGGGCTCAATCCCAGGACCCCAAGATCATGACCTGAGCCGAAGGCAGACGCTTAACTGACTGAGCCACCCAGGTGCCCCTCTCTTTTTAATTTAATTTAATTTTTTTTATTTTTTTAAAGATTTTATTTATTTATTTGACAGAGAGAGAGAGAGAGAGATCACAAGCAGGCAGAGAGGCAAGCAGAGAGAGAAGGGGAAGCAGGCTCCCCGCTGAGCAGAGAGCCCGATGTGGGGCTCGATCCCAGGACTCTGAGACCATGACCTGAGCCGAAGGCAGAGGCTTAACCCACTGAGCCACCCAGGTGCCCCTCTCTCTTTTTAATTTTAACTCAGGTTCCTGGGACAACCCAGTCTCCATCTTCATTCGTCTGTTGGGCTACTTTAAATAGAGGGATGTAATACAGAGAAGCAGGGATGGTTAGAAGGTGGAGGAGCAGGGTCTTGGCTGGGACTCAGGTTTAGCCCCAGAGTCACACCCCAGAGTAACACCCCAGAGTTGCCCTCCGGGGACCTGGGGGGTCAGAAGCCATTGCGTCCAGGCTGACTCCAGCCACAGCTGTAAGCAGGGATGATGGCCAGACACCATACACACCAGGGCACTCCCCATCTGCCAGGCTCACACCAACAAATCGGCACCTTGCTGCACCACTTGGGTCCCTATTTATGCTACGGTTGAATCTTGTGTGAATGAGTGAATGAATGAATGAAAGCATGAATTGAATGAATGATGGATCTACAGGCACATGCAGAACACTAGCTCCAAGGGAGTCTGGATATGTGGTTTCTGGCTTTCTAGCCTCTGCAGTTCAGAATGGCACATTTGGTCCCCCTTTGGGGTCATTTTGTCAGGGGAATGAGAGAGTATGGACAGGTTGAGAAGTGCCACAGCTCACATCTTTGAGCTCCTCCCATTTCCCTGGTTCCGGGGTTCCTTCCACACTGGCCGCATGTACTGTCTCCAGGGTGTGTGGCGACTTCAGGAGCTGGGTCACGTAGAATGCAAGCAGGAAGTGCAGCCTGAATCTGATCCAGCCCCGGTGGGATAGCCTGCTTTCTCCCAGCCTCTTCCGTGCAGCCCACCTGGGTAAGCCCCGACCTGGGTGAGCCCCGGCTAGGAGGCACCGGGAGCACAGGGCCTGGCAAGGACGTGTCCAGGGTCATGGAGGAGGCAGGGTGGCACGTGGCTGTCTTCCGGGGCAGGAAGTAGGAAGTGCCCAAAGCAAAGCAGCGGGCGGCCCCTTAGCCTGAAAACGGGGGTAGGGGGTGGGAGAAGAAGCAGTGGGGGCACCCATTGGGAATCTGAATCATGGAGCGGAGGAGGGCTGTCCCGGGCAGCCTACAGAGTTGGACAGGCCAGGTGGACTCTTGGCTCCTTATGTCACCTCCTTGAGCCTCAGTTTTCTTCACATGTAAAATGGGGGTAGTTGATTGAATTCCGTGAGCTTGTTGTTGAGATTCAGCATGAAACTCTGTTGATTTTTTTATTTTTAGTTTTTTAAAGATTTTATTTATTTACGTGACAGAGAGAGGCAGCAAGAGAGGGAACACAAGCAGGAGGAGTGGGAGAGGGAGAGGCAGACTCCCCGCTGAGCAGGGAGCCTGATGCAGGGCCTGATCCTAGGACCCCAGGATCATGACCTGAGCCGAATGCAGATGCTTAGCCAACTGAGCCACCCAGGCACCCCCAAACTCTGTTTAAATGACTGGTGGAAGATGAGCTTCTGCCTCTCCCATCACTTGTTTAATCCCCACCTGCCCTCTGCCAGAGCCTTCCGGGTGCGGTCAGAGGGTTACGGTCAGCTGGCTGGAGTGGAGGGGCAGGAGGACCTGACTTGCTGGCCTCTTCCTGAGTCGGCTGTTCCTTGGAAATCTAAATTCATTATCTTGGCGTGGCTCTTGACTAGTACTAATCACCCTCAAAAGTAAGAGAAGCAGGGAGGAAAAGGATAACTAGGGGGTCACTGAGCCGGGGTGATGGCAGGACTGCATCTGGATGTGTGAGTGCGGGCAGGGGCTTGGGCTCTGTGTGCCTCTGTTGTTTCTCGTACAAGGCATGGGAAATGAGCCCTCCCTCTCAGGAGCTTGATAGCGTTAAAGGGATGACCCTTGTCAACACTTAGCATTTCTAATGGGTCCCTGTGCTGCATCCCTCATTCCTGTTTCTGGAAGAAGGTGTTACCTTTGGGATGCTGAAATAGAATTTCCAAAAGTGGTTACATATTCTTCTCGTTATTTGGGTTAAACAAACCAAAATACGGGTTTATAGATGCCTGCCGGGAGTCTGAGCTCTTCTGTACATGCTGAAGGAGCTGTTCTTTTGCTGTGAGGTTCCCATTTCTACTGTTTCTCAGTTTCCATGACCCCAGATTCCGCCACAGTGTTGGGTGATGATTTGAAAATGTGTGTAAGAACTTCCTTGAGAGTTTTAAGTGCTCCTGGGCCATGGCTCGGGAGCAGCCAGTGGACAGACTTTCAAGGGTTTAGGTTCAAGTGCAGGCTGGCCATAGCTCTCAACACCTCTGTGGGGCCACAAGGACCTCCCCAGGTGGGCTGCGGTGATGTTGCAATGGTATGTGGGGGCTAGGTTAGGTCACCCTGCCAAGTGCTATGTACATGAAGACATTTTGATTCAGGAAGGGCCAGACTGGGCCTGCTGAGAAGTGTCCATCCCTGGAGTGGGCCGGGTCAGCTCTGGTGACATCCCATAGCTTAAGAATGGGGGAGGAGGAGTGATTCTCAGGGAGACTAAGCGGCCCTGCCCCAGCCCCCTCCAGCCTCCAAACAGTTGGAATGTCTGCTTCTGTCCTTGCCCGGGGCCTACCAGCCCAGCTGGGCCAGATCATCTGTCGCCTCCTTCCTAGAAGGCAAACTCCCTGGCCTCTGGGCATCCACAGTGGGCTATCCTTCTTCTTCTGTTTTGGACTGTGACCACTCGTGGGCACCTCACCCCTGCCCTGCTGGACTTGAAGAGCTGATGGAGAAGATGGGGCAGAATCTAGATCTGGTCAACTCTCTAGCCCTGTGCAGTGTCCAATAGTGTCTATGTGCGTGGAAGAGGGCATTGAGGTGTTTCTTGTGTGTGCACGTGGTCATCCATCTCACAGGCATGTGCCCACTGCCTTTACTTGGGTGCCTACCCAGCCCAGCTCTCCAAAGGTAGAAGGACAAGTTTGGCACTCACTAAGCCAGAGTGCCTGGTCTGGTATGGTGGGCACATGTGCCAACACAGCATGATCAGGGCTGTGAGGAAGGGAAGCTCAGCATGCTGTGGTGTGCAGAGGACACCCCGTCTGGCCTGAGGGTGGGAAGTGGTATCAGTGCCAGTCATCCGAGGAGGTAATCCCCACACTGAATATTGAAGAAGATGGATAGGTGGGAAAGTGGGAAGGGCATTCCAGGAAGAGAGTATCAGCTAGGTTTGATGGGGCAGTGCTACATGACAAAAGAGCCCCGAAAGTTCTGGGTCACACGTGCATTCCTGTCTGGTCACACCATCATCTCAACATGTGGCTTCTAAGGTCCCTGCAGCCAGGGAGAGAGGGAAGATGAGTCACTGGGGCTCTTCCATGCCTCAGCCCTGTAGTGACACAAGTCACTGCTGCTTGCACACCACTGGCCAGGGCCGGTCATGGGACCCCCACCCACCGCAAGGGAATCTGGAAAGTAGAGGGAAGCAGGTGGGGGGTTTGCCGAGCACGCAGGGAACCCACTTCCAGAATGGGTTCTCTGGCCCTGGAAAATGGAGCGTTGATGGAAATTACATTCCCAGGACCTGCAGCTCTGCCGGAACTCCATAAAACACTGACTACCTCCCCTCCGCACAACTACTGGGCTTGAATGTCATGGCTGGAAAATGGCCTGTGGAAGGAACAGAGCTCAGGGGGTAAAGGGAGTCCAATTATAACATGTTGGGAAAGATTACGTTCTTTGGTGACTTTTATGTTTTTAAGGAGTTGGGTTAACCTTGGGCCCATCTCCTTCTCGCTGTCCTTCCATCGCTCTGAGGGTATAAATAATACGGAGTACGTATGGGAGGCTCTTTCATATGGAGGTGAACCCTTTATGTCGATGAGTCTTTGAAGCGTTCAGAGAAGTTGTGCACAGAATTACGTTCCCATTACATTGGGACAGGCTGGCAGTGGTGGGGAAGTGGGGCCGAGGTCTGCTCACGAAACATCCAGGGGCACAGGCAGAGAATTCGTTCTCAGCTCACGTCCCTGTTCTTATTGGCAAGGACTGTGTCTCTGCTGGTGATTTTAATTTAGATTCATCCTTATGGTTTTTTGTGTTCTTTCAGGCCCCATTACTTCCTAATGTGCTTCCTGAGTATCGTTTGTATAATGCAGTTTTTATCTTACTGAATTTATCACAAAGATCTTTCTTCAACTCAAAAGGGGTGGGGTGTGCTGTCTTGGTTGTAGGTGGGAGACCGTCAGCCCCGAGAGACCCATGAGGGCTGGGAGTTCATTTGAGCTTCATTCCCTTTAGCTGACCATGAACATGCAGAGGTCGGCTGGCTCCGTGGCAGCCGCATGGGTCTTGAAGTTCAGTGCCGTCTTGTAGACGACGCATAGCTTGTGTCTTGTTTTTCCACCTGCTCTGATGGCCCCTGTCTTCTCATTGGTGCAGCTAGACCACTGATCAGTGATTATTGATACAGCTGGAGTCATATCTACCATATCTGTTACTTTTCTATTCTTCTACTTTTGTTTTCCACCCTTTCCCTGCCTTCTGCGGTTTTAACTGGCCATCTCTGCATCCCCATTTTCTCTGCTTCCCCAGCATATCGGTTGTCCAAGCCCACCTCGCTCTTTTGAGCTGTGCTTTATTCTGCTTTTTAGATACTGCATTTTTTTTCCCCAAATGGAAGGTTTGTGGCAACCCTTCCTCAAGCTAATCTGTCGGCACCATTTTCCCAACAGCATTTGCCCACTTCATGTCTCTGTGTCACACTTATGTAATCCTCACAATATTCCAAACTTTTTCTTTATTACTACATTTGTTCATGATCAGTGATTATGACTTGTGGAAAGTCTTTTTAAATTAAGGTATGTGCATTTTTTTAGACATCATGCTATTGCACATACAACACATTACAGTATAGTGTGAACATAACTTTCATATAGGAAAACCAAAGGGAGTCATTTGACTTCCTTTATTGAGAAGTTGACTTCATTGCTGTGGTCTGGAACCAGACCTGCAATATCTCTAAGGTGTGCCTCTATTTCTTTTTTAGCTTTTTAAGATGGTAGCACTGGGTGTTATACGGAACTGATAAATTATTGAACACAACATCTGAAACTAATGTTGTACTCTGTGTTGGCTAATTGAATTTAAATGAAAAAAAAAGTGGCCTTAGAATTTGCAGCAGACGTGCAGCATACCATGTGACTTCATGTGTAGTGTAAGCACCTTCAGCAAAGTCTTCCTGTTTCCTCCCTCCCATTCCTCGTCACACTGCTGTCATTCATGTCACTCATCCAAAAGCTGTCATCGCTTAACATGCCATTGCTCTCATTATTTTGAACCCTGTTATCTGTTAGATCAATTGAGTATAAGAAAAATGAAAGTTTTTATTTTTCCTTCTTTTATTCCTTTTCTAGCTCTCTTCATTTTCCTGTGTGGATCTGTATTTCTTTTTTTAATAATTTTTTTAATTTTAATTTTTTTTTTTGTTTTTAGATCTGTATTTCTGACCTGCATCACTTTCTTCTCTTGGAACTTCTTATAACTTTTTCTTTTTGCCAGGAAAACCTATGTGACAAATTTCTTCAAATTTTGTTTGTTGGAGAAAGTCTTTACTTCTTCCCTTTTGAAAGGTAATTTCGCAAGGTGTAGAATTTTAGGTTGGTGGGATTTTCTCTTAACATTTGATTTCACTCCATTCTCTTTTTGCTTGCATGGTTTCTGAGGAGAGGTCTGATATAATTCTTACCTTTGTTCCTCTATAGGTAGGGTGTTTCCCACCCCCTGTCATCATTCAAGATTTTTTAATTTGATTTTTCTAAGTTTGAATATGATATGCCTAAGTGTCAATTTTTTGGTATTTATCCTATTTGGTGTTCTGTGAGCTTCATGGATCTTTGGTTTGGTGTCTGCCATTACTGGTGCAAATATTTCTCTGTTCCTTTCTCTCTTCTATTTCTGGTATTCCCATTACACATTTGTTACCACTTTTGTAATCATCCTACAGTTCTGAGATACTCTGTTCTGTTTCAGTCATAGTTTTCCTTGCTCTTTGGTTTGGAATGGTTTTATGGCCCTATCTTCAGACTCACTGATTCTTTCCCCAGCTGGGTCCAGTCAACTAATGAATTCCTCAGAGATGTTCTTTGTTTCTATTATAGGTTTTTTTATTATTATTATTATTTTTTTTTTTTAGCATTTCTTTTCAGTCCTTTCTTATAACATCGATGTCAGCTTACTTTAGCTATCTATTCTTGCATATTGTCTGTTTTTTCCATTAGAGCCCTTAGCATGATAATCATAGTTCTTTTAAAGTCCTGGTCTCATCATTCCAACATCACTGCCATATCTTCGCCTGGTTCTGATGTTTGCTCTGTCTCTTCAAACTGGGTTTTGTATGCCTTGTAATTCTGTTGTTGTTGAAATCTGGACAGGAGGTATTTGGTGAAAGGAACCTGAACTGATTCCCATGGAGGTTTCTGCTCTGGTAGGGTTGTTATTCTCACTCTCCATCTGTCTGCCTCTCCAAATTTTGCCGTGTGATCTCAGTTCTCAGATGGATATAAGAAAAGTTACTGATTTTCAGTTTCTTCAGCTTTTTCCTTGTTGTGTGGATGGGAGTGATGATTTCCAAGCTCTTTACATGCCAGACCAGAAACTGGAAGTTGGATTCAGTTCTTTCTACATTCTCCCTCCCTACTTTCCTCTTTCCCTCCACCCTCTCCTCCCCTGTTCTTCCAATTCTTCCTTGCTCTGTTCCTTCCTCCTGCGTATGTCCCCACCCCCTTTGCACAGGGCAAGACTTTGCTAAAGCAGCCGCAGCTTAGGTGACTGCACAGTGTTGCCCTGATTGGAGGTTACTCTGTTTTTCTTGGGGGCGGGTGGTTTGGCATCCTGAGTTCAGACCCAAGTTCTATATATTGTTGGCTGTGAGGTCTGGTGTTTTGAGAGGCCTCCCTTCCCTGAACTTGGCTGCAGTTTACTCCTTTGGGACAAATCAAGATGGACATGCTAGGGCCAGGTGACCAAGGTCATCCAAAGATTCCTGCTGAAGGCAGTGTCCTCACAGCATCCAGCTGTTGCTGTCAGCTGCAGCCCTCCACCTGGCCCTGAGCTTCAGACATGACCATGCTTATTCTGTGACTGGGGTGGGGATGACAAGTGACAGTGGCTGGTGAGGCTGCCAGTAAAAGGAAATGGTGTCTGACTCGAGACGGAGGCATGGCATCCCATGGAAGAGTCTCGTTGTACCATTCTGTGGCTCTATTTAGGATGCAGAGGTAGGTTCCTCCTGACCTGTGTATGGAGATATTGAAAGGAACAGAGAGGCAGAGGTCTGCAAGGAGGGGCCTTTGGGCAGGAGAGGCCATGAGCATTGTTGGAGCAGGGCAGGGAGTGTTTTGCTTGGTATCATGGCACCGTGCCACATGTGGTGCCTGTGGGTAGGACACAGGCAATAAACTCGTGTCAGATGCATTCAGCCAGCCAAGCTCCTCTGCTCACAGTTCTGCTTACCCCAGAGCAAGACCCAAGGTCCTTGATGCTCAATGTCCTGTCTTTATGCTGCAACCATGTTTAAACACTGAGGGAGCCCTGCTGGCAGGGAGGGGGGCAGCTAGCAAGTGATCTGAGCCCACCATTGGGTGCCTCTGTCTCTGCCCACACGCATGCCCGTCCCTATGTGGTTATACTTGACTTCTTGGAATGGGGGTGGTTTTTACCAAGGACTCAGGAGATCTGTGTCGCTTGAAAGATCTCTTATATCCTTCTGCCTGAACTTTGTAACTGAACCATGGGGATGGGTGTGGATGTCCAAGGAGGGGTCCTGAGATTTTGGGCACTTGCTCTGGTCTGGCACTTTGCTTTGTATTGGAGAATCAGTCAACCAGGTGGTTTATAAGCGGAGGAGCTGAGACTCCACAGGGCCAGGGTGAGCAAATAAGTAGGCGAGGCAGTGGGGGGTTGGTGGTGGGTCTTACCAGCCAGGCATCCCTCTGCAAGGGCCTATTGGTGCTCTCTGCCTTAGTCACTAGGGCCTGGGAACCTTGGTTGTTATTATTGCCATTATCACTGGTAATGTTTAGTTAATTTTCTATGCGGGAGTGGGATGTGGGGACTTCCACTTCCAAAGGCACCGGGGGCGGCAGCAGTGGCTGGGAGGTGAGGGGCAGGGAGACTGTTAGACATTTTTGAGGTCCACGGGGCTGCAGGTGGTGGGCTGAAGGGACCCGTGAGGACTCTAGAGGGACCTGGCAGATAGCACTGCGGGGCTTGGGTGGCGCCTGTGGGGGTGAGCGGTGGCAGGTGGCCATTCTTCTGTCCCCATTTGAAGATGCACGGGCACCACCAGCCAATCTCCCGTTGTGGGATGGACTCCCAGGCCACGCTCGGGACATGGTGTCAGTGAAGGCTCCCCTTCACTCCCTCCTCCCACATGTCCTGAGCTCACCTCTCCACTTCCCAGATGAAGAAACCAAGGTCCAGAGAACTCAGGTGACTTACCCCAGATCAGAGGGACCTTCTTAGGATTTAAATCCACATCTACCAGGCTCTTTCTGACCATGTGACCCTCTGGTTACTTACTGTAACGGCCTCAACGTCTCCATCCACTAGATGGGGCTAATGATAGGATTTGCATCATAGTCACGAGAGGCTTGCTTGAGATTGTCCTCTGTGGGGCTGCTTGTAGTGCCTGGTATAAGTCTGTGCTCCAGAAACATTCATCCTTCTTATCCCACGTTACCTGGAGAAGAGAAGTTTCCAGGAGTATGACTGCATCTCCAAATCGCTGAAGGGCCTTTCTGTGGGGAAGGGAGCGCGGACTCCTGGTAGCTTCCGAGTGCTGGAAGGGGCCCCAGGCAGAGGTTACAAGGGGTCCTTTTGTTTCTTTTAGGCTTGAAACGGGAGGTCATTTCCAGGACCTCGGGGCTGCCCTGGGGGAGCAGGTGTCCTCATGGTTGGGGTGGGGGAGCTTCCTGTCAAGGCGAAGACTGTGGAGAAGGGACCAAGGAGGGGATTCCACGGAGCCTGGGAGGGCAGGAGGTGACAGATGGGGCCTTGGAGTCTCGGCATCTCAGGGGCTGTGAGTCCTGCATCCCGCAGCTGATTGGGTCTTCATGTGTGTGTGATTTGTTCATCTCATAGCCAAGAACCTGTTTCTGGAACACTCCGTGGCCTTCTAAGTATTGTCATATCCTCTGTCCCGTTTGGTCCTCACCGATGTGCCAGTGAGGGCACCGCACTGACATGGCCCTGGCCACTGAGGCTGGCCACTGATTCCCCTGCCGGCCAGAGCCTGGTCTCTGACCTGCCACTCTCAGGGCACAGCCTGTGCCCCTTTGTGTCCTCCACATACCCCCTTTCCTTCCTTCCAGAACAACCAGCTTCACAGCAAACCCAGCTGTGTGGCATTCTGGCGTGTACGTGTCTCAGAGGCGTAATTTCTTCATCTCTAAATCGGGAGAACAGCTTCAGCCCTGCCTCCCCCTGGAACACTCTCCGGCTCAGCTGGGACGAGGTTGGCTGAAGTGGGCAGCTAGTGGACGGGACGGAGGGGCTCGCCTGCCCATGCTGGGGCCAGAGCCCTCTGAGCCAGGCACCCCCCAAGGGAGAATGGGGATGGTGGTCCCATGCGGTCCCCTGGCTCCCGGCCTGCCGCCATGTGCCTCCCTGTATCAACGTGGCAGTCCCGAGGCAGCTGGGCCTACCGTCACCGGACACTCCATGCAGGCTCACAGAAGAGATGGGCTCCTGCCGATCTGGGGTTTTCCCATCCTGGTCAGAGCTGCTGGGCTGGCGGATGTAAGTGTGTGTGGGTGTGGTGTGTGTAGTGTGTGTGTGTGTCTTAGCTCAGGCCACTGTCACGGGTTTCTGCAGACTGCCCGCCTGAAGCCACAGACGTTTATCTCCCACTGACTGTGGAGGCTGGGAGTCAGGGTGTGGGTGCAGGCCTGGGGAGAGCTGCTTCCCGGCGTGTGCAAGGCACCTTCTTGCTGCCCCAACCTCGCAAAGCGCAGATCATTTCTCGGCATCTTCTTCTCTGAGGGCCCTCATCCCATTCCTGAGGACACCACGTGACCCAATCTACCATCCCCGCCCACTGCAGGTCCCCCTCCACATGCCATCACATTGGACTTTACGGTCCCAACACAGGAACTGGGGGGACGTGGACATTCAGAGCGTGGTGTGCATATGTGGGCTATATGGGTGCGTCGTGCCTGTGGAGCCTAAAGGGCACCACCCTGCCCGCCACACCGGGGCTCTCGGGGGCTTGTTGGGCTCAGAAGGAACAACTTGACCTGGAGGAGGAAGTGGAACAAAGTGGGCCCCGCGGCGGTTGGGTGGGCAGATGTGAGTCTTCGACAGTGACTAGAGGCCTGACTTGGTGGAAGCGTGTGGCCCTTTTTGTGGGGAGGGGCTGGGGTCTTGGGCTGTGCTGGCCCCTGGCATGGGAGGGTCCTAAGCAAGGGGTGGGCTGGCCCCTCCCTCAGAGGAGGTGCCTGGCCCTGGGCTCATTATGGGAGGCTTCCTGGAGGAGGCAAGATAGGAGGTGGCCATGAAAGGGGGCGGGAGCACTATGGCCTGCAGGGTGGCCTGCCCGGGAGCTTGCTGAGCACGGAGCATTGGGGCAGGGGACAGGCAGCAGGGCCGGGATGGGATGTCTGTGTGAGTCAGATCCTGGAGGACCTGCGTCCCTTCACCAGGAGGCTTTCCCCAAAGGCAGCCTGAGACTTCCGTGGCTTCAGAGCAGGAGAGTCCCTCCTGTGTGGCTGTAGAGGCCAATCTCCATTTTCTCATTGGTCAGGGGCAGAATGCGTGCCGAGTCACTGCTCAGGTGATAGGGTAAATGTGCCTTTTCAGGGGCTACTGTGGCCGAGGCAAGAACTGGGCTGTCCGTCCCCAGGCATGGCCCCTCTTCTGGTTATCTGGCCTGTCCTGCTGCCGTCTGTCTTTGCCTTTTGGCCCTTCTGCTCTTGGGGCCTCAAAAGCCAGGCTGGGAGACTGGGGGACCTTGGGGTCCAGCTGCCCAGCGGGGCTGAGAGCAACTGGAGTCTGGGACTGGCCAACCACTGTTCTCATGGTCCCCCAAACGCTCCTGGCATGCTGTCTCCCCATGGGCTGGGTCTCCTTTCCCCCTTTCCCCTGGGCTTGCTGTCCCAGGGCCTCACTGAGGAGTGGACACATTTCACAGCCTGCACCCAGCGTGCTATGCCACCTCGGCGGGCACGTGATTTCTCTGAGGCCCATCCTCTGCTACCCCTTCCTCCCTGGCATCTTTAGGGACCCTGGGAGGGACTGCTGGGCAAGGAAACGGGCCTTCAGGTTGTACTAAGGCCGCTGAGAAGCTGGGACAGTGTGACACCAGATGGGCCACACCTTGATGTGGCCTCTTACAAGGGCACCTAGGCTTAGCACCTGCTATCCTGACCTTCACGGAGGTTACTGGGAGGCTGGCCTTGCTCCTCCTAAGAAATGCAGTTTTGCTGTGTTTGGCAAGCGGCTTCACTGGGCTGAGTGCCTTGCTGAGCACGGATATGATCCCAGCCATTCCCACACATCCCTGTGAGGTCAGCACCATCGGTCCCATTAGACAGATGGGAAAACTGAGTCATAGAGAAGTTCTGTGACTTTCCCTGGACCATCCAGTCAACAAAGCGTGAGCCACGAGGACACATTTATGGTGAAGGACAGCCCTTTGCTGGGAGACAAGGCTGCCCTACAGAACGGTCAGCTGTGTCCCGGGGGGTGTGGCCTGTGTCCTCTCTTCTCAGCTGACCTCTCCCTTGCAGGCAGCCCCAAGAGACCCAGGCGGAGCTGGACTATGTCCAGCTGTGCCCGGAGTGTCAGTCAGCCTCCAGACCAGGCTGTCGTGGCACTGGGGACAGGGCCCACGGCTTTTCCCTCAGCTTCTTCCTTGTCTCCCTCCCAGCTAGTCCCAGATGGTTTTCTGAAACTTGCTTGTGTTCCTTTGAGAAAATGGCATCATTTTTTTCCCCACTGTAAATCAGGAATGGAAATAGAAAATCTGATTTCTCAGGAAGAGTATAAAGAAGGAAGGTAAATAGCACCTCTCCCTCGGGCAGTCACTGCTAACGTCTGAGAGGCCTGGCTGTCTGGTGTTTCCCGCTGTGTCCCCGGGACCTGATGCCCAACAGGGGCTCAAGAAATATTTGGGACCAAGCGGAAACAGTGAATAAGTATTTCTGAAAACTGAGATCACAGACTGTCTCGGTTCTTTGACTCTGTGACATTCGCCTTCCTCCGTGTGGCCATGTGTCACAACTTGGGGTGTCATTTACTTAACTGTCCCTTTGGTGAGCTATGGGTCGCTGGGAAGAACACCTGAGCTTATGGAGAGGCCGTATCGCTGGTGAGTCCTTACCTGCGTTCTTGGGGGCATGTTGTTGGGCCACAGGATGGGGTCAAGGGGAGGGAAGTCTACCCTGTTCTGAGAGCTGGACCCGCGCGTGCTCCCTGCTCCCTCTTCAGGGCCAGATGGCTTCGGAGAGCTGCGGAGCTGGTAAAAGCAGTCAGGTGAGAGCGGCGAGGGATGGATTATGGATTACGCTTATAAGCCATATCAGAGCGAATGGAGTTCATACGTATCTGCGGTCACAGTGTACCTTTCTGGAATCGGTGGGCTGCCGATTGCCCCTACATGCTCCTAAGTGGCATGTGGAGAGGTGCCCTCCTGTCCGAGAGGGGTCTCTTGGGATTCCATCTCTGCCTTCCCAATCGGCTGGTTTGCACAGACATTCCAGGCTCCCCGGAAACGCTGGACCTCAGCTCCCAGACACGGAGCGGCTGCCGCTTGCTGGAAGTGCAGGCATCCGTGAGACCCCGCCCCAGCTCCCTGTCTGTCTGCCTGCCTCCCGACTCCCACTGCACAAAGCAGCTCCGCTTGAGGCCACTGACCCCGTGTTCCTGAGTCCGGTGGCCAGTTTCCTATCTTCATCCTCATCTTGACCACCTTCTAGAACCCCTCCTTCCCTGAACCTCCCTGGTCCTCCTTGTTCTCCTTCTATGCTGTTCCTGTCTGGTCTTCCATACTGATTTCATGTCTTCTGTTCCAGGGCCAAATCCTGGCATTCCTCCATGCTGGAATGTTCTCTTCTCAATGCATTCTCGCCCAAGGCGATCTAATCCCACTGAATCGCTCTGTAGCCTTAGGTAACTTACTGAACCTCTCTGTGCCAGGATTTTTGCTCCTCTCTAAGATGGGCCTAATATCTGTTTCTATCTCTCCTGGTGCTGCGAGGACTATACACGCCCCAGCTCCGATCACAGGCCTTGACACATAATAGATGCTTCATTCCTTCATTCATTCAACAAATGCTACTGGAGGGCGTCCTGCATGCTGAGCTCTGAGTCTAGGCACAGAGGTTGCAGCAAGAATAAAACCGACCCAGACCCTGCTCGCTTGGAGCTCCTGTCCTGGTGTAACGTGCTTTGTCATATGGAAAAGAGCAAGAAGGCAGAGCGAGGGGCCCGGGGACCAGGATGTGCTGGCAGGACAGCATGGGGTCCAGCTAGCTCAAGGCTCGGGGCTGGGAGTCTGGGTTCAGACTCACCACGTCCAGTCTGCCTGTGGAGCTTGACCGGCTTCATGCTGTTGCCCCATCATGGCTGTGTGACTCTTGCTAGCCCTCAGCCTGTGTGTGCCCCAGTTCCTCCCCTGTGACACTGGGCATGGTCACTGACCTCTCTGGGCTGTTGTGCGGATTAACGGAAGGTGAGCTGGGGGTCTCACCTGGGACGCAGTGGTACTGGCCGTCACTCTTAAGGGCTTGGGCTTTGCCACCATGTGGGCTGGGAGGACAGTCCTACCAAACTGAAGGTCTAGGCCTTGGTTCCCCTGGGAGGAATGTGAGGGCTGGTGGGGCCCTTATAGCTCATCCCAACGCCCCCATCAGCTGGGCAGCAGCTCGGGCCTAGCCAGGCAGGGAGGCTGCAGGCAATGCTGGCTGCCCTTGGACTTCAGTGCTCAGACCAGGACACCACCGCCCTCCCTCTTTGTCTCTGCTAACCTGGCCTTCCCCCTCCCCAGGGTCCCAAGTGATGGTGGTTTACACGGAGGACGAGCTGAGCCCCGCACGACTGCTTAGCACGCTGGAGTTTGCAGCAGCGCCTGCCGGCTGGTGGGTGTAAGCCTTGGGCTTCCAGCGTCTCACCCCGACAGGAAGCATGTCTAAGAAGAGCAGGAACAAGGGCGAGAGGCCCGATGTGGAGGCTGACGCCGTGCAAACGGCCAACGAGGAGCTGCGGGCCAAGCTGACAAGCATTCAGATTGAGTTCCAGCAGGAAAAGAGCAAGGTGGGAGGCGTGTGGGCCCCCTGGCTCCACGGGGGAGGGGCTGCAAGTTCCCTGGCTGGGGGTGGGCACTTGACCTCTGAGCCTCAGCTTGCCCCTTGGGAGAATGGGTACAACGTCCATGGTGGTACCACGTGGGTTCCAGTCCTGGCCGCCTCCCGTCTCGCTGTGACCGTGGGCCAGATACATCACTGTCGGTGCTGTAACTCCTCGCCCCTGCAAGATGGGGTCATAATGGGGCCCCCTGATGGACCTGTTGGTGAAGGAGGGGGAGTTAGGAGGGGGAGGGTGCTAGAGAGCTTCTGGCAGAGTCTGGGTCTGGGATGGGGCCGTTGAGCTCTCGTGGGGTGAGAATGAGCTTTGGGGCTGGTTGGTACAGAGCCAGGTTGGTGGCCAGCAGGCTGTAGGCATTCAGTTCAAGTGTATCGATGACGGGCAGCCTGGCACAGTGGAGGAATAATAACCAGCCAGGGCAAAGTCCTAGAGATCCGAGGTCACAGATTAAATACACTTGTCACTTGGGTGGTTTGAAGTCCAAGCTGGCCGGTGTTCTGTGGTGTCCATGGGCAAAGAGAAGGGGGGGCGTGGAACTTGCTCCCAGGCAGCCTGATTGGGAGGGTCTGGCCTGTTCTGGGTAGGGTGGGGGAGGTTATACCCAGCCATGAAGGTGGCATGCCCTCCAGCCGGGTCCGCAGCACTGGGAGCCCTCGAGGGACTGCTGGGGGATGGTTGTAGGTGTCCCATCTAGTTGACGTGCTCGGGACTGGGCAACAGCAGGGGTCCAGACGTGGTCCAGCTCCCAGGTGGGGACGGGGGATGGGGCCTTGGGCCTCAGTCAGTCCCCTGCTCAGAACAGCACCATGGAGAGCGGAGGCAGAGCCCAGGACCTGGGGGGATGAAGGCTGGGCTCCCGGAGCTTGGGGACAGATGTGTCCCCTCCCATATCAGGACACTCAGGACTCCAAGCCAGCTTAGCTGCCCAAGGCACCAGCTTGTCCACACTTTGTGCATATCAGGAGGGATTCATCTGCTGGGATCCCTTGGGACTGGCCCTTTGCCGAAGTAGCAACAGCAGCTGTGGCCCTTGGGAAACCACACAGCCAAGGTCATTCTGCCAAGGGTCCTCCCACCCCCACCATCTAACTCACCTTGAGGTCTCGGGGCAAGCCATGTGACCACCCCATGCCTCAGTTTTCCCCTTTGTTACATGGAGTCCTCTGATGTGCCTGCCTCCCTGAGTCATTTGAAGAATGGGACAGTCACACATGCATGCCGCCTGTCACACACAGCCGTGTGGCACTTGGCTGACATTTATTATGTGTCTGCTATGCAGGTCACTCTAGGTGCCTTTGACGGTGCTCTCCAGTTGATAGGTGAGCAGACTGAGGGTCAGAGAGGAGAGGTGACTTGCCCAGCTCAGCTAGCTCACTGGGGCCACCATCACAAACCACCACCGACTTTGGCTTAAACAACAAGGAAGTTATTCTGGAGGTTGGAAGTGGTGGATGAAGGTGTGAGCAGGCTGGTTTCTCCTGGGGTACCTCCCTCTTGGGCATGGAGGAGGGAGGTACTCCCTATGTCCTCTCCCTATGTCCTCACATGGCTGTCTCCATGTGTCTGTGTCCCAACCTCTTCTTTTAAGGACACCAGTTGTATTGGACCAGGGCCCACACAGATGACTTCATTTGACTTAATTATATCTTTTCAGATTTTATCTCCAAATACAGTCAGATTCTGAGGTTCTGCAGGTTGGGACCTCCATTGGGAATTTGGGGGACACACCTCCACCCATGACAGCAGGTCTCAGCACAGGTGTATGTGGTGGCACTGGGTTGGGAGCCAGGCCTGTGGGGAAGGTGCCCCCGGGTCACCGGGCTTCCTCCCTGTTGGACATGCCCCAGCTGCCTGATTTCTCAACCCAGCCACACCCATGGCTCCTTGGGATGGCTTTCCCCGGGGTTGCTGCTGGGGGAGCTTCTGTTCCAGAATTCAGCAATGTGCTTATGGGCTGGTAGGAAAAGCATAAATAGAAACTTTACAGTTGCATTTAAATGATATTTTCTTCTTCTTCTTCTTTTTTTAGATTTTTATTTATTTATTTGACAGAGAGAGACACAGCAAGAGAGGGAACACAAGCAGGGGGAGTGGGAGAGGGAGAAGCAGGCTTCCCACTGAGCCGGGAGCCTGATGTGGGGCTGGATCCCAGGACGCCAGATCATGACCTGAGCCGAAGGCAGATGCTTAATGACTGAGCGACGCAGGCATCCCTAAATGATATTTTCATATGATCCCATAAAATTATTGTTGATGCCACAGTTCAAGTGTGGTCGTTTTCCCAGAGGATCCCTGTTGAACACCATAGGACAAGGGAAAACGCTAACTTATCTATTGATTCATTCATTCAGCAAGCCCCTATGCCGTCGCTCCCTGTTGCATAGGAAGTGTTCGGACACGGCGTACGGGCAAGAGAGCCCCGGAAGACTTCACAGAGGACTTTGGCAGCCGGATCCTAAGGCTTTTGCTGGCTAGTGAGCCAGGGAACAGTGCTTTCATGTTCCCAAGTGTCCAGCAACACCCATGAGTCCCGGACATGCAGAGGCCCAGGTCTGGGGTGGGCAGGGGCAGAGTTGGGGACTTACTGGTTGGGAGGTGTCTGCCACGGTCTGATGGCAGGACTAGAGTGATGGCAGGGAGTGGGAGAAGCAGCCAGGTCTGGAAATGGGGAGCCAGCACTGACAGACACGAGGAGGAGCGGGGTGACAGGGGAAAGGGGGAGGCTGACTTCCCTGTTCCCGCTGGATGGCAGGTGGTGCTGGCTCCCAGGCTTCCCCCCAAGGCAGCTGCCTTCCCCATCACCCCAGGGTTCGGTCCCTCCCAGTCAATTTGCTCTTGCCTCATCTGGGGCCAGGTGCGGAGGAGCAGTGGGCACGGGCCCCTCTTTCCTGCTGTGCCTCTGAACTTGGGGGATAGCTCGGAAGCATCTGGCAGGTAAAGTGCCAGCCACTTTTTAGACTTGCTAAGCTCAATGGTGTAAGGAGCAGATGCTCTGCACACAATGGGCTAACCTGGGCTTGTTCAAGAGACTTGTTACCCCTGGGCTTGGGCCTTGGCTCCTCAGGGCAGAACCGGTGGGACCCAGAGGGGTTTTCTTGCTTGACCCAGCCTTCTGTCGGCATCCATGCCCTACACACCGGGGTGGCCTGGCCTGTCTCAGCAGGCCTGCCCTCTCCCAGGCTGCCCTGCACACACCTCAGCTCTCTTCCACATTCCTTCCTCCTTATCTACCTGTGAGCAAACTTCCCTTTATCCACTCACCCACTTTTGGCTTTCCTCATGTGCCCATGATGTCCTGCTTCAGAGTATATAGTCAGGGTTGTTCAGAGAGGCATGGAACCAGGAGAAAGGTGTGTGTGTGTGTGTGTGTGTGTGTGTGTGTGTGTATGGGTGGGGAGGTGAGGGAGACAGATTTTTTTTAAGAAGTTGGCTCACATGATTATGGAGGCTGACAAGTCTGAGCTTTGCAGAGCAGGCAGCTGGAGAGTTCAGGAAGAGATGATGCTGCACTCATGAGTCTGAAGCAGTCTGAATTCCTTTCTCCTCCCGGGAGCTTGGCCTTTTCTCTTGAGGCCATCAACTGATTGGGTGTGGCCCACCCACATGATGAAGGGTCAGCTCTTTTACTCAAGGACTAAATGTGAATCACGTCTTTAAAAAAAAAAAAATACCTTCACAGCAACATCTGCATTGGTGTTTGGTCAAATGACCTGATCCCATGGCCCTGCCAAGTTGATATGTGACACTGTCTTGAGACTTAGTATCCCACAGCAGTGCAGCAAGTCCCTTCCTTCTGACTTAGGTCCTTGTTGGCAATAGGCAAGGAAATCAGGACAGTGGGCTTCCCAAAAAGGACAATGTTGAAAGCATTTAGTCCCTTGCTGGGACAGTCATGTTAAGTATTTAAAGTTCTGGCTCCTTGTGATTCAACCCATTAGGAAAGACTCCCAGTTCCAGCCCTGGGAGAGGTAGACCCAGACCTGACGGGTCCCCCATTTCATTTCTGTGGTCGAGAGTATTCAGTACAAGGAGATGCTGATCTCGTGTTTTTATCTGGCCTAGTTTTGCAGCTTTCTCTGCTGTTGAAAGTAAAGGTTGATCAATACCCAGACACATGGTCAAACTCCTCACCCGAAATTAACTTCCCCATGTTGGTATGCCGTAACCAGTGGTCTGGGGAGACTGGCTGCCTCCCACGGAAGCAGCTTATCCTCTGAGATACGACTCGTTTCTGTTTTTCAGAGACTGGCGTGATTTAGAAAGCTAATGGATTGGCCGGGGTTCCTGCCGAGTGTGTGTTTTATGTGATCCTTAAAAGGTCGAATAAAGCACTTTGGGGTGTTTTAAGAAAATATTCCCTTGGCACATTTTACAAGTACTGTCTAAAATTTTGCTGATTAGATAAATTCACTTAGGCAGGGTTGGCAGCCTGGCATCTGGGGAGCCAGGCTCTGGGGCCAGGTGCCTGGGGGTGAGCTTGGTTCTGTACCCTGGTGTGTCCTCTCTGAGCTGTTGCTGCCCTCCAGCAAAACAGTTACCTCTTCCCGAGGCTCCTAGGAGTTAAAGTGGGGGAACCATGGAGCCCCCAGCCTATGGAGGGGGCAGCTCAGTGAGGGTCGTTGCTCTCTGCTTGTGACTCTCTGCCTCTGTCTTCTCCAGTCTTCCTAAGTCAGTCCGTTGCATAGGCCCTGGAAATTTATTTCTGGAGTAAAATTTGTTCCTCTTTAGTGAGAGATGATTTCTGCCTGTGTTTTGTGATGGATAAAATGTCCTCCCTTGTGAATTTCCAAACTGGAAGAGATGTCAAAGGCCTGAATGTCCTCTCCAGCATCTTCAGACGTTTTTCCACCTCTAGGAAATTCTCAAGAAAATACCAGGAAATAGAGTAGGAAGGAAAATAGGTGGGGCCTATGAGGATTAGGGCCATGGGGGTGGCAGGAGGGGGAATTGGGGTGTGGGGACCGGGGAGGGTCACAGGGGCCCTTGTGCACAAGGTGGCACGGGGAGGTGGTGGCTGGGTCTGATGCTGACCCCCTCTCCCGTGGCTCGGGCCGCAGGTGGGCAAACTGCGCGAGCGGCTGCAGGAGGCCAAGCTGGAGCGCGAGCAGGAGCAGCGGCGGCACACGGCCTACATCTCGGAGCTCAGGGCCAAGCTGCATGAGGAGAAGACCAAGGAGCTGCAGGCGCTGCGCGAGGTGCTCATCCGGCAGCACGAGCAGGAGGCGGCGCGCACGGCCAAGATCAAGGAGGGCGAGCTGCAGCGGCTGCAGGCCACACTGAATGTGCTTCGGGATGGCGCGGCCGACAAGGTCAAGACCGCGTTGCTGGCGGAGGCGCGAGAGGAGGCGCGCAGGACCTTTGACGGCGAGCGCCTGCGGCTGCAGCAGGAAATCCTGGAGCTCAAGGCCGCGCGCAAGCAGGCAGAGGAGGCGCTCAGCAACTGTATGCAGGCGGACAAGACCAAGGCGGCGGACCTGCGCGCTGCCTATCAGGCGCACCAGGACGAGGTTCACCGCATTAAACGGGAATGCGAGCGTGATATCCGCAGGCTGGTACGTGCTGCCCGCACCCCTCCACAGCGGGCGTGCATGCACCCTTTCCTGCCCCCCCCCCCACGTGCATCCTTTCCTTCATGCATTCTTTCCTCCCCCACTTGCATGCATCCTTCCCTTCCCATAGAGTGCAGTAAATGCGGAGTTTCCAGGACATGCTGTGCAACAGACATGGTTCTAGGCACTGGGATTCCAGCAAAGCCCCTGTCCGTCCTAGTGGTGGTAGAGAGGTTTTGGGCAGTTAGAACTCTCCTTGGTAGGTGTGGGATCCTTGGTTCTTCATGAAACAGCCCAGAAGCACAAGTTTCTCACCTGCAAAATGAGGTTAATAGATAAGGGGCAGGGTTATTGGAGGAAAGGGCTGTGGAAGCTTATTGAAGTGCTGGGCATTTATTTATTCATTTAATTAATAAGCCAGAGCACATTTATACCTCTAGGTAAAATGAATATATAGGGATAAGGCCAGCCATTCTGTTGCAACAACTGGGGAAAACCATAAATTGCAAACAATTGTATTTTTAAAGACTGGAGGACGGTGGAAGTTCTGAGGTCTAGAAGAGCTAAAATTCCAAAGGGATTAGAGAGAGCCTGCCCAGGTGAGCTGACAGTTCCCAGCCACTTTCTTGCCTGGGGGGCATTTGCTCATCCTGGGTGTGGGCCAGGGATTGGGCTTCCCCCAGTAAGGAGACTCCACCAGGGCTGAGAGAGGTGAGTAGGGTTTTTTGGCCATCTCTCAGAGTCAGCATGAAAGATAGGAAACCAGAGGATCCTACACATGGGTGAGTTTGCACCCTAAAATATTCACTGAGTTCTGGGGTGATGCGGGAGGCTAGCGAGGCCAAGCAGAATGGCAGACTGAAATCTCCCAGAGCCATACCATACTTAGGAAACAAGCTGGCCAGATGGACGGGTTGCAACAGACCACGAGGACAGACCCTCAGAATGACTGTTGGACTTTGCACCTGTGCACTGCAGAAGGTTGAAAAGGCAAGTGAGCAAAACTTCTCAGACTAGAGTCAACCACAGCAACAATTGTGATATTTGCAAGAGGCACATCTTGATTAAGAGAACATGGTCAGACTGAAAGTTGTGAGGATGGAGATAGGTACAACATCTAAACGCTAAGCCAAAGAAAGCTGGTCTGACTGTATTCATGCCCAAGGTCTTCAGGCAAGGAGTAAAACTAAAGAAAAGTAGGGATAATTCTTAAGAATAAAGGGGTCAATTCTTAATGGCACTTAATAACCAAATTTCAAAACATGCAAAAGAAAAACATCAAAACTGAAAGGAGAAACAAATCCACACGTATAGTTGGAGAATGGCACTCTGTCTCAGCAAGTGATAGAACACATAGGTAATAGATGAACAAAGATATGTAAGATTTAAACAGTACAGTGAGCTGAGCAGAGCTACACTGACAGAATAGAGTGTTTCAGCAGCATCAGATACAATTCTTTTCAAGGGGACATACACACTGTCTTTCAAAATGGTGCTCTTTTGAGTAAAACAGATTTTAGACAAAAAGGAAGAAACAGTGAATTTCAAACATTTAAGTTTCTATCTTGAGAAGAAAGAAAAGGAGCAGCAAATTAATTTCTGAGAAAGCAGAATGAAGGGCCTTCAGGAGCAGGAATCACTGAAGTAAATCAGTGAAGAAAATCAACACATCAGAAGTTAATTGAAGGGTGCCTGGGTGGCTCAGTGGGTTAAACTGCTGCCTTTGGCTCAGGTCATGATCTCAGGGTCCTGGGATGGAGTCCCGAATCGGGCTCTCTGCTCAGCAGGGAGCCTGCTTCCTTTCCTCTCTCTCTGCCTGCCTCTCTGCCTACTTGTGATCTCTCTCTGTCAAATAAATAAATAAAATCTTAAAAAAAAAAAGTTAATTGAAGTAGGTGAACAGATAAGCCCTGAGAAACGCTGATGAAGGGACAAAGGGACAAGTCCCCAGGATACAGACTGTAAGAGGGGCACTACCACAGCCCCTACAGAAATTAAAGAGACAATACGAGTACTTTATGAACAGCATATCCAAGTAGAAATTTGGATAAAGTGGGTAGATTCCTTGAACAAGTACAACTTAACCAAACTGACACTATAAGAAATAGAAAATGTGAGTAGTCCTATGGCTATTTAAGAAATTCAATCTGTAATTAATAGTTTTCCCACAATGAAAAACCGAAGCCCAGAGGCTTCACAGGTAAATTCTTCTAAGTATTTAAGGAAGAAATAAAACTAATTACACACAGACTCTTACAGAAAAGAGAATTAGGAACATATTTTAATTCATTTTATGAAGCTGGCATAACTCTGATCCCCAAACCAATGATACTACAAGAAAAGAAAAAAATGTAAATTATCCTTTATAAACATAGACACAAGAGTTCTAAATAAAATATTAACAAATAAAATCCAGCAATATATAGAAGGTCTAATAAGCCATGGCCAAGTTGGGTTTATTCTAGGAATACAAAGATTGGTTTAATATTAAAAGATCAATGAGTATAATTCAACTAGTAATAGAATAAAGGTACAGAAAAAGCATTTCATAAAATTCAACTTCACAGTATAAGCTCTCAGCAAATTATGAATAGAATAGAATTTCCTGAATCCGGTAAAGGGTTCTATAAATAAAATTTACTACCAACATGTATAGTGGTAAAATATTGCACATTTCTCACTGAATTCAAGGACAGAACAAGATGTCCACTGCCACCACTTCTGTTCAACCTTGCACCAGCTAGGACCTCAAATACAAAAGCCATTAAAAAGAAATAAAAGTTCCAAAGATTAAAAAAAAAAAAGAGAAGGGATTTATTTGCGGATGCTATGATCACGACGTAGAAAATCCAAGAGATTCTACAAATCGTCGGAATAAGTAAGTGAATTTATCAAAGTCTCTAAATAGAAAGTAAATATGCAAAAAATAAGTTGTGTTTCTATAAACTAGCAATGAATAATGAGAAAATAGAACTTTAAAAAAGACCATTTATAGTAGAGCGCCAAGACTTAGAAGCACAGTCTAATGAAAGTTGTGTAAGGTTTCTACCCTGAAAACTAGAAAACACTACTGAGAAAAAATAAAGGAGACCTTTATTAATTAATAAAAGGAGAAGTCATTTTCATGGTATCAATATCGGTGCCTCCACAATTGATCCATAGATTCAGGGCAATACCTATCGTAACTCCAGCAGACCATTTTTTTTTTTTTTTGGTAGCATTTGGCGAGTGGATTCTAAATTTGATTTAAAAATTTAAAGGACCTGGATTCACAATCTTGAAGACAAACAAAATCAAGAAAACTCATACTACCTTATAATCAAGATTATTATCAAGACAGGCTGAATGATACGTGGATAAATTATGGGAAACAGAAGAGTCCCAAAACAGACGTATGCACAGGTGGCTGCCTGCTTTAGGAAATAGATGACACCTCAGTCCAGTAAGGAAGGGATGGCCTTTCAATAAACTGTGTTAGAGTAGTTGGACATCTATAAGAAAAACAACCTAAAACAGGAAAAGCGATCCTTACATCGTGCTATCCATAAAGGTTAATTCAAGGCGGACCATAGCCTGAGATGTTAGAAAGCAAACCAGAGAGGCTGTTAGGATAACGCTGAGCAATATTTTCATGCTCTTGGGTTAGGTAAATATTTCTCAGACAAGACACAAACACACTAAATGCACTATTCAGAGAACATTGTACACCGAACATTTAAGAAACACATTCTATTCATCCAAAGACATCAGTGGAAGAGAGATAAGGCACAGCACAGATTGGGAGAAGGTATTTTCCAGACATGTATCACAGACAACTTTTATCTGAATTGTAAAAACAACTTTGAAGCAATAAAAAAAATAATTAAAATGGGCTAAGTTTTTTTAAGGGTGCATTAAAAAGAGAAGATGTGCTTAAATGAAAAGGTGCCCAAGCTCATGGATCATCAGGGAAACACAAGTCATAACTAGATGTTATTCATACCCACTAGAATGGCTGTAATTAAAAACAAACAAACAAACAAAATAAAACCAGACAATAACAGAGACTAGGGAGGATGTGGAACACCGGGAATACTCAGACGCTTCTGTTGGAATCATCAAATGCTATGACCACTTTGGAAAATGACTTGGCAGTTCCTTAAAACAACAATTTATGCTGCCCGGGACTTCCACTCCCATGGGGAGACCCCAGGGCAATGAAGACACACGTGTACATAAGGACATGAAAGTGAGCACAATGGCAGTAAGAAGGAGGGGACTATTAGGGTGTAAACAGCACCCCACTCTTTCAGGATGGCCCTAGTGCAAGTAGAGTTGTTATTCCTTCCATTGAATGTTTATTTGTCTGAGTTCCAGCATTAGCTTCAGCACCAGAGTGGGAGAGAAAAATAAGATGTCGGCCTAGATAGCAGATAGCCAACAGACCACCAGGCGACGGAGTATGAACAGATTATTACAGTGTGGGGAGATTAGTTTGGTGCTAGTACCATGCCAGTGCAAAAGGCAGCAAGGAAGAACAAGGGGCGACTCTGGTGCGTGAGTCATTTCACAGAGGAAGTGAGCTGGGTTTTGAAGCATGAATAGGAGTTTGTCAGGTGATGGGAGACCGTTCTGTGCAGAGGGGAAAACCCTGGGTGAAAGAAGGAGTACGGTGTGATCAATTTTCCTATAACTTTAAAATAGCCATGGTAATGTTTGATACTTGGATTCCCTGTAAAATAGTAAATGAAAATACAGTGGAAACTGCCATTGTCAAGGACGGGAGAATTGATGTTCTTGCCTTCAACAAAAGTTTTAAAATTATGCAATGTTTCTGGGGCTCCTGGATGGCTCAGTCAGTTTGGTGTCCAACTCTTGATTTCAGGTCTGGTTGTGATCTCAGGTTTGTGAGATCAAGCCCCATGTTGGGCTCCGTACTGGGTATGGAGTCTGCTTGAGATTCTCCACCTCTCCTGCTTTTCTCACTCTAAAAAAAAAAAAAAATTATGAAATATTTCTGGCAAAAAGGATAGATGAGATAATGAACCCTTAAGCACCCATCACACAGTTCATGAACAGAAACGTCACGGCAAGACTGAGACCCCTTGCCTGCTCCCAGGCCCCTATCCCCGAATTGGGAGTGCATGATTCCATTTCCCAGACATGTAGCTCTATAGTGTACACTGCCTCTGGATGACCTTGGTCAAGGTCACATTGCAGGAGGGGGATTTCATGCCCTGGGGGACGTCCTCCAGCAGACCTCATCGTAGTGAGCACACAGGGCTTGGCTGGCAGAATAATGATGGAAGACATTTGCTTGCAGCCTATCTTTTCTCCCAATGTACACTCAGGGTGGACACTTCGCCAAATGTCCTCTGTGCACCCCCTGAAGCATCCCATGGAGCCCAGAGGGAGTCGGGCCTGGACTGTGGCTGTGGGGGTGGGGAGGATGGATGGCTGAGCAGTGGCTGCAGTTGTTAGGATACAGGGACTTGGCCTGGTCTCCCTGTCAGGTTTCTGTACCCAGACTTGTTTGCTGAGAGTGGTTTTTACCTGCTGTCTCATTTTGTGGAACAGGAAACTGGTCTAGGGAAAGTGACATCACAAGCAGAGAGTCCCTGGGTCCTGGCTGGGTCACTTACTCACTGACAGTACCAAGTTGCTCTGTGTGCCTGGTCCTGGCCAGGCCCTGATCCCACTGTGCCTGTGACAAACTCTAGGGGGCAGGTGGCTAGAAAGGCAAGGGGCAGGGACCTTGGATGACAGGCACTTAGAACATTTTCTAGGGTCATGAGCCTTTTTTTTTGGTCATTGGAGGACATGGTCATTCATTCCCCACACTCAATACCCAAAAGATTGTGAGATTCTGAAGACTCCAAAGAGTAGAGCTGTCTGCTTCCTGGGGAGATAGTGAGTATCCCAGTATGGGGAGTATACAAGTAGAGGCTGGGGGAGGGGCTCTGAGGGAGACCCTGTAAGAGACTTAGGGATTGGAGGCAAAATGACCCAGGGTCCCTGTCCAGCGGACTGGCTCTAGATCAGTCACCCAGTTGGTGGAAGAGTGTCAGGTTGCATGTTACCAATCCGGCTCTGAGAATGGCAAGTGGAGATACACTGATTTAAAAAATTTTTTATTGTTTTAAAGATTATTTACTTATTTGACAGAGAGACAGAATGAGAGAGGGAACATAAGCAAGGGGAGTGGGAGAGGGAGAAGCAGGCTTCCCACTGAACAGGGAGCTTGATACGGGGCTCAATCCCAGGACCCTGGGATCATGCATGACCTGAGCCGAAGGCAGACACTTAACGATGGAGCCACCCAGTCACCCCAATAATCTAATTTATAGAGGATCTAAGCACATACTGATACTGAATTCTCAGAAGTAATCTCCAGCTCCTTTTCTCTTTGTGTCTGTGCGCACACGCGCGCGTGCGTGCCTGTGTGTGTGTGTGTGTGTGTGTTTATGGGGGGGGGGCATTGTCACATCAAGGGAAAGGGAGCCTTTGGAGAAGGTCTGCTCTGGGTGGAATCTGGTCTTGTTCACTGGGTGAACCCCATCGAGTTGCTTACCATCTTTGAGCCTCATCTACAATATGGGAGTAATCCCATACCTGCCCCAGGGTGATGAGAATAAAGTGAGCTCCAGCTTATCATTCCTGTAACAGGAGACCCATGAACTGTGCTCCTCTCTTGCAGGAGCAGTTTATATTTAAAGTAAATAAAATGGGGGAAGGAACAAATATTTGCTTAAGGGACTGCTGGAGCTTAATTTAAAATGCACCGAAGGATTTTTCCATTTTAGCACTAAACAGGCATATCCTCAATTCAGGTGTTCTTGGTGTGTGTGTGGTTTTCCCTTAAAGTGGCCACTTGAAGAATCAATGGACAAGAACAAATGTCCGTTTCCCCTGTTATCTCACAGTTTGGAATATGTCACTCCTCAGGCAGGCCTATTGCTCATGGCAACGTGTTCAGAAGCTGGCCTGAGTTTCATTTCTTTGTCAGCTGGGTCGGATTAGAAACGAGGGAGGGCCTTTGGGCCCCTGCTTACATATTTAACATACCTCTTAAGAAAGACAAATAAGAAAAGGCAGTTATGGTCCACATGGGGCAGCAACACCAGTTTCTGGACTCATCTCCTAGACCTGTTAGGCTTTGGCCTCATTGCCAACAGACAGTAACGGACGACCACCCCAGTCCACTAGGGCTTAAAATTTGGAAGTTTAGTTCTCTCATGTACGAGGTCTGAAGGGGGCTCCCACAGGGCTCCACAGGGTCGTGAGGGATACAGGTACCTCCCAGCTTTGCCCTCAGAATGGGCTTTGGGAAGTGGCTCAGGTTCTCATGGCTCCTCATCCCTGCTGAGTGCCAGCCCTCACATCATCATCCCAGGTTGCCAATAGGAGGGCGGGTAAAGAAGGGCGTAGTCTTCTGTAAAGTTCCGTACATGCCATCTTCCTGCTCTTTGGCCAGCACCTATTCACTCAGCTTCACCTAGCTGCAATGGGGACTGGGAAATGTCCTTTTACTGAAGTGCACAGCAGCCCCTAATAAATTCCAGTTAGGCCCTCTGTTAGTCTTCCAGGGCTGCTGAAACAAATGATGGCAGCTTCAGTAGCTTAAAACCAGAATGTATTCTCTCATGGTGGTGGATCCTGGAAGTCTGAAATCAAGGGGTCAGCAGGACTGTGCTCCCCCTGCAGCTTCCTGAGAAGGGTCCTTTCTTGCTCCTTCCAACTTCTGGTAGTGGCTGGGAAACCTCGGCATTCTTTGGCTGTGGCCATGCCATTCCAGTCTCTGCTGCCATGTAGTCTTCTCCTCCTTTTGTGTCCGTGTCTGGTCCCCTTCTTGCAGGGACATCAAGAGTGGACCCAGGGGCCACCTTAATCTCGTGTGACCTCATCATCCCTTACATCATCACCACATCTTCATTTATTCTTTGTTCCCTGAACTTTGGGACAGAGCGAGGCTAACACAGTTACTCGCACATTGATGGGCACATTGGGAGCTGGCCAAATGAAGCTTTTGCGGGGACAAATGTCCTGGTGGATGTGGGACCGATGAGACCACACGGGCCCTGCAGAGGCAGACCTGTGTTTGCATCGCGACTCTGCTGCTGCTGAAAGCCTGGGCATGTGCAGCGCTCTGGGCCCCAGCTGGCGTAAGATGGGGGGAATGCCGTCTACTGTGAGGGTCCTCTGAAGACCACGAGAGAGCGTGTCTCGTCGGTAACGCACGTAGTATTGAGCTCATACGGGCATATGAGAAGGAAGGAACAGTCGTCGCCCAGGTGGTGTGCTTTCCTGAACTCTGTGTCACTTGCAACTCTTTTACTTGCAAGTGACAGCAATTCCACCTGGAACCAGCTTCAACCGTCATCGGTCAGCCTTTGCCACTGAAGGACTGGGATGAACTCCGGTCACATCTCCCGAGGCACTCATGCCCCCCAGGATCCAGGTTTGTGAGGCTCTGCTCAGCCTCCTGCTGCAACATTCTCTGCCTCTGGGCTCTCACATTGTGCTGTGCCAGACCCCGGTCCTTACACAGCCCAGAGAAAGTGGCCTTTCTGGCCCCTAATAAGGAAGAACAGGAGGGCCTAGCTGTGTTGTCTCCAGGCTGTTTGGCTCTGATTGGGTCATGAATCGGTCCCCAAGCTAGTTACTCTCCGGGGACGGGACATGTGGGTGGTGTGAGCCAATCAGGGCCTGCCCTGGAAACTGGAATGGCTTTGGCCCCACCCCTCTCCTAAAGCCCTGTGCTGAGACCAGGAGCTGGGAGAAGGAATGGCTTCACACTTGGGGGGCTGCAGGTCAGGGAATCCCAACAGCAGCAATTGGTGGCCTCGTCAGGGTCCTGGAGGCTTAGGGTGGCTAAGAACTCAGCCTGGGGGCTGGACGTGAAGTTGAAAAATGAAGAGCCTGTTACTGGCTGAGTGAGCTTGGCAAGTCTCCTACCCTCGGGGCCCTCAGGACTCTGGCTGGGGAAATAGAACAGCCCAGCGGATGTTGACTACAGAAGCCCTTCTGCATTGCCCATTTGTTCCTGGACATCATCTCTGATGGTGGGGGCTGTTTTCTAAGAACCTTTCCCGAGGTGATGGGTATAAGCCCCCTGCTCATGTCCTGAAGTAAGTGGGGGAGAATTGGCACTTTTCTAGGTGCAGAGTTTGGGATTCCAGAGGTGTCCTGCTTGACATGCTGTTGCTTTGTGTGGGAGCAGCTAGTGTAATGCATGGTGGGAGCTCCATTTCTGGGCTTCAAGGCAAAGCAAGAAGTGTGTGGCTCATGGGCACCTGGATGGCTCAGGCCCCTAAGCAGCTGTCTTCGGTTCAGGTCGTGATCCCAGGTCCTGGAATCGAGCCGCACGTCCAGCTCTCTGCTCAGTGGGGAGCCTGCTTCTCCCTCTCCCTCTGCCTGTTGCTTCCCCTGCTTGTGTATTCCCTTTCTCTCTCAAGTAAAGAAATAAAAAAAATTTTTTTTTTAAAAAGTGCGTGGCCTGGATGCTGCAGGGGGCCCTACCTGTGAACTTGCAACCCCCCACCATTGGTTCCCACACTTCATTTTTTTCTGTTAGCACCAATCACTTTCTGATCTATGCAGTGTTGATTTGCTTATTATGTTTATTGGCTCCTCCCCCTCTAGAATCGAAGCTCTTAGGGCAGGGACTCTGCTCTGTTTTGGTCACAGAATTTCCCAGTACCAATTCACGGCACCCGGCTCAGTATTTGTCGCATTCATGAAAGCAGGGGGGTGTTTGACATGAATGAACTCCTTCCACATACTTCTTACTGCTTCTGGACTGGCATCAGTGGTGGCAAATGGTCTTCTGCATCCTTAAGGATTTTTCTGTCTAGCCGCGAGGTGCTTCTCCCTGCAGAGGGGAGCTCCTGGTGGGTTGCCACCAGGGGGAGCCATGGGTACGTTCTGCTGCTGTTCCAGAAGCTGCACCTGGCAGGCCCTGGGCTGGAGCCAGGAGATTGTCACGTGGGGCTGGGCATGGAGGACACTTTGTTCTCTCAAAGAAAGGTGACTCAGAGAGTTTTCCAGAACTGTAGAACTTTGCTTGAAAACCTCCCAGTATTTTGAGAGTACCATTTGTCCCTTCTATAATCTCAATCATGTTTGATCAGTGTTTAATGGTCTGCTGTCTAAATAAGATAGACTTATGTTCACCGGGAGCTAACATAGATCAGTGGGGGCAGACAACACGGATCACAGCTTATAATATCCCAGGCTCTGCACGAAAATCTAAATTTCCACAAGTGGACAAGGTAGGTTCTAGAAAGGTCTCCGTGTCCCCACTTGACAGAGGCTGAAGCTGGGTCCCATCTGTGTGTCAGGAGGTCACACACTGTGTGTGTGTGTGTGTGTGTGTGTGTGTGTGTGTGTGTGTGTGTAGGCGTTTGAGCTCGCCTTGCCTGCTCCCCGGGGGGTGGGGGCTCTTAACCAGCATTGTCTGCCCTGGCGGTCTGCATCTGAGTTCAAGGGCATTTGTGTTCTTCTCCTGTGGTTTTCTTAACACATGGCCACAAACTTCATGGCTTAAACCTATAGAAGCAAATTCCTACAAAGTCTGGAGGCCAGAAGTCAGAAAGCAAGGTGTGGGCAGGGCTGTGCTGCTCTGGGAGCTCCAGGGGAGACTCCTTCCTGCCTCTCCCAGCTCCTGGGGCTCCTGGCACTCCAACCATCTCTCCTCTGTCCTCACCTGGCCTCCTCCCTGTAGCTTCTTTTCTCGAGTCTGGCCTCTCTTCTTCATACAAGGATGCTCATCGGTGAATTCAGGACCTACCCAGTTCATCCAGGATGATTTCCTCATTTTACTATCTTTAACCTAATTATGTCTGCAAAGACCCTCTTCCCAAATGAGGTCCCAGTCACGGGAGTCTGAAGTAAGGTTGTGGGCATGTCTTTTTAGTGACCACCATTCAAACATCTACAGTATTCATTTATTTCCTCAATATCCTAATACCTAAGGGAGACAAAGTCTAGGAAGGACAGGTGCTACCATTTGTGGAGTCCTTCTATGTGCCATCGGCTAACTCTCATCAGAGCTAGCTTCTACTGGATGCCTGTTCAGTGCCAGGCGCTTTCCCTGTGCTAGCATGTTTAATTTTCAAAACATCCCTAGTAGTTCTGTGCTGTTCTCATCCCCATTTCACAGATGAGAACACTGAGGTGCAGGAGGAAATCAGGGAACATGACTCAGTAATGGGGCCGGGAAGTGGTGGGGTCAGGGCCGCCCAGTGGCCCAGTTCCCCACCAGCCTGCTTGTCTCTTCTCCCCTTTTGGGTGGATGTTCCTACATCCCCTTCTTTATGTGCAGGAGCTGAGGTGCAGAGAGGTTATGTTTTTTGGCTGAGGTCACATAGCCTGCCAGTGGGAGCTTAGTGCCTGGGCCGTAACTTCTTGCCCCGGACACCAGGCTTTTTCCAGTGTGCCAAGTTGTTGATCTGAACTGGCTGTAACTTGTAAGTTGTGTGATCAGAATACTAGGGTGTTACATTGCTTCCAGCTGCTGGGGCTGCAGGTGGTCCATGACATTTCCGGGCTCCTGGGCCCATCCCTGCAGCTTCTGCCCTCTATCTCTACCCGGCCTTCTCCCTGGGTGTCCATGTGCCTCTTCTTCTCCTCTAAAGACAGTCATAATGGCCCACCCTGCTCCAGAGTAACCTTCTCCTAACTGATTATATTTGCAACAACCCTTTTCCAAATGATGTCACATTCTCAGGTTCTAGGAAGGACATGGTGGCAGGTGGGGTGGTGGTGTGGAGGAATGACATCCCAGTACAGCACTCTTACTGGGGCAGTTGCCCAGCTGTTGGTTTTGTGTAGGGAATCCGTGCAAGTGTATGGCTCGGGGCCTAAACTTTCTCTTCTGTAAGCTTCTTTCTGCTTGGTGTCCTCTGGGGAATGTGGGATAAGAGCAGGCTGGGTGAACTAGGGCTCACTTGGATGTTGGCATGTGAGAGGCTGAGATCCTATAGAGACCCCAGGAGACACATCAATTTGGGTCTATGAATCTGGCGCCCCACAAGAAGTCAGGGCCTGGGGAATACGCCGGGGTGTCAGCAGCAGATGGGGGAGTTAAGGTCATAAGTGAGGACAGAACTGCCTGGGAAAGAGGTACAGACTGGGGAGAGGGCCAGTCCTTGGAAATCCCAGACACTGATGGCGGCCAGACAAGGTAAGTCTGTGAAGATAGAAACCAAGCTCTCATGGCAGAGGGCTAGAGGGGTGGGAGAAGTTCATGGGCCCAATGCTGGTGAGGAGGATGGAGGACAGAAATTTGTCCTGTGGCTTTGGGGGCCAGGGAAGCGTTGAAGAGCTTAGCAGGAGCTATTTTGGTGGAGGGGTAGGCCTGAGAACCAGACAGGAGAGGTTTGGGGAGGGAGGGGCCTGGGGGGGCAGAATCAGGATTTTATTTTCTTTCATGAAGGCGAGAGAGATATAAACATAAATATCTTTCACTGGTAAGCGTCTAGTTGGCCATATAGGTCACCGAACCCATAACTTCCTTGCTTCTCTGTGCTTAGGGGAGCAGGCCTGGGCCATGGGCTGTGGTCTCTCTGTGTCCTGAGTTTTCTGTGTTCGGCTGACCCAGGTTGATGGTCCCGCTTAACTGTTTCCCGGGCCTCAGGCCAAAGAGGGAGAGATTTCCCTGGTCACGGGCCCATAGATTGATGGCTTGTTCTTTCTCTTTGGCAGATGGACGAGATCAGAGGGAAGGACCGTGTAATTCTGGCCTTGGAGAAGGAACTTGGGGTTCAGACGGGTCAGACTCAGAAGCTGCTTCTTCAAAAGGAGGCTTTGGATGAGCAGTTGGTTCAGGTCAAAGAGGCGGAACGGTACCACAGTAGCCCGAAGAGAGAGCTCCCGCCTGGGATAGGGGACATGGCAGAGCTCATGGGCGTCCAGGTGAGGAGGACAGCAGCAGGTGCGAGCCGTGGGGCCCCATAGCTGACCACCACCTGTCCTTTCTGTGGGTTATTCTTCTTGTCACCTTGCCTGCTTGCCTCCCTTCGCCCTCCCTCCCTTACATCTGTCCATCTGTCCTGCCCTCCCTCCTTCCCTAAATGGGCTGACATTCATCATGTGCCAGGCCCAGGCCTGGGGATATAGAGGTGAGCATCCGGCCGCTCATGCCTCCAGCCGTCTTGAGCTCAGTGGACAGGAAGAAAATGAGGACATCAGTGCCACGTGTGCCATAGGAGTACAGGAGGGGGCCCAGTGTTGAAGTCGGAGTCCTGCAAGATGGGTAGGGGCTTAGCCAGCAGAAAGTGCTTTGAGGGCAATAGCTTGGTGCTTAACATGCACAGAGGAGGCTGAAGCAGTGTGCATGCACTCATTCACTCATTCATTCATTCATTCACTCACTCATTCATTCCCACACTCATTCCCTCAGTCATTCCCGCACACATTCCCTCAGTCATTCACACATTCACTCACTCAATCACTCACTTATTCACTTACTCACTCATCCATCCACCCACTCATTCACTCATTCATTCATTCACTCATTCTTTCATTCACTCATTCATTCAATCACCACATGGTTGAATGTCTGTCATGCATGCTCTGTGCAGATCCCATGTGAGGTTCCGGCATCTCAGTGGTCAGCAAGATTGGCCCAGTGGGTCTTGAGGAATGTCCTAGCTCATCCATGATGGGTCTTTGTAAGAGAGGCACCGTGGACAGGGGCTCAGACATGAAGGTGCCCAGAGACCACATTTGGCCGTTTGGGAACCATTGGAGGACCTTGCAGTCTTGTCATCGGAGGTGAAGTCTTCCTGTGAGTCCCTGGTGGAGCCTGGGGTGCCCATCTGTGTGGCTCGACTTCAGGGAGCCCCACCTGACATTGGGCCTCCCGACAAGGAACTCTCTGTCACATCCCATGGGTTTTCTGGGAGCGCTTAGAGTCCTGTAAGCTTCCTCAAAGTACATTTGTATCCTGATAATTTTTTTAGGATCAACATATGGACGAGCGAGACGTGCGGCGATTCCAGCTAAAAATTGCTGAGCTGAACTCGGTGATACGGAAGCTGGAGGACAGAAATACCCTCCTGGCAGACGAAAGGAACGAACTGGTAATCAGCCTTACTAGATGCAGATGCTGCCTGGAGATGCAGATTGCTGCCTTGTAGGGCGCAAGGAAACTGCCCTGTGGCCACAAAACCCGCCTTGAACACACAGTGTAGACACCTCCCGGTTTTCTTTACTTTCTTTCAGTTTTCTTTACTTTCTCATTAATCTCGGATTAAAAAATCGAACACATGCCCAGTAAAGAAAGCTGCAACTTGCCCTTTGTTTCTACAGGAATTTCTAAAAGATTTATTTATTTATTTGACAGAGACAGAGTAAGAGAGGGAACACAAGTGGGGTGGTGGGAAAGGGAGAAGCAGACCCCCCTGAGCAGGGAGCTTGGTGCAGGGCTTGATCCCGGGACCCTGGGATCATGACCTGAGCCGAAGACAGATGCCCAACGACTGAGCCACCCAGGCAACCCTGTTTCTACAGGAATTTATCCCAAGCAAATAGTCAGTGGGAGATGTGAGGGGTGTGGAGAGAGTGTTCACTGCACTGTTTATGTGAGACCGACCCAAAATGAAACAAACACCCAGTTGTTCAATACTCAAGTACTGGGCCACGTAATTATGTACCATTTTTGTGGTGCACTGAGTGCCGTCCTTAGGAATGGCGATAGAGATCCTATTTATTGGCCATGGAAATGGGCTCGCAGTAAATTAAACGACAAGCAGGTTATAGAACAAAGATACATTGTCATCATGCTGGATGTTGGATGTTATTTTAGGTGGTGTGATTATAGACCATTTTTAGTTTTTGCATCTCTGTTTACTTTCTTTTGCATTAAAGTTCATGGATTTCTAATTTTAAAAATAATGAACGGGGACTTCCGGTTAAAAAAATCTAGTAAGAAGAGCGATTTCTTGAATATGTGTTAAGTTTGCTGGATAAACAGCTAATGAATTCTTATGTAATGGGAGTTGGTACATAAACCTCTGGATGCCTCATCATATTCCTCTTGATTCTAAATTTTATTATGAAAGTAAGTCATCCTATTTGAAAAACACGGGAGATGAACAGTGTTAAGAAATGTCACCTTTTTGCAATTTCTAAAAAATCAAATATAAAAATTTTTTTTTAATTTTTTAAATATTTTATTTATTTATTTTTCAGAGAGAGAGAGCACAAGCAGGGGGAGCAGCAGGCAGAGGGAGAAGCAGGCTCTCTCCTGAGCAAGGAGCCTGAATGGGGCTTGATCCTAGGACCCCGAGATCATGGTCTGAGCCGAAGGCAGACAGACACTTAACCAACTGAGCCACCCAGACACCTCAACCAGGATCAAGATTAATTCATTTCCTTCAAGTATTTTTAAAGGCATATTTTTAAAAGATTTTATTTATTTGATGGACGGAGATCACAAGTAGGCAGAGAGGCAGGCAGAGAGAAAGAGGGAAGCAGGCTCCCTGCTGAGCAGAGAGCCCAATGTGGAGCTCGATCCCAGGACCCTGAGATCATGACCTGAGCCGAAGGCAGAGACGTAACCCACTGAGCCACTCAGGCACCCCTAAAGGCATATTTTTACAATGGGTTTAATCAGACCGTACGTCTAGTATTAGATGTGTGCTTTCCAGTTAAACATTCATGAACTTTGCACACTGCAGAACAGTTTACTAAGAAGATTAGAAACAGATGGAGCTTCCTTGAAACATTCGGAGCACCCTGAAGCTTGTAAAGCAGAAACTGGCCAGCTAGCCAGTCCCTTGATCTTAAAATCACGAGATAAGGACTCTTAGCTCTCTGAGGTGGTTCTTACGTGGTTTTCATGCTCACGTAAACATATCGACATCCACCACAGGACTTTCTGCTGTTGTTTTGCGGTTACAAATGGGATATTTCCCCTCAGTATTATTGTTCTGCAACTTGCTTTATGGATTACAGCCCTGTCCATTGGGATCGCGAGGTTGTTCAGGTTCCTTTGCATGGGGTAGATTTCCAGAAGTAGAACCTGTGGGTCAAAGTCCGTTTTATATTTGAGTGGATGCCCCCCAACTGTTTAATCTTTCTTATAGCCTGGTCCCCCAAATCCGGGATCTGGGTTAGGGTTATTAAGTGCCTGTGCTTGACTCTTGGTACCAGCCAGTACACCACATGGTCAGGAGTACAGCACCCCAGCTCCTTGAGGTCAGGTTTTCTGTCTGTGAGATGAAGATGCGGCCCCTTCCTCGGGTTGCGGGGAGGGTTGAATAAGCCTGGCAAGGCTTACCACAGTGTGTTCTAAAAGGCAGACCTGACCATAGAGTGCTCCTGCTTTGAAGCCCTTGAGGGCCAGGGGTAGAAACTAAATGACAGAGCTCTCCAGCTCCCTAAACCATGCCTCACCATGCCCGCCCTTCCTTCGCGCATCACCCCACTTTCTCTGTTCCCACTGCATTGAGCAAGCTGTGTTCTTGTCTGCTTGGAGCATCTTTGTGTGCAGTTTCCCCGCCCGGAGCATCTGTCTGCCCTTGTCTCACAGTGTTCGTACCTCCTTTACTGTCTTTGCCCTCCTCTTCCATTCACTGGAAGGCCACCCTATTTTGTCATCCCTTTGACCCAGCCCCAGCCCCAAGAGGGGCTCCCCCCATGCCCCTTGGACAAAAAAGACTGGAAGGACACCCTGCTGGTTGTCGGGATTCAGGGAGCACCTCCAGGACTGATCCCACCCTACGAATCTTTGTATCTCCAGCACGGAGTCTGGCAATGAGGGGGGCCCAGGCCTTCCATCTCATCTGAAGAAGGCCAGAGCTCTCTGCTGGGTCTGTACTTAGGAAGCAATGCTGGCCAGGAGCAGCTAGGTCACTGGATTGCCCTCTGTGCGTGTGATCCTGACCTCTGGGGACTAGTGGACAGGGGTACCCAGGGCAGATCTGTGGACCTCCCCGTGTTGGGCTGTAGCCTCCTTCTCCTGCCTCACCCAGAGCCCTCCGAGCCTCAGGTTGGATACTGTGTTTGGAAGCCAGGTGTCTGTGGGGTCTCTAGGGTTTTGTGCCATCCAGGAAATGTGGTCCTAAGGGTGGCAGCTCCGGTCCCAAGGAAGGCCCAGCCTGGATCTCTACTAGCCTCCGTGGTGTGACCTCAGCACTTTGATGGGTCTTAAAGCCAGTGGCCTTCTGCATCTTTCTGTCCATAGCTGAAACGCTCCCGGGAGACCGAGGTCCAGCTGAAGCCCCTTGTGGAGAAGAACAAGCGAATGAACAAGAAGAATGAGGATTTGCTGCAGAGCATCCAGAGGATGGAGGAAAAAATCAAGAACCTCACAAGGGAGAACGTGGAAATGGTGAGCCATTGGCAACCTGGGACCGCCAGCCCCAAGTTCTGGTCTCCATCTGGGAGTCTCTAGCCCCTGACCCTCACAGTCCATGTTCTCCCCGCAGCCCCTGCCTCCCCCCATAAGCTCAGTCCACGCCAATCCCCACTGCTCCAGATTCTCTGGGACCTGCTGTGCTGTGGGCTCTGTGCCCAGAGGGAAGATGCCAGGCAGCGCCTGTGCTCTGCTGTCTGCTGCCACTGGGGCCTTGGAGGCACCCCCTTATTGCCCCTGCAACTGAGCGCCTTCATCCAGAAAGTGGGGTGGCAATACCAGCATTGGGGGTTTTCTGGAGGATTCAGTGGTGGCAAAGAAAGGCCTTCCAGCCCACCTGGCTCTTGAGCACACTTACTGGGGGAAAGCCATGGCCATTTCTGCTCCAAGCACTTTCTTTGCAATAAGGGATTTGCATTCATTCCAAGGAGAGGGGTTCGTTTTTGTGATCAGGACTGTGTCTTGCCTTTGAGGGTCTGTGGAAGAGCCTGAGGCTCATTGTCCAAGTTAACATCAGTCACCCCTATTACAGCAACAAGACTGAGGCTCCGTGGGGTGCGAGGTCCAGGTGCCAGGGTGTGTGATGACAGGTGGCGTGCTGGCCTCACCAATGTCCTTGTCCAGCTTCCAGGGCTCCCTTTGGGCAACCACCTCCCACCTCCTTGCCTGGCCAGCCCTTTCTCTCAGCCGTGCCCAGGTTGGCTTCTGCTCTGTATCCATGGCTTCCTCCAGCCTGGGGACCAGCTGGCCGTCATCCCCCTTTGAGTCCCATATCCCTGAGCTCACACCACGTATCCCCCAGTTGGCAAAGCTGTCCACGGAGCACCCTCTGCTCTCTCCCTCTGGCTGCAGAAAGAAAAGCTGTCCGCCCAGGCGTCTCTGAAGCGACACACATCCTTGAACGACCTCAGCCTGACCAGGGACGAGCAGGAGATTGAGTTCCTGCGGCTGCAGGTGTTGGAGCAGCAACACGTCATCGATGACCTCTCACTGGTACGTCCGCGCTCCGCCGGGGGCCCTCGGTGTGGCTCCAAGTGACACTGTGCCAGGATTGGCGAGGAGGCTCAGGGAGGGGTGACTAACGTGGGAGGGGCCTCAATGAGCCCACCCCCCGCCCCCGCCCCTCCCTGCTTCATTCCCCCAGGAAGCAGCCTAGAACTTTGTGCAAGCTGGGCACAGTTTCCATGGCTACTCTTTTTCCCAACCTTCTCCCTGATTTGCTGTCATTAAGAGGCAGCATCAGTTTGGAGAATGAACCTTCCAGCCTCTACAGAGTGGGCACAATTTGTCCCTGAGAAGTCTTGTTTTTTTTTGTTTTTGTTTTTGTTTTTTTTAGCTCTGTTGTCACAGACCATGAACTTGAAAGCCTGCACCTTTTAATCAGGCTAGAATTTGAAGGGCTTGTTAGGACTCTGTGTGTGTGTAAGATTCAAGGGAGATGAGTATGTCTTAGTAGGTGGAGTGTTACCCCCAGCTGTCTGTGAAAGGAGCTTAGGCACCATAAGGGAGAATTTGTAGTAATTTGTAGAATTCTGTAGAGGTTGGAAGATTCATTCTTCAATTTGTAGTAAGCTTCGGTTGGATCTTAGGAGTAAAGTGTGTTCTTATTGCCCAAGAGGGAATGTGGGGGTTCCATTCATGGGTCTTCAAAGTATAGACAAACCAATGATCAAAATTCTAGAAAAAGCTTTGACCGTAATTGTCAATTTCACATTGCTGGTTTATCTTCCTCTCTTTTAACACCTTCCCTCCTTCCTTACACCCACTAATCCATTCTCCCTCCCATCCCTCCATCCTTCTCAACCATCCATACTCCCATCTTTTCCTCCTCCTGCCATCTTCCATCCATCCATCTGTCCATCCATCCACCTACCTTCCTATCCTCCCCTCCTTTCTTCCATCTCTTCTTCCTTCCTTCCATCCATCTAGCCTGTCACCTTTCTTCATTACACAAAGACTTGATACAGCATAAGATAAAAACATACTTTCAATAAAATGAGGATAGATTTGAAAGAGGAATAATAAACCAATGAGACTAGAAGGAATACAGACTGTCACATCCATTGAGACGGGGATGTACAAATAGGTAGACCATAGGGGTTGGAACCAAGCAACAGATTTGTCTCTGGGATTCCTGGCAGCCCAGGGGAAAAGTGGGGCTTGGTTCGGAGGGAGAGATGTCCTGGTTTTGCCTGGGATAGAAGGCTGCCGCACCTTCTAATACTATGAGAACGCCATGCCTACTGATGGCAGCTGCCAGGCAGCCACAGGCTCCCCTCTGCATGGTAGGTTCTAGCCTCACAGAGCAAAGGAAGAACCTCAGGTCAGAGGAATGAAGTGCATCACCTGGTCTAGAGGAGCCCCCTGAGGATTTGGTCCCAGCTCAGTCTGAGCTTGCAACCACATGCTACTTCATTCTGGGCTGCAGACCTCACTAGTCCATACTGCCCAGTGCTTTACAGCTTCCAGCCCCCAAAGCACACAGGCTGGGGCTTTCAGGATTGGCAAACTTGGGGATTTTTCTCAAGAGAGTCCCAGTCTTGTTAGGGACCCAAGTAAGCGGGGTGGTCCTATAGCTTGTGTTCAGGGAAGTGGTCATCATGCGGGGGCGTAGAACTTGGACTGACCCACGCCTGAGGTGGACAGGCAGGTGCAGGGTGAGGGCCAGTGGGTTGGCTGGTGTGACATGAGCTGGCTGCAAATGCCAATATGTGTGTCTCCTTCTAGGAGAGGGAACGACTCTTGCGCTCCAAAAGACATCGTGGGAAAAGTCTGAAGCCCCCCAAGGTAAGCCCGCAGTGGCACAGGTGTCCTGTTTTGCAGCCCTGCCTGGGACAGGATTGGGAAAATGCGAGCAATCCATAGGGGATTGCTTTGTCTCTGCGTGTCTGAGGGGGAGAAAGGCATTATGGTGTCTCTCAAAGTGACATTGGTTATGGCCATGGGCCAGCACTTGTAATTTATTCATGGAAAACTTACCAAAGGATTCTCTATGTGGGCCTCTGGGGCGGCTCTCTCCAAATTAAAAGCATAAATACTTAGACCTTTTGAAGGATTTAAAGGGCACTCAGGCTTGGTTTGTAATGTTTTATATCCTGTTCTGACAAAGTCAGGAAATGTGGGATTTTGCTGGAATAACGCAGAACTGTGTTCTCTTTGGAAAATGTGGTCTTATAGAGACAGCGCCCAAACATCCTGGCAGAGAGGACACAGCTGGCCTGGGAACATTCAGACACCACAGGGAACAGGCTGGAATGAAAAGAGCAAATCGGGGCAGGTGTAAAAAAACAACAACAAAAAAACCTCGGTTTGCATGTAAACCTTTGAACATTTTTTCACTGCCACCAAAACGTGGATCTGTTCTCCTTTCTATTGAACTGGACGCCCCTCCCGGTTTATCTTCTGATCGAGATGTGGTCCTGGAAAAACTTGTGTAAAGGAAACAGCAGTGCCGATGTGCTACCCCACAACCCTCCATGCGAAGCTTTCCTGTCAGGGTGGCAGTAGGGGGCGCTGGGGCCTGTGACGAACTGAGCCCCTAGAGCCAGGTGGTGTCACATATTCCAGGGGTTTGAGAGAAGTGGGGACCCTTCCGTGTTAGTTTTCTGGGGCAGCTGTACAAAATACCCCAACCCGGGCGATGGAGAACAATACAACCGTGTCATCTTCTAGTTTTGGGATCTGAAGGTCCAAAGTCAAGGTGTGGGCAGGGTGGTGCTGCCTCTGAAACCTGCAGGGGAATCCTTCCTCGGCTCTTTTAGCTTCCCTCTTCAGCGTTCCTGGTCTTGCAGCTGTCTGACCCCAGCCTCTGCTCTTGTGGTCAGAACCCGTCATCCCTGTGCATCCCATGGTTGCCTTCTTATAAGGACACCAGTTGTCTGGGATCAGGGGCCCACCCTGCACCCTGCCCGCCTCATATTAATGGAGTACCAAGGGTAGGGCTTCAACAGGTCTTTCTTGGAGGGGGGACCCAATTCACCCCAAAGCACCTCATGTTATATAAAATCGAAGGATTTTAAATGTTGGCATAATTGTTTATAGAACACTCCGTGGCCCCAGTAAAATCTATCTGCAGGCTGAGCTTGAACTTGGTCATTTGACTGAGGGGTGACGTACGCTCCAGCTCATTTCATTGTCACAGCAACCCCCTGAGCTTGGCGCTGTATTTCCCATTTGATGGTTACAGGAAGCACATGGGTATATAGCATAGAAATAGCTCAAAGTGAATTGGCAAGGCACGGGTTCAAGCTCAAGTCTGGGCTCCAAAAGCCAAGCTTGCACCACCAAGTCAAGGAGGACGAAGGGCATTTTAAGGCAAAACCCCACAACACACCCATCCCCCAAGCCCTCGTGTCCCCTCTTTTTCTTAATAACATAGTTGTAACTGCAGAATCCACTTTGCTTTCTGGGATTTTTGTTGTTGTTGTTTTGTTTTGTTTTGTTTTGTTTTGCTTTTTTGTCCTTAATATTGTACCACAATGCATGCACCCGTGTTAGGACCCCGTCATCATAAATACAGATTTTTATGACTACATAATTCGTCGAGTAGATGGGCCGTAAATTTGTTTGCTGTTCTGGGTTGGGCCCGTCATTAGCTTTCAGCCCCTTGTGGCTCTAAGGGCTGTTACAGCGAGTGAGTGTGTTAATGCCTGTGTAGACAGCTTTGTGGGCCAGGTCTGTCATCCCTACGTGCTGCCCGTTCCATGAAGTGACTGGACGTTCTGCTTCTGCAGATACCACCGCAGTGGCCTCCCTTGGTCCAGGAGGCTGTGTCCAGGGGCTGGATGGTCCCCCAGGGGTAGATTTCCAGAAGGTGGGCTACGGATCACAGGGTGTGAAGGCTTTGGGGGAGCACGTGGGACCACCCCCCCGCTGTGCTCTCTGGAAGAGACGCAGCATTTTGCCCAGCTGCTGGTAACATGTGTGAATGCCATGGTCACTGTGGGCAAGTTGCAAAAACCAGTCTAAAGGCCTCCATCTTGAGGAGGAACGGGATGTTCTGTGGCATTTTACCTCTCATGAAGCTCCTAAGTAGGGTTTTTGGGAGCCCCACTATTGAGTCCCGACTCGGTTTTTCAAGCCTATATCAGAATTCGTGGAGTAAGTAAGGATTCCGTTTCTCCTTTTCCCAATTTCTGAATGTGTTTGTGGGAAGAGAACTCTACAAAGGCCTAGAATGGACTTGGGGTTTGCTAGGCTTGCATGGACACAGTTGAGGGGGGCCAGAGCTGTGGTCCCACCTGCTGTGCCCCCCCTCACTGTCTCGGCCCAGAGTAGGTGTCCCCGGATAGCTGTTAATTGAATAAGCACATTGCTTTGACTGGCCAAGTGCATTTGCACAGCCCTGGGTCATCTCTAAGGATGGGGATGTTAGGTCACTTACTGAAATAGATCACTGCCCCTAGAAGGCGGAGTTTGGGAGCCTCCATGGGAATTTTCCTGAGCTAGTTCACAGTCATTTCTACTTATTATTTCTATGATCCACAAGCCATTTTTCTTTTTCTCCAGATTCAGGGGAGAGCAGTTTCCCCAACACGTTCCTACTTTCGCCTGGCATCGTCCGGGACCAGATCAGGACCTGAGCTCCCCAGCGCTCTCTCTCTCAGGCCTGGACAGCTTCTCTGTCTTCCCTCCCACAGGCTGCTGGGATTCAGGAGTTACTATTTCCCCTCAAACACCTCCATCAACTCTGTCTGTTTGTAAAGCAGGCTTTACCACACTTGGCCCGAGCCTTTGCTTGGCCCAAATTTTTGTGCCAGAATTTTCTGAAAGAACCTGGACTCCGCATTTACCTCCACACCCACACTCCAGTGATGATGGTAGAGCTGTGATGCCCTGATGTGATGTCCCCAGGGGGACCTTCACACTCAGAGGGTCGCTGACCCCGTCTCACCATGCTCCTGAGGACAGGACGGGTGCGGGCGTCTCTGCCCCAGGACACTGCTAGTTCAGCCACCTACAGGAAGTAGCAGGAGAACTCTGATCGAGGGGTTCCCCAGGCCCCATGTGGGGAGGCCAGGCTCTCTGCAGAAGGGCTGGGAGCATAGATGAACCTGACAGAAATCCTGCCTGGGAGGGGACGGTGAGGTTGCTGTCTGAAATCTTGCTGCCCAGCATCATGGAGTCATGTCTTGGTAGAGAGCCAAGCACGCAAGCACGGCTAAGGTCAGCATGGTTGACTTACGCGCCCTGGTTAGAGCAGGGATGGGATCTGGGGAGAGGTGGAGACGCTGTAGCCTGGCAACCACATGGAAGACCGGTCTGGCTCCTGGCCGTGTGGCATTGACCTTGGGGAGCTGTGATCATCCCACCCAGGAGACCAATCAGAGCACCTGGGTCAGGGATCCATAAATTATTTTTCCTTCTCCCTTCCCCTTACATCAGTAGCTTTCCTTTGGCGGGTGCATTGACTTCAGGTAACCAGGCCCTGCTCTTCATGTCCCTGGTTCTCACTTGTGTCACCTTAAAAGAGAGACCGTCTCAGGTCACAGTGAGGTGAGCTCTCCATGCCCTTTGGATGGTAGCCATCCTTCACAGGAGACTGGAAGATAGCTGAGAAACATCAGAGCGCCACAGGCAGAACCACCCTTCTCTGAGCCCAAGTGTCAGTACGGTGGGCTCTTTGTCCCTGAATGGCCCCTGGGGCTGGTGTCACCAGGAAGCAGCTGACGCCTGAGCTGAGACCTTCTGGTGGATCTCAGCTGGAGGGTCACTCACCGTCCCCCTGCATACATTCTCATCAGACACTTGGGGCCTATCCAGACTTGACATTGTGTCCCTCCAGGTAAAGCTTGCTGCTCCGTAGTGGGAGCTGCGTTGGAACAGAAGCCGGGACGCACCACCTTCCGTGGCTGGGGCTCCTGGGCACTTGTCGTCATGGGCCACACTTTCCATTTCTAAGTAGCAGAGGAATCCTGTTTTCCCTGTAGGGTTGTTAACACTCGGCTTTGTTCCTGGGCTGCCGTTTCCCACAGCTCTGTCCCCAGCCAGACTCAGCAAACTCAACAGCTTGCAGATAGCATGGTTTCTAGGCTTCTCTCCCCTTCCCCCATTAGCCAAGGTTCTTTCTATTGTGTGTGTCAAAAACCTCAAAGTCATTTAAGAAAGGAAAGGAGTTTATGTAGCTAAGAAGCCTAGAGGTAGCTGGTTTCAGGCACAGCTGGATCCAGATGCTTACCCAATATTGCCTGGAGCCTGTCTCTCTCCCCCTTTCTACTCTGCTTTCCCCTGGGCTGGCCTCTTTCTCAGGTGGGATTCCCCATGTGGTGCCTGAATCAGCTTCAGCAGCTGTAAGCTGTAAGCCGTTATACCTGCCTAGCAACTTCAGAGGTGGGAGGACATCTCTCTTCGGTGGCTCCAGCAAGAGTCCCAGGGCTGTGCTCCTTGGCTCAGTCTGGTTACGGGCTCATCCCTGAACCAGTCCCGATTCTGCCTGGGTGGGATGTGTTGGGGGCAGCTCATTTGGAAACATGAATGAAAGGCTTAGCGGACGCTAAGATGTGGTTACATAGCTCATATCATGGATATTTTGGAAGGAGCAGTGTCCAGCATCATTACAATTGAAATATACATATGAACCTGATTGTCTACACCTTTCTTTTTGTGATTGTCCTTTGCCTTTTCATCTGGCTTGACTATCTTTCCAAGTACAGCAGTTTTCCTTTTTAATAGGATTATCTATCCCTTTTCTCCAACGCATGGGATTTTACTTTGGCTCTTTTGCCGAGAGAAGTTTCTCCAAGAACTGTAGGCTCCCGCGGGCGCCCCAGGTGCAGGTCCCGGGTTGGGCAATCTGTACAGATAGCTGAAGGACAGCGTGCTGAGAAGCCCCTGAGTTCAGCTAGTCCGGGGTGCATGTGGGGTGCTCGGGGGACGAGCAGAGACCTTGCCCAAGTGCACGCGGTGGCAGGATGTGCCCCCTGGGTTTTGACTCTGGTCCGGAAGAAAACTCTGTCTGAGTCACCGTTGCTAGTGCTCTTCCCAGGGACCTAATGATCACCCAGGGGGCTGAGGCCTGTGGAAGGGCAGCACCAGGAGGGCAGCCACCAGGGAATGTCCCAGTGGGGAAGCTGTCCTGGGTGATGATGACAGTGCCAGCCCGGGCCCTGGAAACCGGCTGCTCTCAGGCCCCAGATCTTGAGCTGGCAGCATGGCCCTCGGAGGCTGATCCCAGAGCTCCAGGGGCGGGGAGAATGTTCTGGGGGAGAAGCGGTGCTTCCCCCTAGCACTGGAGAGACGCCCGGTAGCAGGTGCCAGAGAGGCTGCTCTGAGCCCACCGGGCGCACACGCACTAGCGGGCTCTGCTTCCACGCCCGGTGATGGAGTACATCCTCTTTGTGCTGTACTTCTCCTTCTTTCTCTGTCTCTGTACCCTGGTGTGCTTGTACTTCTCCGGCTGCCAGGAGATGACCTACAAGCACGAAGGTAAGCAGCTAGCTCTAGGCGACTGTTGGAGGTTCTGGGAAAGGACATGTCAGGGAGCCCCTACCCAAGCTAGCAGCTGTTGGAAGGGACATGGGGAGGTGGAAGTGAGGGGGCTTGGGAGCTGTGGTCCATGCAGGGTGGTTTATTTTGGAAGCACCTGTCTTCCCCTCGGTGCCTTTCCATCTGCTGAGAAGGAGCACCTCTGTACGTTCACAGGGTAAATGGAGCAGACACGTTTGTTTTTCAATTTTGCCCCAGCTGCCTTTCAAAAATTTGGGCTGGTTTATAAAAAGGAGTGGGCAAGGCAGGACTCTGGGGGGTAAAGAAGACGGAAATCTGGAGGCGCAAGCCCCCAGATGTGTGTGGCCAGGAGCCGAGGCTTTTCCTGGGAAATAAATGCCCAGGGAATCTGAGAAAAGTGGACAACTCAGGAAACCTGACAGGTGCCCCACGGCTTGACTCTTTCCGAAAGAGCCGAGAGTTCGAGTGTTTTCTAGGTGATTCTGTCCTTCCTATTTCACGTGGATTTTGAAAATGTGGCGTCAGGCAGAGGTTGCAATAGGGTCGAAGAAGACAGCCCCAGATTTTCACTTTAAGCATGAAAATGTCTTTTTCTCTCTTGCTTTTATTCACAAAGGCGTACACCTCTGTGGTGTATCTTGGCTTCCCTGATGATACTATCCCTTAGAAAACACTAACCCTTCGAGGAAACAAATTAACCCAGCCCACATGTTGTACAAGGTTGGGGGGTTTCTTAAGCTGCTCACTGCCACTGGAGGAGTTGTGTGAGCCCGGGGGTCTGTGGATTCAGGTCCCGTTGGGCGAGGGGCAGAACGGGAGTGTCCTTTTGTGCTAGATGCCCCGTCAGAGCTGTGTCCCGCCTTCTGCCCTGCAGCACACTTCCCTGGAGCCTTGGTCTCTGGGGCCACACTGGACTTCAGGGAGCTCCACTTGTGTCTGGGGATGGGCTGTCGGCAAAGGCAGCTCTCCTTTAATGCACGTCTGCAGCATCTGTCGTGAGTGCCTGTGTTACGGCTCGGGGAGGGAAGACCCAGTGAAACATCCCTGAAGTTTCTAGAAGCGGACTGTCCTAAACACCGAGTCATTAGCCACCTGGATGGTCCAGGAAGCTCACAGGGGGTGTCTTATCCTGACGGTTTGGAGACAGCGTGGCAAGAGGGTTCCTGGAGCCCCATCCGTGTGCGTCATGGCTGGCCGCCGGCCGATAGCGCAGCAAATGCAGTCCTGTCCCCAGACACCTCGCAATTAGCAGTGTTTACAAGAAATGAGGTTGGGTGAATGGCTGCCCAGAAAAGTGAGGAGTCTGGAGCTCTGGGAGGTGAGCTCCGTGTGTGCAGAAGAGCTCTGAGCGTCGCGGACCTGTCACTCCCGAAGCTGCTGTCGTCACCATCAGGACACCATGGCTGCTCACTGCTCTCTGGAAAACATCTGGAGAGTTTTCCATACCTGAATCCAAGGGAGGTTTCTCCTCTGAGGAGGAGATTGGGGTATATGTGACTGTCCCCAGCCTCTACTTGGAGACAAGAAATCATTTGATACTAATGGAACCTAATAGGTCGCCATGGTTCTACCTGGTAAACTTACCCGGGGTGCGGGACCAGATGTTTGCCCAGCTGGTGCTGACTGTGTGAACAAGGGGAAGGGCTGTCATGTGCAAGCCGAAAACTCTTTGTGAGCTGCCTTGGTTCAGCTTCGAGTTCATGAACAAAGCCTCGTTCATAATTACGCATTTGAGAACCAGTGTTTACTGAATATGCCCGGCTCTGGGCCCCCGTGGGGAATACATAACCCCAGACCTCCACCCCTCATGAGCAAACCGCTGTCCTCATGGGTGTCTCCAGCAAAACCTCTCCAGAAACTCTAGCTGTGCAAGAGGACAGAGCAGTCCCTCTGTCTCCCTCTCCCTTCCTGATGTCTGGATTATTTCTTAATTACATTTTTAATCATGGTCGCAGACACATTTCTCTTACATGTGGGCGCCTAAGAGCGCAGACATATACCAGCTTCAACAAGCAGAGTGGGGAGGTGCCCTCAAGGTGCAGGGTGAGCCCTGATCTTTCTGTGGGTTGAGGAGTGGGGAGGGGGTTGGGAGGAGCCAGGTTCTGGATGAACCAGGGGGAGCCTGGGGCTTGACTCTGGATTTAGTTACAGTTCTGTCCTCATGGTCACGAAAAGCATTCGTCGATTGTAAACACAAATAAAAATCTTTCTCAGGGGCTATTTTGGAAGGGAAGAAAGCCAATGCTCCTAAAACACGGGGAGTTGGTCTGGTGATTGTCCGTTAGTGTCTGCCGCCCCCAAGGGACTGAAGCCCCTTGTGGTGGAGAGCATATGTGGTCTTAATCATGTTGTGTTGCCCTGGGCCCCATCCAATGCCTGACCCCTAGAAGGTGCTCAGTCGGGCGTTTGTTGAATGAATGCAGGAATGTATGCGTGAAGGCTGAATGGAACCCCATATATCATGGTACCTGGGGCGGGAGAAGTGCTGGGTAGGCAAACCAGGAAGCCAGGGCATGGAGTGTTCAGACTGGCCCTGACTGACTGATTGGTGCATGAGGGTCCCTTCTTAGTAGGACACACATGCTGCCCACCGAGGGTCAGCACACCGGGTACTGAGCATGCATGACCTTGCTCTTGGGTGACGTGGGGGGTTCTGCGTCTGTCTGATGGAGAAGGATGCTGGTGCTCAGAGGTGCTAAGTGACTGCAGAAGGAGCCAGGGTCAGGCCAGCGTGCTCTGCTGCGGTCCCCTCCCCCTTCCACCACCTTCCGTCACCTCCTCTCCCATCCAGTCCATCAGGAACCCCACTGGCTGGCTCTTGGGATGCCTTTGGGGTCCAGACGTGTGTGTGGTCACTGCTGTGCCTGGGGTCGATGGGCTGGGGTGCGGGGGAGGGGCACTCAGCTGTTCTGGGTCCATCACTGATGTCCTTGCCCCTTGTCTTACATTTACAGAAGCATGTTGTGGAGACGTTTTTTGGATTTGATGAGGAGTCCGTGGACTCAGAAACATTGTCAGAAACATCCTGCAACACAGACAGGACAGACAGGGCCCCGGCCACACCAGAGGAAGACTTGGACGATGTAAGCAACCCCACCTCTGAGGTGCTGGGGGGCTGCCTCTGGCCCCTGACAGCCGCCCCTGCTGCTCCCCGCAAAGATCTAAGTCTGGAGGGCCTGTGTCATCAGAGCCCATAGCCCCGAAGGCAGGGGACCCCCCATTGCATGGAGCTCTGTTGATGACACGGGGGGTGCTGGCAGCGTGTGATGGTCCCTTCCTTTCCCCAGTGCTGATCTCACAGAGGAAATCTGTGGGGCCTTGCTGTTGTCTTTGCAATTAAACCTGTCGCGTGGTGGACTGTCTCTGGTCCTCAGAGCACATGCACACACACACAGACACGTGCAGGCACACATGAACACACACACATGCACGCACACACACAGGCACACCACCTAGTGGAAACAGCATGAACTGCTTTTTCATTAAGAAGATGAGGCCACACAGGAGAGAAGGTGAGGGCAGAGGGCAGTAGAAACCACTGGAAGCCCTCTCCCTGCGAGTCACCACCCTGACGTTTCCCTATCTCCACTCACACCTGGGTTCATGACTGCGGCACCAAGTGAGCTGGGCTCACAAAGGTGGGAAGGGAGGCGTGGTCCTTGCCCACCCACACACCCCCCCGCTGAATTCTCTTAGGAAACCCGACTAAAATGTGGTCGTACCAGACACATGTGACCACCAGGACGTAACAGGCAGCTTTGGGCATCAAACACCGTGTTCTACATCCCCATCTCCCGTGAGCACGTGGGACGTCTCACACCCATGCACACAGGGATTTAATGTGATGGGACCCCATAATGGGTGCTTCCCAATTTTCTGGACTACCAGTGATGCGCCTATGCCCGGTCAGTATTGTGCCTTCCTAGGGGGGATGTCTCCTTCCGAGAAATTGCCAGAGTGAGAAGCACTGCTGGGAGGTGCTTGGCTCTGGGGCATTCTTGCCCTTTCTCCCTTGTGTGTGACTCAAGGATCCCCAGGCTTCCGTGAGTTCCCAGGAAGGGTGCTGACGATCGGGATTGTGTCTCCTCCCACAGCCTGTCACTCCAGGCCCCCAGTGACATCCTGGCAGTGACTGGTTCCTTAAGTCATTGCCAGCAGTGGCTGTGAGGGCTGGATGTGTGCTTCTGTTCCCAGGGGACCCTGGCAGTGGGACCCACAGTAAATCACTTGCTTCCTTCTTTCTTCTCCATGACGCTAAGACGACGACCAGGGAGGAGGCTGATCTAAGGTTCTGCCAGCTGACCAGGGAGTACCAGGCCCTGCAGCGGGCCTACGCCCTACTTCAGGAGCAGGTCGGGGGGACTCTGGATGCAGAGAGAGAGGCCCGGGTAAGTGTCGCAGGCCCGCAGGCCACAAGGGGCTGGGCGGACCGCCAGGGTCTCTAAACCTTGCCTGTGATGCTCGGAGGGGATAAGAAGAAGGGCTGGGGGGCACCTCACCAAACCTTGGCAGACCCCCAGGGGCTATCTTGCCATCTTCAAAGGTCTCAAGACCTTCCCATTCTTTTACAAATTGTTATGTGCAGCTGGGTGGGCCAGCTTTGAACCCGTGCCTGGATGTGCTTCCAAGGCCTGGATTACAGCACCGTCCTTGCTGCTCCTCTGTCACCCATCCATGGTGACCTGCTCACTTTTGGATCCTTCTCATTCCAGACTCGGGAACAGCTCCAAGCTGACTTGCTGAGGTGTCAGGCCAAAATTGAAGACTTGGAGAAGTTACTGGTTGAGAAGGGACAGGTGAGCAGGAATAATCGTGGGGTTCTTCGCATGTCTGTCCCCTCATGTCTGTCGTTGTGGCCTTGGTGACAAGCTCTCCCCCCCACACCATGGGTCTGAGTTGTTTGCTCCAGAGACATTAGAGAAAAAAAACCCACCCAGGCCAAACCCAAGCAAGAATAGCCTAGCTGAGGTGCCTAATTGCAGAGTTTTAAAAAACAAAAACCTGGGGTGCCTGGGTGGCTCAGTGGGTTAAAGTCTCTGCCTTTGGCTCGGGTCATGATCTCAAAGTCCTGGAATCGAGCCCCGCATCAGGCTCTCCGCTCAGCAGGGAGCCTGCTTCCTCCTCTCTTTCTGCCTGCCTCTCTGCCTATTTGTGATCTCCGTCTGTCAAATAAATAAATAAAATCTTAAAAAAAAAAACCAAAACAAAACAAAACAAAAAAACAAACCAAAACCTGTTATGAGGTTCTAACTTGGCTTTGTCATCATTGGCCAAGTGTGCAAAAGTAGGAGACAATTCAGAAGGCAGAGTGTGGCCAGAATCCTCTTTGACTTGACTCTGAAGGAAAACTGCCGTCATTCATCAGGGTTTAGTCGTGAAAATGACCCAGGCCCTCAGCCCGCGCCTCGGGGTTCCACGCTGCTTGTGACTCTGTTCACGGAATATCCCGTCCCTTGAGTTTCTCAGCGTCGAGTCTCCTCCATGCACACGTTCTCTGAGCATGACAAGGCCAGGCTGACAGCAGGACACAGTAGGGAGGCAAAGCCCACAGACCTGGACCCTGGGTTGGAGGAGACTGTGGAGGGGGCTCTGGGTGGAGTGCCAGCCTCTCAGAGGGCAACACCCAAAGGCAGCCCTCACTGGGGTTGGTGCAGGTCAGCCATTGGCTTGGTGGTGAGAGATAGCTGGGAATTCTCAGCGGCTCAGCGCAGTGAGGTTTACTTACTGCTCAGTACACCCTCTGTCCCTTCTGGAGGCAGGGGGCCGCCCGCCCCATGGGTTTACTCGGGGACCCCGCGGCGCTGCCACCTTGGACCCACCCTACCCACTGCGTGCCCCCCTCTGCAGAGGGCAGGAGAAGGTGGTATACAGGTTTCAGAACAGGGGGCTGAGAATGAATGCTGCCTCGTGTCCAGTTAGGACGAGGGCCCAGGTGGTGACCAGGGTGCAGATTAAGGCAGACTCAGGAAGCAGAACTCGGGACACACACACTGATGCTCATGGCAGCACTGTTCCAGGCCTGGATGGGGCTTGGCGAGTGGCCAACCCCGGGGTCCTGCTTCCGTAACCATGGTCCAGAATGTTCCACGGAGGTGAGGGAGGGGTGAAGTGCACACACCCAGGGGATGGCTTGCCTGAGTGTTACGTGACCCATGCAAGCCATTCTGTCTCTTTTCCTCATCTTCAAACTGAGTAGTGATAGTGCTTCACATGCTGGGGAAGCAGAAGTGGGGAGAGGGAAGCAGCAGGAAGAGTCCAGGTGGGACAGAAGGCTGCTCTCAAGCTCCTTTTCTCCCTGACACTGACCTCGGCCCCTCCTGCTGGCTGAGCTCACGTGTCACTTGACCATCGATTTCGACTAAGTTCCATCCCCACCCAAGGTGCTTGACCCTATGTTTGTGGGCTGGTTCTTCTAAGTGGAAGGACCAGTTTGGGACAGAATAAATGGCCGTTTGTTGAGGGAGCAGCCACCAGAGCCCTCGCCCTCTACCAAGTTTGTGCTTGGTGTACAGGGATAAGGTGTCAGTTGGCTATCGCCGTGTAACAAACCACCTCAAAACTTAGTTGTTTAAAACAACAAAACTTTTATTTGCCCACAGCCCTCTGGGTGAGCCTTTTGTGCTAGGCCCAGCCATGTGGCTCTTCCGCTGCTCTCCCCTGGGGTCATTTTGGAGGCTGTGTTTGTTGAGGCATCAGCTGGGGTGACATGGCCTGAAATGGCCTCTCTCCTGTCTGGGCACAGGCACCTGCCTTTGGCCAGATCTCTCCTCCTAGTCTCTCATTCTCCTTTGCTGAGTGGTCTGGGGACAGGGAGAAAGGGCAGACCTCAGTGCACAAGTATGCTCCAAGCCTCTGCTCGAGTCCCATTTGCAAATATCCCAGGAGCCAACCCACACCACAGCGCACCCAGCTTCAGGGTTGGAGAAGTATCCATCACGTCCTGTTGGGAGAAGCTGCAGAGTTGTTGCCAAGGGTCATGGGCATGCAGATGGGGGGATGGCTGCAGGCAGTCTTCTCTAGACCAAAAGATGAGTGGAACACAGCTCTATGCTCATGGAGACTGACAGCCTCGTGGGGCCTATACATGTCAACCCAGAGACAATACTGTGTGATAAATTAGAAATTGGTAAAGGAAGCCCAGGAGGCCACCAGAGCTGAGAGAAGGGAAGAAGGAAGTTCTTCTATCTATTCCTTTATCCATGTATCCATCCTCCCCTATTTATTGAGCACCAGCTATAGGCCAGGCCCTGTGCTAGGCGCTGGGGGTGGGGGTGCCATGGTGGAAACAGAGGCCTGGTGCCCTGTGCTCATGGGACCTCCATGGGTGGGACCTAGCCAGGCAAAGAAATGTGGTTAAGGCATCATAGGCAGTGGGACTGGAACGCACAGAAACAATGTCCCTGTGACAAAGCCAGGTCTGTGGGTGTGGGGCTGACCCTCGGGGTGGAACCTGGATGTCAGCCCATGAGCTTGGTGAGCAAGCGTGAGCAGGTCTGCAAGGCCAGTTGGGTACCTCTGCAGCTGCTTTCCAGTCAAGGACACTCACAGTGCAAACTCCACAGACTTTCAGGGAGCATGAGATATGGGGAAGGGACGTCCCACAAAGCTGCCAGCTCTCTCTTTCAGGTGTAATGGTTTAGAGGGACCATGGAATCTTTCCAGCAGCCGTCCCTGTCTCTGACCTTTCCATGGAGAGTTTTCTATTGCCTTTTGGTCACCAACACCACTTTTGCTCTTTAACTGTCTGTCTGCTTCAAGGAGTGTGAACATACTTAGTGCTTTTTCTTAGGATTCCAAGTGGGTGGAAGAGAAGCAGCTGCTCATCAGGACAAACCAAGACTTGCTGGAAAAGGTATGTGGGCACGAATCCGCACACCACCCCCTCAGATGGTCACCGAGCCAGACAGTCAGGGCCCTCAGGGGCCCACGGAGACACCCTCGCAGCAGGGCGTCCTCTTGACGGGCTCGAGGAGGAGGGACCTGTGCCTTACCTTGAGTCAGAGCCCAATTCCTGGGGCTTCCCAGCCCTCGGTCCTAGCGCTGTCCTCTGGAATGAGGCCCGCAGAGCTGGTTTAGACCACCCTGCAGCCACAATGAGGGTCAACCGTCCTCCTTCTATCCTACCTCTGCTAATACTTTGGGGTTCCAGAGCCCTTCCCCTCCCACCACGGGAGGCCAAAGGTGTCAATCGAACAGGCCTCAGGCCATCGTAGTCCAGTTAGTGGACTGGAGGCCATGGTGGCAAAACTAAGTTTAGGCAAAACTAAGCTTGTTGTCTTCCTTCTGTGGTTATGGAAATTTCTAGATCTCTCTCGAGACAGCCTGGGAGGTAGATTTAATGCTTTGAGACAAGACCTTAGTTTTATTTTTTTCTTATTTGTGCACAATTTGGAGTGTTTTGTTTTAGTAAATTTACTGAGTTGTGCAGCCATCACCACAATGTAGTTTTAGAACAACTTTAGTCTTCCATAAAGGTCCCTTGTGCCATTTGTAGTCCCTTCCTGTATCCCAGCCCTCAGCCCCCTGAAACCACCAGTTGTACTTTCTGTCTAGACTTTCCATACCAGCGGAACCAGACAGACTTTGGTTTGGCTTAGCCTTTGAACATTCTAGAATGCCTGCCTGAGGGGAACCCAGCCTTGCCCTCTTGGGAGGGGGCTTAGTCCAGCCCCCACTGTGTCACTTACCAGCTGAGTGACTGCTCACTGTCTTCTGTTTCTCTGTCACATTTGGAGGAATGGGACAGGAACTGTCACTCTGCTGGTCAAGCCTGTGTATTGGGAGAGAGTCTATGTCCTTGGTCCTGCTCACTAAATTCAAGGAGCCACAGAGAAAACACTGTTTCCAAATGTCCCCTGGGGTGCAGCACCCCATCCGTGGAGAACCCCTTCCAGTTCTCTAGGCAGGAGGAGGGAGAGGCAAAGGTGGCTGGGGCTCACAGAAGCCCTGGAGAGGGAGGCGTGCCTTCTGTCAGTCAATCCTGGTTGTGGCCAATGTGGATGGGCAGCCTCATGCTCCTCGGACAGAAAATGAGGCACGGAGCCATTAGGATGCTTTCCATCCTGATGGGTGTCAGACCAGGCAACCCATCTTCCCCAAAAGACTTGTGCCTTCAGGAGAGCTGCTTCCTGAGTCCTCTGGCCAGGTGACAGTGTATGCCTTCCTGCTGTGGTTTGTCCCACTCTGTCTGGGTGGGAGTGGGGGTGGGGGAGATTGCCTTGACTGCATCAGGGGTGGGTGGGTGGGGGACACAGTGAAAAGAATACACACAGACTTTGGGATCAGAAGCACCCATGATGCCCTCCTGCCTCCCTCACATTTGACCTGAGAAAGGGACTTAGTGGCTCCATGCCTCAGTTTCCCCATCATTCATTTATTCAGCAAGCCTATAAGGGACCCCTCCTCCAGGCCAAGCCCAGAACCGCAGGGACGGAGGAGGCACCCCACCCCCCCCATCACCACGGCTCCCGTGGAGACGGCGGGTCCTCCCACCCGCTAACCCGCAGGTGCGTCTGCTCTAGATTTACAGGCTGGAAATGGAAGAGAGTCAGCTGAAGAACGACATGCAAGACGCGAAGGACCAGAATGAGCTACTAGAGTTCCGAGTGCTGGAGCTCGAAGTAAGAGACTCTATCTGTTGTGCGCTCTCAAATGGAACAGACCTTCTCTTTGAGCCCAAACTGAAATTCATGTAAAAGCTCCCAGATGTCCTCCAGCATGTGTAAAGGGACGTGGTAGAGTTGTTTCCTTTTCTTTTCCTTTTTCTTTCTTTCTTTCTTTTTTTTTTTTTTTAAATCTGTATGTTCAGAATAATTTCACTGCCTTAATATGTTCTGGAGAGAATGCTCACCGAAGTCTTTGGACATGTACCAGAGCTAATCTATTTATTGCCTACGGCTTGTTTTGCACTTAATAAAATAATTTGTTTTTGCAATATTTTGCCTTTTTTATTTGTGTTTCATTCCCATAACTACTTCTTGCCTGCATGCATAGTCACCTGGTATGCGTTCTGCAAACCCGGATAGAAGCACCTGTTGCAATTAATAACACACCTTTTTAAGATGACCTTGCATGCAGGGAACCTCTCCTTTTGAAAGAGCAGGGTCCGACCTGGCCCACGACTGACTCTGTAGTGTGTTTACTGCTAGTTTGGCCCATTTTCTATGTGCCGAGGTAAACACAGGTAAGTAAGTAAGCAAGGGGAAGGGAGGCATTTGCAGAGGAGTTTGAGAAAAACCGTGGGGTTTTCCCAGTCCCCGTCCAGCAAATGCAGCCCTGGGTGTCACACAGGGTTGCTCTGGACCGAAATCTTAACTGTCTGTAACTCAACCTGCAACTCAGAGCTACTGTTAGCACAGAGGGAGTCTGAATGCTGTTCACGGGGAGCGGTCACATTCCAAAACTTCGGAAACGTCCCCAATACACAGCTGGGTCCAGTGTGAGAGTAGTGATGGGTTATACTACTTCCCACGGAAACCTGGCCTTGGGTGCCTAGCACTGTATTGCAATCCCGTTACTTCATACTCCTTTTTCTGTTTGTTGCCATTTAAAAGCCATCCACATTTTAAACATCACCTAAGTTTGTGATTCATTTGTCTGAGCACCTGTTTGTCTGAGCACCTGAGTGGCTCTGCTCTCCCTCCACTGAAGCCTTTGCATGCACGGTTCCCCGCCGGGAAAAGCCAGCACCCTTGCGACACTGGTGTCCCTCCTGTTTTGTTTCCTCCTCCTGGCTTCTGTTAAAGTTGTTTGCACCAGAATTTACCATCTTGTCCTTTGTCGTGTTGGCATGGACTGTGTGGCCCCAATGCCTCCAAACCAAGCGTTGCTGTGCAACCCAACTTTTGCTTAAAAGGGAGCGGGGTCTTCCACTCACACAGCAGGAGCAGGAAGCCATGCGAGGTCACTGTTCACAGTTTGGCCAGCGAGGAAACCTTTCCCAGGGCTTTGACCATGTCCTTTTCAGAGGATTTCCATGAGCATTTCTCAGTGTACTAGAATTTTCTTTAAGTGTCTCCACCATCCTTCAGAGCCATTAGAAACCAATTTTCTGACTTTCGTTCGTATAAAATAGGAGCTTTCTGTCCCCTTTTATATGGGGACTCCATTTAAGTATTGTAGATAAGAAAACATCCACACAATGGAACCACTGTGAATTTTGGTCTTCTTGGCTAATAAGAGAAATAAACTTTCCCCCCTGAATTGCTTCAAACCAGGTTAGCCAGGTTGGCTGGGCTTTGGGGAAGTCAGTTGAATGAATGGACCCCTTCCCTTCCCCTCTCCATTCACCTTATCCAAGAGCATCTGCAGAGGTCTCACTCTCCAAGCTAGTGCTCATTTGGTTACATTTCTTAGTTGAATGATTAAAGGGACCCATGGACACTGTCACTAGAGGCTACAGGAATGGTCCAAGCATGTTTACTTATCTTACTGTGATTTTGAGAAAATAAAAGCAGTTTGATTTGAAGGGATAATTTAGAAAGGTCTTCTCTGCTTGCCTTCCCATAAAGCCAGCCTGTCCATTGCTCAAGTTTTAAAGGCAGAGCTACATAATATATCCCTGTAATTAATCGGGCTTCTCCTGTCCTTTTTAAAAACATGTCAATTTACGTCTGATTAATAAGCACCTCTCCTGGGAAAATGCTTGCTTTTCCTTCTTTAGTTACAGAGATTTGATTATCAATCTAAGGCAGGGATAGAAGGCTCACTGGTGTGTTTCAAAAAAATTGTGAACGAAGTCAGGAGATTATATTGGAAAAAAAAAAAAAAAAGTGAATCGGAGGTTTGTGTCCTGGTCTCTCCACTCAGTAGCGCAGGACCCGACTTGCCCCCTACCCTGCCCCAGCCTCCCGGTCTGTGAAATGAAAGCCTTAATGCCTGCCTCCTGGGGTTGTGAGGATTCAATGGGAGAGCGACGTGCCCCAAGGCACAGGCTATGTTGTCTGTTGAAATTTCCCACACTCGTTCTTACTAAGTACTGAATGATGATCTGTGGCTTCCCGGGTTTCCAGCTCACGGCAAGTGAACACATGACACCTTGTTAACCGTTTCTTCCTAGCTGAGTAGGTAAGAAGTAGACTCGTTTGCGCAGCCGATCCAGTGCGCGGCGGAGGCGGGACCACTGCGCGCACCTTCGTGGACCCAGAGACGGTCGTCTGAATGGGCACCTTTTAGTAACGCCTTTGCCAACTGGAATGCCTTGGTTTTTTGCGGCGTAACGTGGGAAAATGGCAAGTGGTAAACAATCCAATAAAGTTCTGTTTTTAAACCGAATCTTTTCTCCAGGAAAGAGAGCGGAGGTCGCCAGCATTTAACCTCCAAATCAGCACCTTCCCCGAGAACAACAGCAGCGCCCTCCAGCTGTTCTGTCACCAGGAAGGAGTTAAGGTAGCGTGCTTGGGGGGGGTGCCTCCACTAAACCGAGATGGCCAGGGGCCCGCTGGAAGGCCAGGCCCGGCCGTACGCGGGGACTGTGCCTTTGTGCTGGCTATGAATCGAGTTGAACCAGAGGGCCCGGTCCCCCCCACCATATGTTGAAAGTCGGAGTTTGTTTCTCAGAGGGTCACCAAATGTCACTGCATTTGCACCCATGTCAAAAGAGCAGAGCCGTGGGACACAGCTTTGAGGGCGTACCCCGGCTTGGCCGCCCCCCAGCTCCGGGTTGCGAGCTCTCCGAGCCGCACCCTCCCGGGAGTGAGGTCTGCATGGCAGCAGCCGCCCCGGGATGGGACGTGACGCGATGTGACGTGACGTGACGTGACGTGTCGTGCGTGTGGCGTCAGAGCGGCGCTGAGCCCCGCGGGCTGCCGCAGTGAGTGAGCGGGCGGGAGGCCAGGTTGCAGGCTGGGGTCCTGCTGACCCTCGCCACTCCTCCAGCCTTTCTGGAAAGCTCCGCGGACGAGTGGCAGGCCCTGCCTTCTCTCCCTGGACCCCGAAGGAGCCGCCGGGAGCGCTGGGCCCCGCGGCGCGCGCCCAGAGAGGGACCCGGACGAGGCCGAGGCCGCTGCGCTAGAGACCGGGGTGCACGGGCTGGGCGGCTCCCGCAAAATGAACGTTGGAAATCTTTTCCAGGATGTGAATGTTTCTGAACTTATGAAGAAGCTAGATATCCTTGGCGATAATGGGGTAACTATGCCGGTCGGCTTCTGCTCGCGCGCTCTTGTCTCCACCTGGGTGTGCTGTGTGTGCCTTTCCTTTCCTTTCGGTTCGGTTTCTTCCTAACTGGAGAGATCTGACGCGTGCAGTGTGAGGCTTCTGTCTGGCCGTGCCCCCGCGAGGGTGGGCGGGCCGCGCTGCCACGGGGGGACCACGCTGCCACGGGGGGATCGCGCTGCGAGGAGCGGATCACGCTGTCACAGGGGGGTCGCGGTGTCACTGGGGGAAGGGGGGGTGGGGGCTTCCGGACTTAGCTTCTGGATTGAGCTCATTCCTTGCTCCTGCGAGGAATGAGGGCGCCCACAGACGATCACCCAGAGGGAGAGCGGGATCCCTCGAGATTTCCAAAAGCAGAGCGCGGTGTTTTTGCCCCCTTAAAAGATTGGCCCAAACAGGCCCTAACTCCAAAAGCCTTGGCCCCAGAGATGACACGATGCGGCTGCGTTTGAACGCCGGCCCCTTTAGAGAGTGGGGGCCAAGCCCCAGGGTCCCCTCTTCGAGGGGCATCCAAGCCGGTCAGCGCTGTCTGCACGGGGATGTGGGGTCCAGTGTAAAATGCCCTTCCCCCGTTTTTGTGTTTTAGAATTTGAGAAACGAAGAACAGGTTGCTATAATCCAAGCTGGAACTGTGCTTGCCCTGTGTGAAAAGGTAGAGCCCCGCGGCGCTTCTGTCCGTGCACGTGTCCGAGCTCCCCCGCGCCACACAAGAACCTGCGTGCTGCTGTCTCGTGTGGCCCTGGGGCATGCGCTCCCGCGTCCGCGTCTGCATGTGCACGCGCATGCTCTTCCTTTCCGGCCTGAAGTCACCCCGCTTCCCCTGGAGAGCTTAGTACAGAAGCAAAGGAAAATCCTGTCGAGGAAGCATCTGCAACACCGGGGTGGCTTTCCTATCGGCTTTTTGCCATCCCGGTTTTTTAAGCTTAGTCAAACTCGTACTTGACTTCCAGTTTTTAACCCTGCTTCTTAGGCTTCCAGCCCGCCTTCTTCAACCCTACAGTTAAACCGGGAGCGAATTATGCCTCAGCAGCTGGATTTTGCCTTTCCATTATCTCCGCCTCCCATTTATCGTTACGCAGCGGTGAATATTTTCACCCGTAGATTCCTACGAATCTTTTAAAGCACTTCCATGGGAGAGACTCTAGGGGTGGAATCACGGGGCTAACTGGTAGGGGTTGGTTTCAGAAATTTAATATTGTCATAATGGTTTCTAGAAAAGGGGTCCCAATTCCCCCTCCACCTGCGTGTGACCACATTGCTTGTTCCACGTTCAACGGGCATGTCCCCGCTACAGAACCCTGCCAGTTCCAGGGGCTAAAATCTCATGATGTTAATGTTTCTGTTTGCATTGATGAGTGGTGGTGATTCTGGGTTGTTACTGTGTATTATCTATTTCCTTCTTTGTGAAGTGTAACAACATTTCTGTTGTTTCCACTGGGTTTGTTATTCGTTCATTCATTCTTTCATCAGTTATTCACTACCTGTTTGTCATAAGTACTGTGTTTCTTACTGACTTCTCCCTGTGCTTTGCATATTAAGATAACAACTTTTTGCTGTATTTGTTAAAAATACGTTCCTGTTTTGTTTACCTTTTACATGTGTTTAGGATATTTAAGGTACACGTTTCTTTTATGCAGTCCCATCCAGAGAGCTTTAACTTAAAAATACCATTTTAATGACAAGGAGGTCTTAGTGATCTTAATCAAGATTCTTCCCAGAATTTTTGGAGGGGCATTGAAAATAGAAACAGTTTTCTGCCCTGGGCTCTTGTCCTTCCTCCCTAGCCATGTGAAGGGCATGAAGTATTGGTAACAGAATTAGGCAAAGCCTTGCCTGAGGTCACACAGGAGGCAAGTCACTTCCCAAGTCCCTTCACCTGGCTGAGCCTATGTCCCCAGGTGGGCAGGAGGTGATGCTGACTCATGCCTGGCTGGCTGCTGGGCCCCTTAGCTGCAGGTGACCATACAGGGTTAGGTACACCGTATTCACTCAGTAAACATCCCTCCCACCAGTGTATCCTAACGTCCTATGCAGAGCTCTGTGCAGTGTTACATCAAGTGTTTAGTAAACATTCAAGACTCAGTTTCATGGCAAGTGCTTCCTGGAGGATTGGTGAGGTCAGGCTACGAAGTTCCTTCCTCATCCCCTGGGAGACTGGGAGACCCCTCCTGGGTGGACCCCCCCCCCCACCACCTGGGGTTTCTGCAGATCGGCCTCTGGGTCACTCTGAGCCATGGAACCAGGAACCTGCAAACCTGGTAGGGTTGGTATTGGGACTCTAGGACATGGCATTTTTAAACAGAAACATCGCTACTGAGCACTTAGGCAGAGGGGTTTGGCCAGTGATGGTTGACTGTGAACCAAAAGCAGGAACCCTCCATGACTTGGGTGGCTGGTTAGGGAGGGGCCTGGGCAGCAGGCCTGGGGTGCTCCCTCTCTCCAACCCCCAGAGTCTCTTGGAAGGCCACAACTTGTAGGGAGTTCACAGCCTTGCTGAGAATAGCCCCTTTCAAGCTGCTCCCTTCTCCCTGACATACTCCTCCCCACAGCCTGGCAAATCGTGGGGGTCCAGATCTGCAGCCTTGGGCCCCCCACCTCAGATCTGTAGGGTGCCTTTTCCTCTCAGCAACCGTGAGAGATTAGCGATGCTCCCCCTCCAGACCCCTTCCTGGCTTGTAGCAGCCCTCTGCTTTGACCCTGTGCCCCCACACCTTTCACTAGCCAACGGGGTACAGGTGAGAGGCCCACCTCCCCATCTGGGATGGTCCTTGGGGACTGGACTCAGACCAGTATTTTCACCTGTTCTCAGATTGGGTCTTAGAGATCCTAGCCCTGCCACAGATCTGTGGCTAAAGATCCTATACATTTGGGAGTTGCTATCTGTTCCCCCAGAGGGGGTGTTGGTGTTGGGAGTGGCCCCAAGAGGAAAGGTGGGTCTTCGGGACCTGCTGAGAGCCCTGACAGACCCCCTGGGGAGACAGACTGCCCAGTTTGCCTGGGACTGAGGGGTTCCTGGGACATGGGGTTGTCAGTGCTGGAACGGAGCAAGCACGCATGAGTTGGTCACCCTGGAGTTCACGAGCTGGCACCCAAATGCATGTCTTAGAAATTGCCACGCAGTGTTAGCATCTGACCAAGCTGAGGGCAACTTCAGTTTTCTCTTTGGAGGCACAATGCTGCTTTTGTAGAAGCATAGAAGTGAGGTGCAAGTCTGTTGAGGGCTGTCATGTGGTGTTCCTGCATGACCTTGTCAGGGTATCTTGCTCTAGGGGGTTGTCACGATCCTTTCCTCGACTGGGGAAGCCCTGCCCCTTCTTGAAGGTCAGCAGAGTCCAAGGTCAGGTGCCATGTCTTGTCCCCACCCCATGCCCTCTGCAAGTAGCATGTGCCCAGCAGAGAAGCTTGAATGTAGGATGTTTGAAGGTTTATAGGTGATCAGAGTCATACCTCTTCTTTTTCTTTTTTTTTAAAATTTTATTTATTTATTTTTAGAGAGGGAGAGAGAGAGGGGATGGGAAGGACAGAGGGGGAGGGAGAGAGAGAATCCCAAGCAGGCTCCACCCCCAGCATAGAGCCCCACGTGGGACTCCATCCCACAACCTCAAGATTAGGACCTGAGCCGAAATCAGGAGTCTGACGCCTAACCGACTGAGCCACTCAGGAGCCCCGAGTCACACCTCTTCTTTATGAAGCTCCTTTAAGTTCAAAACCAATTGAGAAACAGTCAAAACCAATCAGACAGATGAAAGTTTGTTTTTTTTTTTTTAATTTCATTTTCTCACTGGTAACAGTACTTTAGTGGATTCAGCTTAGGCCTGTGGCCGCAGTCAAGCTTTCCAATAGTTGGCCTGGGGTCAAGGTCTTGGGACCCTCTTGAAGGGAGAGTTGGGTCTTAGAGGAGAGAGGGCTCCTGACCTCCCCCCAGCTCGGGCTCAGGGGGCCTGTACCTGTAGGTGGAGACCTGGCTTCCTACAGAATGTCCTCCTGCCCAAACCCCTGTAGACTGATTCACTTCTCCCCTGCAGGTTTGGGGGAGGGCAGGTGTCCCTGTACCCCTTCTTTCTGGGGGGTGGTACAGATCCACGTGTATTTAGGTATTCGCTCTCCCAAGTGTGGCCTAGTGGCTATCTGATGGATTCTGTTCAGTGGGAGATTCATGACCTCTCATACCCAGGATGCTCGTGGCCAGTGTTTTCTGCCCTCATTTTCCTCCTTCAATTGCTGAGAAGTACTTTTCAAGTTTTTTCTTTCTATGTGTAATATACATGTCAAATTTTTTTAACAGTAAGAAGAGACTGGACACCATATTCTATAAAACCTATTCTAAGAGCAGCTTGTTGTAATGATTCAAAACTGGATTTTGATTGTTTTTTTCCATTGAAATTTGATTCATTTTGGGACTGCCTGCATTAGGATATTAAAAATGAAATGTTTTTCATTTCCAACCAAAAATATGTTTATCTATTTTTGAGACATCACACATCCTTTCAATAACGTCTAATGAAATGCTCTAATTTTGGCTTCTGCCACTGGCTCTGGGGGTCCACTCTGGGGGTCCACTCTGGGGGCTAAGCTCACTCTGATGTTGGGGGAAGCCTGTGTGATTACAGCTTCATCTAGTCTTGTTCCCTCCATGGAGCCAGCACTCCCCCTCCCAGACCTCCATGCTCTCACGTCTGTACTCATTCAACCATGTTTGTTGGACACATACTTCACCCTGGGCCCGTGATGGGTAAGGAGGTATATAGGAACCCGTCCGATATGGTCCCTGCCTTCGGGCTTCTGTGGGAGGGAAACAGACAACAGCAATCTGTCAGGTGAGTGCCGTGAGAGCCATTCTAGGATGATGTAGGAATCCTGGAGGGCACCTGACCCCATGGACTTAGGAAGCGGGGCAGGCTTCCTGGAGGAGGCCACAGCTAATTTGGCCAGAAGGCTGAGTTGGTGTTAGCTCAGTGAAGGCCTGAGGCAGAGGCCAGGGGTGGAAAAGGTGGTGATGTTCCAAGCAGGGAGAGCAGACTGGGCTTGGGGGCCAGCCTTTGTCAGGAGTGATGGGATGTCCCTGAAGGCTTTAAGCAGAAGTGGGTTTTTGAGAGGATGTATGGGCTTGAAAGGAGAAAGGGCTTTGGGTCCAGACAGGAACCTAGAGGGGTGGTGGCTGTGGTGTGCGGCAGGTGGGTGGGTGTTGGAAACAGGAAGAGGTGGAACTAATGTATGGACAGGGGAGGGGAAGGAGAAATAAAGGCGGCTCCCCACTTCCTGGTTTGGGGGAAATGGGGTGCGTCCCGAGCAGAAGGACCAGGGAGGCTAGGGAGGCCTCAGAGGGAGATGTGGTGGGGCGGCCTTGGCTGCAGGGGCATACTGTGAGAGCAGAGGGAGCACAGAGACTAGAAGAATACCCCTAGTGGGGGTGGGGGGGTGGAAGCCAAGGGCAGGGCTCCAAGAGGAGGCGGAGCCTCAGTGGGAGAGGAGAAGGAAAGCCAGGAGCCAGCTGAGCCTCGCGTGGCTGTGGCCGCTGAGCAAGGCTAGGAAGCCAGGAAAGGGCCGTGGTCCCTAGGCTGGAGGCAAGGAGGCTCTCTACTGTGTTGAATGCACACATTCATACACAGTGTCAAATATGGACAGCCCCTGCCCTCAGACACCCCCACTGAATCCCCCACAGTTCTCCCACCAGCCCATCTCTTAGTTGGATTCCTATAAAGACACACATGCATACCTCCATCCTGAGAAACATTGCCCACCTCCGGTTCACCACCATCCCAGACCCAAGAGACAGACTGTCCCTGTGACCTGCCCTTAGCAGGTGCTCGCCAGCTCACTTCAGCACCCTCTTGCTCTGGAACTCAGCACCTAACCACTCAGGGGTGCTGCTGCAGGGGTGAGGTTTTGCAGGCTGGGTTAGAGATCCCCATTGTCCTCCTGTATGACCTTGGACAGGAGACTTAACTAGGCATCCGTGTCTCCACCTATAAAACGTGTGAGGCTGTGTCTGCCAAATGATGGGCATGAAAGTCTGGAGGAGGTCCCCAGCATGAAGCCACCCTTGCAGCACTCAGCAGGAGACCCCAGTAGCACTCAGCCACCCAGCTGCAGAGCCCCCAGACGCACACAGGGGCCCACTGTGCACCAAGTCAGGCCCCCGCAGCTCAAACGCCAAGTCCTTCCTGGACATGCAGGCTTGATCAGAAACACTTACCTGCACCCATGCACAAGCGTGCGCACGCGCGCACACACACACACACACACACACACACACAGATATCCATGACCTAGTCGATCCCTGAGCCAACATCTGTCAAAGCTGAACATCTGTACAGACAATGAAATTCTGTTTTGAGGGCCGCCCTGGGACGGGCTGCGGAGGCCAGGAGCCTCGTTGAGGAGGAGGCCCCCTGCACACTCATTTTTGGTGGAAGACCCCCGACTGACACGGGTTCTCATTTGCTGACCCTCTGTCCCTGCTGTTTTCCAGTGGCTGAAGCAAATAGAGGGAACTGAGGCAGCCCTGACCCAGAAGATGCTGGACCTGGAGAGGGAAAAGGTAAAAGACTCAGTACCATGGGAGGCAGGAGGGTGGAAAGGGTGCCCACAGCTTCCTTTCCAGGAAGGCCTCCATGTATTCTTTTTTTTTTTTTTTTTTAAGATTTTATTTATTTGAGGGCGCCTGGGTGGCTCAGTGGGTTAAGCCGCTGCCTTCGGCTCAGGTCATGATCTCAGGGTCCTGGGATCGAGACCCGCATCGGGCTCTCTGCTCAGCAGGGAGCCTACTTCCTCCTCTCTCTCTGCCTGCCTCTCTGCCTGCTTGTGATCTCTCTCTGTCAAATAAATAAATAAAATCTTTAAAAAAAATTTTATTTATTTGAGAGAGAGAGGGCACACAAGCATGGGGGCGGGGTGGCGCACAGGCGCCCCTCACATGTATTTTGGTGGGCACTGATTTGCGTGCATTTCTAAATTTTGCCTTTGCCCTAATGGCTGTGTCAGATAATTGTCATCCATTCGCTTACTCTTTCACTCACTCAGTAGTTCACTTAATACCCATTTTCAGAGCCTCTGTTATCCCAGGTACCATGCCGGGATTAGCAGTCCAGTGAGGAATTTGCAGTTTAGTGAGGAACATGCGGGGTCCCTGCCTTGAGGAGCTAGCTCGCAAGCCTTCGAGGATGAGCCAAGAGCCATGGGGCAGCCTGGGGACATTAGAAGCCACACGTGGGCGATGCTGAAGTCCTTGGCCCAGTGGCTCTGAAGACACGCAGCGGGGCCTCCTATCCTTGCTGGCCTCCCTAACGGCCCTGAGAGTTTGGGAAAGATGCACTGGTCTTCATTTCCTCATGGCTAAGTGAGGGATTCCAAGGTCCACCTCGCTGGGCTGTAGGGAAGAGAGACGTGAGACACACAGCCAGTGTTGCACAGTGCTTGGTGGGGTCCCTGGTGAGAGGTTGTGGTGGTAGTTATTCACCAGGGGACAATGGCATATAAGGGTCCGTTGTGTCCAGCCTTGGGGATGTTCGAGAGGGCTGCCCAGATGAAATGGGTCTTGAACCTTCAAAGACCAATTCAAGTTTTGCAAGTAGGAATGAGAGGTGGAACCCAAAGGTAGAAGGAATTGCTTATAGCCTAGGAGCACGTGTGCTATGAGAGGGCCCTGGCTTGGAGTCTAGTCTGTCCTCGGCCACCAGGACACATCTAGGCCAAGGCACTGGGCTTCTCTGGTCCTGTTTCTTCATCTGTGAAGTCAAGGGCCTGCAGGAGAGGAGCTCTAACCTTGAAACCTTCCAGGTTCAGTAGTAGAGATTTGCAGAATCAGTAGTAGAGATTTGCATTCTGGAGAGACCATGCTTGCAGGGACCAAAAGAGGGACCTGGGCATGGGGAGGAGGCAGAGAGCAGTGAGACTAGTCACAAGGTGGGAGATGCTGTCATTGGGGGGGGGGGGGCGGGGAATGAAGAGCCACATCTGAGAACTGTTGGGATGGTCTTCATGGGCTACCAGGACATGAGAAGAACTGAAAAGGATTCCTGCATGGGCACTGGGTTGGAGGAGAATGGCTTTGGTGCTTTCAGACCGCCACAGGGAGGGGAAGCCAGGAGGAGGCAGGACGGGCTGGATCATGGCTCCTGGGCCTGTGAGGCTCCTGCAGAATCGTGCAGAGGGGCGAGCAGGGCAGACCATCACCTCCCTTCTCCTCTGAGCCCTGGTGGGTCCCCAGCTTGGGGGGAGGGTCGCTCTCTAGCAGTGGTGAGTAGAGGGCCTCTGAAAAGCCTCACCAGGGTGGGTTCTTGTGCTTATCTCAATCGTGGGGGGCCTCCTGTTTTTTAGGACCTGTTCAGCAGGCAGAAGGGCTACCTGGAGGAGGAGCTGGACTACAGGAAGGAAGCCCTCGACCAGGCGTACCTGGTAGGACCGGAAGTGGGTTGGTCGCTTTGGCTTGTTAGACTCGCCCTCAGAAGCTGTGTTTTCCTTTGGGGCTGACACCATGTTTAGGGGCCCCACCAGGGCCACGTGGGCGCTGTCAAAATGCCCTGTGTTCTGACGGGAATGACTGTACAACAGCATTGTCCCTTTTCTCCAAAATAGTCACTTAGCTGGGTGGTTTCTTTAGGCGTGCTTTCAATTCTAGGAATCATTTGAAATGAGCGTGAAGCAACTGTCTTTCTTACGTGTTTGTTCTACTTGAATACTTACTTATATGTAAAACCCCAAAGCCAGTTTTCCTGTGAACAGGAACAAGGGGCAGTCACCGAGAAACACAGAGGTAAAGCCAGGAGAGCAGCGGGCGGGGATCAGCAAAACAAAATTACTTGTCGCCCTGTTGCATTTGGGTCACGGAATTTGTCCCAGGCTTCCTGGTGGTTAGCTTAGAATGCGATCCCATCCAGGTTCACGTGTCCTGGGGTTTTGAGGCCTCTTCTGGCAGCAAGTGAGATGGGGAGATTATATGGACCCGCCAGGGAACCTCACGGCACAGAGAATGGAGAGTTCAGTGTCCCTTCTTGCAAGAAGCAGCAGTGTGGTACCCAAAGTCTTGAGCGAGTATTTGCCCCGGTCTTTTGTAGTTAAGATCATCTTATGAAAGAAATAGTGTGTACTTAAGAAATGCATAGTCCACAACTGGAAAATGACTTTCAGGCCCTCATTTCCATGAGCATGGCCAGGAGGACGGAGTGACAGTAGCCAGGGTAGGAGGGGCTGGCCCACCTCCCTGAGACCCTTGGCACTTAGTGTCTGGGCTCTGAGGCCTGAATGGAGAGGATGGGGGGCTGGAGAGGTCGTAGGTCCCATATGGGATTGAGCCTCACTGGGATGGGACAGTTTTCCCTCCTAGCACTTATTTCTGGGCATACAATGTTATCACGGTGCGGAGGGCAATTTAAAATAGAAATATCTCCTCCTTCTCTGGGAGAGACGCTCACACTTAACCATTCCCTTGCTGGTTTTGTCTTGACTCTGCCTCCCCTCTCCCTGGTGCTTTCAAGAATGCGTTTCCCACATCATAGGACACTGGCTCCCTAGCGTTTCCCAGAAAGCTCTGATTTCAGGAGATTTATGGGCACTGAAACCAACGGAACAAGTCTAGAAAACTCTTAGGGCTTCTTGGGTCCTTAATGTGTTGAAGGTTGAAGGGTGGGCCTGGGCTCGGAGAGGAACATAAGCAAGCACTTTGGCAAGTTGAGAGAGTCGCAGGCTGACTTTTCAAGGGACCTCTGGCAGGACTGGTGATTTTCATCACATTTTGGAAAAGCTCAGTGTCCACCCTTTGCTGTCTAGGTACTGTCTGCAGGAAGGCCCCAGAGTCCCTCTGAGTCCTGGTCCCGCAGAGGATGCCCCTGGGTGAGCCGAGCCTGCCACCCTGTAGAAATTATGTTCTTTCCCAAAGACCATTCCAAAGCCTTAGGGGGTTCAGGTTCACAATGGGGTTGCGTTCTGATGCCGCACTGGATGGACTTGAATGTGAGGCAAGTAACAAGCTCCAGGAGGGAGCCTCGTGCCTGGGAAGGAGGGAGGGCAGCAGGCGCCACATATGGGCCTGTGTTCCTTTGTCATTGCGCTGGGTGAGACGTGGCAGCTCCACAGTGGAGCTGCTGGAATTAGGTGGTGGGGTCCCAGCTGGAGGCTGGTGACTTGTGGTCCCCTAGGAGCTGAGCTGCTGCGCGGGGAGGGGGTGAGCCAGCAGACACAGGCACAGGCAAGCTCTGGTTCCACGTGGAGCCCACGTGAGGGCCCTGGGCCATGCCTGTGGACAGACTTTGCCTTCGGGTTTCCCATGGGGGACACCTGGTGGTTAAGATTGGCTCTGGCCTGATGGGTCCAGCATTCCCCCCCCCCCCGCCCCCCCCCACTCCCCCGGGGAGTGAGCACAATCACACCAACACTGGACACTGACGGGAGCAGCTGGGAGAGCGGGGTCCAGATGCCTGCAGAGGCTTGTCCTTGGAAAACATCACCTCCACACCCCTGCTTCCAGCCACGTCTTCCCTCTTCTTGGCAGTTTCCATCCAAACTAAAGATTGGTCTAGTCGGTGTTGGGAAGACAAGGAGCAGTTCCTTAGATCCCTTGGCTGGAAGCCCTGTGTTGGGGTAGTTGCAGGTGTGGGACAGCCTGGGGAGGGTGGAGACCAAGAATTTGCAGTGACGGTGACCAGAGCAGTGGTCAGCCTGGCCCAGGGTGGGGTTTGCTTTCGAGGACAATGTGGGTGGGGATTTGGGGAAGCAGAAAAGGAGATAATCCTCTCTTTTGTCCCTAGATATATATCCCCATGAGGTAACTATATTTAAGTGTCTTGGGGGTCAAGTGGAAAAGAAATAACTTCCTCTAATGATTAAAACTCTTGCCTTTCACAAGGAGCCTCCAATTGGCCACTAATCTCATCCGCTTTGCTAACCCAGGGCGTCTCTTGTTTGTAGCAAGGCAGGCCCGGTTAGAGCATTGTCACTCTTTGCTTTAGGTTAAAATCGCATTCCAAACTAGCTGGCTGAAAACCACATGTGTGCAATTTGAGACATTTCCCCCCCCCCCCCGACACCCAGGAGAAAAGGGGAGGTTTGGGGGGGGGGAGTACATGGGGCGCCAAGAACAAAATGGAAACTGGTTGAACCAAGCCTCTCTTTGAATCACACATTTTAAGGAGCGGTTGCGGTTATTTCTTCTTACAGCCCTTGTCCTCTCCTGGAAGGAGGAGGGCTATTCTTGATTGAATAGACTAAGACAGGTTCTCAAAAAGGTGTGCACGGGGCTGAAAGGGGCTCCCTCGCTCTCCCCCCCCCCCCCCCCCGCCTGCCTGGCTGGCTGGCTGCTCTGTGAAGCCCCCCACCCCAGCACGTTCCCCTCCCCGCCTGAGACCGCCCACGCTGCCTCCCTCGGCTGCAATGCCCCGGCCCCTGCGGTCCCTCGTCTGTGATCTTCCACTGTCTGTGTGATTTGGGCCACTCAGAAAATCCAGGAGCTGGAGGCCACGCTGTACAACGCGCTGCAGCAGGAGCCGGGGCGGAGGGCCAGCGAGGCGCTGAGCGAGGGCCAGCGGGAGGACCTGCAGGCCGCCGTGGAGAAGGTGCGCAGGCAGATCCTGAGACAGAGCCGCGAGTCCGACAGCCAGGTCCTGCGGGAGCGCATGGAGCTGCTGCAGCAGGCCCAGCAGGTGAGGGGCAGGTGGCTGGCACCAGGTGCCTCTTGCCCTCTTCCCAGCCTCTGGCCCCTCGGACGGGAACCTGGTGTTTCAGGCATGGCTGATGGCCCGCTGGCCGCCAAGCGAGTCTCCTCTGGAAGCAAGGCAGGAATTTTCGGCCGTGCATTGTCAGCGAAGGGAAGCAGTGTTTGGATACACATTGCAAGGGGAGGGCACCCCCTGCTGGATTCTCATGCAAACCCCAGCGAGTCATCCCCTGGGGCTCTCCCTCCCAGCAGGCAGGTGGACTCTATTTGAAGGTCAGGTTCTTTTTAAAACCAGGAGGCGTGGCTGAACGGTGTGCACTTTTTTTTTTTTTTTTTTTTTTGGCTGTATTTTGTGATGATGCCTAATTTGAGGACTGGACTCCGAAACCCTAAATGTCTTCCAAGGCTTGGAGTCCTGTGTGACGGTCACGTGCTACCAAGCCCAGGGGGAGCCTGGCTGCAAGGATTGCAGGGAGGTAACAGGGACAAAGAGGCCCCAGCATCTACTCCAACATTTGCTGGGGGCTCACTGGTGGGGACCTTTGATGGTGGTCCCCCTGCGGGGTGGGGATGATGACATCCATTCTCCTGATGAGGGCGCTGGGGCTCAGGATGGGTAAATCACGTGCCTGAAGGTCACACAGTGTGTAGGGAGTCCCGCCAGGAAGGAAGGACACGAGTGAGCAGGGGAGGCAACATCACAGAGGGCAGAGCGAGCTTGCCACCATCAGGAAGGGGCAGGGGAGGTTCACATCCGAAGACAGCACAGGTCCCCGTGGGTCTGAGGAGGATGCGTGGGGCGCCCAGCCAGAAGTGGAAAGATGTGGCAAAGGGGAAGGGGGGGAATGCTCAGCCTGGGAGGTCTCTTCATCCAAGACTTGGTTTGGTTGAGAGGACACACAGGAGGCCCCTTGTGACCCCGACCTGGCTGTCGCCTCCGTCCCCATGCTGCTCACTGCACTGGTGTCATCGGGTCGTCTGCTCCCTAGCACCCCAGCTCTGAAGCCATGTGCATGCAGTTGGAGTGCACAGGCATGCGCGCGCGCGCACACACACACTCACACCCTGTGTGTAGGGAGAGAGAGGTTTCATTAGTAGGGAGATTCCTGATCAGGTGGGCACAGAGAGGGACAAAGGGCAAGGAGAGGTTGGAGATGGAGGGAGGAGAAGGGAAAGGCATCAGTCCTTTGATTGGGAAGGTCTGATGTGCGCAAGCTATGAGTGAGGCCTGGGTTGCAGACCTGCAGGTGAGGCAGAGGCCCAGACTTCCGAGCAGAGGGGGAGGGCGTGGGGGAGGGGGCGGGGAAGAAGGCCACCATGGTGAAGCTGCGGCTTTGTCCTGGCACACTGGGCCGCCTCCTGTCCTGAGGGAGGAAGAAAGGCAGGCACCCAGAAAAGAGGGGCAGAAGGGTCAAGGGAGGACTTGGAATCCCCGTGGCCCAGGTGGGTGGCGACGTTGCTGGCGCAGGGCTGGCCGCTGAGGATGGAGACCAAAAATTTGCAGTGACAGTGGTCAGAGCAACTATAGGCCCTGCTGGGCGGGGCACTGGAGCTCAGAGTGTGGAGGGAAAGGGAGGCATCGAGGGAGGGGGAGGAGGGACCACCAGCTGCAGCAGCAGCTTCCCTGGGAGCTGTTAGAAATGCTGACTCTCAGGCCGCACCTCGGAATTGGATTCTGCAGATAAAAGTTACACAGTGTGGGGGGATTGTAAATCAAGGTCCATGGCTGTGAGTTCCAGAAGGGAGTAAGGGCCTGTCTCCGTCCACTCTGGGCACCGTGACAAATGTCACAGACAGACTCCTGTGGGTCACAGCTCTGGAGGCCGGAGGGCCAGGAGCAAGGGGCTGGCTGATCTGGTGGCCAGTGAGGCCTCTGGGCTCTTCCTGGCTTGCAGATGTCCTCCTACTCCCTGTGCCCTCAAATGACCAGAGGGGGACAAACAGCGCAGAAAGAGGGGGCTGGGTCGGAGGGAGAGATATTTTTTTCTTATAAGGCCACCAACCCTACCAGATCAGGGACCCACCCTATGACCTTACTTAACCTTAATATCTCCTGGAGGCCACACGTCCAGATCCATTCACACTGGAGGTTACAGCTACAACCTAGGAATTTGGGGCTGGGGTGCCATTCAGTCCACAGCAGGGTCTCATTCCTTTTTTGTTTGGAAGAGCGTGAGCTCTCATTTCTTGTTGCGCTTCTCCCCTCACCCTGTCACCCTGACTTAGGCCAGGTGAACTCCCCACCGCCACCCCCCGGTGGCATTGGACCATAGAATTCAGAGGGCAGGGCTCATCTCATTGACTGAATCAATGGCAAGGCTTACCTCTGGGCCTCAGCTTCTTCGTCTGTGCTTCCGGGAAGTTTGGAGAGCTCTTCCTCCAGACTTGGACTTGAGGGGGAGATGCTTGGCCAGACTCTCCCGGCGTGGCAGGCACAGGGGTATCTGAGACACCATGGCGCTCGCTGCTCCTTGCTCCCTGTCCCTGCCAAGTGCCATATGTGTGACAGTAGCCGGCATGGGGGCCCCAGCCGGCATCTTGGTGCCTTCGTAAAAGACGCTCAGACTTGAGAGCACCCCTGTTCCTTGTAACAGAATTTCCTGGATTTGGTCATCTTGGTGTGATGCCCAAGCAGAGGGGACGGTTTCCTTCCAACAAGCCCTGAGACCCCAGGGTGTCAGCAAAAGTGAGGTTTTGTGGCTTCCTGCTTGCCTTCAGTGGCTGTGTACCAGTAGAGTACTTATGTGCCAGGCACAGGACTGGCCTCTGGGGCTGGGGCTGGGGCTGGGGCAGGGAGCCAAGTCCCTGCTTTCGTGGAGAACATGCTCTTATAATCCAGTGAGGAAACTCACAGCACAAATAAACACCAAGGATATCAGAAAGGATATGAGGAAGATGGAAAATGATGTGGAGATGAGCCCCTGTGCTCTGCGCAGAGAGCAGCAAGTCCAAAGGTCCTGGGGTAGGAACGGTTTACTGAGCTTGACAAAAGGTGTGCAATGTCTATAAGCTGTAACTTTCAAAATCAGCAGCTGCTGAATATAGGATTTTTAAAAACCAGATGCCATAGGAGCTGGGTAAGAGCCAGCCACGCAGGTAGCAGTGGCCTTCCCCCCCCGACCAACCGTGGCCAGTGGAACTCACGGCCTATGTACGGAAAGCTATGGGGTGGCATTGGGAGCACAGGCTTTCAGGTCAGACAAGTCTGGATTCAAAAACGCCCTGACTTATAGTGTAACCCGAGTCTCAGTTTCCAGACCTGTAGAATGGGGACAGTCATAGCAGAGTCAGTGGAGAATTGAATTAAAGTACTGGGAAGAGCATCTGCCAAAAACTAAGCCCTGGACATGTGTTAGTTCCTATCTGCTGCACTTGACCTTTCCCACCCGGCACGACCTTCACTCTGTACTCTGTCATGTTGTCACAATAATCCCTGCCAGTCATTCATTTGACATCTGGTGACTGGGCAGGTGTAGGGTGCCAACCCGTGTTTAAGGGAGAACAAGACAAAGTCTCAGCCTTGTGCAGGTACACCAGGTGATGATAAACAGGGAGATGGGACGGGGGTGGCCGGAGTCCCGTGGTGAGCTCTGCTGGGCAGGGGATCCTGCCCCCAACCCCTGAAGAACGGGAAGGAGCCATTCCCTACTTGAACCCTGCCCCCCCCGCAGTCGTCCTTTCATCTTTGGACTAGAATCCAAGGCCACGTGTGGTCCTGTTCTCATTACAGTGTCCCCTCCCCACCCTGACCCAGCCTGGCACCTGCTGGACCCCTTGCCAGGGACAAAAGGACAGGTCCCTTCTGTCCTCCCCTTCCATTCAGACATAGCCTGGGGAACCCCCCAACCCCAGCCCTGTGGAATTAGCTGCCCCCTCCCCACTGGAGGGTAAGCTCTGTGAGGGCAGGGACCTCTTCCTCAAAGCCTGGAAGTTGTTCCTGGGGGATTTTTGCAAGTTCTTGGAAAGCTGTAAAGCTTCACCCTCCCTTCACTTGACCCTGTAATATACAAGGCCCTTCCCCCAGCTTCAGGAGCCCCCATTTCACCTCGGGTTATGGGGTCACAGAAGAGGGGTTCAGATATTAGAAATTAAGTGATTCCGCAACACCTAAGCTTGGGGTGAAAGACCAGGCTAGGGCCAAGTTGCGTTTTTGTGTTTTTGGTTTTTTTTTTAAGATTTTATTTGTCAGAGAGAGAATCAGAGAGAGTGAGCACAAGCAGAGAGAAGCAGGCAGAGATAGTAGCAGGCTCCCCGCTTAGCAAAGGAGCCCGATGCAGAACTCGATCCCAGGACCCTGGGATCATGACTTGAGCCGAAAGCAGTTGCTTAACTGACTGAGCCACCCAGGCATCCTCCCAGCTGAGTTCTGTGCTCATTGTTGCGTGCTCTCTACCTCCTCACCTTGCAAGGGGATCCTTGGGGACAGTCATGGCCACACCAAAGTATACACCCCTTCCTTCGGGTAGAAGAGAATCAGAAACATACAGGTTTCCTAATCTTTTATGGGGTGTGTACTCTATGCCAACTCTGCTCTGAGCCCTTTGCACAGATTCAGCTGGTAGACCCTCAGACATGGGTGACACAATGACCTTTAATTATTGATCAGGAAACCAAGGCCCAGAGAGGTCGAATCCCTTGCCCGAGACCTCATATCTGAGGATAAATAATTTTCTGGTGTCTTCGATGCCAGTTTGTTCCCTGTTTCTGGCAGTGTGACCTTTCCAAAATCAAACTCTCATCATTTCCCTGCTTAAAACCCTTCACAGGCTTCCCATGATACCCCAAATCTGTGAGCTCCTCATTGGGATGTTCCAGACCCTCTGAGCTCTGCCCCCATCCCCCTGCTCCCATGTCCCTGTGTATCCTGTTCCCTCTGCTTGGAATTCCCTGCCCTCTCCCGAGTCTGGCACACTGTGGGTGCTGGGCTGGGCTCTTCCTCTGCTGGCTTTCCCAGCCCAATGCTCAGTGCCCCACCCTTCTCCTCTCTGGGCTCCAGAGTCCCCTGCCTGGAGCACCCACGTAGAATAGCACCCCACCCCAGTCCCTGCTTCCGCTGGATTTTCTCTGTGACATTTGCATTCATCCAGTGGGCCATCTGGGTACATGAATAATGAATGCTTCTGTCTGCAAACTCCTTAGGGCCCCAGGCACATTGACCTGTATTTGTTAAATGGGTGAATGTGTCCACAGAGGTAGTTCTGAAAGTGGGTCCGCAGACAAGCAGCATCTGCATCACTCAGGAACTCACTGGAATGCAGGTGCTCAGGCTCAACCCCCTGAAACCAAGTCAGAAACTCTGCTGGGGGCCTCCAGTGATTTGCAAGCCCCCCAGGTGACCCTGACCTGGATTCGAGAACCATAGCCCTATAGAATGCATGGATGGTTTCTCCAGGCCTGGCTAAGAGTCCCTGGAGGCCAAGTGTTTATAAGGCCTGGCCTGGGTCACCGGCCCTGCAGCCCAAGGACCCTGCAGGAGGGAACTCTCCATCTACATTCAGGTGTGACAGGGAGGCCGCCAGCTGGGCAGTGGTCAGGGGTGGCCGGTTCCAGCACTTGAAGGGTGACTCTCTGGAAAAGTTTGTGCTTGTGGGACATCCTGGGTGGAATGCCACGTGGAACTGGAAGGAATGGGCATGTAAATTCTGGAGCTAGGGTGTGTGCCTCCAAGGGGCATTCAGTGGGTGCAGCAGCAGACACGGTGACCAGTCATTCTGGGTTCCTGGGGCTGAGGGGTTGCTGGGGACCCCAGACGTTCAGTGGCAAAACCAGGACTGTCCTGAGCAGATCAGGATGGTTGGCCATCCTCACACTTGTGCCGAGCGGGCTTCTAAGGGGCTGGGGCGCATGTGGGAGAGATGGCCACGGCTGGTCCTCCCTGGCCCTGCCCCAGCTTGTCAGCCTTGCATAAGCACATTGTCTGATGCTACCTCAAATCCATGATCTCTATTAGCCTGCCCCAGGTACCTCTGTGTCCCTGTCAAGATGGGAGGCTTCTGTTTTAAAGAGATCCTGTGCTAAGAGTCCACACCATGTGATTCCGTTTCCGTGTGCTTCAAGAACTGGCGAAATCGACCTTCCGTGGTGGAGGGCGAGGGTCAAGGAGCCTCCTGCTGGGGGCCCTCCATCTGGACTCAGGCTGTGGGGATGCGGGCCTGCACGCCAGGCATGCTGCCCACCTGTATTTGCCCACTTCTCTGATGGTGTGCCACATGCACCACGGTGAAGAGTAAGGAGAAAGTTTTGAACCCAGAAATTTTACCTTTTCTGATGCACGAGGTCGTGTGTTTCAGAGAATCCGAGAACTGGAGGCTAAGCTGGAGACCCAGAAGAGACATCTGAAGGAGTTGGAGGAAAAGGTAGGTGGGGCGCCCACCCCTCCCCTCCCCCGCTTCTTGCTGGGACAGGTCACCCTGGGGCTTTGTCCTTCCGCTCTGCCAGCTTTCTAATGCAAGAATGGATTCACCTCTTGCTCCCTTCTCTGCCCTGGTCCCCCCAAGATGGTCACATCCACCAAATAAGTAGCTCCTTCAAATGCTTTTCTAGGGAAGAAAAGTGCAGTTTGGGACAAACTTTGTGTTTGGGCAGAGCCGGGGTGAGATGCCTCCCCCCCCCCCCCCACAAAAGACCTTTCAGGGATGGTGTGATCCTCTCTAGAGTGGCAAGCCAGGCTTGGTTACATCTCACGGACCCCTTCATCTTAGAGGACTTCTGTGTGCCAGCGGTGTGTTCTCGGGAGTTTCTCCCCTCCCGGCGGGAAGCAAGGCTGACCTATCCCCATGTTGACACCAGGCCCCATGTGTCTCTCTGCGTTCATCATTTTGTGGGAGGGGTCACTGGACCCTGAACCCGCAGCTGGGAAGAGGTAGCTGGTCTCCTGGGTGCCACAGCCACTGCTCAGCCCTTCTGGCATGTTCTGTTGGTCCAGGCAGACAGACGAGGGCCACTCAGAACCACATGTGTGGCATCTCTGTCCTGCCCTTCCCACCTCCTGTGCATCCACCCAGTGACCATCTGTCCTTGAGCTCAGGGACCAGCTTGTATGCGTTGCTGTTTCCAAGACAGTTCTCCCCATGGAATAGGGCACCGCACTTGTTTGCCTGATGAGTCATAGATGAGTCGTAGACCAGTAAAGCACGTTCTGTGTTACAGAGGTAAGCACAAGTGTGTGAGCCCCATGAAGGCTCTAGCCCCCCCGCCCCGGGGGTCATCAAGGACAATGTGCCCGAGGAAGGGACCCTGGTCTGAACCTGGAAGTCCGATATGCAGTCACCCCGGGGAGGAAGAGGGAGGGAGGGCATTGGCAGGTTTCCATTGCCTGAGGCAGGTCTTAGGAGAGAGGAAGCCCACCTACCCCCCAAAGTGGGGTCAAGGTCATGGAAGTCCCCCGAGGGCCAATTTCAGGGCAGATATGTACAAATGGGAAAACAGCCCCTCCCCATCCTGGAGACAGTCAGACACCGTGGGCCCAAACAGACGGGACAGCTCTTCAGATGATGCTAAGCCAGTTCAGAAGCTTCTCCCCTTTCTTTCCTGAGAGGATGCAAGAGTCACCTTCCTGTACCTCCTCTTCACAGAGACCCTCAGTGCCTCCAGCCTGCACGGCCGGTGCTGTCCTGTAGGGGGCAGCAGAGGGTCATGGCTGGCTAGCTCAGCACAGGGATTCAGGCGGGTTTTGTGCTAGAGTCCTGGGTACCCCTGTGGGATTCTGGTTTAAGCAGATGCCTAGTGTCTCTGTCGGCCAGATGCCCACCCCGCAATCTTCTGGGGCTGTTTTGAGGTCCCAAGGGAATGTCAAGTCTAATTCCATCCAAGAATCTCTGGGGATAACCTGGCTTCGCAGGCAGGTATGTTTGAGCTCTGCCCCAGGCCAGCCCTGGAACCCTGGGGGATCTCTCCCTTTGCCCTGGCCTGGGGGCTCAAATCTCTCCCCATCTTGTGGGTGGTTGTGAGGACTGCATGAGCATGGGGGTGTGTCTCAGCACCCAAGCTGGGCTTTAGGACTCCAGTGAGCAACATGGGTCACAGAGCAGGAAAGGACAGCAAAGAGACTTTAAGCATGCCACTGTTGTCTGGTCACACACATAAAATGAGGCAGGTGGGTCCTGGGCGATGTGCAAAGCCCCCTTATGTCCTCTGGTCTTGTCAAAGCAAGCGTTTGCATGTTGGTCTGTGCCCTTTCGTCACAAAGGAGTTGCCGAGGGGAGCAAACAGCATGCAGACTCCTGGTTGGGCCGGTAGGATGAGAAGCACCCACACACATTTCCCTGGGGCTGCTAGTGGAAAATGGCTGAAGCCCCATTGTCCGTGGCTCATGTCGGCGGCCAGGAACCTTTCCCTGCCACACCTCTCTGGGAAGTCCTTCCCCTTCCCGGGACCTCAGTTTCCCCATGTAGAAAATGACAGCTGGGTGACTCCACACAGGCCCTGTCCAGCTCCAACCTCCAGTGATTCCAAAACTTGTGTAAAAGTTGGTGGCTGTCTGTTTGGATTTTAATTTTTTTTGATAAATAATTTAAGGGAGTTATATCATGGTGGGAGGGAGAACCACTTTCAAAACCCTGGATGGCGCTCCGACAGGTTCCACCCAATGAGCAACAATCCTTTTGGAGCAAAGCGAGTCATGGATTCATTTCCAGAAAGAGAGATCTACTTTCAAACTGAATCTGTATAATTTTTCCTTCCTTTAAGGCCACTTTTTTCCCCTACTAATTTTTTCTTTTTAAAGCAGATGAATTGAATGCCACCAAAGATTTTTTTTTTAAAGATTTTATTTATTTATTTATTTGACAGAGAGAGAGAGAGATCACAAGTAGGCAGAGAAGCAGGCAGAGAGAGAGGGGGAAGCAGGCTCCCTGCTGAGCAAAGAGCCCGATGCGGGGCTCGATCCCAGGATCCCAAGATCATGACCCAAACCAAAGGCAGAGAGACTCAACCCTCTGAGCCACTCAGGTGCCCTGGCACCAAAGATTTTAAATAATGGTCTCTTTGGAGAGCGGGCCCTGGCAGGGATGGTGCTGGGGCAGGGGGTGTGCTTCTGCTCATGGGCAGATGGGTCTGGGGGTCCTGTGGCCTAGAGGGAGCCCACTGGGTCCTTGGGCGCAGGCCAGGCCCGGCCTTTTGGTGGGAGCCACCAGCTATGACCATGGGAGCATCCTTCCTCCACTTGTAACGTGTCCTGCCACCGTCTGCAGGAAAGCCACGTCTCAACACTGAAAGTATCTGGGTCTGTCTGAGTCAGCTGGGTGTCTGGGGAGAGCAGTTGGGAGTGCGGGAGGACTCTGGAGGTTGGGTTTCCTGATGATGTCACTGTCCAGGCCTGCTCACTTCCCTGGCCTCCTTCTGAACCCGACCCCAGGGTGGTAGTTCTTGTGAAATGTGTCACTGAATCCCATACTACGTATCTTACATCTTTTTCTTTTCTTTTCTTCCCCCCCCCTCATTTTCTTTTGGTCTTATTTTATAGTTTTTGTTCCTTTTTTTGTTTTTCTCACTAGCATTCATTCTGTGGCCTTGATGACTTCAGTGAGCAAAGAACTCGGGTTGGTATCCCTTCAGTTTCACAGATAAACATGATGATTTTACGGAAAGGAGAATTTCTCCCATTTCTGACCATGACATTCCCTGAGTGACAAGGCTCTGGGGAAGGTGGTCTGTGTCAGATTCCTCAGGGACCCAGTACCCTGGGGCGAGATGAGGGAGGGGGGCCACCAGGGGTCGCTGGAGAGTCCCACCCCTCCAGGGAGGTTGGGAAAGCTCGTTGTGATGAAGGGACAGTGGGGACCTGGTTGCTGCCCTGTTGTAGTTCATCTTCCAAAAGGGCTGGGGGTTGTGGTTTTTCCAAAGTTTCTTTCTATTCTGGCTTAGTTTCTGTTGTTCTCTATTGCCTGTGGACCAGACCATTGCAGGTTTCTGGGGTCAGGGGTCTTCAGGAGCAGTGGACTGATGGGCAAGTCCATGACCTGAATATAAAATACCCAGGAAGCCTGTGTGGCAAGCCCCCCAGCTCCCTGCCCCCCAGCCCTGTGCCTGGTTCTGTTGCTCAGGGACCTGGGACAGAAGCCATCAGAGCAGTTGGTCCTTCTCTGCCCTGCCTGGCCCCAGAACCCAGCTCTCACCCAAGTTCCTGCTTGGGCACACATGTCCTCCCCCATTCTCTTTGCTCTGAGTGCCCTCCTTGGGGATAGGGCTAAGGGGTGGGGTGGTGGGGTTCTTCCAGGTCCGCTGGATCTACAGTTCTGCCTCTGAATCTAGCCCCGGCTGGGAGCCCTCTGAGCTCTCAGGAGGCCCAAAGTGCCTACTAGCTGCCTGATCCCCAGGCTGAGGTCTGCTGCTGGTTCCTTCCCTGACTGATATTCTCATGGGAGCCCTGAGCCTGGCCTCTGAGCCCAGGGATTTGCCTTGTATTTTCTGGGTCCCATGGCCTAGGTCAGTGCTTGGCACGTGGTGGACATTCAGGCAGTGTTTGTGTAGTGAGTGAAGGGAGGGTCCCGGGTCTAATCAGATGGGGAGTGAGGGTAACCGTGAGGGGGGTGGGTCAGGTACTGGAGGACAGGCCATCTGAGTCCTGTTTCCTCTTACCCTACATTGTCAGGGAAAGTCTCTCAGTGGGCTCAGCTGGAGAGATTGGGCCAGCAGAGGGGGCCGGTGGGGCAGGTAAGCCAGGGGCTTCCCCAACCTTTTTTAACCCTCAATTCTTACAACACTGCAAATTATTTTTTAATCTTACAGGATAGAAAAATTGCTTATGGAATATGTTGAGTCCCCACGGCAACCCCAGCCCCACTCAAAGCAAACTTCAACAGCAAAACAAGCTACTTCAAGCCAGAGATTGAACACAGAATCCACGAGTACTCGATGAGGAGGCCTTTTGGATCCATGGCTGGGTCCCGGCTGGGCCGAGCTGCAGGAGCCCTGAAGACGATGGGGATTTTTGTCAAGCTCGGGGCCTCATCTGAGTCCCCACTCTGGCACGTTCCAAGCCTGAGGGGCAGAGACCTGAATACCAGGAAACTAAGTGCAATTACTAGAAACTGAGTCACTGGAGGGCCACTGCACTGTCAGGGGCTGGGCCGGAGTCCTTGTCCCTGCTCTGCATGTCCCCCGCCCCCCGGCCACGGGGGCATGTCCAGCTGGACATAGACCTATGTACATATGTCTCCATGAACTGTGCTCTGTGTACCCTGGAATCTGTCAGCCAGAGTGACTTGCAAAAGTCCGTGTGATTCGAACCCAAGTTCAAACCCTGGTCAGCAAATCCCTTCAGATCCATTAGATGATGACCAGGGAGGGAGGGAGAGAGAGAGAGAGAGAGAGAACAAGCAGGACTCTGAGGAGGGACTAGAGAGTCACCCACTGTGGAGGGCAGATCCTAGGACCTCAGATTTCCAAGAAAGAAGCCACAGGCTCCATCACTTTTGTGGGTGTGACACGGTGACAGTCCCAGAGCATGACTGTCCCTGGGGCCACATGGAATGAGGAATGAGAAGGTGGACACAGACCACACCGTTCTCAGGCGGCCTTTCATCTAGGTTGTAGTTTGCAGGGCACTGTCGAGGGATAATGCTAGAAGGTGGAGTGTAGCATGGAGCATCCGTGGGGAACAAGCCTCCCTCTGACACCAGGGCCGCGATCTCACCATCGTGGAGGAGGGAGCCCTCCCTGACCTCAGGAGCCTGGCCTCAGAATGGAACCTCCTAAGAGACGGAGTGGGGCAGCAGGGAGGACAGGCAGGAGCTGGCGAGAGTCGGCCCTAGAGGGAGCCCCTGGGAAGGGAATTGGCTTGGGGGTGTTGCTGCTGCTGTTATTTTAGGGCCGGTGGGGTAGGTGGGTGAGCGTCTCCCAGAGAAACCCCTGCTCGTGCTACTGTTCTCTCCTAAACTTCTGGAAGGAGACATGTGAAATTAGGAGGGGTGAAGGGAAACAGAAGGTGCAAAGGAGAGGACAAGCGCCCTAGGAGAACCAGCAGGGATGGGCTGATCCCAAGGACCGGCTGCGAGAGCAACCCCAGGATTTCTAGGAACAAGAACCTTTGGAGAAAACCGAGTGACTGAGATTGAGGCCGCTGAGGAGCCCTGCTGAGATGGGAGCCCAGCAGAGGGGCTGGAAGTTCTCAGAAGGGCAAACCAAGGATGGAAAAGAAGGTTGCAGTGGGCACAGAAGATGTGCCCCCGCCAGATGGGGCAGAATGTCCAAACCATATCAAAGAGTTGGGGGGGGAGGGGCTCTAAGCAAATGCACACCAGGACGGCTGAGAAGTGACCATTCTCTGTTGAAATCTAAACCCAAAGCACCTGCCACACCAGCCCCCGTGACTTACCAGTATTTGGTATCCAAATGTGAATGAACCGATGTCTTTGCTTGAAGACAGACAACTGTGCATCCTGGGTAACGAAGGGAGTGTGGAACCAGGCAGTGAGTGCGAAGGAACACCCGTCTGCTTCCACTGGGCTCCAGGCAGCACCAAGAGCCCCTGCTTTGTTAACTTAGTAGATAGAAGTCCAGGAGCTGCACACGGGTCTCGGAAGATTTTCTGTGGCACCGAGTGTCTGTCTCCTTCCTGTTGCAAGAGTGTCCAGGAGTGTGGTCCTCATGCCCTCCTGTCCCCATCCTTCTGTCTGCTCAGCTCTCCTACTCAGACAACAGGACAGGAATGCTGTTGGCTTTGAAGTCAGACCCGTCTGGGTCCACTCCCAGCCTGGCCCTTTTCCCACGGCAGATACAGGCAAAGTACTTGCTGCTCTGAGTCATAACTTCTTCTCAGAAGATGGGGATGGGGGTGATGGTTCCCATGCAGTGCCTTGCCTCTTGTCTCCGTGAGGCATAACTGGGCAGACCCATAGGACTCCTGGATCCTGGCAGGACATGTGACAGGCAGTATCCATGGCTCCCTCAATGGGACTTGTCCACAAAGGAGACCATCCAGTCCCTGGGGGACCAGGACCCATTCTCTGAGACAGCGCAGGTGCAAGGGAGTGAGACACACAAGCAGGTATGCGGGCGGCCCTGGCTTCGAAACCCCAAGTCCTCAGTAGGAGTCAGTGTTTTCTTGTGACTGTCCTGGGCACTGCTTCCAAAGTTCCTGCCAGGGACAGGCCAGTTCCAAGAGGCATTGTAGTCATGGGACCTCAGAGCTCTGGTGGCCCAGCAGACCTGTACCTGGACTTCATCACAGCCCTCCATTCCTGGGGCGGGAGGGTGATGTACACCCCTCATGGCTGTCTTGTAGCACAAAGTCCTCCATGGGTGTGGTTCCCGGGACAGAAGAACTACAAGGTCAGGCAAACCCTGGGTCAGTGTCTTGTACAGGAAGGAAAAGGGTCGGGTCCATCCTTTCCCACCACCCTCCTCACAGATCTGCTGGGGAGGCTGTAGGGAGAGCCCTGTCAAGTTCCTGGTACGTGGTGCAGCCCATCCCCCTCATTCCTGCCTCCTCTGTGACCAGTGGCAACCTGTGCATAGCTGGGCAGGGAAGTCCAGGGCTCACCCCTGTGCCCCTCCCCCCATACCATTCCGGTGGTGCTGTGGGCCAGGAGACCAGCCAGGCTGACAGGCCGTCCTCATTTGGGATGTGGGACTTCTAGTTTGAAAGTGGGGTAAGTCCCTGTCAAGCCGGGACGAGTGGGTCCACATATGGCACAAGGACATGGCTGCTGACCCTCCTTCATCTTGGCACCCAATGCTCACGGATATAATTGCCCTCTCTGGCATGTCGTGAGTGGGACTTCTGTGAAATGCAAAAGGTGGGGCGTGTGTGCTACACTGATGCTTCTGGGGTTAGCTCATCCAAAAGGCATGGGATTTCCTGACTGCTCCCAGCACAGTTTGTGGCCCTATGGGGGGGGAGCCCATAGGTGCATGGGGCACCTTGTTAGGGTTCCCTGGTAACCTTGGAGAGATGAACACTGTGCTTTAGCGTGAGCTCAACACGTATCTGAGCAAATTCATTAGCTTTCCTCCCACTGACCACTCCTTCCCCCTTTCTTCCCTGTCCTTTCAGCCTATAGGCTGAAAGTCTCCCAGTCTGGGTCTCTTGCTTTTCCAGCACTTTCCATAGCCAGTTTGTGACCCGTGGAATCTTGCCCGATGGTCCCAGTACAATGACATGTTTGTTTTTGCCTGTTTTCTCACATTCAACCAGAACCTGCTAGAGGTCTACCAGCTAGAGAGTGCTCCTCCCTGAGGTTGTCTAAGAGCTCTTGCGGGGCTTCTGCAGACCCCATACTATGCTTCCCCAGACTATGCCCAGCAGTTAAGTAATTTTCCCGGGATCCCATCTGAGACTGGAGATGAGATTCAGCCCCAGACAGCGTGGTCCAGATGCCTAACTATATCCCCTCTCAGCTGACAACCCAACCCATCACCTTGTGCCAGTCTGTGTCTCTCACAAGCCCTGTGGGTCACCCTAGAACACTGGTCACAGATGGAGAAGTACACTTAAAAACAAAATCTCCTGGGGCGCCTGGGTGGCTCAGTGGTTAAAGCCTCTGCCTTCGGCTCAGGTCATGATCCCAGGGTCCTGGGATCGAGCCTCGCATCGGGCTCTCTGCTCAGCGGGGAGCCTGCCCCCTCCTCCTCTCTCTCTCTGCCTGCCTCTCTGCCTACTTGTGATCTGTCAAATAAATAAAAATCTTAAAAAAAAAAAATCTCCCAACCCAGAAAACCTCTCCATGGAGGTAGACAAGAAAGAAAGCACGTTTATTCTTAAAGGAACAGCAAATAGAGTGTGATGCACATTCCAAGTGCTTTGCTCAGAGATTTGCAAAGACAGAAAGAAATCTCACCCTTTTACTAGCCAAGCCGCTACAATCCATCCTGCACGTGTCCTCAGGATAATAGCGATCAGTTCTCCAATAAGAGGACTTGACAGTGCCATCTGTTACCCACTGGTCACCCTAAATCCACCTTGCCATCGGGGTGGCCCTCTGTGTTTGTTGAGTTGGTTTGTTTTTGCTTTTGTTTTCAGAGGCAGAGTTCAGTGACTCATCAGTTGCATATCACACCCAGTGCTCACCACATCACGTGCCACCCTTGATGCCCGACACCCGGTTACCCCATCCCCCAGCAACCCTCAGCTTGTTCCCTAGAGTTAACAGCGTCTCTTAAGGTTTAATCTTCTTCTCAATTTTCATCTTTTTTTTTTTTTATACAAAGGAGAATGAAATTTTCTCGCCTTTATGCCAGGGTGGCTGTGGGGTGTGGAGGCAGGCACCCCTGGAGTCCCGCCCCTCGCCTCCCACAGGACCTGGGAGATGAGGTTCTAATTTCCTTGAATGTTTACATTCCAAAGAGATGGTCCCCAGGCCCTTCAGAGAGACATCCCTGGGTCAGAAAGCTGGAAAAAGTCTCTTGTCACCTCCTGCATGTCCCAGAGACCTCCATCCTCAAAGCAACATCTGAGCAGGCCCTCCCAGCCTTTAAACACTCCCATACACCAACCCCCCAGTCCCTCCAGAGAGGGGGCAAAGTCTTTACCCTTGAGCTCAAGGCCCACATGGACATGGCCCCAAGCCACCTTCTGTCCTTCCTCATTTCCCTCTGAGCACCCACAGGGCTGGCCACTCCCTTCATCTGTCCTGATGCTGCCATGGGGCTGGGACACCCAGGCTGCCTCTGCCTGGTAGAATCCTGTGCCCACCTCTTCCAGTTGAGGTCCACCATCCCAAGTGCCTCCAGCCCCCAGCTCCCTCCCGCAGGACATGTTTGTTCTTGCCGGGCTCGTGACGTGTTCATTTCTCACCTCCCAAGTTTTGGATTCAGAGCCGGGTTTGAATCCTGACTCTAGCATTTCTCCTAGATGAGGCCTGGACAAGGCCCTCCACTTTCTGGAGCCTCTGTCTCACCATCTACAGAATGGGTATGATAATGCCCACCTCCTAGGGTTAGTGGCACAGTCGGACCAGCTAGGGTGACGTGACCAAGATCTCAGGTGACACGTGAAGTGCAGCACTAACTCTAGGTCCCTCATCAACGTTTCCTGTCCTCAGAGAGGAGGCATAGAGCTTGAGGGTCGGACTTGAGCTGCACCACTGAGAGTTTATATTTCTGATGGTCCTGCCTGGAAATTTCAGTTTACCTCTCTGTGCGCATGGTTAAACATTTATTTTTTTTTAAGATTTTATTTATTTATTTGACAGATCACAAATGGGCAGAGGGAGAGGGGGAAGAGGGCTCCCCGCTGAGCAGAGAGCCTGATGTGGAGCCAGATCCCAGGAGCCTGGGGATCATGACCTGAGCTGAAGGCAGAGGCTTTAACCCACTGAGCCACCCAGGCGCCCCATGGTTAAACACTTAATTCCAAGTGACTTTTCTGTGATGTTTTCTTGCTTTGGGTGCGTTCTGGCCTGCCAGCTTGTAAACGGAGAGGACGTCATTCATATTGTATGATGCGTGTGAGTGAAACCCAAGGCCCACTCGTGAATAATTCACCTGTTCTTGCCCTCCTCAAAGGGTGTTCTGCGCAATCTGAAGGCCCCACAGGCACCTGGAAATCTCCAGAAAGTCAGTGCTGCAAATCTACTCACTGTTACGAAGCCGTGACCCGTGACCTTTGTCTGGGATGGAGCCCACAGCTACAGGACGGACGGAGAAGAGTTTCAGCTATGTGGTCAGGGCACCCAGCAGCGATGGGTTTGACGTAATGAATGTGGATGTGAAGATCGACACGTGCTGGGTATTTCAGGACGCGGAGGACAGCGGTGAAGAGTGGGGCTGTCCTGCGGACGAAGCTGCTGGAAGCCCTGATGTGGACCCAGGCACACTCAGGAAGCAGCTGGAATCCTCTGAGCAGAAGCTGTTGGCTGCTGTGGACCAGTACGTGATGTCTGAGTCCGAGCTAAGGAGCAGGTAAATAAGACGTTTGGATCTTCTTGGTGTATTGAACGATCAACAACTGGGCATCTTAATGGGGTTAGATGGTATGTTGACTTGTGTCTGCAGCTGAGGATGTGATGCCTGGGGCAGCCTCCCCTCTGGTTCCTCCTCCATTCTGTCCTCTGCTCTGCACGTCAGGGGCTGAGCCTGCACCATGTCCCAGGCTTCCGCACTCTGGCTTCCATGGAAGCCCAGCCAATGGGAGGGAGGAGTGGAGGAGGAAGGGAGAGGCCAGGGTACTTTGCCCTCTCCTGCTCAGGGTGACAATCCGCAGTGTCCCAGCCATGCTTTGGGTGTCCTCTCCGGTCCTCCCCTGCCTGGTGGCTGGCTTCTAGACCCAGTATCATCTCCTAAGCCCAGAATCTGCAGGGGCAAAGGGGCACCTGGCAGGGGCTCATCTCTGGGTCGCCAGTCCTCTCTGTCTGGCCTTTTAGCAATTCCGTCATCTTTATGACAGACTCTCTGCGCTTGTTTCTCACTATTGACTTTCCTGGCCTCGGTTTCTGTTCTCCTGGTGGAAGTGACAGGGTCCAGAGGTTGGGATGCGAGCCCAGGTCCTCCTCTTAGCCTGTGCTGTTTCCTGACCGTTATCCGGTACAGAGCCCAGCAGAGTGAGGTGGGGTCCTGTGTGCATGTCGGGGGAAATCCCACATGGAGATGCAGGATGGTCACACCTGGGATCCACCCTGACAGGCTTACCATGATCCCAGCAGCCAAGCATCTTGGATTTATCTGGGACTTCACCATTTTCTTGTATTTTCCTTCATTTTAATAAAGGCAAGCTGTTAAATGTGTATTTACATGTGCTTTTTATCTTTTTTCCTCTTCGTAAGACTTTTTACAGGTAGGAATTCACATAGCAAGAAAGTAGTTTTGTTACTTGATGAGGTTGTCCAGCCATCCCTCCATTCTTTCATTCATTCATTGATCACTCACTCATTCTGCCACCTGCACCGGCCCACCCCCGAATTGCATGCTGAGTATGTTAGTTTGCTGAAGCTGCTCTAACGGAGAACCACAGACTGGGAGACTTCACGGAACCGTACTATCTCACACTCCTGGAGGCTAGAAGTCACAAGTTCATGGTGCAGGCAGGTTCCTTCTGAGGCCTCTCTCCTTGGTGTGTAGATGGTCGCCTTCTCCCTGTGTCCTCACGTGTCTATCTTTCTGTGCGTGTCCATGTTCTAATCCCCTCTTCTTGTAAGGACCCTAGTCAGATTGAATCAGGGTCCACCTGGATGACGTCATGGCAACTCTGCTACCTTTGTAAAGTCTCTGTCTCCAAATACAGTCATGTTCTGAGGGGCTGGAGGGCAAGATTTCAGCATATGAATTTGAGGGGACACACGTCAGCCCTGGGGTTGAGACCCAGGGAAGGTAGGGCCCTCCCAGCCTCAGAAAGAGCTGCGGTGTAACCCCACATGGTTGTGGATTCAAATCTTTCTCCAGAAAGTTGGCAGTGAAAACCAGAAAGTCATCAGGCCCAGGGAAAATGGTGGGAAACCCCTACCAAAGGAGACCCCTCCATGCAAGGAGAGTGGTGGAAGGGGAGGAGATGGAGGGGAGGGGGCTTCTGGGACTGGGGCCCGGGGTGAGGCCACTTGGGACGGGTCATCCTGGACCTACCTGTGGGGAAATGTGGGCTGTGTCCTCTGTTCTCAGAAGGTGGGCCACCCCATCCTGCATGAGCGGAGCTGGGGCAGGGAGGACAGAGTGCATTATCCAGGGTCCCTAAGAGCGGAAGCCAGGATCTGAATGCACAGTGCGTTAATTTGACCATGGGTGTTACCTTGCCAGAGTACAGTAAAGGTTGGTAGTGTATACTGGGCTTCATTCTGATGAAAGAGTTAAAATCCTAAACTATTTATTATGGGGTTCCTGGGTGGCTCAGTCAGTTAAGCACCTGACTCTCAGTGTCAGCTCGGGTTGTGATCTCGGGGTCGTGAGATCGAGCCCCACATGGAGCTCTATGCTAAGCACAGGGTCTGCTTGAATTTCTCTCTCCCTGCGCTCCTCCTCCACCGAAATAAGGAAAGAAAATTCTTTAAGTATTTATGATAAAAAGAACAAAGAGAGTAGTTAGAAATTTGAGAAAGAAAACCCAGTCCCGTCTTAACTACCTTGTCAATCATGCGTATTCCTCTCCAACATAAATGCCGTAAATGCCGCAAGACTATCAGTAGTTCTGCCCTCCTTGAGTGTTCACGGTTCCAGGCACAGTTTACATGTTTGTTCACATGTTTTAGAGACAAGGGGTGGGGGGATGAGTGAGCTTGGTGGTGGGTATTAAGGAGGGCGCGTATTGCATGGAGCACTGGGTGTGGTGCATAAACAATGAATCTTGGAACACGGCATCAAAAACTAGTGATGTATTTTATGGTGTTTACATATTTACGTATTTAATCCTTAAAGCAATACCCCAGATCGGGTGATAGTATTATCCTCAACTTGCAGGTGGGGAAAAGAAGGCGTAGGGCAGTTCAGTGATGTCTCCATGGTCACCCACATGTCCAGTCACATGGCAGGGGACTGGGACTTGAACCCAGGCGGCCCGCCCAGGGTGTAACGGCAGCCACACCATTTCTTCTCCTGCCTTGGGGAGGTCTCCCTGCTTCCTTGTTCTATGCAGCACTGAGTAGAAATATTTAACTGGTCCTTAATCTGAAAAATGGTACTCCATCGTCCATTTCCTATTCTGAGCATATCGGTGCCCAAGGGCTTCGAAAATACAATACTGAAACTTGGTGGCTTAAAGCAACACATGGGCAGTAGAGCGTAGGGTTAAAAGTATGAGTTTGGGAGTCAGTCTGGCCTCTAGGATGCTGTGTGACCTCGGGCGAGTTGCCTGGCCTCTCGGATCCTGAGTTTTCTGGCATGTGAAGGAGCGGTAGGGGAACTCACCTGCAGGCTGGTAATGTGAGGGTTGATTGAAACAACACAAACAAAGCTCTCGCCATGGGTCCCTGGCTCTGTTCTTTGTTGGTATCGCCTGAACTTGGGATTGCTGGCTTAGGAAGAAGAGTCTTAAGATTCCTGAGGCAGGGTGCATTATTATTCCGTAGATACTTCTGACGTAGTCTAGATCATCTTACATGTGTATGAATGTTTCACGAAATGTGATTTTGTCAGAATTTCAAATTGGCCAATGACCAGAAAAAAAAAAGATGGTTGGCCTCAGTGTTGGTGAGAATATTGGGCCATGTTTACTGCCTCCTGATTAAGCATCTTCCTGCCTCAATGCTGCAGGATCCAGGAGCTGGAGCTCTCCGAAAGACACCTTCTCCGGATGGTGGAGCAGCTGGGTGCCCGTGTGACACAGGAAAGGAGCGCCACTGTGCGAGCCCAGGAGACGCTGCAAGCCCTGCGGCGGGAGCTGGCCAGCCAGGTACCGCGTCCCCTCTTCTTTCCAGAACTTGTTTCTTGACCCAGCAGGGTGGCCCCATGTGCTCAGAGGAGGCAGCGGCTGCCGTTGGGGTGGGGGTGGGTAGTGGGTGGGTGGGGTGGGTAGTGGGTGGGTGGGGTGGGATGCTGTGAGAGCCTAGCCAGGGGGTTTAGAGGGGACCTCATTCCAACAATGCAGGCGGGGGCAAGTTCCCAGGGCCTCTCTGGGCCTCAGCTGCCCCACCTGTACAATGAGATCCACATCCCGCCTTGTCTGCCTCCCCAGGGTCCTGGCTGGGATCCGCCAGGGGGAGTGGGTTGGTGAGAGCATTGGTTGACCTGCAGGGGCCGTGTGCTCACAGAAGTTTATTTCCATGTCCCAGGGAAGCCAGCTCTGGCCTAGGGGCAAGCTGATGACTAATGTAGGGTCCCTGCTCTCGGGAGCTGGCATGCAGGTGGGGACATGGATAGGAGACAAGGACCTCCCAAATTGGATGCCAGGTGTCAGGGGAAAGGTGCAGGCACATGGTGTGTGCATGGAGTCGAGGGTAGAGGGGAGCTACAGAGAACCGAGCCAACTGAGTTGGCCCTTGTGGGAAGTGCGTGTGAGATGTGTGTGACAGCCTGTGCAAGGGCACAGGAGTGTGGGAGAACATACTGGAGCCAGAGCAGAGGGTGTGGGCACAGAGAGGGCACTGGCAAGACTGGAGGGTTCCAGAAGGGCCAAGTTGCAAGAACCATGGTGTGGACCAAATATTAATTGCAATGAGGAACAGGCTTTAGGGAACTTTGACAGGAGAGGCTCAGGATAGGGTTTTGGGGCAATTATTCTAATTGCATGGGAGAGAGAGAGAGATGGAGGCACGGGGACAAGTTAGTGTTTTGGACAAGCAGTGACTGGTGCCAAACCATGACTCTGCCACTCCCTGGCTGTGTGACCTGTGGCGAGTGATTTAACCTCTCTGGGTCTCAGTTTCCTCCTCTGTGAAATGGGAATGATATAGTCCCAACTGTCTGGGGCTGTTGTGTGGGCTGAGTGAGTTAGTACATGTAAAACACAATAGTTGCAGTGAATAACACCAGCTGCTTTCATAAATATTAGCCTTTATTGCAAGATTCCAGGGGTGATGAAGGCTGGAGGTAGGGGACACTTAGGGAACACCGCAGAGGCAGAAAAGACAGGCTCCCAGGACGGCTGTGTGCGGCTCTCAAAGCCTCCCTGCCGCCACCCCCAACCCCAGAGAGCCCAGCAGTGACCATCTAGCTGCAGGTGGAAGCCCGCTTGTGGGTCATCAGACCAGTTCCCTGTTGGAACCAGCATTTTAAAAACGAGATCAACTAGGAAATAAGAAAGGGCATTAGCGTACAAGGAATGCTGTTCTGTGAAATTTCTGTTTCTGTGGCATACGTGTGCATGTCACGGGACATGGGCTGAAAGTGTGTTTCCCAGAGTGGGGGCAGTCCAAACAGCCAGAGAAGTCCTGATTTGGATGTGAATGGAATCAGACATGGAGGGTGGAGAGATGAGGAACTCACTGAAACTGAAATTCGTCTTCCAGATGCCAGGGAGACATGCGGATGGCATTTCCCCCTCTGCATTGAACTCTGGGTACAGAAAATTACAGTTACTTGTCCTCTGCTCCCCCAGCATGCCCTCACTGGTGTCATGAGAGGAGCCATCCAGTGCAATGTCGTGGCGTCGTAAGAGACCCCACCGTGAAGAATGTCATCTCCCCGTGGAAAATACCTCAATAAAGATGTGTTGGGCCATGCCCTAAATCCATGTAGGATTTCCAGGGGGTCTCAGTCACAGCTCCAGAGGCACAGGGTGCTCCCAGTGTGACGGGGAGACAGAGGAGGAGGGTGCGAACAGGGACAGTGCTGGTGGGGGACTCGGGGGCACCCCGGGACCCGCAGGTCTGTGCGACATTGTGGTCTCTTCTGCATCCATGTCCTTATTACCGTGTCCTGTGATGAATACTTTCCTGGGAAGACCTGTCAGGCAACCCCAGTTCCAGATGAGGGGCACAAGGTCTGAGGGGTGGGGTGCCTGCTCAGCATCCCTTCGAGACCGCTTGGCCCAGTTACAGGTCCTCCATGGTATCTGCATTTCAGAGAAAGTTTTGCAGGAGCGCACGGATGAGGTTTTTCTGCCTTGTGTACCTGATATTTGCCAAATGGCAGTTTTGCCCTCTTGTTGTCATGGTCCCAGGAAATCATTTGCATATGCAAAGTGACCTTGTTTCTGTAGTGACCTGTCATCCTTCTGAAAGCCAATAAAGGCAGACCAGTCGGGTGATGGAGCTGATTCTGGGATAACTGGGAGCAGTTTTCCCCCCAGGGAATCGGGACTCCAGCTTCATCTGCCCCATGGCCCCCAAGAACAGCTGTCAGAGCCTTCCGGGCCATCCCTGGGCTTACCTCTTCCACCGCACTCTGTGCTGTGTCTTCTGCAAGCTCTCCTGGGCCACAGCAGTGGCCAGCGGTCAGCAGGCACTCGGGGCTGAGACAGAGCTTAAAAAGGACACGGCACCACCTGCATAGAAATGGGCAAGGACTCCCATTTTCACCGTGGCCGGGTCACTCCAGTCCAGCTCACAGCTCCAGAGCCGGGAGAGGGCTGGGTCCAAGAACAGGGAGATATATTGTCCAGACTTTGAGGAAAAAGCCTTGAGTCAGATACACAGAAGTTCAAATTCCAGCCGTGGTGACTTGTAGCACAGTGGGATTGTGCTAGCTGCTTCTGAGCACTCCAAGGGGACAGTAATAGTGCCCGGTGCTTGGGGCTATGCACAATAAGGAACAGCTGTGTGCTGTATCTCACCAGCCAGAAACCAGGGCTGACCTTTGCAGGGCCAGGCATTAACCCTTTAGGGTTAGGGAAATGGAGAGATCTGGGAGGTCCTGGGTGGACGTGGGGAAACTCAGGGAGGTCTAGGCGGCAGCTCTTTACAAAGTGGTGTGGCCGTGTTCAGTACTGAAACCATGGGGGCAGCCTTCTCCGTGTGCCCCAGCTGATGCCCAGGCAACCCAGCACACAATTTCCTTGCAAGAGCCCAGGGAACTCCGGATGTGTGGGGCTCCTAGGAGGGTGAGGTAAGGGAGGTACTCCTCCCCTGTAAAATCTCAGTAATGAAATAAATATTTGGTGCAATATTTTAATGCGAAATTAATGCACGAAAAAAAACCCCATGCACAAAAATACGGAAGTTTAAAATAAAAACAGTGTGGGCGACGGTGTGTCCCCAGGGCTGGCTTCCTGACGCCCTCATCCACCGCCAACTTGTAGGTTCTGGAAAAGGAGTGTGCAGCTCGGCGGCAGCGGTGGCGGCTGCGGCGGCTGCGGGAGCGTCTGCGGCGCAAGGACGAGGCGCTGGGGCGGCAGGCGGCGGCTCTGGAGCGCTGCCGGCGGACCCAGCGGCTCCAGCTGGGCCTGGTGCGCGAGCAGGAGCGCGGCCTGCGGGAGCAGGTGCAGCGGCTGGAGCGGGACGTGCGGCGCCTGTGTCGCGCGGCTGGCCTCATGCTGGCCGAGCTGGATGTCCCGACCCCAGGCAGCTCCGGCAGACTCGGCCCAGCCGGCCCCGGGGGTGACCCCGGTGAAGCCGCGGAGCTGCGCGCTCTGCAGGCGCGGGCGGAGCGCGGGGAGCGCGAGCGGGAAGAGGCGGCGCGCCGGCTTCGGGAGCAGCGCGCCACCGAGCGCCGGCTCCGCGTGCAGCTGGAGGATCTGCGCTGTTACATCTATGAGCTCAAGCTGTCGGAGATCGGCCTGCAGGGCCAGGTGGAGGACCTCGCGCAGCAAAACCAGAGCCTGCGAGAGGCCCTGGGGACCCAGGCCCCAGGGGAGAGCGCACGCAGCAACGCCGCTGCTGGCCACTGCAGCCCGGTAAGTGGCCGCAACCCAGGGCATGCGTGATTTGTTGATTTTTCTCTAACTTTATTCTACAGCCACGTGTTAAGTCACCAGCTCCTTCATTTCCAGTCTTCCTCTCCATCCACTCATCCAACCCCAGCAACCTTATCCATCCATCCTGGTTCCATCAGTCACCTACCCACCTAAGGGCAGAGCTAGTGAGTCATACAACTCATCTACCCATCCTCCAACGCACTCACCCCACCAGCCATCTGTCCACCTTCTCATCCACCCAACCACCTGTCCACCCACCGACCACCCACTTGTGTCCATCCGCTTGTCTTCCCACCCTCCACCATCTCATTCACCCTACCACCTGCCCATCCATCTCTCCATGCAACCGCTCTGCAGGGAGCCAGCCAGCTACCCTTTACCTTTCATCATGTTCTCCCTTCTGTCTCTCCATCCATCCAGCAGTTAATGAGTCCCTGCTGTGTGCCCGGCCCCGAGCTGGATGAGCCCCTTTGGGTGTGCACTATTATGTAACTGCCTGGAAAGCTTTCCTGATCCTTCCCTTCCTTACAGAGGTGATGACCCTCTTCTGTCTCCCACACAGCTCCAAAGGTGGGGATGGTTCCCTGCCCGCAGTGCTATACGTGAATCTTCATTTCTCCTGTGTTAGACTGTGAGCTCCTTGAGGGCAGGGTCTGGGTGGGATGGGTCGTAGTAGCCCTGGTCCTACACCAGTACACAGAAGGTCCCCAGGGCTAGCAACAGAAAAACGCACAGGGTTGGGTGCTCTTCTGGTTCTCTTATTTACTAGCTGTGTGACTTTGGGCAAGTTTCTTAAGATCCGCAAAGAAGGGCGGACCGGACATTTATTTATTCATTTGACTGACAGAAGAGTAAAAACTTATGTTTAAGATATTCCTGCCCTGTGCTCAGCACCGTCCTGGGAGTTCTCGAAGGCATTATTTCTTTAATTGGGCCCTATTGGTATCCCCACCCCACATATAAGGAAATGGAAACCCAGAGAGGTAGTGCATCGATCTGTTGTCACACAGCTAGTAGAGAGCAGAACTAGAACTTGATCCAGATTTGATGGGGGTCCAAAGTGCTCTGTTTCTCCTGCACCAGCCTGCCTCCCTGAGAGGAGAGAGTTAACTCAGCCCCGTCCCAAGAGATCACTCCCAAGAGATCAAGATTGTGCTTATCTCTACCAGGTTGATTTACGTTTAAGGAAAAAAAAATCAGTGAACAACCTTACCGAAAGAAGACTACTCGTTAAACAAACTAACAACAACAACAACAACAAAAATCAAACTTTTTTTGGATAAGATAAATCTATTTCAAATTAACTAGAATTTTAGATGTTCTATGGTGTCTCTCTGCATAGATCATTTTAATAATGAGTTTCCCTGTGGCCATTTAAAAAAATTACTACTTTATGCTCTTGTTGTCTCTCTCCTGTGTGATCTATTCACTCTTCCTCCATTCCACCCATCAGATAAAAGGAGACCAGTGTCCACTTCATATTGGTACCTTATTGTAATTCCGGAAAATAAATGGTGTATAGATGGAAATTGTCATTTATTGGGGCTGCCGTGATGGAGGACCGTGAACCGAGTAGTTTGAACAGCAGTGCTAGAACCTGAAGTCCAAAGTCAAGGTGTCTGGAGGCTTGGTTCTCTCTGAGGCTGTGAGGGAGGGTCTGTTCCAGCCCCTCTCCTGGGCTGGTGGATGCCGTCCTCTCTCTGTGTCTTCCCAGTGTCTTCCCTGTCTGCACGCCTATCTCTGTGCCCAGTGTCCCCTTTTCATAAGGACACTGGTCACACAAATGGGCCTCATCGTAACTAACTGAATCCATAAAGACCCCATTTCCAAATCAGGTCACATTCTGAGATTCTAGAGATTAAGACTTTAACTTGGGAATTCTGGGGGACACTATTCAACCCGTGACAAGTGTCCCTGTGGATGAACAGTTATGAAGACCTGTGAGGTGGTAAAACTGTGGGTTCCAGTTCCTTGATGGTAGGGACATGTGCTCCCTCGCCAGCTTTGCGTGGGGGGATGTCGATGGTCCCCGACACTCATGAGAGCATCTTTGTACCAGATGCTGTTTTCTGGGCTCTGTATCTGCCACTCATTTAGTCCATCCACAATCTTTGGAGGGAGGCAGTGTGTTATCCTCATTTCACAGAGGAGGACGTGAAGGTACAGAGAGGCTTGTGACCTGCCCAGGATCACAGAGATATGAAGTGATGAGGCGGGAGTTGTCCCCCCAGGCTCCCAGGGTTTGTGAACGCCACACTCTGCCCCTCCAGTTCATCCTGGCCCATGGCTTAGTAATTTAGGTTCTCACAGGTGCCCGCTTGCTGCCTCTGCTTGGCTTAGGCTTTGGCTGGGTCCAGGGACTGCAGAGTGCCCAAGACAGTCCCCTGTCTACACAGGATGACAAAACCATCTGAGTGCAGAGCGTGGGGCTGAGGAAGGGGTCTGACCGTCCATGGGTTGCTGCTGGGGGTTCTGGCATTTAGAATGGGGGCTGGACCCAGGGTGATGGGGTATGACAGTCTGCCAGGCTCTGTCTTACTCTCAGAGGTCAGTGACAGCCTGGACTTGGGGCATTTTGGAGTCAGAAGGGCCATCTTGAGAGCAAGAAGTCCTCCCGAGAGGGCCACCGGAAGATGCAAAGTTCCAGCCAGTTAGCAGCTCGAAGGGAAGTGTAACTGAGATTTAAAATTTAAATGCGAGAGGGGCACCTGTGTGGCTCAGTCACTGGGTGTCTGCCTTCAGCTCAGGTCATGGTCCCAGGATCCTGAGATCGAGCCCTGCATCCGGCTCTCTGCTCAGAGGGGAGCCTACTTCTCCTTCTCCCTCTGTGGTTCCCCTGCTTGTGCTCGCTCTATCTTTCTCTCACTGTCAAATAAATAAATAAATTCTAAAAACAAAAATTTAAATGGTAGAGCCTATTGATAACAAAACTGCTGGTGCCCTTAAGGGTCTTGGTGTAGAATTGAACACTTAAGAAACTGTAGGCAGAGTTCTGAGAACATTGCACAGGTGTGTGATTTCCTAAAGCCCAAAGTACATTTCCGAAGGGACACAGAGAGGTCAAGAGCTATAGGCAGGGGTTCAGTGCCTTTCTCTGGATAGCTGTGGTGACCCCTAGTGATCTCCTTTTGTAATCCTCCTGGCCACTGTCACTCTGGGATCAAGTTCAACCCCCTCCCTGTGGCATTCAAGGCCCCTGGTGCTCTAGGCTGGCCTCCTCCTTCAGGCTCATGGCCTGCTCCTTCCCACCACCCTGCCTTGGCCACACTGAGCTTCCTCAAGACCCTAATGAATCCAGGCTCTTCGGTCTTGCAGCCTTCCCTGTGTCTAGAAGCTTCAACCTGCTCCTCTCGGCTGCTCAGTAAACTCTGCTGCTCTCTCTCCATTCAGTGGGAATGCTGCTTCCTCTAAGACTTTCCCAGTCTTCCCAGTTCGTTCCTTCCTTGTGTCCTTGTAGTGGCATGACCCACCGCTGGAAGTCCTCATTCTCACTGTGTGAGGCCTGGCAAGTGTTTTCCTCCTTGTTTAAGATAGCCTTGAACCCCAGGTTTTGGTCACAGCTGGGAGGGTCTTGGTGAACTAGTGGCTCAGGGTGTAAGTGACCTGGGAAGATATTCGCTCCACTGCCTGTGGCAAATGGAAACTTCCAGCAAAGGGACTGCTTCACAGTGGCAGTGCTAGAGGGAGGCATAGAAACTGGGAAACCTGGAGCAGTGTCTAGCCCCAGGGAAGTGTGTATCAGATAGAAAACCATTACAGATCATCAGGGAGCCCCCCCCCCGCCCGGCAGCCCACTGGTTACGTTTGAAGTGCTCTGGGCAAGGAGGTATGCATTATGCTGCTGTTAGTCTTCACGGGAAGAGGTTTTACTCGCTTTATGTTTACAAACACTTCTCCACACAGGATCTCATCAGCTCTGGGAGGTAGCCAGATAGTATCTGCGACCTGACCCCACAGTCCAGAGGAGACACATGAGTTGCCTGGGATCTCACACTTGCCAGTTTCCAGAACACATCACTTGGGACCCAGGTCCCTGAAGGAACAGACCATAGCAAGGACAAACCCTGACCTGGGGAGGTGTTTGGGGAGGGGTTTTCTGCTCAGGGCGTGGGTGAAAGGAAATTTAAAAGGACTGTGGTTTGCAAGACAAGAAAGGCCTGCCTGCAAATGTGTCTGCTTTTTAGTGAGTGCACCCTGAGTACCTGCATGTCCCAGGCACTGTGCCGGCACCAGAGCTGGAAAGCTGACCCTGCTCTTTGAAAGCTTATAGGGGAGACAGACACAGGTGCAGACACTGGAGACTTGGTCTGTAGCAGGGGACAGCCCGGGGGTTGCGGAGGCTTGTGCAGGAAGATGGAAAGTCACACACTTAGAAATGTCAGTGTCACGCTGTCCCAGAGCAGACATCCTGCTCCTGGTGACAGTAGCATTGGGAATGCTGACGCTCCTCCTCGAGCCTCTCTGTCCTGGCAGTGCAGGCAGAGTGACCCCTGGTGGCGGTTATGAGAATGGTTTCCTTGTTCTGCGCATCCCAGGCGGCCCCGTCCTTGCACAGTTTGCATCTGCGGGGAAGTGTCTATTGCACATTTGGTTCTCGAGGGCTTTCAAACACAGGTCGGTAATGTAAAAAAAAAAAAAAAAAAAGAAGCTGTAGCAAAGCCACGATGATACAAGTAATGTAAAGGGAAATACAGATGGTTAGTGGTCTTAGGCAAAGATATCAGGTTCCTTAGTTACAAAATTAATACAAATACTCGAAAGCTCGAGATTGCATTCTATTCTGAATAATTATCAGATATTGAAAGCACCTCGGCGCTGTTTATAGTTGGTGAACGTTGGAAACAACCTAAATGTCCAATAAGAAGGAACTGCCTTGGTAAGTGAGGGTGTTCCTTCTGTCAGAGGGTGTTCGGTGGCTACAAAGCAGCACATTATAGAAGATCTTGTGGGACATGATCCTCCGCGGTCATCAAATGAGAAATGCACAGAGCAAAAATGGACTTTCTGTAGAAACAGACTTTTGGAAGAATTTAAATGTCTCTACATAGAAGAAAGCCCAGAAGGATATATTCTAACACATGGATCGTGTTTGTGTCTGGATCACTCCATATTCTTCATGTCCTTCTTTTTTGGTTATCTTTCAAAATAGTTGCACACGAAAGCTAAATTCCTGTGAAATTGGGGGGTCACTGCTCCTGTGAGTAAAGGAGGACAGGAAGGGTGGACTAGACTGAGTAGAGAGGGGCAGGGGGCGGGGGAGAGAAAGCCCGGATCCAGTTCAAGACCTGAGCTCGGGTTCTCTTCTCCCGCCTGTGTGCCATGTGTTCTCAGACAAGTCATTCTCCCTCTCTGAGCCATCATTTTGTCACTTGGGACATGAAGGAGGGGTGGGTAGCATCGTATTCTAGGATGCCCCTTCCTCCCCGTCAAGTCACCTCCCGAGGCAGGGTTCTATGAGTTTTATCCACGGTGGCGTCCCCAGCTCCAGCCCAGGGCCTGTCCCTTATAGCTGAGCTCGGGAGGTATTTGTGGAACCGAGCTGAAGTCAGCTGGGGTATGGGAAGGAAATCCGAACAGAACTGAACGGTGCAGCGGTGCTGGCATTTGAAGCTGCCCTCCCAGCTGTCCTTGGCCCACTCCTTTCTCCTCCTTACTGTCTTTCTCCTGCCGGGTTCCCACGTGGAGTTTCTGTCTCTCCCATTCTCTAGCCGGTTCCCTCCTTTTCTTCTCACTCCTTTCACTTCCTTTCTCTTCTGCCTTCTCCCTCCCCCACGTCCCCTTCACCTCTTCTCAGTGGTGCCCGTGAGCTGCCGGCAGAAGGGCTTCATTCTGATCACATGGGAAGCAGGTGGATCGACCGGCGAGAGTGGTGTCCGGCACTGTGGGTCAGTGGGCCTGGCGCCCCCAGCAGAATGCTGGTGCCCAGGCCCCTCTGGCTTCAGCTGCTTTGGGCTGAGGTCCTGCTTTGTGACTGTTAAAAGCTTCCGGGTGATTCTAAGGTGCGACCAGAGTTGAGATTCCTGGTCTGTGGATGACAGATGTGACACAGATGACGGGAAGGTCCCAAATTCATAGCATTAGGGGAGATCCTTGAGGGAAGGGGTGGGGTTCTTTTGGGGGAGGACCAGGGAAGGCCTTGTTGAGGATTTGACCTTCAAGGTGAGCTCAGAGGGAAGCAGGATAGCTGGGCAGAGGGGCGGAAAGAGAGGCAGGCAGCAGGCACTAGGAGCGCATGGCTATGATGCAGGGGGCACAAGTTCCCTTTAAGGAGCAGAATGAAGATGGGGCAGTGGGAAGCATTGAAGGTTGGAAACATGAGAACCCCCTGATCCTGTTTCCACTGCAGTGGGTTTGCTCTGATGCTGAGTATGGTGTGGAAAGGAGGGGCAGAGAGCAGGGCGCAGGCAACCCACCTCCTTCCGAGGAAGATGTGCCAGCCTGGCAGGAGGAACAGCATATGCGGAGGTGCAGAGGCAGGCTAGAACCAGGGTGGGGGGGACAGGGAGGCCACCATGAGCAGAAGCCCAAGCGAGGAGCATCCCTTAGAAGGCCTGCAGTGCCCACTGCAGCACTGAACTCATCCCACACTAGGGGGAGCTAGGGGAGGCCATGTAGATGGGAGAGTGCATGCTGTGGGGGGGCCTCCCTGGCACTGTGAGCAGGACTGGGGGGGCAGGAGAGGTCTAGCTGGAGTCGATGCAGGGCTCTGCCGAGAGCAGGTGAGGATCTGGGGGACAGGTGAGAAGGGGACGGGTGTTACATATTCATTTCTCTTTATCCCTTACCTAGAATAGCACCTAACACACAGTTAGAGCCTAATAAGTGCTTGCTGAATAAGAAGAGCAGGTCTTCTGCGGGTTCTGCCGATCCATCTAACTACCAAACATTTATTAAGCACTGGTGTCAGGGTAAGGCAAGGGTGCAGACCAGGTGAAGCCACGTTGAAGGCCTGAAGGACTCATGGTCTAGTGTGGGGGGGTGGCAATGGAGGAAGCGAACAGCACCCACTAGAATCTGGCTAGAAGTAGCAGGGGGCTGTGGGAAGCTAGAGGAGACTTGTCCCCAGCCCCTCGTGGATGGTGGGTCAAAGACGAACCGTCTTTAACGCTCTACAGGGAGAGACCTGACTCAGTGAAGTTCCTCTCTGCACACCTGGCTCACCTTTTGGGAGAGGCCAAGGGGAGGGGGTGCCACTTGGAGATAGCGGGTGCGGCACTGGGGACTTGTTGACGGTGGAGGGACAGGTCCACCTGGAGAACATCCTGGAGTCCCTAGGGCTGGGATGGGCCCGGGGGGAAGCCTTCTGCTGTGAGGACACTCATGGCTCTCCTCCTGTGTTTTCCTCAAGGACACTCTGAGCTGGATTCGGGATGAACCCCCATCCCTGCCCAGGGAGGACACACAGGATGCCGGTAGAAGACAAGGGCCGCAAGCCACCGTCTGCTCTGCCGGTGGCCCTGGACTGGGTGGTTCCGCAGGTGTGTGTGGGGGGCGCCTGCACAGACATCTGCTGACGGGCTGACCTTCATCTAGGACCTGCCAATGTGTGAGTGGTGGGGGTGACTGCCCCACTCTACAGACAGGGAGCTGAGGCCCAGAGAGGTAGTGTTGCCTGCTTGATGTCACACAGCTGGAGAAGGGGGGATTAGAGTTGGCCATGTCCATGACAAGGTCCCTGACTTGGGCTCAACTAGACATTCAGGCTCACTCCTTCAGCCTCAGGAGGGTGCTGGCCAGTGTGGGACAGCTGGTGTCTCAGGAGGAGGGTCTTTGCAGAAGGCTATGGGATGGCTATCTTGTCCCTGCCCCACCCCTTGCCAACTCAGGTGTGAGACAGGTGCGAGGTCTGGGAGCTGCTGGGGCTGAGGAGCCCCTTGTCCCTAACTTGTCCTTAATGGGAACCAATGCCTCTGATCACAGTCTCGGGCATGGCTTCTGGATTCCCTGTTGCAAAAGCCAGGTACTGAGGGAGCCCCAAAACCATGATGTCCCACTGGGGGAGTCTGTGGTTTGCTTACAGTCTTCCAAGGCCAAACGAGGCTAGAGATGAGGGGGTATTTATAGCCCCCAGTGCTGCTGACCCATACAGCTGCCATTCCCCCTCTAGCCTATTTCTGGGGAGCAGAACTGGCAAGTCAAATGGTCAAACTTGTCCTGGGAGGAGAAGGAAGTGGGGCCTGTCTGGCGGCGAAGCCAGGGACCAGCTCCTTCGTCTGCATGCCAGACGTGTGGCCAGGGCTGGAGGCAGAGGATTACGACCCTGTGGGACCATGAGGGTGCCCGGGTTGAGGGAGGTGTCGTGGGATCTGTCACCTGTGTGAACGTCCTGGTCAGCAAAGGCGGCTTCCACACCCAGTCCATGACACATCACCAGACGGTCGTTTCCCATCTCCGATGCTGGTGCTGGTGATCATCAGGCCACCTCTGGGGCTCAGGAGCCTGGAGTCAGTGGCAAGTGGCAGGTCATGTCTAGAGCAGGAGGTTCAGTCACTAGTGACAGTTGTGAAAAAACTCCTAAGAGGGTCTCCTTAACTCCCGGGGTCCTCTTGCCTTCTAGGCCAGCCCTCTGAAGGCCTCTGCTCCTGGAATTGCCTCGGGGTTGGCCCAGGCCCCTCTGTTTTGGAGACCACGGATGAGACCCTGGAAGACATCACAGGATCTGACTGTGGACTGGTGAGGCCAGAGGCTTCCTGCGTGCCTGGGGTACCAACTGCGTGTGGGAGGTGGGAGAAGGGGCTAAAGAAGGGTTTGGAAGAACGTTCTGGAAATAACTGAGAGGGAGGTTTGAAGACACGGAATGGATACATACGTTGAAGAAGTGTATATAAAAATATAGTTTAAAATATCTGTGAAATGCATCTTGTGGGCCTGGCACTGGTCTAGGCCCAGGGACCCTGCCCTTGGAGCAGGTGGTCTACACAGCCATCCACGAAAGCCTTCCATGACAATGGAAAAGCATTACGCCTGTGTGGTCCAGTAGGAGAGCCATGAACCCCCAGCTTCCCAGCTCTTAAACCATGGCTGGTGGCCTGTGGCTACCATGTTGGACATATAGCGATTAAGGGGGTAGACAGTGTGTGCGTCGATAAACAGCAAGCTGTGAGAGGGTGGGGGCACAGTAAAGGGGAACGCACACAGTGTGGTAAAATGGCCAGGCAGCTGCTAGAGAAAGTAACATGTTAGCAGAGATGTGAATGGATAGAGAGTGAGCCACGAAGGGATCCAGGAAACGATATTCTGGGCAGAGGGAAGAGCAGGTGCAAAGGCCCTGGGGCACGGGTATTGGGCTCGGCGAGTAAGGGAGGCTGATATGGCTGGGTGAAGGGGCACCAAGAACATCAGGAGATGAGGTCAGAGAAGTGGGGGGGGCGCTAAATGGAGGAAGAGGCTGCTTCATACCTTCTCTTCTCTTCCCATCCCTAGCCAGCGCCAGCTGAGCCCAGCTTGGATGAACAGACTCTCCTTCTCATCTGTGGCTGCCCCCCCGGGCAGTGCAGGGATGGCTCACTCCTCCCTGTGGAGCTGGCCTGGATTTCAGAGCGAAGACTAGCAGCCGCCCAGGCCCAGGGGTCCTTTCTCCTGGTGCAGACGCCTCCACTCCCTCCCTGGGGGCCAGCCAGGGACCCCTCTTCCTTGCTGCCGCCACTGCTGCTCCAGGAGGCTTCTCCACAAGACTCCCAAATGCAACAGGTGCTGGATGCCTGGTCATTGCCTGCTCCCAGGGCCATTGGACAGCCCTGTTGGAATCATCACCAGGCAAAGAGCCCCGAAGCCTCCCTTTTCCAGGAGTCCCCACGGACTTCAAGTCACCGGTTTCCCAGGAGAGGGCCCAGAGATCTGAAAGACACTTGGAAGGAGGGAGGAGGACCAGAGTGGAGAACAGAGGAGGAGGGGGCGAGGAGGGCTTGGGACAGGAGGGGGAGGGAAGGAGGGCCTTTATCAGATGTGGAGGAAGAGCACCCCACAGCCAGGGTCCGGGGTGCCCAGAAGCCATCTCCAGCAGGTGCTCAGGTCCTTGCAGGGCAGGGTGAGGAGGAAACTCTTGTGTGGTCTGGAAAGGCTCCATGTCTGCGAGAGGAAAGCCCTGAATACGAAGGGCAAGAAGAGAAGGAGGAGGAGGCAGCACCTCTAGAAGGGTCCAGTCTGGGCTACAAGGACATCCCAGAGGAACCTGGCCCCATGGAATGTGCAGACCAGGGTACCCTCTTCTCAGTGGCAGAGGAAGGACTGTCCCCCAGATTGGGAGACCCAATCTTTCCACCCAAGGGGACTGAACGCACCAGTAACTCATGGGCTCCAAGCGAAGGACCTGGCAGTTCTGAGCTCAGACTAGACAAATTTGAAAAGGAGATGGAGGCTTGTTTCCAGCAACTCTCCATCCTGGAGCTTGGAGGAGACGGGCGGTGGCCACAAGCCTCCATGCTGGTGGGAGAAAGCACGAACTCTGCTTGGAGACGGCCCAGCTGCCAGGGGAAGCCTTCCTCCCAGCGGGCTTTGGGAAACCAGGGCTTGGATGTTTGTTTGGCCAGGGAAGTCAAACCCGGGGAGGCTAGTGAAGAGGTTAGACGAGAAGAGACTGAGGCCTTGGGAACCAGCGCGGTTCTTCCTGAGATGGTGCCTGCTTTGGATGACGTGAGGCTGGGCCCAGAATGGCCCTCTGAGCGAGGTTGGAATTGGCCTCCAAGAGCCCTTGAAAGGCAGAAGAGAAGGTTCCAGCAGCTCATTGCTGGACTGAAAAAAGAGAGAAGCCAGGTTTTACATGACAATGCTGAGCTTTGGGGCGACCGAGAGAGATTCCGTAGAAAAGTGAGTGTTCTGGAAAAAGAGAGGGACAGAAATGGGACAAAGATCGCCATACTTGAACGGGAAAACCGCATGCTGTTAGGGGACATCTCGCACTTAAAGGGGGAACTGGACCAATGTTGGCAGGTCATTTCTGACCTTGAGGACTGCAATGGGAAAAGTTACGGCAAAATTTCTGAGCTTGAAGAGGAGAATGAGAAGCTGAAAAGGCACGCGGCCCAGCTGCAGAAAGCCGTGTGGGAGAGCCTCAGAAAATCCAAAGGTGTGATGGAGCGTGTCACCCTGGGAAACCAGGAGCTCAAGGCACTGATCTCCGAGCTCGGGGTTGGTTACAAAGAGCTGATGAAGAGCATAGTGCTGGGAATAGAAGACACGGTCCGGGCCTTCAGCGGGGAGAATGCTCACCTTCTACGCAGAATCCGTGTCCTGGAGACGGAAGTCGCCTTGGGGGAGAGCACAGCAGTGCGGCGCGTAGTGAGAGCAGATGAGGGTCCGTGGGGGGAAAGTAAGATGTGGGGGGACAAGGGGACCGCTGTGGAAAAGGGGGTGCAAGTGACTCAGCTCTCAGGGCAACTGACCGCAGGAGCCCATGGTCCACCTATGGAGGAGAAATCGGGTGCAGCTGGCAGGTGTATGGGGCCTTCCTTAGGCATGGAGAATTCCAGATACAATGCCAATTCTGCCGCTCCGTCCTTGGTCTGGGGAAGTGCCGAGGTGTCCAGTGTCCCACAAGGACACATCCATGGAGCAGGAGTAAAAGAAGCACATTCGGAAGAGGAGAAGGAAAGACCATGGTGCTGTGCGGACCCAGCGCAAGCTCTGACGGCCCTGGACAATGGCCCCCAGGTAGACTGATTACTCACAACTGCTTCCTTACCACCTTGCTAGCTGTCTAGGGGGCTGACCACCCCTTGTCCTCATGTGAGGTTCCCCAGGCAGCCCTTGGAGGAGGTACCCACCTCATCACCCCCACTTAGCAGATGGGAGAATGAGGGCACAGGGAAGTGAAGTAATGGGCAATCATGCGGCAGGAGGAGTAGGGCTGGGACTGCCATGTGGGTGGTCCCCTGCTGCACACTGTCTGAGACGTTAGCCGGCCCCTCTGCTTAGGCTCTTCCCATGGCATCAGGTGGGACACTGGAGGGGGTGGTGTTGACACTTCAAGATCAGAGCTCATGTTTTCAGATCCAAGAGTTTATCAAGCAGTCCAAGTCCTAATTCTGCACAGTGGGTCCCTCTCTCTCTCCCTTTTTAAAAGATGTAACTGACATGCAACATTGTAGAAGCTTAAGTTGCACAGTGTGTTGATTTGATACATTCATGTATTTCAGTATGATTACTGCCCTCGGTTGGCCGACGACCCCATCATGCTCCACGTTGGGTCTTGAAAGGGATGATGGAAAGAGCAGGGACTTTAGGACTTGATCGGAGGTTAAACCCAGCTCTGCACTTACCACATCTATGATTTGGCCAAGACACGGGCTTTCTTAGTCATTGTCCACACATGTGGAGGATGCCCGCTGTTCAGGAATCCCAAGAGGAGATACTCATGATAGCCTCACCGTGGTCTTGCCTGTCTATAAGACGTTCAGTATTGACCCCTTTGTAGCCACTCATTCATTCTCTCCCTCCCTCTCTCTCTCCCGCTCTTTTTCCACTTTCTTCCCATTCCCCTCCCCTACCATTGGCAATTTTATCAATCAGAAGGAATCAGGGGATTCCTTTGGGTTTTGTCAATTTTCTTCATCGTATGTATTTTATTTCCCTGAATTCTGTTTATACCTTCATTCTTCCCTTTCTTTCACTTCCCTTTGATTTAGTTGGATGTTCCTTTTTCCCCCCCTTGCTTCTTGTGTTGAAAGCTCAGATCATTGATTTTCAGCTCTTCTTCTTTTGTGATCTATGCACTTCTGTCTCTGCGTGTCTCTCTGAGCACTGTTTCAGCTACGTCCCACACATTTTGATATGTTGTGCTTTTATGTCCGTTCACTTCAAAGTACTTTGCAGTTTCCATTTGTGACGTCTCTCTTTACCCACGGGTGATTTAGAATAGAGTTCCTGAATTTCCAAGCACCTGCTGAATTTTTTAGTTATATTTTTGTTCCCAACTTTGTAGTTTTATTTCACTGTTGTCAGAAAACATAACTATATTATTTTTTTTTAATTTGAGATTTGTTCTATCGACCAGATTAAATTCTATTCTGGCAAATAACCCAGGAGTCTTTGTAAAGTACTGAATGATCTGCCATTGTTGTGTATTGTTGATGGGGCCACGCTGGTTAATTCTGCTGATCAGATCTTCTGCATCTTTACTGACGGGCTGTCTATTTGCTTTGTTTTTTACCCAGATATGTTTGCAATCTCTGAGTGTGCATTTGTGTATTTCTTCATCTGGTATGTTAGTTTTGATTTGTATATCTGGAAATTATTTATGAGATACATGCAGACTTACAATTATGTTCTCCTGCTGACTTGACTCTTTGATCATGATGAAATGTCCCTCATTACCTCCCACGCTCCTTGCCCAAATTGCACTCGGTCTCATATGGAAGTAGTCACACCAGTTTCTTTCCCTTAGTGTTTTCATGGAATCCAACTTCTTTTAGACCACCCACCCTTTTGCATTCAACCTGTGGGCATCTTTCTATTTAAAGTGTGTTTTTTTTTTTTTGGAAACAGCATGTGGTTGGTTTGTTTTTGCTTGGCTCAGTTTTGCAACCTCTGCTTTTTGGTTAGGGTGTTTGGTCCACATACATTTCATACCTGTGATGCGAGCATTGGGTGTTTGCTCCCCTCTTACCATGTGTTTTCTTTGTTTTGCTCTGTTCTATTTCTCCTTTCTTCCCTTTGTCTTTGGTATTAATATAAGTACTTTCTCTTATTCCTTTTTCTTCTCCCTTAGCTCATTCCACTATATAATTTAGTATCATTCCTTCAGTGTTTACCCTAGAGATTTCAGAATATATCTATTAATTATTTAAATGTACCCTAAATTAGTGCTTTTACCATGTAATACAGAAATCCCAAATAAATTAATAATTAGTAATAAATACTGCAAAATTTTTAGTAGTTTATCTCCATTTACTCTTTCTTCTTTTCCTCATTTTTGTCATATGTATTATGCCCATTGATGATATTGCATAAGGCATTGTTATTATTATTATTCCAGACAAGTGATCATCTTCTACATTTACATCAACTTCCACTTTTAAGAGATTTTTTTTCCCCCTTGCTGGATTCAGAATTTTAGGTAGGCAGAGATTTCCCCCGCTTAGGGGACTTTGAGGATCTCATTGCATTGCCTCTGGCTCCCATGGTTTCTATTCAAAAATGGGTTGTTTTGTCATGGTTTTTGTGTTTGGTTTTGTTTTACTGAATTAAGTGTGTTATTTTATCTCTGACTGCTTTTAAGATTTCCTTCTTATTTTTGGGTTTTGACAATTTGACTGTGATGGGCCTGGTGTGATTTTATTTGTATTTATCCTGTTTGGATTTTTCTGAGCTCCTCCAAGTTGTAGAGTCAAGTCTTTTATCATATTTGGAGAATTTGGTGTTATTACATATTATACATATTATATGAGAAGTTGACGTTTGTTTCCTAAAAAAGACATGCAAGAGAATTCATCACTGGCAGAAAGTGCCTGGCTCTCTCCTTTCTTTTCCTTTGCTCCACAGACCCATCTATCAGAGCACCTCCGAACTCCAACCTCTGAGTCCCCCACTGAACAGGACCACCCCTCTCAGCTAGGGCTCCCACTCCTGACCCATAGTTTGGAAAATGCTGCAGTGAGAAAGCCAGGGAGAATATGGAGCTCGCCTTGTTGTGCATCCTGTCCTCAAGGATTGTAGCCTGCATTGGCTGCCACTCAGTGCTTCCAAAGAACTGTTCTGTGCCTTTCCCCAGATTTTGTAGTTGTCCAATCAGCTGGTCAGACCTGGTAGAAACTGGACCCTGAGGAGAGGAATATAAAGTTGAGCATTTCAAGGTGGGAAAGGGGTGGCAGATGAAGAGCTTTTCATGTTGAGGGAGAAAGAAGTGACCAGGACCCAAGGTAGGAATGAACCTGGCTAATAGAAAGAGAAAGTAGGCAGTGCAGCAGGATCACATGGGCAACAGTGGTGTGAGATGGGGCAGAGCTCAGATAGCCTGCAGACCCCAGTTAGGACACTTTCTAAATGCAATGGGAAGCCACTAGGGGCTTTTAAGTGGGAGAAAAATGTGGTTCAATTCATTTGTAAAAAGATCACTGTCTGCTGGGAGGAAAAGGGCCAGGGGGATGCAGGGAAACAGTCAAGACAACTTTGCAGTCAAGAAATGATGCCAAGAGATGATGCCAGAGTTGCGGAATTTGGAACTAAAAGAAGGGAGGATTCCAGACAAAAACCAGAATTGAAGGAAATGAGGTTTGTTGATGTACAGGAGGCAGGGACAAGAAAGTGTCCCCATTTCATCATCCCAAGTCACAGACTTGATCATGTTGCTATTTTGTTTAAAATCCTTCTGTCTCTTCCTCTTGTACTTGGTGTGAAATCCCAACTCCTTCTGGTGAATTCTAATCCAGGCCTGGGGAGCCTTAGCTATTTGCGTCCCACCCTCCACCCTCCAACATCCTTGCTTGGCCCCTCCTGCTCCCCAGTCTTCTCCTGGGAACTGCCACTCATCCTTGGGGTCCCCTTTAGCAGGGGGGCAGTGCCTCCCAGGGCCGCAGTTGGGCTCCGTGTGGAGGAGTGATGGCACTTTCACAGCGTGTCATTGGTCCTGGTGGGAACACCTCTACCATGGGAATCAACAGGTACTACGGCTTCACATGCCCCTTGACCAGCCCAGAGAGCAATGGTCATATTTCCATCCCCCAGTGCTGGATGGCAGTGGGTGTCTCTGGCTTAGTGCCTCCCAGCTTCCCCTCACCGTGCAGTGACGATTGGCCTATTTCTGTATTTGTCTCCCCCATCAGAGCTCCCCGAGGGCACCATAACCCTCAGGACAGCGTGTGGCTGGAGCCCATGCCGATCATGCGCGATTGGGAGCAAGTGGGTCATGAGCCGTTCACGACTGCTGAGTGGTGTCATCCCATGTGGCAGGCAGGGCTGGCCCCTACCCCACATGTCCATTCTCTTTAGAACATACTGGGAAAGCCAGTAGAACGTAATCTAAGGGTCCCTGGGACGAACCCCTCGTCTCAGTCATCGGGGAGGGGACGCAACAAAGGCACCAAACTTCCCAGAAAGGCCAAGTTGTTTTGCAAGTCTTAGAGCTGGATTTCATGAAACCATCGGGAGCACCCATCTGTTCCTGACAGGGCCCAGCCTGTGCATCTTAGGCCCACGCTCTGTGAATTTCTATTAATTAGAAGAAAACCACATTCTGCTCTCAGATTTCTTTCCTAACGAGGGGGAGGCCTCATCAACTGCGAGGCACATTGATTCTGCCCTTGCACTGGCCTCTCTTTCCTCTCCCAGCAGAGTGGCTCAGGCCCCTCCTCCCTGCTCACCCCCAGGCTGAGAGCACAAGGAAGAGATGAACTTGGCGGGTCATCAGATTCCCAGGGTGACTGCTTTCGATGAAGGGTGCACTGCCATGCCCAAGGAAGGGAGTGTGAGAAGCCTCTGAGCTCTGGGCTCCTGCACAAATGAGCCTGGTGTTTAGTAGAGCCTCACCTTCACCAGCCACCGTAGCATGTGAACTGGTTCCTTAATGATGCCCAGGCCCTGGGTCCAGAAAATCCCCCTCTGACGATCTCAGGGAAGGACTCAGAGGTCCGTCCAGTTGTTACGTGTAAGGGTGTTTATGATCGCCCCAATTACAGCAGCCAAATTTAGAATGCCCTGAGCGTTCAGCATGCCACAGAACGTATGCTCACTGTCATGTTTTCAACATTATTGCATAATACGGAAAAATGCTCCTGACATGGCATTGAGGAAGAAAAGCAGAATGCCAAAGATGTAGATGGTCTGTTCCTTGTTATATAGAGAAAATCTCTGTGTGTGTCTGTATGTGTATATATGTGCTTGCCTGTGTGTCTGTGTGTATGGACATTATTAAAAAATAAGACTTTAGAACCCAGAACCACTGGGGATAGAGGCATTGCTACTCTTCAACGCCCCTGCCGAATACTACCCACCTCTTCTTCACATCTTTCTGCCTTCCTGGAAATTCACCATGACATCGTATGAAACCCGCTCGTGTCTGACCCCCAAAAGAGTGAGAGACCATTTTGTACCGATTTAAGAAAAAGCGTTTGGGGGAAAATGTACTACCCTCTGCTTTATATAAGTGGAGGATGCTTTAATGTAATAAGCATCTCGTAATTGGATTTGAACCTTAAATTCCATTCATTATACCTTTTTTTAGCAGAGTGGTGACCGAAATCGATGGAGACAGATTCTGGAACGCCCTGCCATTTTGCATATTTTTGAAAAGATGTGCAAAAGATATATATATATCGGAATATATATATATCTGAAAATCACATTCTAGAATGTTATTCTGTGATTCCCCAGACCCTCCCCAACACCCGCTCCCCCCCCGCAAAAAAAAACCCAGGATGGGCCACATGCTCACATGTGCTCATGCATACAGGCATAGCAAAAAGACTGGGAAAAAATATGTGAATAATAACAGTGATTATTCTGGCTAATAGGGCTTGGGGTGACTTCTGTCTCTTTATTTTCTAAAATTTTTGACTTGAGAAAAAAATGTAAGCCAGAAAAAAAAAAATTAAGAAGGAAAACAAGTCCTTTTATTTGCTAAGGCAAAATTACTTGGAAGCTAAGCTAAGCATTTCCATCGGATGGGTGATTTCCACAGCTGCGGGACCCAGAGGCAGACCCCCTGACAGAGGACCTGAGGGTTCACGTGGGGCAGCTCCAGCACCGGGTGCTGACCCTACAGTGCCAACTCAGAGACCAGACGTCTGCCCACCACCAGCTGCAGGAGGCACTTGGGGAAGCCGCCCGCCTCCGGGACCAGCTCCAGGGCGAGGTAGGCTGGAGCCCTGCTTCCTTTCCCGCCTGTAAATGAAATGGGCCCACACTCTAGGAAGTTGTGTTTTGTTTTGTTTTGTCTTTTAAGATTTTAAAAATTTATTTGAGAGAGTGAGTGAGCATGAGCGGTGGGAGGGAGAGGGAGAAGTGGACTCCTCGCTGAGGAGGGGGCGGGATGTGGGGCTCAATCTCAGGTCCCTAAGATCATGACCTCAGCTGACCTGGGCATCCCTCTGGGAAGTTTTGAGGACTTGAATCAGGCCAGATCTCTCCATTCCCAGCAGTTTGGTAGTATTTGTGAGATTTCCAAAGTAAAGACCAGTATGGGGAAGGAAGTGAGACCTGTAATCCCTCCACAAGCTAACATCTGCTCCATCTGAAACTAATATACATGGGTTTTTCTAGAAAGTCTAACTGTTTTTCACATCTTACATAATAAAAGTCCTTCCTCTGTAGTAGTGAAGTGAGAGCGATTTTATAAGGGCAGAGAGATCCTTGACGATGTGAAAGGTTCATTATCTTATCTGTGATGATGGAGATACGAACTTTCATGGTTGATAAAATTACTCAGAACTAAACACACACACACACACACACACACACACACATCACACACACACATAGGACAAGCAGAACTGAGAAATCTGAGTAGGATTGGTAGATTGTTCCAATATAATTGGCACTATAAGGTGGTAATATATTATAATTTTATAAAATGTTCCCCTTGGGGGAAACAGGGCAAAGGATACAAGGGATTTCTTTGTCTTATTTCTTATGACTGCATGTAGATCTATAATTATCTCATTTTTTTTAAATGCAAAACAACAAAAAAAGTCCTTCCTCACTTTGACCCCAACCCCTTCTGAGCACCAGCATTTTTTTTCAACCCTAGGTATTCACATTCAGTGAATGTGTGAATGTGTAGACATACATGAAATTATACCACAAAAAATAATCCACGTCTTGATTTTTTCATTTAAAATTTTTTTAAAAAAAGATTAAAAAGATTTTATTTGTTTGTTTATTTGACAGAAAGAGAGCGAAAGAGATAACAAGAGAGCATGAGTGGGGAAGAGAGGGAGAAGCAGGCTCTCTGCTGAGCAGGGAGCATGACATGGAGCCCCATCTCAGGACTCTGAGATCATGACCTGAGCCAAAAGCAGATGCCTGAGTGAGCCACCCAGGCACCCTGTTGGTTTCCTCATTTAATAGAAAATCTTGGTGCTATTTCCATATTAACACATACAAAGGACCTCATTAAAAAAAAAAATCCATTATTATTTTTTCGTAAGGCCAAACCATAACTTAATCAATTCTTTGTTTATGGAAATCCACATTGTTTCTGTTTTTTTGCTTTATAAACAAAGCTTAGTGGATGTTTCTCTATCTCTTGACTTGGGATATGTTTCTGCTACATATTCAAAGGGTAAAATTCTAGAAAAGTAATTACTGGGTCAAAGGAGAGGTATGCAGTTAACTTTGATACAGAAGGGCAAGTAACCCTCCAAAGTCAGTGCTCATTTATGCTTCTGCCAGGAATAAATGAGTGTATGTGTTCACCCACACTTGTTACCCAGAATGTTATCACTTCCGTGTTTTTGACAAGCTGATGGATGAAAAACACACCATCAACATTGTGACGTCATCTCTGGCTCCTTTCCCGTGCGTTCTTTGTATAATCAGATACACTATATTTAGAGTTTCATGTCTGTTGCCTCCTAAACCTTGGGCCCAGTATTTTTTTTTTTTTTTTGCCTGTGCAGTAATCTATTGGGTGGAAGTGACTTTCATTCACCTGTTGTTGGATCTGTGGTTATTACCATTAATATATATATTCCTGTTTATATGCAAGAGCTCAGAGAACTGGGATTACTGGCCCAGAGTGGGGTCGCGATGGTTCTTAATCCATATTACAGAAAGCCTTCCCAGTGCTGATGCCACTTCCAAAGCCCAGGCAGTAAACAGGGAATGTTCCTCGCTGCTCTCTCCTTGTGTAGCGAGGAAGCTAGTAGGACTTTTTTCTCCTGTCTGTCACTGATCTGTGAAGCATATACTTCCATTTGCATATGCAGGAACTTTTTACCACATCTAGTATCTTTTGTAGTCTGTTTTTCATAGTTTTCAATGTTTTTTTTCTTTCTGCTCTTCAGTTTGGGTGTTTTTTTCTAACCCATCTTCCAGTGAATACTCTTCAGGAAGTCAGATTTACTCATAAACTCATTATTTTTGTTCTTAATTTTAGTTATTGTGTTTTACAGTCCTAGAATTTCCATTTGGTTCTATTTTTTAAAAGATTGTATTTATTTATTTGAGAGAGAGAGTGAGAGAGAGAAAGCGCAAGTTGGGGGGGGGCGGGTAGCAGCAGAGGGAAAGGGAGAAGCCGACCCCCCCTGAGCAGGGAACATGATGTGGGGCTTGATCCCAGGACCCCAAGTTCATGACCCGAGCCAAAGGCAGACGCTTAACCAACTGATCCACCCAGTAGCCCCTCCATTTGGGTCTTTCTAATTTTTATTTTATTTTAGCTGTTTTCCTGTTTTGTTTTGTTTTGTTTTGTTTTTGAAAGAGAGAGAGAGCACAAGCAGGAGGAGGGGTGAGGCAGAGGGAGAAGGAAAGGGAGAATCAGACTCTTTGTTGAGCACAGAGCCTGACACGGGGCTCAGTCCCTGAGATCTCCTGAGATCAGGACCTGAGCCAAAATCAAGAGTCAGACACTTAACTCACGGGGCCACCCAGGCACTCCCCCTAGACCCTGGCCATCGGGTTCTTTTTTGCTAGCTTTCCATTCTCTGATGAAATTCTTGTCATAGGACAATGGGGCACTTCAACCTTGAGGTTGGTCTCCGATAGCTCTGTTCTCCAGTCCCATCAGCATGGACAGATGCCCCAGACTCTCCACGAGTGCAGGGACCTTCACGCCCTTCTGTGTGGTATTGGCCATCTCAGCAGGCATGAGGTGCTAGCTCCGTGTGCTTTGCTTTGCCTTTCTCCAGTGGCCGATGGTGTTGAGCTTCTTTTCACAGGCTTCCTGGTCATGCATCTATCTTCCACTGGACAAACGACCATTCAGTTCTTTCGTCCATTTTGCAACTGGGTGGTTTATTTCTTTGTTGTTGAGATGAGGAGTCTGTATATGTTCTAGATACGAGTCCCATATTAGATATGTGGCTGGCAAATATTTCCTCCCATATGTTGTCTTTTCACTTTCTTCTCATTCACTTTTTCATTGCAAACACCCCAGCACACAGGGCGCAGCAACATTCACGCTGTTGCCTAAAACGATGCAGGCAGGAGGTTGACTCCAAGCCTGCAAATGTTACTGAGTGCCTTTTGAATAGAAAACTGTCTGTTTGGAGCTGGCATTTTACACTTTGAATACATTCCAAAAGGTACGCCAAAAGAGCCGTATAGGAATGTTCATGAAGCCTTGTTTGGAAAGCAAAGAAACAGTATACACTTTCATAAAACATGGGTTCAATAGGTTACCTTTCAGCCTCATGCTGAAATAATATGCAAGATTTTAAGTGGATGTGATCAGTTTGTATGTGTTGACATAGAAATAACACCTGGACTGTAAATTCAGTGACAAAACTGAGACGTAAAACATTTGAATAGTGTCATTTCATATGTATGTATACATACATCGGCATTCTGGTCGTGAATAGGCAGGGTTGAGACCTGCGTGAGAGATCAGAAGAGGTTGGCAAGAGGAAGAAGGATTTTTATTTGTGTCGCTTTCTTGTTCTGACTGCAAAGGGAACAAGAGGGGGAAGGAGAAGGACTTCGAGACCAGCTGTCTTATTCTCTCTTAGGATTTGGTGGGTCAGCAATTCAGACGGGACTTGGCTGGGCAGTTGTGCTCCACCGAGCATCAGTGGGGATGACTCGCTGGCATTCAGCGGGGCGCGGGGTCCGGCTGGAAGGTCCAGAGCTGCTTCACTGACATGCGCACGCCAGACAGTAATAACGGTTCACATTCCATGAGCATTAAGTGGGTGTTCTAAGCACTTTACAGGAAAGGATTTACAGCATCCTTGCTATAATCCTCACTCATTGGGTAGGTGCTAATATTACCCCACTTTACAGATGAGAAGACCGAGGCAGATAGAGAAGTGATTTGTACAAGGTCACAGTTCTAGCGAGGGGCTGAGCCAGGATTGGGACCCAGGGTGTTGGGCTCAGATACCAGGAGGTTTAAAAACACGGCACCAGAAAACTCTGGCATTTCTGCAGGGGATATCTGGGAACGCTTCCTGCCTAAATGAAGAAGCAACAGAGGTGGTCCCACAGCCACCGTCTGGCAGAGCTTAGAGCATCCTTCCTCCTCTGGTCTTGCAGAGCCGGGGATGGGAAAGGTCCCTGTACCTCACTGACAAGCCCATGTGGGAAAAGAGGGGACTAGAGCCAACCTCTCTGAGCCCAGCTCGCCTGGGGAGATGCTGGTGGTGTAAACGGTGGGGGGTGGGGGTGGGGGCACAGCCTTCTCACACATGTTGGTTCCCTTTCAGCTTGATGAGCTTCAGAAAAAGCAACACGAGGCCAGTTTCGCTGTGGCTCCTTTAAAGGTACTATGTCTGTGAGATCAGTATGAAATGTCTCTTCTAAACAAACAGAGCTCATATTTTCCCCATTCTAGATCTTCAGTCCATCTTTATTATTTTTAAAAAAGCACATACACTCACTGGAAAGAAGAGAAATATCACCCCCAAATTCCCATTCAATTCTAGAGTTTTCGTGTATTTTCTTCCGGTATACTTTACATGTGTCTGAGATCCCACCACATCTGTGGTGTCTGTGTCCTGCTTTTGCTGCCGGAGAATAATCCAGGAGGGCTGTCCTTGTCTGCCCCAAGCCCTGAATCAGCTGTTCGTGCTGGAGAACGAAACACCAGATCTGCAATTCATAAAGCTGCCGGAGCCCTTGCTCCATGGTCAGGTCCGTCTGCCCGTCCTCCCCTCTCCCGCCCTCTTTTGCATTCTTGTATATAAATATCGTGATGCACACATTTTATTAGAAGGGTTTTCCCCACAGAGCCAGACATGTCTTTAGGACAGATTCCCAGAAGTAGCCCTCATGGCCCAAATGTTCTTTGCCATTCGGACATGTCATTTGCTGGAAACCTTCGATATGGCACCCGAATTTGGGAAGTGGACCTGGAGGGCCTACCCTTTTCTGTCCAGTCTCTGGGTGGGGTACAGAGGGGGTCCTGGCCCCCACTGACTCACCAGCCCCACCCATGTTGGGTCCTTGGTTTCCTTAGATGTTAACTCAGAAATGTGAGCCACGCCATCCTTCAAGCCCTTCTCCCTCCCGGCGCTCCCACATCTGTCAGAGGCTTGGGTCTATGGTTGTGATGTGGCGTGACGGTCATTCCCACTCAAAGCTTGTTCTGACACCCTGTGGATGTCAGCAGTGGAAACGCCAACCTTAACGCCCTATGAAAATGTGAGCGCTCCGCCCTCTTTTTTTTTTTTTAATCATTTCCTTATACCTTTTACTTAAACAAAGACCATAATCCCTTGTAAACTACAAAGGCTGCCATATGCCAGGGACTCCACATAGTTTATTTTAAGGTCTATGAGCAACATGACAGGAAAGGGGCACATGAGCCCCACTTTACAGATGGGGAAAACTGAGGCTCACAAGGGAAGTGACCTGCCCATAGTCACACAGAGCTACTTGGTAGCAGAGCCATGATTTGCATGCAGTTCTGTCTGATGCCAAAGGCTCCCCTCAGCCACATGGTCCTTCCTGGAGGTCATGAAGAGCCCAGTAAAGTCACTGTCACCACGAACAAAGCCTTGTAGGGGGAGCTGCAGTTACTATGTTCAGCTGATGCAGGCCAAATGCACAAGGCCCTGATGTTTTGGGATGGTGTGATCCAGGGGACCTGGGGAGCCCCACCCAAGGGTGCTGAGGCCCCCAGCCTCCAAGTCAGGCCCCCTCCTGCCCTGCCTTCTTGCCAGTATGGGGTGCCCAAGGACCGCTGCCTGGGGGATGTGCCCAAGCCTCAGGGCAGGAAGTCCTGGCAGGAAAGCATCATTACCTCCTCTTCTGATGGAGCAGAGCACACACCAGAAGGGACAGAGACTCACCTGGGGCCAGCCTTGAATGACGAGAGTCTGTCACCCCCTCCAGACATGCACAGATGTGGGAGGTCATTTCATGGTGGGAGGGTCACTCACTCATACCATCCATGTAATAAATCCTTCCCAAGGGCCATGCTGTCCCCAGTGATGGCCCAGCGATGGCCCAGGGATCCAGGGCAGTGTCACCCCTGACCTCGAGGAGCTCCCAAGCTATGTAGGAGACAGACCCACAAGTATAATATCAACTGTTGGGATAGAAGGAGCAGGGAGCCAGGCAGAGAGGGACACCAGCCGCTTCTATCCTGGTGCCCTAAATGATGCCCATCGTACAGATGAGCAAGTCAAGGTCTGGAGAGAAGCTTGGTCACAGCTGGTCAGTCAGTGGCAGAGTCCACACTCTTGACCCCCTGATCCTGAACTCCATATCCAGAGAGCAGTGGGGAGCCCCAGGGGGTGCAGCAGTGTGGTGACTTTTTTCAAAGCAGGTTCTGGCTTGTGGGCACAGGAGGAATTGCAGGGAGGGGGTTGAGCCCAGGCTGTGCTGGGGAATGCAGAGCAGGAATGTGATGCCCCAAGCCCAGCCCAGCCCAGCGGCTCAGTCCCGGATGGTGTCCTGCATTGGTGGACCTACCTGCCTATGTCTCCACTCCCACCCTCCCAGGCCAAGCTGGCTTCCCTGTTCCAGAAGTGCCGGGAGAGGAACCGCCTGATCACGCACCTGCTTCAGGAGCTGCGCAGACACGGGCTGGAGGACCAGCTGCTTTCTGAGATGGCACAGAGCATGGTGGACGACGTGGCGCTGGCCGAGTATGCAGCCACCTTCCCGGCTTCGGGGCTCCCAGAGGTAGTTCCACAGACACCGCTGTCCCTCTTCTGGTGGGAGCTGTGGGGCCATGAGCTTCCTGCCCACCTGCCTGAGCTGAACTGTTCCTCCTTCCCTCTGCCCACTGACCCCACCCAGAATGCACCCAAGACTCCTGCTCCATGGTGGCACCCGTGCTCCCAGCGGGTGCAGGAGGCTGATCTAGGTGTCCTTACCCTTAAAGGCCTCACAGCCCCGGCCGGGGACAGACACACAAACAGCGTCATTTCAGGGTCCTGCGTGCACTGGGCTGTTTCTTCCACCAGGTGGTGCTTTCACGTGTGCCCGAGGGCCTTAGCACTCACCACTTTCCCTGGCAGGATTCTGGTCTGTCCCGCAGCCTTCAAGACACAGCTCAAGCATGACCTTGTCCAGGGAGCCTTCCCTGGGTCCCGCTGAACACAGAGGTCGCCACATCCTCTGCCCTTCGTGGCATGTCAGAGGGAGCTTCCCCTGCTGTTGTAGGAGCTTTGCTAGCTCTTCGTCAGCAACTTCATAACAATCTCTGGCTCCCTAGTGCCTGGCCCAGAGAAGCTGCTCAGGGAATACTTGTTGCATGAATGAAATCAGGAGCTAACTGAATGAGGATCTCCTCTCCTAACCGCCATCCGAAGAGGAAATTGAGGTTCAGAGAGGTTGGAAGGCTCACTCAAGGTCATGCTGCCCCCAGGCAGTGTGGATGGTCATTGATGCCAGTTCTCACCCAGGTCTGGCCCTGAACAGCCGCACCTGGGGTCTCTGTGCCTGGTACAGTGGGTGCTCAGCTGAGGCTGTCCCCCATGCCCCCTCACATACAGGCAGGCACACAACCTCATTCCTGGGGACCAGCCAGCAACACAGCCAACAAACACAGCTCCTGCTGTAGACATAGCTGGCCCTGATTTCCACGCTCCCACTAGGCAACTTAACACCAGCTCTGTTCCTCCACTCCTTGGCCCTTCCCAGCCCAGCTCTGCAAGTCCCACCTTCTCTGTCCCTTCCGTTCCCCCTGCAGCCGTCAGAGGCCCCCTCGTCCCAGCCAGCCACCGTACAGCCCAGGAAGTGAAGTCCTGGAGACTCAGGGCCACATGGTGACTTGGTTCAGAGCCAGAATTTGAGTCCAGAGTCCCAGACTCCCAGTCCAGTGCTCATCCCTTTGCACAAATGCTCAAGTCTCTTCAGAGCCAGCATAGGGCTGAGGAAAGAAGTCAGCGGCTTGTTGAGATGCTTGGCACAGTCTCTGTGTTGACCAAAGCAGGAGGAAAAGCAGAGTTCCAGGGTGTGGGATGTAGTAGGTGTCACATGCGAGGGCCAGCTGCCTATGTGCTGAGGGGACCTCATAGCGGTGGGAGCCCCACCCTCCAAGGGCTGCTTTGAAACTTAGAACTGAAATGTTCTCTGGGATCGGATAGGCTGACTTACAATGACCAAATTCATAGAGACTGATGTATAAACCTGACCACTAATTTATCAGTTTCCTGTGAGAACTAGAACCATATGCAGGCTGATGTACTGGATGGATGGATGAAAAAAAATGTCAGCATGTATTTCTTTCCTGAAATGGTGGAGTTGTCTGGAATTTCATTCATTCATTCCTCTGTTCATTTGTTAGTCATTAAATGTTTACAATCAGAATCTCCTTCTGGAGACTGGGATGAGAACAAGGAGAATTAATGGTCCATCAGCCTGTGTCATTCATTTCCTGTAAGGATGTGCTCCCAGGACCTGGACATGCCTCCCACTGGGCCAGGGTGTCTCCCCGAGACCTGTTGAAAGCCATGGCTAGTTAGAAGCTTCTACTGTTCTGAGGTGGCTTTGAATCTGCCCTGATTCATTTTGCATTACTTTACAATTCCGCTCTCCAAGAACACCCCCCCATTTTCATGATTGGGTGGGGTAGTGGGGCGCCTCACTGTTTCGTGTGCAAACCACAAAATCCACAGATACCTAGCACCCACTGCCATGCCCCAGGCCTGGTGCCAAGTGCTGGGCAGAAACGGTGAAGCGGGCAGACCATTACGTGCTCTGAGCCTCAGTTTTGCCTTCTGTAAAATGGGAACAGTACAGCCTATGTGCCGGAGTTGACTTGAAGACAGATAATCTGTTAAACACCCCATGCAGGGGATCCCACTGGGTAGGAACCTGGTCCTTGCGTGGGCAGCTGTCAAGAGGGCACGCCCTGGAGTCAGGGAGCTCCACCACTGCCTAGCTGTATGGCCTTGGTGGGGGGACGCTTACGTGTACCCCTTACGGTGCGTGGGCACTTCCCCCCCGTGCTTTATGGAGCTCACTCAGGAGATCCTCCTGCAGGGAAGGATTGTTCCTTCCCCAGTTAGGAAACCTGAGGCTCAAAGGTTCTAAGTCTGGCTCAAAGACACACATCTCTGGGTAGTTTTCTAGCTTGGGCTTCTCCGTGTGAAGCAGCTTGGCTGAGCTGAGCTGGCATTTGACCCCAGCAGGGGGCTTCTGGGCCCAGCCACTGCAGTGACGAGCCTGTGGGAAGGGCAGGGTAGTGGGTGCACATGCGTTATTGGGGGTCTGGGCTGCAGCTCGGGGTTGGGCTCATCCCATGTCCTCAGGGAATTGGTCCCTCGTGTTGCTGGATGGCCAACCCCCAGGGTGCAGCCTCTAGGCAGTGATGTGTCTAACAACCCAAGGGTTGTGCTCCAGGCTGGCTGGGGTGCTCAGCGCTGAGGGGAGCAGGAGTGGGAGACTGGAGTGGGTGGGAGGTCACCTGCACTTCATTTCTGAGTGAGCGGGGAGCCAGCGTTGGTGTCGGAGCAAGGTCCCTGTGCTTCTGGACGGCAGATGCTACAGGCACGTGGGCTGTGCACGTGGCAGCTCATTTAGTTCAACAGCCGGTGACTTGGGCCGTGAGAACTGAGGGCCAGGCAGCTGAGCAGAGCCTTGTGTGGGGGGTGCACCGAGGCCCTTGAGGGGATGGTAGCCGTTCCTCCTGCTGGACAGCTGGGCAGGAGGTGGGCTTTGCGGACACCAACTCTCATTTCAGAGAACACAGGTGGAATTCCTGATGCTGGTTGTGGACCCTGCCTTACAGCCTGGGAGCCCTGCCCAGCTGGCTGGGGAGTCATGGGTGGGCTCAGGGGGATTTACCAGAGCAGAGGGAGCACTGAGGCTGGGCAGCGGGGCTGTCTGATGTGCCAGGGGTGGTCCTGTGGAAACATCCCCGTGAGGGGCTGGGCCCTGGAGACTCAGGTTGTCTGGCCCCTGCCTGGGGAAGGAGACCCACCATGACCCCAGACGTCCAAGGGAGGATGGGCTGCCATTCCTTTATTCACTGGGCATGGTGATGAGAGCCGAGACTCAGTCCTCCCTGGCACTAGCATGTTCTATGGATTAGCTCACTTCATCCTCTCAAAGCCTGCTTTATCAGTGGGGAACCAAGGCCCAGGGCAGTCAAAGAGCTGGGCAGGGTCACACATGGGGCCACTAGGCTGGGGTTCATTGCTATGTCTGTCTACTCTCCTGCTCTTGGAGGAGGGGCTCACACCTGCAGCAGGTCCCTCAGGTCGAGTTGATTTCTTCACCCTGGTGGGGCGGGTGATGGATGGGAAGCCTTGGCCCTCTGAGCACCTGTGCCTTTTCCTCAGGGCTGTGTGTAAGTCTCAGTCAACTCGGGCAGCTATAACGGAATCCGATAGGTGGGGGCTCTCACAGTTTTGGAGCCTGGAATTCAGAGCTGAAAGTGCAGGTGTGGACAGGGGCTAGTCAGGGGGGTGGGGGGCATCATCTGGACTGCAGCCTCAGGAAGATGGAGGTCACCGGCGCAAGGGAGCTGCTCGTTTCCCTTCCTCTTGTCCTGCTCGTTCCTCTTCCCTCCACCTTCTGGAAAAAGCTTGCTTTCCTCTGGGTATTGTCAACAAGCTCTATATATGGGCCTTCAGAAATGGATGTCACCTTAAAAAGAAGCAGTGAGACTTGGAATCCTAAACTCCCCTAATTCATTAAATCAACGACCCCAGGCCTGGGCCTCCAAGGATCCAGGCAATTATTTTCTCTTTAGCTTTTGCTTTTTATGAAGTTTAGAACATTCCCCCAAAAGTTTTCATGGAGAGAGAGGCAGGGGGAGCGGAGCACGTAGGGTGAATCTTTGTACCCTGAGTGGGGCGGGTGAGTGGAAGATTCAGTAGCCATCCATTCTCACTGTATTCTGACAAAACCCCACACAGGACATAGTAGTGTGTCCATTCTACAGATGGACACAGCAAGGCTCTGGAGTTCCACTAACTTGGCCAAGACCATGGGCTTGGTAAGAGGCAGAACCAGGATTCAGCCTGAGAGTGCCTGGCTCTCAGCCTCCCCGGGCTGGTGGGAAACACGAGGAGTGGGGAGCGGGGAGGGTCTCTAGAACCCTGATCACATGCTGAATACAGTGCCACCTGGAAGCCAGTGGGACGGGTCTGAGGCTGCTCTGGATATGAAAGTCAAGGAAACCTCATTCTCATTCTCATGTTGAAGGAGTTTACATCAAACGAGACACACTCTAAAACTGGGAGCAAGGGGAAGCATACATTTGGAGCGCTGGCAGTGAGCAGAGGAGAGACACTTGATGGGGAAGAGGCTTCCTGGAGGAGGAGACACACACCTCAGGCTTGGAAGGATATAGAGGGTTTGGGATAGTTGGAAGGACAGAGTGAAGGTGCTTGAGGCCCAGAGACCTGCATGCAGGAGGGCACAGAGGTGTGAACAGTGAAGGTGCTGGAAGACACAGTGTTTCCAGGGGTGTAAGTGCCAAGTGCTAAGAGGAGACAGCGAGCGTGCACAGTACAGAAGACTCCAGTAAGTGTGGTGTGGGTTATGGTCCAGCCATAGTCTGTGCCCTTGGGCATTAGTCACTGGACTCATCAATCCCCCTTAGAGGGTACAAATGGCCCAGTTGTCACAGCACAGCACATGGAGGGGCCAGTGGCTGAACTCTGCCAGGTGGAGTCAGGGAAGCCTTCATACAGCAGGGGACATTAGAATGAGATCATGACACTCACATAGAAGGTCACCAAAGAAAGAGAGGGAGAGAGAGAGCAAGCGCTGGGGTCCTCAGGCAGGGGCCCAGACTATGTGACTGCTTGGTGGACACGGTATTGGGGGAAAGAAGGTATCCCAATGACACAGCATGCAGGGCCCCTGGTTCACCACAAACAGCCAGAAGGAGGCATGCTCTGGGCTGCTGGTCTGAAATCTGACCCACCTTAAAGGCCAGCACTGATCTTGTTGAACCAGTCAGGGGTTGCCTGGCCAACCAGGCAAGCTGCTATTGCCACCTCACCTCTTATCAGCCCCGTGTGGTCATGGGATCCAGGAAGGTCACCACTCAGTCGATGGGGTGGTGGTGCAGGGGACTCAGGTTCAAGCCTGACCTGAATTTCTGGGCGCCTGAGCCTGGGATCCCAAGGGGTAGCTCAGCAATCAGTTTGTGCAAGGTGTTGGCGGGACCTCTTGGAGAAAGAGTATTTTTCTTAGAAACTCTGCCATCCAGCTGCTCTCCATTTTTCCATTTTCAACAGCAGTTTCTAAAACACATTAATCACAGGGTCTGTTTGGAGAATTAATTCGGGTATAGGAAATGCAATCGTTTTCCTGCACCTGTATTCCCTTAGAGCGAATCCTCCTCCTTTGTGGGTCACAGGGAGAGGAGGGACGGGTGGATCTGGCCAGACAATGTGTTTTCTGCAGGGAGGGGTGAGTGGCCTGCTTCATTCCGGTCATGGCCACCTGCGTGAGGCTTTTTCTCCTGAGCCGTTCAGAATAACTGCTGAGATGTCTTTTCTTCCAGACCAACCACCAACCAGATGTTGAGCCCGAGAAGGCAGCTCCTGTAAGAGGTCAGTGCGATATTCAGTTAGGAATATCTGTGTGCTCTGACACGGTCCAAGTCAGCAGGGCGATCTGACAGGTAGGCCAGTGTCCAGTATGGACCCTGAAGAATGGGAGCCCGCTTTCTCCCCCCTCTCCTTCCCCACTTGGCCCTGCGTTCTCACTTCATGATATAAGCGGAACACAGGAAGAAAAATACCACCTCTGCAGAAGTGGCCCAGTTCCTCAGCCCTGTAGTTTCACTTCTGGAAATTCATCCTAAGTGAATAATTCTCTGTGTGGAAAAGCTCAGTGGACAGGTGTATTCATGCCAGCGTGTTTCTAATAATGAAAAACTGGTGGTGGTCGGGGGAGGGGTTCTCCAGCATTGTTAATTAGCCCGTAGACTCTGCAAAATATTGATCACTAAAATCATGCCGCTAAGCACGGTGTGATACCATAGAAATGATGATATTCTCCATATTTTTAAAAGGTAGGGAGTGGAATGTTTGGGATGGTTACATGGATAAAGCTGGATAAGCACATCTTATGGGCTTATAAGTGGATGATTGGCAACTTATATTAGCAGATAAATTCTAATGGTGGTTACTTAGAAAGATGGTAACAGGATGATTGCTTGTGTTCTGTTATTTTTATTATGAAAAAGGAAATTAAGATGCTACCTGGGAAAGGCAGAATTTCCCTGGTTAAGTGCAGCGTGCTCTCAGTGTGGGAGAAGGGAGGCCGTCAAAGGATTTGTTTAAGTTTATGTTCATATCGGGGGCTCAATAGAAACTAGGAGAAAGTCTGGATGGTGTTGACTTTAGGCAGCTGCTCACCTAGCAATTCCCTTACTGTACTTACAGCTGTGTAATCTTGGATGAGTTAATTAAGCTCTCTGAGCCCCAGAGTCTATCTTCTAAAGAAGGATTTTAGGGCCTTTCTCAGGACTGTCTAGGGCCTGACCCAAGAAGAGAGATCTTTTCTCTGTCTTTGTCTGGTCAGGCTGGGCCTGTCCTCCTGTACCTTCCCCTCCTATCCTTGCAGTCTGAGTGGACATCTCTTTTTCACAGCTGGAAGGACATAAATTCCATTTGGTCCTGTATCTGCCACTATTTTACACCAGTGTCCTTCCTTTTCTGGGCTCAGCTTCCTCACCTTTAAAAGAAGGAGATTTGATAAATTGATTTGGTTACCTGTGCATTCAACATTTCTGGAAGGCTGCCATGTACCAGACCCCCACTAGGTGTTGCAGGGTTCACAAAGATGGGTCGGCTTGCAGAGGTGGTGGTCCCTGTGTTGGATGAGCTGGCAGCTGGGAGGGAAAGCAGAGACAGGCATTCAATTTTCTAGGATACCCATAACCATGGTGGGACCATCAGAGGGGTATGGATGAAGCATGTGAGGGTTCGAGGAAACGCGAGAGGGCCTCTGCCATGGGATTTGGGGACCTCGGAATGACAGAGACTAGGAAAGGTTATTCCAAGTCTCAGGGACTTGTTGACTTTTAGAATAGATTTCTGGATTGAGGCTTAACTGAGAATACTCTCTTCTAGCTCAGAAATACCACCTGAATCCCAAAATGGACAGTGTCCTCATCCAAAGACCTCTGCATTCAGAGTCCTGGCCTGTTCCCAAGGCTGAGTGGCCAGCACAGACGGCTCGACTGCATTCTATGAAGGTGAGAGCACATCAGTCATCCAATTTCTTAGATCAGCTTTTTTATTATAAATATAACACACATATGGAAAAGGACTCAACTTGTAAGTATACAGATCAATGAACTATCATGGAGTAATACCCAAAAAACCATCATGTGGTTGAAAGCTGGAAAATACCCAGCCCAACAGAGAGAGACCCCTTGGTCTCCCTTCCCAGTCTCTGTCTATTGTTTCTTTTTTAATTTGTGGGTTTGGTCAAGTCCCGTGTTCTATGCCTGGTTATTTTTCATCGAGTGCTGGACATCATGTTTGAAAAGTTAAAGACATCATTTGAGGTTCTGCTCGATACTGTCTTCCTCCAGAAAAGATTTCCTTTTGCTTGTGACAGGTGTGATGCCAGGACAGAGACCATTCCTCATGTCACAACTGGTTCAGAGATGGGTTTCAGAATTTGCGAGGTCTGCTTTCCTTCCTGTTCACTCTTCTCCTTGGGCATAGCCTTTTGGGGGTCCCGACCAGAAGCCTGTAGTGTTTATCAGCATCTTTCATCCTTGGCCCTTGTCAGTCCCATGAGGCTCTCAAAAGCTCCACTTACCCTTCTGCCTCTCAGCTACCAGCTCTGCCCTCACCTGGAGGGAAATACAGCCTTCACAGCCATGCCCCCTACTCCTGGCTTGTCTCCTTGTTTTCCATTTTAGTCCCCCAGATCCTGACCATCTTGGTAGCTCTTGAATGGTTTAAATAGATGCTGAGTTATATTCCATCCTGCTTTTCCAGAACTTACTGGAAGTTCAGTCCAAAATGTCTTAACCAGTTCTAGCCAGAGGAGCCCTCTCTTTTCCCAGAGAAAATGTATTTTAGTTGTGAGGTGTGGGGTCTGACAGGCCTGAGTTCAAATCCCAGCTGTTGTTTGGTGTGATGGTGGGCGGATTACTTAACGAGTCTCTGTCGCCACCTCCTCGTCTGTAACATGAGGGTAATACGCCTACTGCTAGTATGAGCACAAAATCAGGGAAGCAGGGCAGAATATGTGTCTGAACTAGAGAGATGCTCAAGAGGAAAGAAAAAAAACACCAGCCATGACTCAGGAGGCAACCAATCTTATTCTTAGCATTTTATCTCAGCCTATTATTGGTTTCCTTCTCCCGGCCCTTCCTATGGCTTTTCTCCTGCCTCCATGATATTATTAATTTTTTTCTCTAAAACCTGGAGAGAAGGACACCTGGGTGGCTCAATCAGTGAAGCATATGCCTTTGACTCAGGTCTTGATCTCAGGGTCCTGGGATGGAGCCCCGCTCTCTGCTCAGTGGGGAGTCTGCTTCTCGCTCTCCCTCTGCCCCTTCCCCAAACTTGTGCTTTCTCTCTCTCAAGTAAGTAAAACCTTTTTTTTAAAAAAAGATTTTATTTATTTATTTGTCAGAGAGAGATAGAGAGAGGCAGACAGAGGGAGAAACAGGCTCCCAACTGAGCAAGGAGCTCAATGCCGGACTCAGTCCCAAGACCCTGGGATCATGACCTGAGCCGAAAGCAGATGCTTAACTGACTGTGCCACCCAGGCGCCCCAATAAATAAAACCTTTAAAAAAAATAAAAATAAAACCTGGAGACAGTATTTCTCTCGGAATTGTTGAGACAGTTCAGCGAAACCGTGCACACTGTTCTGCTCGCTGTTCTGCTGGGTGTCCGAAGAGCATTCAATAAATGCTAGCTACTGTTACTGACCTTCTTCTTAAACCTTTCTTTCTTCTTTCTTTCTTCTGACTGGTGACTTTCATCTTAAATTCCGCATCTACAGATTTATTATCTGGGATGAAAACTTTCTTCCAGCTCTGCTCTTTTTCTCGGAAAATTACTCTGACTTTTGATCTTTGGCCTGGCTTGTCCCAAGCAGGTGGGAGGCATTCTAGACAAAGGGAACAGTGCCCACCAAGATAGAGAGGTTGGGGGAACTGTGAGCCATTAAATGTGGCTGCAGCACAAAGTAAGGCATAGAGAGGAGTCTAGGAGAACTCAGTGATGATGTGGATGAGAACAACGATGGGAAAGAAAACCCCCACTCTTGCCTCTTCAGTGCTTGCTTACTATGTACAATGAATGCACTGGCTTTGCCAGTCCTCATGAGGGGCTTACAAAATAGGAATCCTCATTAGCCCCCTTTACCTATGAGAAAAGGTCAGGAGCAGAGGGGGTAAACAGCCCACCCCAGGACACACAGTTAGCAAGTGGCAGATCTGAGGTCCCATCCAGGCAGCTGGTTCTGGAGCTGGTGGGACCAGATGGAGTGGGGTCTTCCCTGGGGAGATGGGAGCAGTCCCTCCTGCCCCCAGTGCAGCCCAGTCTGGAGTTCACTGTGAGGAGAAACCCCTCCAAGGTGTGCTCTAGGTGGTGCTGGCTGGAGACCGACAGCGGTCCTCTTAAGGAAGTAGTCAGAGCAGAAATGGGGTGAATGAATGGGCAAAAAGCATGCCTCAACACTCGCATGGTTCCAGGAGTCTCCATTGTTCTTTGACTTTCTTCAAAGTCATCACCACACACTTGGGATGCCACTGGATGAAAACCCTTCCTTGGTTGGACAGAATTTCAAGCCCACAGGACATTGTTATGCCTTTGCTTTGAGTTGACAGAATGTTGATGGCGACATTTCTGTTCCCATGCTTTACCCAGCGCCTGACCATGGCGGGCCTTCATGAATAATTGGAGAAAGGGGCTGGGTGGCTCTTTCTCTGGAGGGTCACACAGGCCCCTCACCCTCACCCCCAGCACTACATTGTCACCTCCCACACCCCCAGTTCAGGCGTGGTTCTGCTCAGTTGTAAAGGACGTCAAGGAACAGAGCCCTCTGCCTTGCAGAAAAGCAGATTGCAAGCCGTGGATATGGGCTGGCCCCGGGTAAGAGCTTCCTGTGGGGGAAAATGCATTTGTTAGATAATTACACTGGGGGATCAGTGACCTGTCAGCAAAATGAGGTCAGTTTTGAAGGACACTAACTAAATTTATCACATGTCAAAATTCTATTACTTTATGGTTGAGCTCAAATCCAAGAAAAAAAAAGCAGCGAGGAACCTAAAATTACACAAAACTATTCCGAGAAGGCTGGTAAACTTTTGGCATTTGAAGAAATATTTGTCCCTATGTCACATCACCGTGATCCTGTCACTTGGCCACTGAAGACCCTGCAACCATCCTGTGTTTAGCAGCAGACTGTAGTGGTGAACAGTGTGGGCTCGGGAGACACCCTGTGTCTTGGGCTCCAATACTGATTTTTGTCTCCTATTGACTGTGTGGCCCTAAGCAAGTCACTTAACCTTTCTGGGCCTCTGTTTCTTCATCTGTGTAATGGGATAATAATATTAGTTACCTCTCTGGGTTCAAGACTGAATGAATCAATATATATACGTTGCTCAGCATGATACCTGGCTCATCGCGGGAGCTCGGTAAATGTTCACCATTGTAGGTTGAGCCGTATGAAATATTATATGCCCCTTTCCTACAAAATCTGCATTTTCATAAGGTTTAAACTATTCTTATTATGATGACAAGTCCAGATTCCTTAAGTCTCTGTTTGCATTCCATGTGTGCATTACTCCACATGGAATGACCCTCAGTTTTTAACACTTCAGAATCCCGCCCCTTCCCTCAAATTCTGGCTCAGATACCGCCTCCTCCAGGAAGGCTTCCTACTTCTCAGTGTGCAGTGGGTGCTTCTCTCCTGGGGGAAGCTCCCCTGGCATCCGTGTCCGTCTTCCAGGTCTGTCTCTGCAGAGGACTTGCCTGGAAGTCTGTCTGCTTGCCCCGCTGGGTGGGGAGCACCCTGGGGGAATGGCTGGTCCAGGCAAAGCCCACAGGGCAGTGCTCAGTGACCCTCACCCCCTCTCCTTTCTTGCTTTGCCTTTCTCTCAGCCAGCTTCCATGGGTGATGCTGAGAGGGCGCTGAGCGTGCACCATGGCCCACTGGTCACTGCTCCCCGCCTTGGGGTCACTGGAGAAGTTTGCTCCATTCTGCCTGTCTGACCAGTGAGGCACAGACCCACGAGTCTATCTGCTGGAGGACTGAGCAAGGATGGAAGTAGGACTTGTACTGCTGAGCACGGGGGTCCTTCCTTCCTGTCATTTGCAAGGATGGCATGTGATAAAGATGATGGGCATGAAGGGCTGAGAAGCTTCTGGGGGAGCTCCAGGAAGTGTGAGGTTTTGAGGTCGGGTGGCTTGGGTTTGGGCATTGAGCCAGTCATGCCAAAGCTACGTAGATGAGGTCAACATCTCGTTGATGCCAATTTCCTTCTGATGGGATGGTCACCCTCTCTCGATCCTGCGAACCAGAAACTGTAGAACAGACACCTGCTCTATGGGGACAGCCATAAGCGATTGTCTTGGCAGACGCCTGCTGGATGACGTAGTGGGAGCCGCCCCCCAGCCCTGGGCTCCTCCCCCGTGGCACCATGAAGATGTGGTTTGCCTCATTGAACTGTCATGGAAGGAAGTGAGAGATGCAGGAGGAGCCCTAGTGGGAGGCGCAGAAAGTGACCTATAATGTTCCTTATCGTTGCCCTCTTTTCCCTGGATGAATGTGGGATCGAGGGCTTTTATGAACACATAGAAACAGACACATTTCATTCTGCTCTTGCCTCCAGCTGCCCCTGCCCTCAGGGCGGACGCCTGCCTCTGGAGTGTGCCTGGCTGCAGACCCTGCCGAGCCAGCGCTCCCCTCACAGTGCCTGCAGGAAGAAGGTGGACTGTCCGGTCCCGTCCCCCAAGCCGATGGCCTCCTGCCACCCTCTGAGCTCCTGAGTCCTGCGAGGATCCTGGCTTTCCACAAAGAGCTTCGGCAGAGCATTTGCAGCAATTCCCAGGTCCATAAATCACCTCTGGAGTTATAAATTTAATAGAACCACTCACGCTCTGGGGCCATTTCATAGACTCCATAAATATTTGAAGCCGAACCTTCAGACACTGCTTTAAGAAATTGGTAGCAATCAAAACCCTCATTCAGTGGCAAGTGGTTTTGCCTTTGGCTCGGGGGGGGTCTGTTGGTTGTCAGAGCTTGGAGAAATACTGGACTGTGCTCGCACATTCTGAGGGCTCCGGCTTGGGCTAATGTCAAGGCAACAAAGAGAATATTTACTGTACCCAAACCTATTGAATGATGGGTCCGATGGTTCTCCACTGGGCATGATTTTCCCCAAAGAGGGAAAAATTTGGCAACGTCCAGAAACATTTTTTGTTGTCCTAATGGAGAGGTGCTCCTGGTTTCTAGTGGACAGAGGCCAGGGATGGTGTCACAAGTCCCATGATACACAAGACAGCATCCTACAACAGAGATTGTCCCACCCAGTGTCAATAGTGCCGGGGTTAGGAAGCCCCAGACTGGTCCCATAGCTCCTAACATTGCCAGCCACAGAGAACCGCCCTCATGCCCCACCCCTGTTGTTTTAAAAGATTTTTGTCTACTAACAGAAAGTCTTGACTTAAGTAATTATATATTTGACATTTTAGGACATTAAAACCGACCAGAACTTTCTAATAAGCCCAATCATTCAACAGACACTTGTTGATGTCTAAAAGGTCAGTGTTACCTTCCCAGTGCTGTTCCCTTCCAGAAGCTGTGGTCACTGAGGGACGAGGAAGGAGACCTAGGACGCCCGGGGTAGCAGTCAAAGCATGAAGATTTTATTTTAATGTAGTTTAACTTTTACATTGAAAAGTACAGAGTTCCCCCATACCCTTCAGCTGGCTTTCTGTAATGTCATTATCTTTTATACCTAACCACACCACAGGGACAGAAACAAATGATTTATTTGGAGGGAAACTGGGGGAGCCATTGATATGTATGAAAACCAGGGCGATCAAGCCATTGTCAGCATGCTGAGCTGCTACCCTCTTGATTAGCCCAATGGGCTGGAAATAGGTGATCACAGCCATACCCCTGCCCTTGGACTGATTTGCCAGCAGACCTACCCAACCATTTGTTCAGTGAGCTTTCAGTGGGAACGGCCCTGCAAGGGTCCCTGGGGAGGCGCTGGGAAGCAGAAACAAAGAAGATGCGGTCCATCTCTGTCCTCCAGGACCTCCGGGCAGCCCTGCGGCCCCAATACCAGCGCTCGAGGAAACCCAATGTGGGAAAACACAGTTGTCATCCCGCTGGGTCAACCACCACCACCGCCCCCGGGGATCTCCAGTGGTCACTAACTGTGTGAGACCTCCTCCGATGGTGCCTTTCCCACCTTTATCTGGGGACAACGCCATCAGCTTTGAGCATCAGGAATGTGATGAGGAGAGGATCCAATTGGTGAAGCTGGGGCCCAGCCGGCTGTACCGCCCTGCTAAGCTGCCCCCTCCAGGGGTGAACCGTCTCCAGGGTCAGGTGCACTGTGTCCTGTCACTGGAATGCTCCCTGCCCGCCCCTCCACTTCGGCTCATATTCAGGGCCTCAGCAGAGAGGCGGCTGGGGGAGCCCAGGACTGGAAGCCAGGGCGATCTTTGCAGCCTAACATGGTGATTCCATTATAAATCATTTTCCGAAGCCAGAAACCACTTACTCACCCAGTGAAGAGTTCCTGCCTGGGGCTGGCACTTCGGGTCCCCTCAAGCTGGGTCAGGGCTTCGTGCTGTGATCCCCTGGGGGCACTTTTGCAATGGCATATGGGTGATTCAGGCATTTTCTTGGCCTCAGCCACAGACCCCAGCCCTGGAACAGGGACACCTGCGCAGTCTGGTCTGACGCCCCTGGGCATGGAGACTTGACCTGCTCGGGAGGCTGAGCGGGATCGGGCAGGAACTGGGTGTGCCTGGAGCTGGTGTCAGCCACTCTCAACCCCCCACACCAGAACACCACCGTGAGGGACCTGACGCCTTTGGAGAGCAGCCAGAAGGGCCAGCACCGGCTGCTGCGGAAGAAAACAATTTGTCAGACGGGCTGTCAGTGAACGACAACGGTGGCCTTCTATGGGATTATCTGACCAGGCTCTGCAGCTCGGAAGCCCCGACCCAGGCGAGGTAATGCACATCCCCTCCTCCCCTCCACTACTGTGAAAGGGCCCCACCTGGGCTTTTAAGTAAATCAGATGAGAAGGTTGGCCTGGCCTGTAGCCAAGCAGCAGAAAATGTTAAGTGCAGTGTGTCTGCCTGCTGCCTGATTCATTGCCCTTCTCTCTTGGGAGGCATTTTACTCGAGTCGCAGAGGTTCTGCTCAACAGATAACTTCCCTGGGCAGCTGCTGGGGCAGGTGAAGGGCTGGGAGCTGGGTCACAGGGGTCACATTCCAGGTTTCCATCCTCCAGGCCCTCAGCGGACAGACATGCAGATTGCCCTAGACTGCATGGCACAGGCCGGGTGAAGGGTGCAGTAGGGGGAACACAGTGTCGTGGGGCACAGAGCTGTGGCTGACCAGCAAAGGGTCAGTGAGGAGTTCCTAGAGGAGGTAGCAATTGCAGTGGGTCCTGGGGGATGAACAGGGGTCCACCAAGGAGGAGGGATTGCAGACCCAGGCAGCCACATGTGCCAAGGCCTGGGGTGGGCTCAGGGGTAGGAAATGGAGTGGACATACTTGCCTTTCTCTAATCCTGGGATGGAAGGTGCCAGAAAGAAGGTGCTGCCTTTTTGCAATCCTACCATGACTGTCTCGTTTACTTAGGCATGTTAGTATGAGTAAGACATTGTCGTCCTTCAAAATTTGGAAGGGGCGGAAGTGTGCACAGTGCAGATTTCTTCCTTGTCCCCAGTTCCCATCTACGGAGGCAAACATCTCCCCGTTTTTTAGGAACCCTTCCAGAGATGCTGACAGACTGTCAGCAGGAGCCCTCAGGCAGAGACGTAGGTGCCATTTCATATGTCTTGGTGATCATTCTGAATCACAACTTATATCTCTCATTCATTGTTTTAAATGGTTGTGTTGTTTCCCATCGTGCGGTTCCTACCAGTCCTCTTGGTAGACACTTGCCTTGTTTCTGATCATTTGCTATTAAAACTGGTATGGTCGTGAAAATGCGCATACATGGCACCTCTTTGCACGTGTGTGAGTCTCTCTGAAGGTAAATTCCCGGAGGAGGAATTGATGCCTCGAAGCAGAGAAGCTGTGGTCGTTTTGAGAGCCCTGGTCAGCCCCGCTCCCCACTCGACCCAGAGGTCCCACTTGGAATGCTGGGAGGGGTGGGTGGTGGGGAGGGTCCTGGTTGCCCACAGCCCTGCGCTCACTCTGTGTTCTTTCTACCTCTGAGCCCCTTTGGTGTGCCCGTTGTGGTTGGAGATGGTGAACTAGACAGAAGGGGACACTGCCCTCACTGGGGAACTCCGGAGTGGGGAGATGGGGGTTCATAAGCAGGTGTTTGCTTCCAACCCCAGTGAGGGATGGTCCAGATTTCCGTCTCACAGCCTGGGCGGGATGTGATGGGTGGTGTGAGTGCCCTTGGTGAGGGGGATGGATCGGGCCGCCAGAGACAGATGGCGACAGGGCTCTGGGGAGTCGGAGGCCGAGGAGGAGCAGAGAAGAAGGTGGCATTTGGGCTGAGCCTCGAAGGGGGATATAGTCCCAAGGGCAGAGGTGGCGGCTCAGGTGGGCCCAGCAAGAAGGGACCTAAGGCTTCGGAGCTATGCTCTGTGCTGGGCACCGCACTTGGTGGCTCACACCCCCAGCTCCCAGGGCAAAAGACCCCAGTTGGGGCCTAAGATTCCAGAGGCGGCTTCTGCTGAAGACACTGCATTCACTGCCCAGCTCCACTGCTCCCAGCCCCTGAAGGCTTGGTTTCCTCCTGTAAAAAGGAAGTAATATCACCTAACATCAGATCACCTGGCTGGAATCTCACCAGGGGTCTGGGGTCTGTGATGAGCGCCCAGCCCATGTTGCTCCCAGCCCCTACGTGTCCCTCTTTCCCTTCTCCTAATGCTGGTAGCCAGGAAGCCCAGGAGCCCAGTGCAGGCCCTACCCCAGCTCACCTCTCTGGGCCAAAGTTTTCTGACCTGTTCAATGGGGATGCCTGCCTCCCAGGGAGGGTCTGAGGGGCGAGTGGTTCATTTACCGGGACCGCTGGAAACAGGCCCTGGAACACTGTGGGGGCTGCGGAAATGCGGCCACTGTTTTATTTCTGTTTGCGTGATCTTTGAAAACAGAGTCCCTTTGGGCGGGGTGATGGGGAGGCAGCAGGAGAAAGGGCCGCCTGCAGACGTGGCTCAGTTGGTGTCCGGGAGGGGAAGCTGATGGAGGAGGGCAGGTAGCAAGAGAGCCTGGAATAGAGTCACACTGCTCGTTCCTCCCTGAACCCAGGCCTGGGGGAGGCAGCCCAACCTCAGAAGCTGGCCTGTAGCCCCTCAGGGATCCAACCCAGGACCCCTCTAGCTTGCCCCCACCCTGCTGCAGCCCCAGAGTCTCCGAGACACCCAGGGGTCCTGCCTCCCAGCCTTTACCCTCTGGTCCACTGTGTCTGCCAGCTGTCCTTGGGAACAGCTACATGGCAGATTGGGGACGGCTCCGGCAGTCTGCTCTTTGCTCTCTGTATGACCTTGGGCAAGTTTAGCCCCTCTGGGCCTCAGCGTTCTTATCTGTAAAATGGGAACACATAAAGGAGACAACTTAGTGAGGCATAAAGCGCTGAGCCCCTCGATGGGTAAACTGATAATTTCTGCTGTTAAATTCTTCACCTGCGAAAGTCAGGGGAGAGCATCAACCTTCCCGTTGCCAGGAGTCGGACAGAACATAGAGCGGCCTCTGCGACTCCAGGCTGACGCTGTGTCTCTGAACTTCTTCACTGTCCAGCCTGAGAGGGAGGAGGGGTTTTACGCCCACTTTGTGGCTGAGAAAACTGAGGCTCCCAGAGGCCCAAATGGTTAGAGCCAGGATGTGAGTCCCAGTCTGTAGGGCTCTGACCCTGAAATCAGTTTTCCTTGCACCTGGCACGCAGGTGTTCCTGTCTGTACCCTGTGATCCACAACCCCCTGCCCCCGTGCATGCATGTATGTTCCCGTCCGCTTCCAGGAAGGAGCTCGAGAGACCTAAAATTAAAGACAGAGATACAATAAAAAGAATCTGTATTGCAGAAGAGTGAAGACTTAGAGCCAAATAATAGTTGAAGAGGGAGTCAGAGAGAATAACCACACTGGCACCGAGGCCACAGGCGCCTGTGACAGGTGTATGGAAAAGCCAGTCCTGAGCTTCCCGGTAGTCAAGGCAAAAGGGGAAAAGCATGGGTTCCTTGGTGCTGACTTTCCAATGAAAGGAAACAGGTCTGAAGAACATTTCTTCCAGCTCTGAGCTCTGAGGGAAATCATCTTGAGGGTCTGTATACTGTGAACAGGACAAATGGTGACTCGTGTCCCGGGTAACCAACTCCACCAATTCCACATCCTTGGGAGAGGGAAGGCATGTCGGTTTGAAGCTGCAGTTCGCCTCTCCGTTTGCCAGGGACCCACACTGGGCTTCATGGGCTTCTCATGGCTCCTTGGGCTGAGCAGTATTACTTGCCCTTTAAGGATGAGACCCGTGGAGAAGCCTTGGCTCTGTCCCAAGTTTATCTGCTTGTGGGGTACAGCCTCCCCAATACCGTGCTCAGCTCAGGGGCCTCCATGGTGGATTTCCTGCCAGGAGCGGACCCCACTTCCCCTCCTCCTCCTAGTCTCTTCCTCCCCCTCCTCCCTCTCCCCTACACACACATACACACACAAACAGCTACTCTCCCTCAGCTATAAATCTCAGCTAAGTACTCCCCTGGGCTCCGGAGCCTTTGGGGGCCCAGCTCCAGGACTGGCAGCTCTGTCTATGGGGCTGGGACGCAGGTGCGAGGCTGGGTGGGTGGGGTGGGGAAAGTGGTGTGTGGAGGAGGGAGCTGGACTCACGCTGACTCCAGCTGCTTCCCTTATCCCCAACCCCAGGAATGGGGTGTCCTGTGGTTTGCGTCACACTGGACCAGACCCAAAAATCAATCTCCTCTACCACACACACAAGGGGAAGCTGACAGACAGAAGCCGATGGGTTACATCCCAACGGCCTTAAGTAACTAACTCCCTGTTGTTAACCATGATTCACTATTGGGTAGAGGCCATTACTGTGAGTCTGTTGTCTTGGTGCTCTCCTGGATTCGAGGTAGGCAGAGCTGGGTCAGAGAATACCTACTGGGGTGGGGGGCAGGGTGGAGTTCACTGTCAGGTAGCAGGAAACAGCCAGCCAGCCACCATCCCCACTCTACCAGGGATGCTGTGTCTGGTTGTCCAGGTTGTATACTGAACAAAGCATCTGGCCCAGGGGCAAAAGGGGATAACATCAAGCCCTCCTCTCCTTGCCAAAAGTCTATGCCTGCCTGGAGGGGCAGGTTCCCTTTACAAGTTCACACGGAGGCCTGCAGGCTGCGACCCCCTGAGAGGGTTGTCTTTTTGTGATTCTCACAAAGGGTCAGTGGGGCCTCTGTGCCGTGTGTTCCTGACCCAGGCCTGAGGCACCAAGTCAGCAAGCAGAGGCCAATGGGTGCTGAAGGACACACGATGCCTACCGAGGGCAGCCCTCCAGCTTGTGAAGCACTACGGGGCTGTGTTCTGCCCCCATGCACCTTTGGGTCTGGCTTAGGAGCTGGGAGGCCTGAGACCAGATGGTGGTGTCTGCCCACAGGCATAATTAGGATTTTGTGGCCCACCGAAGCCCCCATTCCTTCCCATCCTTGGTCCTGTGCCAGGAAATTACTGCTACTCCACTCCAGCCCCAAGCTGAGGGGAGAGGAGGAGCACTGGACCAGGACCCTACTCTTAAGGATGCTGCTTAATACCTGTGTGGCCCTAGGTGAGTCGCTTGACCTCTCTGTGTTAATTGGCTGTAGCTTCGATATGACTGCGTGATAAACCACTCCAAAGCCAGCCACCCCAACCATCTATCCTCATGCACTCGGGGCTGTTGGCTGACTAGGTAGGTTTCTACCAACCAGGCTGGGTCTGGGCCTGGGGCCGGTTTCAGGCCAGCCCCACCTGTCCCCATGTTCTCCTTGGAATTCTTGGGATTCCTTCCTGGCCCCCGGGTCTGGTCTTCTGTGGACGCAGGAGGGTGAAGAGAGTATAGCGCCTCTGAATGTTGCTCGGCTCATAATAGTCAAAATCAGTCTTGGGAACAGACTGGACATGGAGAGCGCCAGGAAAAATTCTCGAGTCACAAGCTGATGCTCAGGAGGAGGAACTGGTCAGGTCAACCCGACCTCCCACACCCTCCCAGCGGGACTTGTCCAGTGCAGGACAGCAGTCAGGGTGGGAAGTGACCGCATATGCAGAGGGCCCATCGCAGAGGACAGCGGTAGCTTTGTGTCCCCCTGCCACTCTCCTTTGCTGTTCTTTGAAGATCTTTACATTGACATAAAATACTTTGAGGAAATCCAAAACTCACCAGAGAAAATCCATGTACCCCAAGTGGACCGAGGGGTGGAGGGTCATCCTTATGGACAAGAGCACTCTGCTCCAGGGTCCTGCTCCTTTTTTGTCCCCTCTGACAGTGTCCCTCCTCCCCATTCCACCTCCTGACAACACTTGGCTTTCCTTCTAGCTTTTCCAGATGGATCTGATCTGAGACATCTAGAAGGGAGTAACTGATTCCACTCCACAGAGGGGCCAGGCGGTTTTGTCTTGAGGGCTTGATCTTCCAGGAGGCTCGGAATATTTTCCCCACGGTCTCCTCCAGGATGGGAGGTGAGGTGGGAAGGGCTGCCCATCCTGATGTTCCGGGTCTGGGGCCTCCTGGCAGCAGGGGTGGGGTCACCTGGTTGAGCAGCCTGGAAGACGGGACCCCAGGCCCTGCTGCATCCTGGGCAGGTGTCAGCCCGGCCTGTGTCCCCCTCTGCCTCTGGCTGTTGGAGGGTAATCCGGTGGCCCTGGCCATCGGCGGCTTTGCCAGGGTTCTGAGATGGGAGTTCGCTGACTTCCTGTGGCTTTCTGCAGGAATTCAGGAGAGCAAAGAAAGCTGAAAAGCTAAACTTCTATTCCCTTTCTCTCCCCTCCTTCACTCACTCACTCCTGCATGTGTTCACATTTGTGTGCACGTGTGCATGGATCCCCAGATATGCAGAATACTTCCGAGAACTAACTTAACCCTGGTTGTCCTGCAGACATATACCTAGCACCTAGAACTGTGGCTGGTACACACTAGGCGCTCCGTGTTTGTTGAATGAACGCATGACCCAGTTGCTCAATTTTCTCTGGATGGCGCTCCCAAGCATGTATTTCAGTCCATCTGGTGATCCGTAGGGCAAATTCTGTTGGAGGAGAAGGTATTAGTTTTGTGTTCATTTTTGCTTCAGAGGTGGGAGAGATAGGAAGGAAAGGACTCAGAGAAGAGCAGGAGGAGGAGCTGGAGTCTCACCAGTGTCCCCTCCCCAAGCCCACACCTCCCACACCCAGACACTCTGCCCTTAGCTGCAGAAGGAGTAAAGGGCCCAAGGTTACAAGGGCCTGGAGTAGGAGGAGCAGTGCGAGGGTGTTACAGGGAAGGTGGGTGGAGGGGGCAGAGGTGGGGAGAATAGTGGGGCAGGGGAACCTCCGACCTGTTCTTCGTCTTGGAACTTTTCCTTTAGAAGGGCTGATATTTGTTACACACAGTCTGTCTTGGTGATTTTTTTTCCCTAGTGGTATGTCATTGTTATTTTATTTTATTTTTTTTTAGCACAGATACCTTATCTGTGTCGTTCTCATAAGGACCCTACACTTGCCCGTCTAGACACAGAGACATCTTTTCTTAGCTTCATGTTGGTATTTCTGGGTGTCATGATGATTATTCTGCAAGTGTTGGTTTGCGGAGCCATGGGCAGTGACTTGGAATGGGGCGGACTGGATGCTTGTTCTAGATCCGTGCTCACGTGGGGTGGGGTCCCAGGAGATGGGACCTCTCGGAGCCTCAGTTTCCCGTTCCTGTTTGCCTTCCCTGCTTCCTTCACCCTCCCCTCTCATCAGAGCGGTCATTCCCTCAGGGCAGGGGGCTCTACTGTACTGTGACTAGGACAGTCCTCTGCCGTAACTCTCTCACACTACGTGGTGAACAGCTCCAGGGACATTTGTATTTTGTGAAGAAGGTCCTCATCTGCAGAGAGAAATTCATTGGCATCATTTTGGGAACTGTTTTTTTATGAGAAAATGCAAACACTTACAAAAGTAGACAGAATCTTAAAAGGAGCCCCCATGTAGCTGTCACTCAGCTTCAGCCCTGGTTCATTCAGGAACAATCTCATTTTGTCTATACGTCGCCCACTCTCCCCATACGTGTTCTTTTGAAGTAAAACCAGACAGTTTATCACTGAAGTCGTAAATATTTTAAAAAGCTATCATACCTCAAAAAACCAATCCTTTGACTTCATCAAACATCCAGTCTTCAAGTTTCTAGTTGTCTTATGAATTAATAGCTACTCTTTTTTGGTAGTTTGTTTTGTAGGATCTAAATAAGGTCTTTACACTCTGGTTGACCAGTATGTCTCTCTTTGTGGTAATTTAGCATCTTAGCCAATAAACATTCATGCTGTTGTCCAACCATCCCCTGTCCACTCCATCTCCAGAACTTTCTCATCATCCCAAACTGAAGCTCTGTCCCTCTGGTAAACACTCACTCCCTATGCCCCCTCCATCCAGCCCCTGGCATCTACCATCTGCTTTCTGTCCATGAATCTGACTACTCCAGGGACCTCATCTGAATGGAATCATACAGCGTTTTTGCTTCTGTGACTGTGTCTGCAAGCTTCATCCCTGTGGTAGCATTTGGCCGAGCACCCTTCCTGTTTGAAGCTGAATCACAATCTGCTATATGGGTGTATTTTGTTTGTCCATCCATCCATCAGTGGGCACTTGAGGCATGTTTTGTTGACTCTACTCATCTTTCTTGTCTTGGAATATTCTGTTAGTGGAAGCAGATGGCTTGCCCTGCAGTGTCCCATGCAGGCTCTTACTGGTTGTATCCCCATGGTGCTGTTGTCCACGTTGCTCTGTCTTCTGTGTGTCCATGAATCACCATTGGACCTAGAGCTTTGGTACGACCCAGGCTCAGCTGGGGTTTCTCCTGGACTCTGCAGGGTAGTGCCATGCCCTTCCCTCAGGAGACGTGAGTCTGGCCGACTCTTCTTTGGTGATGTTGGCATCTGCTACTGCCCAGAACCCAGATTCACAGATTCATTACTGGGTACAAATTGACAGGTTACATCACTCTTTAGGTGTGAGCTGGGGCCCTTCTACAATGAAGAAATTCCCTCACCTGCTCTCTAGCTACTCTGTTTATTGGCTTTTTATCTGCCTCCAAGGTTGCATGCTGGAGGAGCACCCACTCATTCGCTCATTCACTCTCTCATTCATTCATTCACTCACTTACCCATTCACTCACTCATTCATTCATCCACTCACTCACTTAGTCATTCACTCATTCATCCACTCACTCATTCATTCATTCACTTATTCATTCATTCACTCACTCACCCACTTACTCACTCATACATTCATCCACTCAGTCACTCACTCAGTCACTCATTCATTCACTCATTCACTCACTTATCCACTCACTCATTCATTCATCCACTCACACACTCATTCACTCATTCATTCACTCATTCACTCACTTATCCACTCACTCATTCATTCATCCACTCACACACTCATTCACTCATTCATTCACTCACTCATTCATCCACTCACTCACTCATTCACTCATTCATTTACTCATTCTTTAACTCACTTTCTCCCTCATTCACTCACTCACTTACTCGCACATTCATTACCTCATTCCCTCTTTCACTTACTCAGTCACACATTCATTAACTCACTTATTCTCATTCACTCACCTACTCACTCACTCATTCATCTACTCACTCATTTACACACCCATTCACTCACTCACTCACTCACTCACCTACTCACTCACTCATTCATTCACTTACTTCCCGACTTCTCCTGATTGCCTGTTCTGAATGCTGACAGAGGTGAGAAAGGTGAACCACTGGGAGGTCACACACCTGGAGGAGAGACGGGTGACCAGGATAATAGAAGTGTTAAGGTCCCATGGGTGCACAGAGGTGAGGGAGCCTGGAAGAAGTGATTTAATGGCAACCTGGCTCTCTTGTGCAGAGACTAGCAGATGGCGAAGGTCAGCTTCTGGGGTGTGGGTCCTTGCTGGCCTGGCTGACAGCTGACACTTTCAGACTCTCCAAGTTTGGATTTTTAAAGTTGGGATGCCCATAGAGCAGTCCTGACACTATTTGGCTCCCAGAGGGACAGGTCCAGCTGACATTCCCCAGGGTGTTTCCCAGCCCCTGGAACCAGAAGACTATTAAGTTAGAGTCTGAACACTGCTGCATGCAAGGGCTTCAGTGGGAGTGACCATAACCTCAGAGGACACAGGAAGAACCTGCTTTGTAGCAGGAGCCAGTAGTTGTCACGTGAGAGGGCTCCAGGGCTGGGGTGCCAGGGGGCCTGGCCTCCATAGACCCATCTGCCCTGCTTCTCTGCAGTCACATGGCTCCCCAAGTCTTTTCCTCCAGAGAACTGCTTGTTCTATCCATGTATCTTCCCTGGTTGCACTCACCCATTCCTGGGAGTGGAAGGTGTTGGGCATTGAGTTCCTCCCCTCATCTCTGCACACCTAAAGGGGGCTTGACCCCAAAACTGTTTGTCTGTTTTGGGTCGACAGGAAAAGAAGGCCAAGTCTTGGAGGTTACATGGTTCAGCTTCTTCATTTCACCCCCGGTTCTGGCAGGAAAGAGGTGATATCCCCAAGTGGGTGATTGAAGGGGTGTATTTGCTGCTGGGGTGCTAGGTGAGGGGACAGAGGAGGGCAAGAGCAGGAGGCCACCCAAGGGCTGCACCACCCAAGGGCTGCAGAGCAAGGAGAGGTTGCTGCTATTCCAAGAGTTGGTGAGAACTGGGTAGAGGAGCCCGCCCTGCCTTTGCCCAACCTTTTGATGGAAAGGAGAATAAATTCCGGAACCTTCTTTCTTCCCTCTCTCCAGACTCCTGCTTGTATCTCCCATTGGAGCAGGGAGAGGCTGGTAAGGATAAGGATTCAGGAGGCCTGGGCAAAGCTGGGCTGGGCCTCCTTGGGCAGGCTACTCCGGAACACTCTGGGACTGGCTTTGCTTATCAAGCCACTCTGTGAGTCACTGAGTGTTCAGAGGCTCGCCACTTGTAGCCATGAAGCACATGTGTGAATGCGCTGTGGGGTTTTTCCTTCCCCAGAGCTCTGTCTGGAGGCTCCTCAAATGCTGGGGAAGAGGACGTGGAGAAAGTGATGTGCGTCTTCAGGGTTTGGCCTTAGCTGGGACCTGGGGACCAGCAGCCGGCTCAGCCCCTGGGAAATCCGTGTGACCAGCTGAATCACAAACGGCATTAGAAGGAAGATTAGGATGTCATGCCGTGGCCAGGCTGTCCCATCAGGACATGGCTCTCTGCTTTGGCTCCCTTACACAGTGGGGGCTGGGGACTTCAATGACCTAGGAAGATCCGTCTGCTTCACCACAAGGGCTTCAAAATTCTCAGCCCCGAGCACCTCCTCGAACAGACTCAGGTGATGGAGTCACCCATCTTTTATCAAGATTTATTTTCTAAATCTGAGAACAAGTGATGGGGCCAGATGTGCCTGAGTGTGAATTCCAGCCACACCATTTACCAGCCGTGGGGCCTTGAGCAGGTGTCTCAGGTTCCCTCCTGGGAAAGTAGGTTTTCATAAGAAGTAAGTGAACTAGGGAAGACCCTGCTCCCCCATGCACTCGGGTCCCCAGCCTCTGCTTCCCACTATGCCGAAGAGCCTTGGCTCGGCCACCTTGCTCTGCTGCATATCACCAGTCTGTTTCCCTGCCAGGCCGTGTGCTCTTCAAGGGAGCAAACCCGCCCAGCTCATCCCTTCATCCTCCACCCCTGCATGCCCTAGGAGGGTGGAGGCCCCCACCATGGGCTGTGGGGACAACTGGGGCAGCCCTGGACAGTCTGAGGGCCCAGAAACATAGAGGCTGCCCACTGTGATTGTCCAGGGGCAGACGAGGGACCTAGAAGCCAGAGGCATGTGGTGACTCCAGCACAGGCTTTGTGATTTCCTTTCTGAGGCTGTGTCCCATCAGCAAGGGACACAGGAGCCAGAGGTTCCTGCAGGAGGGATAGTAGGGGAGCTCTGGGGTTGTTTGAGGGGTCTCCTGAAGAGACAGCTTCCAGGGCTGCCGGGGTTGGGGGACAGGGGGCTTTGACCCCCACCATCTGACCGCACCATCCTAGAACCCATCCTCACATCCAGCCAGCTAGAGGGAGCTGACCTTCTCTTAAAAGGAAGTTGCTATTTGAGAAATAAAATGAACTTCAGGTGAGTATATGATTTAAGGAAGTAATTCCTAATAGAATGTACTTTCCTGACTTGAAAATAATTAAGGCTGGGTTCTCAATTTCCTGCCCATTTTTCCAACCCCTGCGTTGTCTCAACCCACCAGGGCTACTGTAACAGAAGCCCATGGATCGGGGGCTTATGAACAGCAGGCGTGCACTTCTCCCCATTCTGGAAGTCTGAGCTCAGGGTGCCAACACGGTTGGGCTCTGTGCGGGTGGTTGCTGACATCTGGCTCTGTCTGCCCACAGTGGAAGGGGTGAGGGGGCTCTGTGCCGCCCTTTTCTAGGGTATGAATCCCATCCTGGGGCTCCCCCGTCATGACCCAAGCACCTCATGGAGGTCCTGCCTCCGAATACCACCACATTGGGCATTAGGGAGACCAAACATTCAGAAAAATAGTAGGCATCTTAGCGGTCGCATGCCTGAGATCCTCGAAAGTATTTCCTGCCTCTAGTTTCTGGATGGGGCTTTACAGTTTGTGAAGTGCCCCTATGCGTGCTCCTCGTTGAGTTTCCCAGCAATATTCACTGACTGTGCAGAGCCAGAAACCGAAGACCACGCAGCACAGGTGAGAGGCGTGGTCTGCTTTACTCTGACTCCCCACTAGAGATCTGGAAAGGACGCCACGGGCCTCCATGTTCTTCCAGACCCACCTGCTGGTGCTTGGACAGCAACCCAAAGGGGCACCCCCAGTAAAATTCAAAAAATTTAACTGTGGGAACCCAGAAATGAGAACCTCGGGGGAAACATCTTCAGAGCAAATGTAAAGAAACAAAATTATTGAGCTGCTGTTAGGCTGTGTTCAGAACGTTTTTAGGGAGGATGTGTCCACTTTAAGAAGAAGCCTACCATGGGGGACTCGTAGGTAGGGCGAGCACAGAATAGCTTCTCTGCTGTGGGGAAAGATGCTAAGCATTATTGAGCATCTGTTCTGGGTCAGACTAGAAGCCTGCCAGACATGGCCTGAAAAACCCGGATAATATCATAGCCTTTAAAATAAATCTGGAGCTTACCTCTGGCCAGCAGAGCAGATATTACGAAACATATTTTGTCTTGTTTTATCTCCTCTTATTTTATTATTTTTGAGGGGACAAGAGGGAGAGGGAGAGAGAGAGCAGGCTCCATGCTCAATGCATATCCCAACGTGGGGCTCGATCTCACGACCCTGAGATGGTGACCTAAGCCAAAATCAAGAGTCGGAAGCCTAACCAACAGAACCATCCCAGTGCCCTAAGAAATATATTTTAAATAACCATCTTTCCTGCTTGTAAAAATTGATATATATTTATTTGAGTACATTTGGAAAATACAAAAAAATAAATAATGCACATGGAATCCCAACTTTAAGAAATGTTTGCTTTCAACATTTTGACGTTTATCCTTCAGTCGGACTTTCTACCACTTGCGATCATACTGGGTACGGTGCTATTGAGCAGCGGTCCCATTCAACCATCTGTCCCTGTTGTATGATTTCGTAGAGGCAGGAGGGCCTGCTGGTTAAAGTAATGGGTCCCGGCGCAAGTCTCAGCCATTTGCCAGCTGTGGACAAGTTCACTTAAGTCCCCTGGGCCTTCATTTCTTCAAATAAAGCAGAGATGAGCAGAGTACCTATCTCACCTGCTCCTGGGAGCAGTGAACTGAATGTGCTTAGAACAGGCCTGGCATATAGCAAGTTCTAAGCATTTGATGGTGTTCTTATTCTTGATAAAATTAGTTAGGACACCTCAGCTACTTACTTTATTCATTTATGCAATGACGTCTCCTCACACCTGCTGTTTGCCCAGTACTCTTCTAGAGATGAAGGATGCCTGTGCCTAGGATGAAGCCCATGAGACCTGTGTTCCTAAGGGTCCACACAGGTGTCCAGCACACGCCCCTACTCTGAGCATGTTCTCTGTGCTGCTGCATCCATGTGGCATCTTCCAGGGCCTTCTCACACATGAGGCTGCATTTTGTTCTTTAGTTTTTCCTTCCAGGTCTTTACTTAAATTCCAGTTAGTGTAATATTAGTCTTGGGTGTAGAATTTAGTGATTCAGCACGTCTGTACATGGGCTGGTGCTCCTGATGACAGGTGTGCTCCTTCATCCCCAACACCTGTTTCCCCTATCGCCCCCCGCCCCCCCTCCCCCCGCTGCCCTGCCTCTGGTAACATCAGTGTGTTCTCTAGAGTTCAGAATCTGTTCCTTGGTTTGCCTCTCTCTGTCTTTTTTCCCCCTTTGCTTGTTTTTTTTTTTCCTTAAATTCCACATATGAGTGAGATCCTGTGGTATTTGTCCTTCTCTGAGTAACTGATTTCACTTAGCTTTATGCTCTCTAGTTCTCTCCACATTGCTGCAAATGGCAAGATTCCATTCTTGTTGATGGCTGAATAATAGTCCATTGTATATATGTACCACATCTTCTTTATCCATTCCCCAGCTGATGGACTCGGGCTGCTTCCATAATTTGGTTATTGTTGATAATGCTGCTATAAACATCGTGGTACATGTACCCCTTTGGGTAAATACCTAGTAGTACAATTGCTGAGTCATAGGGTACTTCTATTTTTAACTTTTTGAGGAACCTCCACACTGTTTTCCAGAGTGGCCACACCAGCTTGGATTCCCACCAGCAGGGCAAGAGGGTTCCCCTTTCTCCATATTCTCACCAACACCAGCTGTTCTTGTGTGGTACATGTGAGCCGTTCGACATTTTAGCCATTCTGAGGTGACCTTTCATTGTGGACTTGACTTGTATTTCCCTCTTGCCAAGTGATGCTCAGCATATTTTCATATGTCTGTTGACCATCTGGATGTCTTCTTTCGAAAAATGTCTGTTCAATGTCTTCTGCCCATTTTTTAACTGGATTATTTGTTTTTAGGGTGCTGAATTTTATAAGCTCTTTATAGATTTTTGGATACTAACCCTTTATCAGATATGTCATCTGCAAAAATCTTCTCCCATTCCATAGGCTCCCTTCCGTTTTGTAGGTCGTGTTGCCGCACTTAATTCTGTAACATTGCCAAGAAATCGGCATTGTCTTCCTTTCACAGCTGTTGACATTTAGACTTGGAGCAGGGAAGTCACTTGGCATGTGATGTAGTGGTGGGTGCTGTCTGATACCCAGGCCCCTGGTCTGCTCGCGGACCACCCTGCTGTCCATCTGAGCAAACCAGATTCATGCTGTAGAATCTGTTGATTTGTCCAGCATTGATTATTACTGCTCCTGGGTGCAGTGTGTGCACCAAGGGAGGCCTTTTCATTCCTTTTGTCACCCACCCCTTGCCCCTGTGATTTCAAGCCAGCTGCCACCTCTGTTTGTACTTTTCTTAGCCAGCTGAGAGTGGGATTCCCCGAGAGCCAGCCCTTTCCCCGGGGCCTGGCAGATGCCAAGCACTCTGTGCACAATTCAGCTGAAAACACTCTTTAAACATAAACATTGACAAGAGAAAAGTTATTGGGACTGAAGACCTAAGAAGGGCCAAGAAAGGAAATGGGACCTTTAGTTTGGAGAAGACTTGGGACATCCATACCCAAGGAGCTGTGAGGTAAGGGGGGGTTGTCCAGTGGTCAATTGGGGAAGGCTTAGGTCTGGGGTCAGGTCATCGTGGGTTCTATCCCTGAGTGACCTTGAGCAAGCGTCCTTATTTTCCTCGGCCCCATCTCTAAGATGCACCCAACACACCCTTCCCCACAGGCTGCCCCAAGGAGAACCATGTGAGTGAACGTGCTCAGAGTGTGTGTGCTGGGCATGCGTTTAGGCCCTTAAGAGCAGAGGTCTTGTCTGCTTTGCTCTAGAAACGAATATTTTTAATTTAAAAATGTGTGAGGACATGTTATTGCATAAATGAATACTCATTTTGTATGAGTCCTGGGGGAAGTTATGGGGAAGTGGGATGAGGGGACGGGGTAGAGGATGCTTGGAGGATGGCTGGATGAGAGAGAAACATGAGAGCAGAGGTGAGGCGCTGGACTGGGGCCAGTGCACCCTCGGCCCAGCCCCTGCTCTGCCCCCTGCTGGCCATGGAGCTTCACGCAAAGAGCCTCATGGGGTCCATGATCTCCTTATCAGCAATAATAGTCCTTAACGCATAGAGTTGTTGTAAGAATTATATAGAGCCTGGCACAAAGGAAGCACCTGCTTGATATAAATCATCATCACCATCAGGAAAGCCTATTAATTGGCAGAAAGAAAGTGTATTAGTTACCTATTGTTGGGTAATAAACCACCCCAAAGCTTACTGGCTTAAAACCACCATTTTATGTATTCACTCATCTGGGCTAGCAGGTTGGATTGGCTCTACAGGGTAGTTTTTTCTTTTTTTGCCAATCTCACCCGGGTCATTCACGTGGCCATGCTCATCAGACAGCTCGACTGGGGCTGGATCATCAGATGACCTCATGTCTAGCAGTTAGTGCCAGCCGTTAGGTGGCTGGACTGTTCGGAGGATGCTCAGTTCCACTCCATGCGGCAGTCATTCTGCATCTTCTGGCATAAAGGCAGTGTTCCAAGAGAGCAGCACCTTGAAGGCCCCTGTAGCCCTGGTTCAAAATGCCCACAATATCACTTCTGCCCCCTTTCAACTGACCCAAGTCTGTTACAAGGGCAGTCCAAGGAGTAGGGAGCTAGATTCTCTTGACAGGAAGAGTAGGGGAGTCATTTTGCAAATGCATGTGCACACAGAGTGGGAGGGATTCTTGTGACCCACTTTGTAAACCGTCCTCTAGAGAGGGAGCTAACATTTTTGAGGCCCTGCTGAGTTGCCGGGCACATTGACTTTCATAGCCATTATTTACACAGCAAAATTATCTCTCTGGTGATGCAAGGACTTCAGTATACTAAGAATATCCAAGTCAAGTCTGCAGAACTGTTAAAATGACAGAGATGGTGGGATTTAGGCTATAGACTAGGGACTGGGAAAGGGCACTAAGATTCTTTCCATAAGCAAGAATTGCAGGGTTTGAAGAAAGTGCAAGATAACAAACTGAACTACGAATGAGAGGTAGGATTTCTATTGAACAGTAGGATGGCAAAGTCATCTTGATTTTGCTGGTAGAAACATGAATATCAATGAAAGTGTCTCGTTCTCCTCAGGCATTAAGGAAGAGACAGGATCATGATTTTTGAAGGGCTGTAACTGATGAGAGAGAATAGAATTATCTAGTCAGTCTTGTAGGAGATTTTGGTGAGGTCACTGTAATGTCCTGACCAAATAAAGCAAGGTGGGTGTGGACACATCACTCCTTCATCCAGGTGCTTGTTGCTCTTGCCTCGGGATTTCTGAAGCCAGCTGAAGTGACTTTTTGGCTAGAAAGTGAGAAGTAATTCTGGGTAGAATGGTTGGTTGGCAGGGGACAACCACTCCTGCCAAGAACAATGAGAAAGTCTGTGTTGTATAAAATATAAAAATTACCCATTTAAATCCACAGGGAGCAGCTAAGTGGTGAGAGCTGGAGGAGCCCAATTCTGGGAAGGGGAGAATCTTGGTGAGCCAACTGTAGCTTTTTCTCTGGGGTCTTTTGTTACCTGGGGGCAGGCTGTGAGTCCAGGCCCGGTCCAGTAGATGACACTGCTGAGGACAGGGAGAAGCCCTCCCCTGGGGCCAAAGAGGGAAAATTAGAGAATGGGGTGTTGGGGGGTAGTCTTCAAACATCTGGTTGATTTCTTCCTCCAGATATTTGCCAGACTCTAAAGCTTACCAGATGAGGTGTAAATAAACCAATGAGAAAACCTCTGAACAGCAAAGCAAGGTTTTCCTAGTCTAGATGCTGAGAAGCGGATGATCAGTATTTAGGCTCTACCATGGACAGAGCCCAGTGAGCTAGCTGGACCCTCACCTGGCTACTGTAGGTGTTTGAGCTCAGGGCCCCTTACAGCCACAGGTTTCTTCCAGAAGGGGAATGGCTGTGTGCTTTAGGAAGACCATTCTGGATCAGTGTGGAGAAGGGATGGGAAGGGTCAGGAGAAGAGTGTGAGAGGATGCTGCCTTGTTGTGGACAATGACTGAGGAACTGCATCATGATTGATTTGCTCCATTTCTTTCACAAATCAAAGGAGCAGATAAACATGAGCAGACAGAGGAAGGCACACTTGATGAATGGGCCATCTGTCTCAGCAGCAAACTTGGGAAGATGAGGGTGAAGCCAAGATAGAAAAGAGGCATCATTCGTCTTAAGTGATAAGAAAGAAAAGAAAACTGACATTATATTATGAAAGGGGTTTGACAGGTTTTTACAATGCGAGAGAAGAATTTGTCTTGATCCATGTGATATTAAGCAGAATTGAAACTATGGAGGGATCAAAATTACATTGAAAAAACAATAAAGCCATTCTGAGACATGCAGATGAGTCAGTTCAACTGCTTCATTTGAGGAAACCAAGGCCCAGGCAGGAAAATGACATCATTTTGTTCAAGGGATCCAGTAAACTGATTACAACCCCCCCCATCTTTTTCACTTGTGTGGACTTGCTCTGTTTCCAAGATGATGATCAATTTTTGTAAATGCCCCACGTACGTTTGAAAATAATACATGTTTAATTATTATTGGTTTTAGACCAATAGGTTTGTCATTATATCAAGCTTGTTAATTATGATCTTCAAATTTTATTTATCCAGACTGGTGTTTTTGTATGCTCAATCTGTTGAGTTCTGAAGAAGATGAGTTTAATCATCTAACTATGGTGGGAGATTTAAGCAATTTCTATTTCTAATTTTCTTAATTTTGTTTTGTGTATTTTGAGGTTATATTATTCAATGCACACAAATCTAGTATTTTCCTATTATGCTATGAATTTTTGGTTTACAAAGCTTCTGCTTTTGAGTCTATTTTGTTTTATGTTAATATAGTGATACTGAGTTTGTTTTGGTTAGTGTTTGCTTGGTACGACTTCTCTTATTCTTTTAAGGTCAACATTTCTCTGCCCTTATATTTTAGGTATGCCTCTGTAGCAGGATAAGGCTGTATTTTTGGAAACCCCCTAGGAAGATCCCTGTCTTTTTAATAGAAAGTTTAGTCCATTTATAATTGTTATGATAACTGATATCTATGTTTATTTCCATCATCTTATTTTGTGTCTGTTGTCTACCCTGGCTTTGTTATGCTTCTTGTTTTTTCTCTTTTCCACCTCTCTATAAAATGGACTAAGTTTTCTTATTGCACCTTTCACCTGAGGCAGGTTTCCATTCTTTTGGTGGCAACTCTTTAAAGTTCCAGTGTGCATTCTTGGCCTAATATCTCTACCTCCCTTCTGTACTCAAGATCTTAAATGGCTTTAATTCTAATAATTCCTTCTGTGTCTTTCATATTGCCCAGAAGTATGTTTCTACTCTGTATTTTTATACTTCTCAAATTCGTCATTATCTTATGTTTTACCAATTTCTTTGCTTACCATTCCTTCTTATATTTGGTGGGGGGTTAATTTAGTTCTCCAGGGAATACATTCTTTACTAGAATTTTATCAGCAAGGCATTTTATCACTAAGCTTACACTTTGCCTGAAAATATGTTTATTTTCATTACTGAGTGATCATTTAGGTAGACATAGAATCTTAGATCCCCAGTTATTTCTTCTTAGTAGTATGACAATGTTATTTCATTGTCTTCTGGATTCCATCAAGATGCTTGCTATTGGTGTAATTGTCATGTATTTTTGGTTAATCTGTCTTTCTTTCTGGTTGCTTTTAGGATTTTCTCTTTGTCTTTGGATTCTGGACCTCTGCTACAAGACATGTTTCTTTTTAGTTATCCTACCTGAAACTTGTGACTCCTGACTCTGAGGATTTACATCTTTCAGCAATTCAGCAACATTCTGTCATTATATATTTGAATATTACCTTCCACCCTTCTCCTTTCTTTCCTTCCAGAACTCATAGTAACATTGTTGGAGTGTCCCATGTTTTCTTCAGCGACTCACAATCATTTTCATGTTTTCTAATGATCTCTCCAAGTAACACACTATGTCATCTCTTCAGATCAATCTTCAAGTTCACTATTTTTATTTATTTTTATGCAGTGTGAAGACTCTATGCAGTGTAGCTAGACTCGTAGGGTTCAAATTCAGGCAATGAGAACTTTCTGTGACTCAGTTTTATCACCTTTAAAATGAGAGTTACAGTAATACCTACCCACCTAAACTTATTTTAAGGTTAAGTGAGTCAATATATATCAAATTCTTAGAGTAGAACCTGGCCCTTAGTAAGTCGTGTATATAAATTAAAACTTATTTTAATTATTTTATGAATCTACTTTATGGTCTTTATCCAATAGCTCTGTTATTTGGTATTCCTGAGGATCTTAACCCTGCTGATTATCTGTCTTATGTCTTCATTCATGAAATATTATTCTCTTTTATTTTAAAGATTTTATTTATTTATTTGACAGGCAGAGATTACAAGTAGGCAGAGAGGCAGGCAGAGAGAGAGAGGAGGAAGCAGGCTCCCTGCCGAGCAGAGAGCCCAATGCGGGGCTCGATCCCAGGACCCTGAGATCATGACCTGAGCCGAAGGCAGAGGCATAACCCACTGAGCCACCCAGGTGCCCCTGAAATATTATTCTCTTGAATGTTCTGTAACCTTGGCCACTGGGCTTTATCTGTAGGAATCCTATGTGACTCCACTTTAGCCGCAAGGGTAAATCCAAGGGTATTACAAGCTCAAGGATATCAGGGATATTACAGCCCAGGTGAATTAGGAATATCCCTGGCCTAGGATATCAGAGATATTAGGAGGATCCCTAACCAGCAGTTTAACTGACTTGGGGCACCTTTTTCTGTTCACTCACTGACTGAGGTTTTGGGGCCATTTGTATAATATAAGTTCAACCTCAAATTCCCATGGAGTAAAGGCCCATCAGCACATATTCTCAAGAGAGATTGATTGATTGATTGATTGATTGATTTTTGCCCTACCTAGAGCTCCAGCTAGGAATGACAGACTCTTTGTGATCTCTTGTGCTAAAGTGGAGTTTTCCAACCCAGCCCTCCTCTGTAGAGGGAAAAGCCCTTCCAGCGTGCTGGGTTTCTATAGTGGTCTTAGTTCCAGGTCCCTGACTCTCTCTGTGTATGTGTACAATACCACTTTCCTCATTTGCAGAGACCAGCATGGCCTTCCAGGGACAGCTATGGCATTGTCTCTCACACAGATCTCCTGATTTCACCCCTTCATGTAGAAGACACATTAAGTATGTTATCCAGCCATGTGGAAGTTAACTTGTCTGCTATATTGCAGGAGGCTGAAGCCTTCCTTCGTCTTCACAACCCCACACCTGACATGGAGGCCAGCTCAAGGTTGTTCTCAGGAAATATGTGTTGAGGGATGACTGGACTGCAGGACATACAAGAACTCAGGCCTCTAGTTCAGAGCCTTGATTAGTACTTGGGGCCACATCCCCATCTTGTCAGGAGTCCTGTCCTAAGCACAGGACACTACGCCTGGAAGGAGGACAATAGGAATTTAACTGGGGACTGTGATCTTCCTTCCTGAGGTCAGCTAACAATGTTTCTTATACACTTCTTCTGTGCTTGATGCTGTCTTGAGCCCTGGGCACAGCAGGGACTGAGGCAGACTGGGCCCCAGCCCTTCTGTACCTGGCAGCATCATGAGTGGGGCAGTGCTTCTCAAAGGTCAAAGCATGTAGGATCACCCGGGGATCTTGTCAACGGGCAGATAGGGCAGGAGGTCTGGGTCTGTGATCCTGTGTTTCCAGTGATCCCGCACCGATTCTGAGAACATGTCAGAGTTAGAGCTCAGTCATTGCTCTCAGTGCAGAGAAGAGTTAGAGAAGCACAGGTATTGACCTTGAGCAATGAGGGATAGTCCTGCGGGGTGCCTGTCCCACCTGGGGCCTCCATCAAGTCTCTCATCCCCGAGCCTTCGTTCCATGGTGTGTAAGATGCTTTCCTTCTAGAGTCACTGTGAGTAAACCATGAGGAGGCTTCAGTAACAGCAACATGTGTCTAGAGCTTCCCATGTGCTGACCACACCTCCCAGTATTTGTGGCTACTCAGAGACCTCCTGGCAGCTCTGTGTTGACAACAGCTACCAACCCTGTCCACAGGTGGGACAATAGAGGCACAGAGCTGTTACGTAACTGGCTGGGGATCCCCCTCCATAAAGTGGGAGCTGGGATTTGAACCCAGGCAGTTTATGTCCAGATCCATGCCGGTAAGCCAATGCAGGGCTGCCCCTCAGCTATGGGGAGTCACTTTACATGGTCTCTGGTTCGTAAAAGGGAGTACATGGTATTGGCCATTAACATTCTTTTTTTTTTAAGATTTTATTTATTTATTTCAGAGAGAGAGAGAGAGAGTACACAAGCAGTGGATGCTGAATAGGGAGCATGATGTGGGGCTTGATCCCAGGACCCCGAGATCATGACCTGAGCTGAAGGTAGATGCTTAATGGACTGAGCCACCCAGGCGCCCCGGCCATTAGCATTCTTATAGTAAATGTCATTATTGTTATTAGTGCTATGATGACTACTGCTATTATTTGCAAGGAAATACTGTTCCCAGACCTCAGGAGCCCAGAGACGCATATGGAAGGAGGTGCCACATAGATCTGCCTTACAGGACCCCACAGAGCTGGAGAGGCGGGGTCACAGGGGTGGGGGCAAATGATGAGGAAGCTGAGGCATCACAAACAAGTGCCAGGGGTCAGTGTGGCTGGGAGAAGGACATGGAGGGGCAGCAGGACACTGAGAAGGGGCAGCTGGGGCCAGATAATGGCGGACACTGGAGGCCAGACCAAGGCATACAGACCTCCTCCTGAGGGGAATGAGGAGCTATGAGGCGTTCGTGTGTATGGGTGGTGATTGATTTGCTTGAAAAGCTCAGTCCTGTGTTGTTTTCCTTTAAGAGGAAACTCGTAGAGAAATGCATTGGTGATATTTGAGCAGAAAGATAATGGAGGCAGGGCGATGTGGGAAGGATCCACATGTTTGACGATGGTGACGCTTGAGGTTCCTGGAGGTTCAGACCGGCAGCTGACACTTCAGGGCACAGGCACGGCTCCTGGCACTCGCAACAGTGGAGTCATCTCCCGGCCCTGCTATCCAGGGGCTACTTCACTTTGATCATCCCTTTCTACAGATGGGAAAACTGAGGCACAGAGGGGCAAGAAAATTATATGGAGCAGGGCAGTATAGAGGGTTTGGTCCTGGAAAGCATTCTCAACACTTATGTCAGGTGCCTCCCCAGTTTTAGAGGGAAAAGCAGGGAGGTGGCCTTGGTCCTAGAGTCATCTCTCTCCCCTCCTCTCCTCCCCCTTCTTTCCTCCCCTCACTTCCCCAACTCTCCCCACTGCAGGCCTGTAACCAGGATCCCAGTGTTTGGGCTGTTTTGTGGACTGAGGGGGAATTTCACTCCCCTCTGGCTCACTCCCAGGCCTCCTAGGGCGGCCTGAGTGGTGTCCTCTGTGGGTCCAGGCCCAAGAGGACATCGCAGTTGCCCCAGCCCGTTTCCCACGAGGGCCTGAGCCCTCAGGGAAGAGCCAGTTTGGACAGGACAGACACAGCTCTGCCTGAGACACCGCCCACCCCACTCTACCTCATCCGTTCTTGCACCAGACGCGGAGCGAGTCTGAGCTGGCCGAGGGCTGGCTTGGGGGACGCAAGGATAAGCGAGACAGCGCCAGCCCTCAGGGACTCACATAAGCGAGTCACTGGAGCATAGCCTGATGTGATGGATGCATGTTGGGAGAAGCCCCCTCCTTCCTGCACATGGAGAATGTGGGGTTGGGTGGGAGGGAGCAGGCTGACTGCCACTCATGGAGGCTGGAGAAGCAGAGAACGGCCCCATCACACAAAGTTCCGTGAACGGTGCCCTGGGAATTTGGATCTTCTCCCAGAATCCATAGGGAGCCATCCGGAGACTTTAAGCAGGGCGGTAACAACATGTATTTTTATTCTGGGATGCATATTTAAAAAAAAAAAAGACGTTTTCATGTGCATCGCTGCATCTGTAGGAGAGGAGAGCAGGTAAGACAATCCCCACGTTACAGACGGGAAAACTGAGCTGCAGAAGCACCAAGGGGCTTGCTGGGTTACTCACGTTGGATGCCCAGAACCAAGCTCCTCCTGATGCCTTGTCTTCTAAAAGAAAACTTAGTTACAAAGGCCACACAGAGATCCCATGTAACAATAATGAGAATAATACATCTGCCATTCATGGAGTGCCTGTTGCAGGCCAGGAGCTGTGCTCCATCCCTACGCCCATTGTGTATAACGACCTGTGAACTGGTAAGACTCTCACATGGCAGCCAAGGAAAGTGAGGCTGCAAGGAATTAAGCTACTTACTCTTTGGAGGCAGATCTGGCCGTTCAGGGCCCCTCTTGAATGGCTGGGTCCTCAAAAGGAGCCCCGCCTAGCTATCCAGTGGGGGGGAAGGGGTACTCCATAAACAGACCAGGGAAGGAAGGTGCTAGAATGGAAATGATCTATTCCTCAGCTCTTGGAGGCATACAGCCAAGAACTGGGTCCATCTGTCTGTGAAGATGGGTGGCTGCTGGGCTCGTACCTGGCAGGCTACTGAGTTACACCTGCCGTCATGAACCTGATGGGCAAAAGTCCAAACACCATGCAGAAGTGAGCTCCCATGAAGAAGGGTGTTGGAAAGAGCTTACCACTTGGGCGTCCTGTGGCAACTCTCTCTAAATAGTCACTGCACGAACACACACACTGCTGCCTGGCTTCTAATCTAGCTTTCTGTGTGGCCTTGCACAATTCGACCCACATCCCAGACTCCATCTCCCCTTCTCCAGGTGCCCTATAAATTTTCTAGAATGAATTACCTGAGGGAGGAAATGACATCAGGGGGACAATAACCACCTAGTGTGTTGAATTCTGTTAAAGCCCACAGGAGAGGCGTGGATCCGGCCACGACGGACATGTAGAGGGAGCATGAGTAATCTGAGAAGACTTCCTGGAGGAAGTGGCATGAGGAATCCTCCTGTAGAGAGAGTGGAGCAGGGCTCTCCCAGAAGCAGGGGAGGGCTTCTGTCCTAGAAGGGTGGATGGAGAGCATCAGAGCCAAACCAGAGCACAGTGTTTGCTGGGTGGAGCCCTGGGGGGCTCAGAGGGGCAGGGGTTTAGCTGTACATGGCCTCATTAGAGCTATACAACCTCTGGGAAAATGGCCCTTTGTTTCAAAGCCTTTTTTGTTTTTTCCCTTCTTCTGTGAAATGAGATAACGATAAGTTATTTCATCTTCCCCAAAGGGAGATTGACAGAGAAAAGTCTTTGCCCACGTGAGGATGTAATTCTCTACACAGGAAACTGAGCACTGTTCCTTGTAGCGCGGTGCAGACCCCCGAAGAGAGACCCCAACCCCAGGGTGTTCGGTGGCTGCCTCTGTGTCTCCTTCCTCTGCCCTGGATACAAACCGAGGTCATGGGAACACAGCAGCCACACAGCCAGGATAGTGAGGCCCTGGGGGCTCGTTCCCCAGCATCTTTCTGGCTCAGTCTGGTTTCTGGCATTGTGTTTGCAGCCAGTCTGACAGAGATGGATTCCAGCCACCTTGGGACCTGGGGATGGCACTTTAATTCTGGGCTTGTTGGAAGGGAGCCCCGCACTGTTGGACTCATCACTGGTGTGCCAGGCGGGCCTGAATCGTTTACTCACTTATGCACAAGGCATCGATTCATTCTGTCCAGAGCTATCCTTCCCACCTTTCTTTCCTTGTCCCCTCTCCACCTCTCTTCCTTCCATTCATGCCTCTCAACATTGTTTTGAGCACCTAACAGGCCCCGGGGCCAGGCATCAGGGACAGCAGAGTTGAATCTAAACGTGGTCCCTGCTCCCAGCAGCTCACATGCTCCCAGGGGAGAGGTTGGGGAGTTGGTTGCAGCCACTCAAACCGTGACCACGTTTGCACAGCCTTATGGGAGGGTGACCCAGCTTCTCGAGGAGGCGATCAGACCTCCCCACATGGGATGGGAGTCGGGGGTCTTGCTCTGTGCATCCCGTATAACAAAGCTGCCACCCCTGTCCCCATAGTGTGATTCTGGGAGGAAGGGGGAGGTGCCCAGATATGTTGATTAAGATTATTCAAATTGTCTAGTATTTCAAAGTTTACAAAATCTCAACAATGAAGTGGCCAACAGAGGGAAAAAAATCAGAATTTTTTTTAAGATTTTATTTTTTTATTTGAGAGAGAGAGAGAGAAAGGATGAGAGAAAGAGAGATGAGAGGGAAGAGGTCAAAGGGAGAAGCAGACCCCCCGCCAAGCAGGGAGCCCGATGCAGGACTCAATCCCGGGACTCCAGGATCATGACCTGAGCCGAAGGCAGTTGCTTAACGAACTGAGCCACCCAGGTGCCCCCAAAATCAGAAATTTTGATTAGGGTTTCAACCAATACTTGAAGCCACAGTCAGTCTGAAGCCCAGGGCGGGATTGGGGTATCAAGGGTTGTCTCCATAGAGCTTTTGAAATGGTACCTGGCACATAATTAAATACCCAGTACCGTTGACTGTCACTGCTAGTCGAAATGGAAGGTGCACTGAGACCATCCAATCTAACGTCCTCCCTGAAAGGACGATGGATCTGAGACAGGGAGAGGCAGTGCCTTGAATGGGGTTTGGAAGCATGTCCGTGGTGGAGCTCTGTCCACCACGGTGCCCAGCTCCCCGATTCTCAGTCCTGTACTTGAAACACAGGGCAGCCTCAGCTGGGGACCCAGCGATTATCATAGCCACACCTGGCTGCCGTCATGCCCAAAGTTGTCATCTGAGTCCTATAAGCACAGGAGCCAAATTTAAAGACCATAAACATTCATGAGTCTATAAACCTCTCATGTAAAAGCCATCTGAAACCTCACTTCTCTGGTAGAGCCCAATCAGGTTGCTCTCTGTGGGGTGGCTAGTATTTAAAGCTGCTTCTTGTACAATGGTCTTTAATGAGCTAGCATCTTCAATACTTAATTACCCTTTATTAAATTATAGCTGAATTAGGTAATTGGATCAAGCCCTTGAACTCTTAACTCTCTCCCATTTATATGGCAGTACATACAGACTGAGAATTTCTTAAATGCCTTTGGGTTTGGTTCAAGTGCGACTGTGGGCAGTATGGAGCTCACTGCCACGGTATTTACCCGAGATGTGCTTAATATATGGGAGCGTCATCTCCCTGAGTTTCTCAGTTTCATTTTTCTGCGTATAAGAAGGAAATTGTAAACCACCCCCCCACCTTACCTCTGTCCTTTTGTTTCCAGTACAAGTCACTGCTGTTCAAACACAGTTCACGTCAGAGTCCATCGTCTCGGCTGCTCAAAGGTGTATATTTCATATTGCGCATAAATGTCAAGATTTAATGTTATTCCTAAAGGAGACTGCACTCACTTAAGCCAAACAAAATGTAAATTCTGGCTGACTTGGCTATTGGGGTTGGGATAAGGGAATATTTACATAACTTCTAGCTTTTAAAATGATGCAGACATTGGTTTAAAAACACCAAACAAACCACGCCTGCTGGCAGAGGAACCAGCAGCCTGGTTATTATTACCCTTTGACTGGGTAATAATAGCCCCTTCTGGGGATTCTTCACTTGCTTGATCACTGAGACACAGATATAACTAACTGCACAGTTTATCATGGCATGATTTATAATAGCTAGCTATTAGAAACAACCCACAGGTCCGATGGCAGGAAGTGGTCAAGTAGATAATGATATATTCCCTCAGTGAAATATTAGCTGTTTAGCATTCATGCAACACACGTTTAGTGAATGCTTGCTGTGTCCCCAGGTCAGTGGTGGTGGGGGTGGGTATACAATGAAGCTGCCGATCGAGTAGCTGTTAGCAATGGCTGCTAGGAACACAGTGCCTTGAGGAAATCTTACAATGCTAAGTAAAAACCCCTGTGAAATGTTACAATCTCAATTCTGTTGAAAAACACACACCCACACACGCACACATCTGCAGTTTCTGGGAAACTGATTTATTTTTCATTTTTATCTCTTTCTCCAAATATCTTTAGGATGTACATGAAACTTCTATAATGAGGGGAAAAATGCAAATTTTTGAAAAGTACATTGACATGAATTTGAGGTTGCCACTAATAGGAATTGTGTCTGTGTGTCAGAAGTCACTACCCCTTTGCGTCTGTATGTCCTCCCCAGTAAGAATGGCTCCTCGCCCCAAAGAGATGTTATACCACAGGGAAGTGTGGGGGACACCTGTGCCTCCAGCTCAAGATTGCACCCACCCTTCTTCCTCCAGCAGCTCACAGGGAGGCTTGCCTCCTCCCTCCCCGTCCATCAGCACGCTGGCTGCTGGCTTCAGTTCCCACATGGCACTTGCTGGAGCAAACAAAGGTACTTTGTCATCTGCTCCACGCACTCCCTGATGACCAGCACTCCCGGCTGCTGCTGTCTGAGGTAGCTGCGTGTGTGTGTGTGTGTGTGTGTGTGTGTGTGTGTGTGTGAAGGAGAGAGAGAACCAGCCCACCAAAGGGCTTTGTTTACTGATTTCGCCTTTGACCTTGTACGATGAAGTACTTTGCACTATGTATTCTAGGACCCGGCATATAATAGACACTCCCTGAATATAAAATGAACTAAAACATATTATCCAGGAGAGTTTCGTGAAAGCCTTTTATTTCTATTTTTGACTTAATGAGTTCTGCCTCAATTAAATTATCAGGTGTATTATGAACGTTTAACATTTATAGACGACTATAAACTTTATGTTCCTTAATATTGCAAGTTCCACGTGTTAATTTCAGCTCCTCATTTCAGACCCCTCCAGCGAGCAATGACTGGAACTCTGCGGTGACCAAGGCCGTCTCCTGTCCTGATGGCTCAGGGTCCACCGGGGATGCTTACCTGATCCAAACATTGGCAATATCATTGGTCAGTACCAGGATGCCCGGAGGAGTCGGCTGACCCCAGGCAGGGATCCGCAATGTAGTTGGGAGAGGTTCCTAGAGAAACCACATCTAAGCCTAAAACCTAGAGATTGGGTAGGATATATCAGGTAGAGGGCAGGGGTAGAGGGTGAGAAAGTTACAGGCAGAGGGGACCCAATGGGACAAGGGCCAGAGGCTAGAAAGACTGGGACAGGTTTGCATGTGGTTGGAAGGGGAGTGGCCAGAGGTCAGTGGCAGGCAGAGTCTGGAGGACTCCTGCTCTCAAGGCATGGGGGTCTCCATGGTGGCCCTAGACACATGTGCAGGTCACAGTAACTGAGCCACCTCTGGATGACAGGTCCTTTGGCTCCCAGGCACAGAGGGCTTCACAGGGAGACTCCACAGCCAAGCCTCCTTTACCTTCCCCTCATCCTGCTTTGTGGTTTTTTAAGGGCGTCTGTGGCTATCTTGTAAATGTGCTTCTGCTCCTTGTCTGCCTTCCTCTTTCTGAGTGGAGATCTGAGAAAGCAGGACCTTCATGCACTTCATAGCACCTATAAAATATGTATTGGATGAATGAATGAATGATGTGACCTGAACGGGCTATGGGGACACTGTGGTTCTCCCTAAGGCCAGAAAGCAGATGTCGTTTTTGCTAGAATGGGCAGGGTGGAATTGGGGAGGGGGTGTTTTTTCTACGTATAAACTAGTTTGTTTCAGTCAGTTGATTTAGCTCTTCCTCTAGTTCAGAGATGGGGTCTACGGGTCCGAGGGCACAGGTGCCTGGCTGGCTCATCCATTTTTGTAAAAAATAGAGGTCAAATTCACATACCATAAAATTCACCATTCTACCCATCTTAAAGCTTATAATTCTGTGGCTTTTGGTACTTACATCGCCATGCGCTGGTTCCAGAACCTTTTTTATCATCTTAGAAACAAACCCTTGTACCCATGGGCCGTTCCCTCCTCCCCCAGCTCCTGGAAGCCACTAATCCTCTTTCTGTCTCTATGGATTTGCTTCTCCTGGACATTTCGTACAAATGGAATCATACAGCATGTGGCCTTTTGTGTCTGGCTTCTTTCACTTCATGTGAGGTTTCAAGGGTCGGCCACGCTGAGGCACGTGGCCATGGTTTGTTCCCTTTTATGGTGGCATAATTGTCCTCTGTACGGATAGGCTACCTTTTGTTTATGCATCCATCATTTGATGGACATTTGGGTTGTTTCCGTTATTTGGCTGTCGCGAGAATTTAAGTTATCAGGTGAATAGCGTTCATGATAAACATTTAAACCATTCGGAACCTGACAGAAATACACATATGTGGTGAAGGGAAGGTTCCCCATCTTACAGCGGGCCCCACCAGGGACCTGGGAGCACCTCTGCTTTTTGATCTTCCCATCCACCCCGGGCTTCCTTTTACTCACAGCATCCCCGAGGTCGCTCCCAGCCCCTTGGGCAGCTCCCGGTGGACGTGCTGCCATCCCTGAAAGTCATCCCTGCTCCCACAGGTGAGTCCCGAGCATCCTAGCCCTGTCCTCACCCCAAACCCTTGCATGAGTGTGTCTCCCTTCAGTTTCGCCTACGAGACTATGGGCTCCCCGGGGCCAGGACCACCCGGGCCAGGTGCTCAAAAAGTGCTTTGCTGAAGCTGAACATTTGTGGGATACGCAGGTCAGAGGCAGTTGCCATAGAAACTCGGTTTTTGGATGTCTAGACCCGGGACCCGTCTGTTTGCTACAGCCACCCTTCTCCCAGTATCTCTGTGACAGATTGGCTGCCTGTGGCCTTGTGCAAGCCAGACTCCCTGGTGCAGCCTTCCCCCCAGGGTGGCCATTGGCCAGCCTTGTCCCGGGTCCTTGGGTCAAGGGTGTTCTAGATCTCAGGCCTTGGAGGGAATGGTCACCTGCTCCTACATGTGCCCCTGTGCACCCCATACACCTCTTCCTGGAAGAGATACTCACAAAGAGAATGGGGACTCTGGGTCTTGGAGGTCCATCAACACCCCTTCCCCAATTTACCTCATCTTCTTACAGTCACAAAGGAAGGGGGATCCTTCCTGTCACTTCCATCCCGGCCCCTGCCTCCTCTTAGAATACCCTCTACCAGCTGTTCCCATCTCTCCAGCAGCACACAAGCATCCCCAAGCCTCCAGCTCTCTTGCTCCAGCCAAAGCCCTACTTCCCTCTCCTCTTCCCCTCTGCCTGCTGCTTCCAGGCCTGCTAGAATCCTGCCCTCCCTTTGTCTGGCGTCTCCCCACAGCCCTACTCCTCCCGTCCTACTCCCACCCGAGCCTCCATCTGGGCTCGAACCCCAAGCCTGCTTCTGGGTCCTTAGGCACTGGGTCTCTTCCCATACTTGTTAGCCACAGCTCAGCCACCCCCTCTCCCGCACCCCTACACCACCCTGTCCCCTTTCCTTCCTGCCTGTGGAAATCCCTAGCCTCTTCCCCACCCACTCTTCCTGCCTCCTCTGTGCTGTTCTCTCCCCCCCACCCCAAGCCGCCCCTTTGCTAGCACTTCCCAAACCTACACAACCCCCCACCCTGCACTGCAGTCTCTAGAAAGGCCTGACTGTGGGATTTAGGCTCATGGAAGCTCCTTTGGGGAGGTTTCAGGGAAGACGGGCTTTGCTCTGGCTTGGATGCTGTCCAGAGGCGGGGCGGGGAAGGGACATGCATCTGGGTCCACTTGGCCTCATGGGAGGGAGGACTTGATGGAGTGCTGTGAGTAGTCATGTGCTGGAGCAGCCGCCATGGGTAATGGGTACAGCCGGGGTGGGGGTGTCGGCCAGCCCTACGGTTTGCACTGTGACCTTGTCTTAGTGCATGAAGATGATGAAATGGCCTTGCATTTGATCTCGATTCATCCCTGGCTCAGAGGAGGCTGGTCTGATATCGGCATTCTGGAAAATTGTTTGTGTTTACAGGAGAAACCCTTGGTTCTAATCTAGCCCCTGACAACACCCAGGCCATCTCCAGCTCTTAGAGCTGGTTTTCTCCTCCCTGTTACCCCATAAGGATTTACCTACCTGCCTTTCTTACTTCAGTGGGTTTTTTTGTTTTTTGTTTTTTTTGGCAGAGAAACACACCCACAAGCACAGAACTGCTACATCCTGGGTACTGAGTTTTGTCCCTCTGGTCTGCACATCTGGGGACAGTTTATTATTGTCCCGAGAGGCATTATTGCCCCGAGTGGCACAGTCCATTTCCAAAGACCTTGAATTCTTAGAAAAATCTTTGATCTTCTGAGCTGAAGTAACACTTCTCGGGGTCTGTGAGAATAAGCGTAGTGAAAACAAAACACAGATAGTATCAGGTCTGGAGATACATTTCATTTATGCCTCTTGGGAGGGTATCTCCCTATGTCTGTTCATTTCTACTTCCCAGCATGGCCAAAATCCTGAGTGCTGAGCCCTACATTGTTGGTGCAGAGTAGCCAACTGGGAGCTACCTAACACTTGGGAAGCCTCAGGTACCAGCCCCTATTGTATGTGGCCCACCATGGTGGGTACTAATAGTAACAACCCTATGGAATTGCCAGCAGTATTAAATTAGTATTAGGTGAGTACTAGGTTAATATTATTTTTTATTTTATTTAAATTCAATTAATTAACATATAGTATACTATTAGTTTCAGAGGTAGAGTTCAGTGATTCATCTGTTTTAACACCCAATGTTCATCACATCACATGTCCTCCTTAATGCCCATCCCCCAGTTCCTCATCCCCCCCACCCCAACAACCGTCAGTTTGTTTCCTCTGGTTAAGAGTCTCTAATGGTTTATCTCCTTCTCTGATTACATCTTGTTTTTCTTTCCCCCCTCCCTTCCCCTATGTTCATCTGTTTTGTTTCTTAAATTCCACATATGCGTGAAATCATATGATAATTGTCTTTCTCTGATTGACTTATTTTGCTTAGCATAATACCCTCTAGTTCCACACACATTGTTGCAAATGGCAAAATTTAATTTTTTGATGGCTGAGTAGTATTCCTGTGTGTGTGTGTGTGTGTGTGTGTGTGTGTGTGTGTGTGACATCTTCTTTATCCATTCCATTCATTTGTTGATGGACATCTGGACTCTTTCCATAGTTTGACTATTGTGGACATTGCTGCCATAAACATAGGGGTGCATGTGCTCCTTTGGATCACTGCATTTCTATCTTTGGGGTAAATACCTACTAGTGCAATTGCTGGGTCATAAGGTAGCTCTATTTTTAACTTTTTGAGGAACTTCCATACTGTTTTCCAGAGTGGCTGCACCAACTTTCATTTACTAGGTTAATACTAAATGAGGACTGAATTAGCAAAGCACAAAGAGTGCCAGGCTCAGTGCTTGGCCCAGAGTTTACGCTCAACAGGTGCCCACTACCATTGCCATCGTTGTCTCCGGCTTTGTTGCCATGATAACTAGCCTTGGAGTGAGATAGATTGAGTTTGAATCCCACTTCACTGGCTGGGTATCCTTGGGCAAGATGCTTGACCTCTCTGAATAGCAGTTTGTCGTGTAAAACAGGAATGGTAATAATTACCTGGGAGATAATTTAATCATCTGGGATAATTTAATAAATTGCATGTGAAAATGCACAAAACAACAGCATGGGTAAGACAACCCGCACACGGGGACACGTGAAATAACCCAGTGCACCCCCTTCCTGTAACAGGGAAAACCGTGGATGCCCTCGGTAAAGTTGATCATCTGTCCCTCCTTACGGAGTTGTGTGAGATCCCAGGGAGATAATGTGTGAAAAGTGGTTTGTAAATACTAAAGTGCTATAAACATGTTTATAACGATTATGACTAATTAAAATTTAGGGCAGCCGGGAGAGAAGCATGGTGTGAGGTAAATGCTCCTGTGTTTGGAGGGTCTTTGAGAGACGCGGCATGAGAAACATAACCTATGAAGAGATGGTGGGTTGTGTGCTGCTTAGAGCATGGGGGCCACCGTCCCGCAGATGCCTGGGGTCCTTCCACAGCTTCAGCTCCTGTGAGTCCATCCCTGGAACACGTGTCAAGTGTTTGTTCTGTGCCCGGCACCGCTGAAGACCGACAGTCCTTGGGCAAGGCAGAAAATCAATTTGTAAGAAACTTTCCCCCAAAGACCTCCTCTGTAGGATCACCCATCACACGCAGTATTGTCCCTCTTTGGGGGGGTTCAGCTCCCCCCTGGAGTCCCCAGAGCACAAGCTCCTTGAGGATAAGGACCCTGTCTTTCTCCTGACACCTGGCACAGGGCCTTGTACTTGGAAGTCATGGATAGACGGGTGAGGAGAGGAACTGAGCTCGTGGGAGCTGGTGTCTGTGCAGCTAGGGACCGGGCATACACGCCCCGACCCATACATAAGGCATTCCTCTGTCTTCCATCTGAGCCCGATCAGAGCTGGGCAGCCACCCTGAGCTCTTCCAAGTTTGCTTTTTCTGTGGGTTCTCATCACTTCCCCACCTTGGCTGGAGACCAGCTCGCTGGGGGCAGAACTCTGGGCTGTTGTTGGTTCCGGTTATTTGGCTCCTGTGGGGACTTTCCAAGTGGCATCAGAGAGCTTTTAATCGCCTTTTGCATCTGAAGGGAGGAGCTGAGCCCTCTCTGCCTTCCCCCGACCCCCTCCCATCCTGTGCCTACCCTCACAGACCAGCTCTTCTGTCCGCATTTTCTCACCTCTCAACATGGGCCATCAGACTAGTCATTCTTTAGAAGAGTAGCGCTTTGCACATCACTCCTGTGCAAAAGTACTTCTTATACCTGCCTCCCTGTTATCACAGGGCAAAGTCCCAGCTCCCTAACTCGGCATTCAAACCCTCTCTCCAGTTCCTCTTCCATCTCCAGCCTTACTTACCAACACATCCAACCCAGTGGCTCTTCCCAACACTCATTCTGCTTTTCCCCATCCCCTGATTTTCTCACAGCGTCCCTGTAGCTAAGCCCTCCTGCCCTTGGATGCTGCCTCAAAAGCCACTACTTCCATGGTCTCCAGCGGCTTCCATCCACTGAAAGCAGTTTCTAACTCTGCATTCCCTTGCCTTATGTGCACTGTCTTACACCATGCATCCCATTCTCCCTGTCTGCCCAGAAAGACATGTGTTGTCATGTAATATGCAGACACGCAAGTATGCACACAGCCCACTGTCCTTTGTCCCAGGGCCTTAGGTTCCTGTGAGCTGAGTCATATCTATTCCCCACCCCACCCCCACCATCTAACTGGAATGCAGCCTTTGGCTTCTCTTTGAGCCCTGCAAAGAATGCACTCACCCAAGCATTACTGAACTAAGGATAATTGACTGAGAGTATGTGGAGACTGGGAACAGCCACCAGCCCCAGACCCCACATGGCGAAGCCCTAACAGCCAATGTCATGGTGTTAGAAGGTGGGGCCCTAGGGAGGTGCTTAGTTGTGAGGGTACAGTCCCCACGATGGGATGTGTGCCTTATAAAGGACCCCACAGACCTCCCATGGCCCCAGTCTGCCACGCTAGGGCACAGCCTGATGGTGGGCTCTCACCAGACCCTGACCTTGATCCGGATTGATCTTGGACTTCCAGCCTCCAGAACTGGGAGAAAGACATTTTCAGTGTTTGCTTTTTAAATTGGGGTATAATCGACAGAGAACATTCTATTAGTTTCAGGTGTACAAGATAATATTTGTGTATATGGCACAAATGCAATCTTTGCGTGTCTTGCAAAATGGTCACCACAATAGATGTAATTAACATGCACCACCACACGCTTATACATTATTTTCTTATGATAAGAACTTTTAAGATCTACTCTCCTAGCAACTTTCAAGTATATAATACAGTATTATCAATGATAGTCACTCTGCTGTACATTACATCCCCGTGACTTAGTTCTCTCATAACTGGAAGTTTGGACCTTTTGCTCCCCTTCACCCATTTCTCTCAGCCCAATCCTGCAACCACCTACCTGCTCTCTGTAACTGTGGGCTTCTTCTTCTTCTTTTTTCTAATTCCACATATAAGTGAGGTCATACAGTATTTGTCTTTCTCTGACAGACTTATTTCATTTAGCATAATGCCCTCACGTTCCACTCGTGTTGTTGCAAATGGTATGATTTCATTCTTCTTTTCTGGCTGAATACCACTTCTTCTTTGTCCACTCATCTGGTGATGGACACTTAGGTTATTTCCATGTCTTGGCTGTTGTAAATAATGCTGCATGGGGGTCCAGATACCCTTTCAAGTAAACGTTTTCGTTTTCTTCGAAAATACCCAAGAGTAGAATTGCTGGATCATATGGTCATTCTATTTTTAATTTTTTGAAGAACCTCCATAGTGTTTCCTGGAGTGGCTGCAGTAGTTTGCATTCCCATCAACTGTGCCCAAGGGTTACCTTTTCTCCGCATCCTCGCCAACACTTGTGGTTTCATTTTTGGGGGGGTGGGGGGTTGCAAAAAGGTGATTTTTTGTTTCTTGTCTTTTTGATAATAGTCAGTCTGAGAGGTATGAGGTGATATCTTATTGTAGTTTTGATTTGCATTTCCCTGATAATGAGTGATGCTGAACATCTTTTCGCGTGTCTGCCAGCCATCTGGATATCTTCTTTGGAAAAACATCTATTCAGATCTTCTGCCCATTTTTTAACTGGATCCTTTGGTTTTTTGCCATTGGGTTGTTTGAGTTCTTTATATATTTTGGATATTAGCCCCTTAACAGATATATGATTTGCAAACATTTTCTCCCATTTAGTAGTTTGCTTTTTCATTTTGTTGATAGGGTCCTTCGTTGTGCAGACACTTTTTAGCTTGAGGTTGTCCCACTTGTTTAGTTTTGCCTTTGTTGCCTTCCATTTCTGTTGTTTCTGAGCTACCCAGTCTATGGTGCTTTGTGATGACAGCTGGAATGGACTAACAGTAACAAACAACTGGCATTCAGTAAGAGCTCATCATGTTTCCAGGCGTGTTTGAAGCACTTTGCACACATCAATCCACTTAATCATCACAGCTAACACAGTGAAGTAGATACTACTATCTACCTCTTTATAGATGTTGAAACAGAGAGGTTCATTAACTTGACCAAGATCACCCAGCTAATGAGTGGCAGAGATGGGATTTGAACCCTGGCAGTCTGATTCTAGAGCCCAAGCCCATGATTGCTTTGCAATAAATAATGACAACTCTACCATAGGAAATCCTGAATCCAGAGTAGATTCTGGTAAAGTGTCCTACATCAGGCGCTTTATTGAAGCTCGGTGAGTGGCATTTCCTTCACTCCCCACCTCCACCCTGACAGCAATTTTATCTGCCTTGGTGGTTCAAGAGTCTGCTGGGCTACAGCCTGTGTCACACTTGCTGGCCGTGGCAGACCCTGCAAAGATACTCCGGCTCAGCGTGGTGTTTGCTGATCCTGGTTTTACCATAGGACCCTGCTGGGTGGTGGCATTAGATAGGAGGCTTTCAGAGACAGAGCCGTGGTCTTTGTCATCCGTGCTTCTGTTGCTAGCTGCTCAGAGAAGTCTTCCCAGGGCATCCTCAGCCCAGCTTCCTTGCAGGGGCTGAGAAGGGCTGCTTCAGGCACTGAGGCCCGTGAGTCCCCGGGGAAGGCGTGTGCCCCCTTGCTACCACACCCACCAGCACCTGCCTCAGCCAGCTGCTTCTGAGGAGTGAGTGAAGCCCACCCGATGTGTCCCTCCAGGTTAGCCCACCCAGAATTCCAGAACCTTCTTGAACTACAGTATCCATGGCAACTGGGGCTGGATCTTCCAGCTTGCAAACCTGGGGCTTTCTCTGAGCTGGAAACAGGTCCCCAAGTCAGCGGCAACACATCCAGCTCTGGAAATGAGACAACCAAGAGACCCTGAATGAGAAGGAGCCCCGCACCCTGTCACTCACTGGCAATGGCATCATCTGGGAGAGAGAGAGGAGTATCTGTCCCAACTAGGGGTCATATCAGCAAACTCTCTGAACCTTACCAAGTTTCGTGGGACCTCGAGTGAGCTTTCTGCATCTCCAGTCTCAGATTCTCCCTCTGCCTGGAGAGCAAGAAGCTCTGAACCAGTGGCGCTCAGCCCCGGCCGCACATTAGAACCACATGGAACCTTTAAATGCTGTAGTGCCCGGGCCCCAGGCCCCCAGACTCCACCCGCTTGGCCCTGGGGCATCAAGGATGACTACTTTGGAAAGGTCCCAGGTGGTTTTGACTGAAGTCCAGGCCCAGGTGACCTCTGCCAAGGTGGAGGCCTCCTCGGCCAATGGGGAGCCCTAGCTGCGGCTTGCCAGGAGGTGTACTTGAATGCAGAAGGGACACAGGCTGTCTGCTTTCCTCATGTACTTTTGAGATGTGGAAGCAGTGAGAGTTGATGTACCAACAACCAACTAAGATGTGATTTGCTCTGTCCTTCCTCTTACATCTTCCTCCTGAAATCACACGGTACATTCCAGAGCTCCTCTCCTCTTTGTGACATCAGCCCTCTCTGGGGCCCATCATAGTTCATGCTGATGAGCTGAACCAGGCTCCAACCACTTGCAAAGACCTCACTGTGGGAAGAGATTGGCTGTTTTCATTTTTCCTTCTGAAGGTGGTGGGGGAGCTGATTATGAGAGTGGCTCAGGAGCAAAACTACCCAGGTCTGAACTCCAGCAATGCCACATTCTGAATGGGGGCCCCCTTGAGCAAGCCACTTGGCATGCCACGGTCCCATGTCTTCATCTGTGGGGGAGGGCCCACCTCCTAGGGTGGCTGTGAGGATTAACGAGGTATAGCACCCCTCACAGCACTCCATCTCTACCAGCAATCGTTACATGCGTATGACTTTATTATTCTTATGTCATTTCTTACAAGAGAGATAAACATTGGTGCTTATTGTTGGCGAAATCACAAAATTCTTTCTTTGCTTTGTTTTTGGTTGTGTGTTTCTTTGAAAAAAAAGACAGTTATACATTAAAATCCAAACATGGGGGCGCCTGGGTGGCTCAGTCAGTTAAGCATCTGCCTTCAACTCAGGTCATGATCCTAGCTAGGGTCCTGGGATGGACCTCCATGTTGGGGAGCCTGCTTCTCCCTCTGCCTGCCACTTCTCCTGATTGTGCTCTCTCTCTCTGTCAGATAAAATAAATAAAATCTTTAAAAATAAAATAAAATCCAAACATGAATGAAAATTAGAGAATCAGTTTGAAAGGCTTTTAATCAAGATAGCATCCTTCCAGGATAAGTGCCATTCATTTATTTATCAAATATTTTATTCATCAAGTATTTGTCAAGTACTTCTTATGTACCAGGCCCTGGGCTCCGTGCAGGAGCTCCAGCAGGGAATGACAGGGACACAACCATCCTCTCCACACAAAGCTAACAGGCAACTTAGATGGTACATAAATCCCTACATAAGAAATAAATCAATTCCAGTCATCGTAATTGCTATGAGGAGGAATGTGAGAGTCTCTAACAAGGGGAGTTGGGAAGGGGAAGCTTCCAGAGCAAGTACTGACTAAGTTAATGTCTGAAGGTTGAGCAGGAGGTCTCTGAGTGTTGAGGGGAGCAGCATTCCAGCAGAAGGAAGGGTGTGAGCTGAGCCCCGGGGCAGGAAAGAACCTGGCTACTCAGGGGACGGTGAAGAGTCCTGGGCAGGCCGAGGGCATGGGAGCAAGTGCTGGGAGAAGTGATCAGAGATGTGGACGCGAGCTGGTCATTTGGGCCCTGTGGGCCCGGTGGGAGCGTTTGCATTTGGAGCTGTGGTAGGAAGCTATTGGAGAGTTTTAAAGCAGGGATGTTTGTCCAGTATGGCTGCTGTTTGGAGAGAGATACCAGGCTTACAGGTGGGTGTGATAAAGGGAAGGACTAGCTAGGAAGCCCCAGGGTGTTGTGAGTGTCACCAAGAAGCTCAAAAGGCCAAATGAGAAAGCCATCACCTTCAGGGAGAATTGGGGTAGGAAGTGATGGTTGCGGAAGGAGGGAAGAGAAAGGAACCCACACTGTTGGACATGCTGGTGTGTGTGGGTCATCCGCAGTGTGCCATCTGAATTTTCAGACGAGTCATGAAGAGGGGCTCTAACCCTTTCTGTTACTGATGCCCGCATCCCTGCTGCAGGGAAAGGTGGTCATGCCAGGGAAACTCTCCTCTTTTGCTTCTTGCACTGGAGTTTTGGGGGTCTCCTGTCTCTGGGGGCTTCTTGGAGCTTTGTGATAACAGAAGTGAAAGTATGGTTTCTTCTTCTAATGCTGTCCTTTCATTATATGCTTCTCACTCTGGGCCCCAGAATCATTCTTCTCAGTCATCACTTGCGTCCTTCTGGTCCCTGGGCTCTGTGATGAATGACCAGCCACATGTCATTGTACTCTGAGCAGATTGCGCCACCTTGCCCTGGGCCCCTGCTTGGTCTGCAGTGATTTACAGATGTCATAGGCTGGATGTCTGCAGATGACCTGTGCAAACAGAGACCTGCAATTCTCAGTAATAAAATGCCTTCTGGGCTTGGGTGTGTGCTTCAAGACTCGAGGAGATGTGTTCTAGCTCTCAGTAGAAATCAAAGAACGGAAACCCTCCAGTTCCCCTGCACGACTAGCCTAGTGCTATTGTGTGTGTGTGTGTTTTTTTTTTTTTTAAGAAAGTTCACCTATATGTTTAGGTTATGCTATCCTATATGTTTTATTTTCTTTTAGGTAAATGTTAAAAATGCCTAGCTTCTGCAGTCTCAGGCGGGCTGATCAGGGCTGTGTGAATGAGGCCACATTCTCAGAGGCTCTCAGGGACTGGCTTTCATCCAGTTTTCCCTTTGTGTTGAAACTTCGGGGGCAGTAGGGTGGTCTGTGGGAGTCCTGACCTAAGATCGAGGCAGATCTGGATTTGAATACCAGGCTTGCCCACTTTCCAGCTGAGTGACTTTGAGCAAGTTACTTGGCATCTCAGAGCCCTCTGCAATGTGGCAATGAATACAGTAGATACAGGATTAGAGAATTACATTGAAAAAGAGTGTTGGGGGATATCTCCTGAGGAGACTTGGTGTAGGTGGTCTAGACATCCTGGGTTCACTCTTGTTCAGCCACACCCTTACCTAGGTCAGGCTAATTATTTTTTTTAAGATTTTATTTATTTGTTTTGACAAATAAACAAATAGAAAAAAGGTGCAGAGGAGGAGGGGCAGAGGCAGAGGGAGAGAGAGAGAATGTCAGCCAGACTCCCTGCTGAGCACAGAGCTTGACTGAGGGTTCAGTCCCACGACCCTGAGATCATGATCTGGGCTGAAATTGAGTGGGACACTTAACCGACTAAGCCACCCAGTTGGTCCTATGTTTGGGCTGATCTCACATGGAACAAGGGCTCCTTCCAACTTTGAAGAAGAAAAAGGCAGTTCTGGAACTGAACTCTTCTTGGTCTGTGCAGTAGACAGATTTAGGGCTTGATGCCACACCCCCCACCCCCCGAGGCTGCCTCTGCTCTCAGCAGCAGTGACTGGCTCCCTGAGAGCTCAGACCACCTTGTGCCCACCTCAGACATGGGCTCCCGTCCTCTAAGCAGAAAAGGGTCATCTGTGCATTTCTCTGAAGTCTCAGGCTCTGCTTTCAGGGGCACCCGAACCAAGACAGTTTTTGTGAACCTGCCCACTAGGGACGCCTGGGTGGCTCAGTCAGTCTGCCTTTGGCTCGGGTGGTGATCTCAGGGTCCTGGAATGGGGTCTCACATCGGGATCCTTGCTCAGTGGGAGCCTGCTTCTGCCTCTACTCTTCTGCCTGCTTGTGCTCTCTTTCTCTCTCTCTCTCTGACCAATAAATAAAACCTTAAAAAAAAAGATTATGAACATGCAGAATAATGGCTTTTGCCCTTGCGAGTCCACCGCTCTAAGGGTGACTCGGTTGTGTGTACTTGGGAGGGAGGGCAGGGCTGTGGCATGAAGGAGGCTAACCAAGCATTGGGGTTCCAGCTGGGCACAAACTTCTCGCCACACCTGTTGGGCAGGGGCTGAACTCCCGGGGCTCTGCTCTGCCCCCTTGTTGTTGATTGGCTCACAGCTGGCCAATCGGATTCTAGGATTTTTCACCAGAAACCATGAAAAATTCTTTCCAGTTGGGGTCCCCTAGTAACTTCAGAAGCTGTCAATGTGTCTGTTCCCTGACACAGTGAAGGAAGCCTGTGCAGAGCAAGAGAGAAACAAATATCAGCCAAGGTGAAACAGAAAGGGGGCGAGAGCTTCCCGGCAGTGCGTGGGTCATTGGCCACAAATGTGTGTGGAGCTTATTTACCCCTGGGGATGGCCGCTCATCCTTCCTTTCAGTTACGGGAGATATCTTTGCCATAAAGTCTCATTTTTGCCTAAGCCACTTCAATTTGGTTGCTTTCACAGACAGTCATATTGGAAACCAGATTGCACGCCAAATTGTATGCCAGACATCCTGGTATATCGCTGTAAAATATATGGTTCTGTGTACAGTGTATACTCAGCAGGTGAGTAAATTTGGCCCACAAAGAATGCTTAGGAAGAAAAGGAAAAGGAATGAACATGGATTGAACATCTAGAATGTTCATGGCACTGAACTCACTATTTTGCAAACATTTGCCTAATATGAGAGAAGTGAGTCCAGTACAAGACTAGCAATAGAACACCTCACCTTACTTATTAAGGAGATAGAGCTACATGACCTCAAGGCTGGTCTGTCATTTCACTGATAACCATCAACCTCTCAGCAGCTTTCCTTCTTTTAGATCCACTGTCTTCAGCTTATTTGTGTTTATTCCTGGTGATTACTGCCTCATGGTCACAAGGGGGCTGCTGTAGCATCAGACTTCACATCTGTGTCCCAAGATGAAAGGAAGAGGAAAACCTTTCCCAGATGCCTCTGGCCAACTTTGCTTTGTATTACATTGGCTAGATTTGCCCCCAAAATATATCCCATGATCATTCCTATTTAAAGGCCCATTTTCACCTTTCCAACCTCTGGGCCAGGAAGTGACAAGGGGGAAAAGGAGAGGGAATAGCTTTGGATTGGGCAACAACTTGTGTCTTTCCATAACTGAGCACATATAATGGATTGAGGAAAGTGCTGTGTCTGGAAATGGTAGGAACTGGATATGAGTGGAACTTGGAGTACGTGAGCTGGGTTGGGAAAAATGAAGTGGACAGTCAAGATGAAGGAGGGCCTGATGTGGTGGTGGGAGCCATTGAAAGGTCTTAAGCCTGGTGGAGGAATGTCAGGATGAAATTTACATCCTAAAAAGACCACTCCTGCTATTACCTGGAGACTGGTTTGGAGAGAAATTGGACTGGAAGGAGGTGAGAGGTGTTTGCAGTGCCCATCCTATGAATTCAAGATAACATATGCAGCATGGAATTTAGAATAACTCTGCACCATTCTGTGCAACTTATTGGATCAAGGAAGTGGCCAGACAAATAAGACTAGATTAATACTTACAAGAAATACAGGAAAATACGTCCTCATGGGGAAATAGGCCATGATATGGCACCTACCTCTCATGTTTAATCTGCTAGAGATGGCTTTTCTCTGCATTTTTGTGTGCATGGAAAATTCCAGGCCGCACTGGGTTACTGACTCATGTTAAAGCAAGCTCAAGGGTACATCCAAGAGACAGTGAGTACAAATTGCTTGAACACTATAGAATAGGACATCAGACTCCTTAAGTAGTTCTAACAAGTGAAAAACGAAGATCACCATTGTGCGTATTCTTTCAGAGATCTGCCGGCTTTGTAAGAGGCCATCATATGCCTATATACCTACTGAAAAATTCAACTTACAAAAATTAACTGCAGTTAAGAAGAAAACATTAAAAACCACGGACACCAACTCACTTAAAATTTTGGCACATGTCCCTTTTCATCCCTATGGGTAGGTTTCCCTACACTATTCATCATCATAATCAATATACAATCTTTTATATCGCTTTTTCATCTCATCTCGTCTCATCTTATAGAGACTTCCCTCCTGCTAACAGTCTACATAAACTTCCCTTTCCATGGTTTATATAACACAAAATGCTCTCAATCCCTCTCATTACACATTTGAGTGGCTTTCCTTTTTTTGTCATAAATACCATGGTAATTATCATTGTGTACAAATTTTAGTCTTCATAGAAGACAATTTCCTGGAGATGGAGTCTCAGAAATGGTATTATGTCTCAAAGGGAACAAGCATTTTTAAACCCACTGGTACTTCTCACCAATTCAGAAATCCATGCTTATAATAAAAGTTAAAGACAGTGTGTAAGAAAGCCCTGTCTTCTGGACTCTCTCCCTCGGCAGGCTGTGGGTTTGGTCATTACGTCTGTGGACGATTTATTGCCTTATTTCTAAATGGGATCGATAGACCCAGGAGCCCCAGTGTAATGAGATTCAGTGGGGCCTCCGTTCATGAACCCATCCGTCGATTAGACCAGAATGTTAAGAACAGTAAAAGTGAAAATGGCTCCAATGAATCTTGATATTGAAACACAGATTAGGGCATTTTGGGGGAAAAAAAGGCATTTTATCTTTATCCATACTTTCTGTATTCTATATGATTAGGAACTCATGGAAACTGAATAGAGACTCATCAGTTTCCTAGTATATGCTCTTCCTGCATTACCCACGAGCAGGCTGACCCTTACTACCCTTACTCAAAATTTATTTCAAGATTAACTGGTACATGTCTGCCATGTTCCGGGAACTGTGCCAAGCTCTGGGGACGAGGCCATCTTCAAGAAGCTGCAGTCTGGAGTCTCCATCATTTGCCGAAGTTCAGAAGCTAGCTCTACCCTTTGCTGAGGCCTCTGAGCACTGCCCTGTTCACACTAGTGAAGGGGGTGTTAGCACCCTCGCGCTCACAACGAGGAAACAGAGAGATTAACTAACGTGCCCAGGGTCGCAAAGGTAGGAAGTGATGAAGCCGTGCCCTTTGTCATCATTTCTCTTTATAAAAAGACAGAGGCAGGACTCAGAAAGCAATTTGAAGAAACTGCTTCAAATGCTTTTCACACCGATTCTGGCCTGTTCTACCCGCAAACTTGAATCCCCTGCAGTTATAAACATATTCTGCTTAGTCTACTATTGCTTTTGCAGAATTGCAATCCTTCCCTCATTCATTTACGTGTGCATCTAGTCTCCCCTCCCCCCCGCCCAGCACACACAGAGGTGAGCTGGAGATGGCACCTTCTGGCTCATGAGAGCTGATAATAAGCATTGCTTATTATCTTCAGTGACATCAGCCATGGTTGGGGTATTTATACCGCAGAAATTGGCACATGCCAAAAAATCAGGCCTTCCCCCTCCCCCCCACCTGAGCCCCAGTTATTGACATTTACCAGCTCCACACCGTGGTTGTCATTCTCTGGACACTTCTTCAGGGGCTCCATGCATTTCTAGCAAGTCTTATTTTAACTGCATTCATGGAGGAATTTCTGCAATATTATGATTTATAATAAAGAATATCTTATCCCACTGTTCCTGGCAGAAAATCCCACACATTCAGAAAGCACAGAGGGGGAAGAAACTCATCAGCTCTGGTGAAACATCTGTTACAGAAATAGGGACATGGTGCTACTTGCAAGTTCATGAAGGAGTCATCCCTGCCCCCAAATGTGAGCAGCTTGACGGCAGGGATTCCAACCCTATTTCACCTGAACACCAAAACAGCTTCCTGCCCAGCTCTGGAGGATTTGGGGGGTGGTGGTGGTGGTGGTGGTGGTGGTGGTTGATGTTGTTGTTGTTGTTCTTCTTCTTCTCTCATTGTGTTGTTAGTCACCATACATTACTTCATTAGTTTTTGATGCAGTGTTCCAAGATTCATTGTTTATGTACAACACCCGGTGCTCCATGCAATCCGTGCCCTCCTTCATACAGGACCTGGGCTCTTGAATGCTGGCAGGGGTGAGGCCAAGAGGGCACTGGTTGGAGGACTGGGGAGCTATCCCAAGCTCCGCTTATCCAGCTGGGTGATTACTGAGGGCCACAGTCTCTCTGGGGATCTGTCTTCTCAACTAATTCTATGAGGACTTATTTTAGATGGCTGCTTCGGAATAACTAATATTCTAATTAAAACACTGTGATTCACACCAAACCTGTTTATAGCATAATGTGGATTGCAAACAGACATCATTTAAAATATAAAAATTAGTGGGCAGATGGAGCCCACTGAATAGATTCGTGGGTTTTGAAGGCTATTGTTTGGAACACACTTATACACACGCAATCATGAATTTTGCATTTGATTGCATTTACCTGAAAGAAAATGCTGAATATTCCCTGAGGAAATATGTTGGAACTAGGCTGCATTCAATGAGAATCACATTAAGTTGATCCAGGTTTAATCTGTCCTTTGTCAGCAACCCCCTTCAGAGGCTGTTTCTCCTCTGTTTGGGGTCGTTTTCATACGCGTTTTTCTGGGGGTCCTGGAGCCTGATGGGTTGCCTTTAAAAATCCCAGCTGCAACACTCACTGGCTGTGGGACATTGGGGAAATTTCTTGCTAAGCTTCAGTATCCTCTTCTGCAAACAGGGGAAATGATAAATATGCGTGATGGGGAGTCTGAGGATTCAGTGTGACCAAACCCGTCAAGCGCTCAGGACAGCGGCTGATACACAGCAGGTGTGGCCCTGGATTGCCATTCCTATAATTCTTAGATTATCAGATTCCGTCCCTGCTGATTCTCCCACTTAGAGCACTAGGTCTCTCAGGACAGGTGCTCCTGTGTAACCCTCCTCACCTGCATTTACCCAGGTTCTCCTTCTCAGGGTCCTGATTGCCCCATGGAGACTGCTGGTCTTTCTGTTCTGTCCTATAAGCTCCTGACAGCACAGACCTTTTGTTGGTGCAAATCCTGAGCACGCAGCCCGGTGTCCAGCATGCAGGGAGCCAAGCATCTGCTTTACTGACTGAGCTGGACTTCATGTTCAGATGAGGGACACATGAAAACGGAAGCTACTTCTGGCTCGGGCACTGCTCCTGATAAAGTGTTGATGGAAAGAAGGCCATAACTTCCAAACACCAAGAAGAGAATAAAAATGAAGAGAAAACCCACTGAACACATCCCTCCATGCCAGGAGCACTTGCCATCCAGCACGGACTTGCTCATTCTAATCCTAGACACCTGGCATGGCTATGTGACCACGGCAAGCATGCTCAGTGTGCAAGGACTTCACGTGGCCGCTGTGAGGAGGAAGGGCTTAAATTTCAAGGGATGAGATGAGAGAGGTGGGTGGGGCTGCACACTTCAGGGTCCTGGGAGTCTTGCTAAGGAATTTGGCTTTATTCTAAGACCAGAGAAAAGGGGTGGAGGCCAGGGAGTGATCCACTCAGCTTTCCAGTAATTCTGGCTGTTGTGTGGATTGGAGTGGGCCCCACCTGGAAGCAGGGAGCCCAGTTAGGAAGCTGTCCCAGTGGTCCAGGTCATAGATGGTGGTGGTCTGGCTGGGATCACGGCAGTGTAGAGGAAGGAGAAAATGGAGCAGAGAATACCAGTTCTGTACTTTCTGGGCATTTTTAGTCTATGAAGTAGGTCAGGTCGGCACCGCTTTGATTTACACATCAGAGTGAGAGCAAGGGCGATGATGAAGCGGTCCCCAAGTATGACCTTCTTATCTCCCTTCTGCATCTCTACAGAAAGCTGCTTGACCTTGGGGGTTAAGTGAATGATGTCAAGGACAGTCACATCTGTGTAAGTCCCTCCTGTCAGAGCGCCTTCTCTCATAGAGGAGAACTTGTCTTCACAAAGGTCTGAAACTAAGTAGGGCATGGACTAGTGTCCCCATTTTTGCCCTCATTTTCTGATACCCAAGGGCTTCCCCCCTCCCCATCATGTGGTTATCTCCCTGCCTGGATCTCCACTGTTATCTGCTCATGCATTTGCTTCCCCCACTGGGCCAGGAAGGGAGGCCGGAGCTGAGATCTCACCAAGTCCCTGGGGCTTGTGAACACCTGCTGTGGTTATATAGAAACATCAAGTCACATGGTGGGAAGGGACCTTATGGTCTGCTGGATTTTCCTCCAAATGCTGGAGTCCTGTTCAATATTCCCTATATCCCCCCATATGTCTGGCATATAGGAGGTACTTGATAATGAGTAAAAGAGTAATGAATGAACAAATGAATGAGTGAGTGAGTGAATGAACGACTGAGTGAATGAATGAGTTAATAAATTAATGAATGAGTGAGTGAATGAGTTATGAATGAGTAAGTGATTGGATGAATGAATGAATGAATCAATGAATCAATGAGTGAAAGACTGAATAGTTAGCTCTCCTCGTTAGGAAGTTCTTTACCTTAGGGTGAAACGTGCCTCCGGCTAACCACCACTTCCGGAGTCCACTCACTGACAGGGCAAGGATACACAGGATCACACTCTCCTCCCCATGGTGGCTTCTCACATAGCAGAGCCACAGTGACCTGCTGTCTGTTCCTCAAACACGCCAACTTGGTCCTGCCAAGTGTGTTCTAACCTTAAGCCTTTGGCATGACTGCCCTTTCTGCCCTGGACACCTGACTCACATTTCTTTTCATGACTGGGTATTCCTTGTCATTTCAATCTTAGCTTAAATATCGCTTCCTAAGAAAAGCCATTTCTAACCACTCTGTCTAGAGTGACCTCCCCTGTCCCTTCCCCTCTTTATCTCTCTGTGCGGACTCCTGGGTGATTGCTCCGGATTGGTCTTCCAGTTCACAAACTTTCTTCCTCTGTGCTTATCCTGCCTGTTGAGGTCTTCTATCACTTACACCAGTTTTTATTCATAGAATATATCTGTGAATATTATAAACATTCTTATTTTAATGCTCCTTAAAAAAATGAAGTCATTTTTAGAGTCCTTGTTGCACATGATCCCCCCAGAGATTTGCTTGTTGTATCTGCTAGCCATCTCTCAGTAGTTGAGTATCTTTGTATTGTTATGTTTTAAATGTAACTTTAACAGAAATTATCTGTTACATGAGTGACCCACATGAGTTACAGAGATGATTCTAGGGTGTTTATTAATCCTAAAAGAATTATTACATTAATTTCTTGATAAATGCAAGATCAGTGCAAGGATTTGGGTACCAATTTAGTGCATGATATAGGCAAGAGATGATGATTTCTTATGTTTTGTATCACTCACCTGATTCCAGTAAAGAAGACTTTACACTGAAAGACTCATGCAGAAGCATCACCTAGTGCAGGAGTCCCCAGATGGTTGGTACTTAATGAATGAACTCAATGCATAAAAATCACCCAGCTTAATGCATGAGCACAGAACTCACTGGACACAGATTTCTGAGATTGTCTCCTGGATACCGATTCCTTAAGTCTGGTGTTGAGCCCAGGAATCTGAATTCCTATAAAGTTCTTCCAGTGATTCTGATGTACAGTGAAGTTTGGGTACCAGTAGTCCTATAAGTTTTGAGGATTGGAATTGGAATTAATTTTGTCTTCGTTCCTTCAAATGAAAAGATTTAGAGCAGCTTCTAAGATATATATGAATCTGTTTTGAACAGCAGACAAAAAACATCTGCACATATTGTAGCTGTGTCTGTGAGCTATGTGCAACCTGTCCTCATCTGTCTCTGGAGACCATGGGCATTGCTCCAAAGCCCACCTCAGTGAAATCAATTATGGGGTAATTATGGAACTGCAAAGTGGTGCTACTCTCTTATGGGCTTTACTGTTTTTGGGGTCCCCTTCTGCAAAACTTCAGGTTGCCCAATGCATGTATTGACTGGAAGCCGCCTTTGCTTCCTAGATTACCCTCTGTCTGGGCAATGAAACCTTCTCTTGGCAAGCTGATGTCCCTTCCTGAGCCGTGTTCTCTTACACCTCTAGGCTTCTGCCCAAGCTGTTTCCTCTGCCCAGAAAACTCAAGTGCATCTCTAAGACTCCATTTAATTATCACAGTCTCCAGGCAGTCTTGTTCCTCTGCCTCCTCCATTTCCTTCCTTCCTTTTATCCTTTATTGATTGAGCCATGTGCCAGCATTGCACTGGAGCTCTCCAACTTTCCTCCATCCTAGCACCTGCCACACGGCAGACCTTCCCAGTCTTATCACCCACCAAGCCATCCTCCCTTCTCTGCTCTCTCCACATTGGGTTCTTGTGCTTCCTCTCCCTCTCCACAGGACCTTTGCACGAGCTATATACTTCTCCTCCCCCCCACACTCCTGCTCTTCCCATCTTGACTGTTTGTCCTGCTCCCCTGCAGTTGTCTCTCTCTGTCTTCCTTCTTCACTTCTGCCCTTTTGTGATTCCTAGATTACCCTCTGTCTCCTCAACCACACTATAACCTCATAAGGGCAAGCCATGTAACCTCAGTGCCTAGGACTGAGCCCGACATATAGCAGGTGCCCATTGTTGAGCAGGTGAATGAAGACAGACTCGAGAACCTCAGTCTCTCTCCTTTGGATCAGTTCTTAACCTTCTTTTGGTCATTGGCCTCTTTGAGAGTCTCGAAAGCTAGAAACCTTCTCTGCACAAATGCACGGGAATGCCTCTTCTATATTATTTCAAAATTGAAAACCACCTCCAATAAAGAGGCCATTGTCTGTTAATTCCAAGTGAAGATTCTTTTCTTGAGAAAGCAGCTGGTGAATTACATATAGATCTCATGATTTAAGCCCACCACTTTTAGAGATGGAAATGGGCCTCCCAGCATCTTAAAGGCTTGTGCATTCAATATAGGTGCTGCGCTGGCTGGTATGTCCCCTTTAAAAGCTCATCTCTCTGCCTTTGTTGTTGCAGGAAAGAAGACAGCACAGAGGCAGACCATCAAGCTGGGAAATATTTATATCCTCCCCGACTGACCAGCAGAGCAGTGGCTGCCCCAGGATTTGCCGTCTCTTTCAGGGAGCTGAGTTACAAGCCAAAGGACTCTCTTCCTATTCCAAGTCATTCATGGGACTATCTCTCTTTTGTTAATACCAACCGGGGGGCCAAAGGATGGCTCTCGACTCTCAGAAGACTGTATGTATTGGCACAGGGTGGTGGAAGGATCCTGGGGTCTGGTGTCCGAAGGTCTTGGCTGGGTTTGCCACTCTTAAGCTGTGTCACCTCGCCCAGATTTCTACACACTTTCATTTCTTTATTGGTTTGAGGGTCTTGACACCTACTTGACCGTTTTTTTTTTTCCCTGATGACCAAATGACCTAATGGCTATGAACGTGTTCTGAACACTGTAGGATGCTTCCCATATATCAGAGATCATTGTTGTCTGTACCAATGAGTCTATTTTCTCCCATTCATGTCACTGATGGTTGCTCAGGAACACGCTCTGCCGTAGCCACACACTACATGTACAGCTCCGTGTGGCTGCCACCTAAGATAGGTGATGTGGTAACATGGCAATGTGCTGGTTTAAAAGAAAACCTTAGTAGTCATCGTGATATTACAGAACTCCTACAGAAGCCTGGGCTTAAGTGGAGGTTCTAACCTGTATGAAAAATTGTATGTTTGTGAGCACTTCCCTAGGAAGAGGGGCCTTGGATTTCATTAGGTTCTCAAGTGAGATGACACTGGAACCCCCTAAGGCCAAGCACCCCTAGTCTATGTGTAAAGGACTGCATTGGGGAACCCAGAGATCCAGCTCTGCCTCTAACCACCCGCTGACTCTGAGGTCTCGGTTCCTGGTCTGTAAAATGGGTACAAACACATGCCTTCCATAACCATCACAGCCTGACAGCTGCTGAGTCTGTCACCCTCTACCCCCACGTGTATCCCCCATCAGAGAGGAGACAGTTCCTGCAGCAGTGAGCACTTGCTGGGGCCCTACTCGGTGGCAAGCACTGGCTGTCTGGAAGGTCCCATACCCCGTCTTCTTGCTTCCTGAGTAAGCGGAGCATTCTTCTAGCCTAACCGTTTATCACTGCAGGCAACTCTATCCATGGGTTGTCCTCCCAAATAACCACAGCACCCCCAAACGCTCAAAGCCCTGCAGCCCTGCTCAGCTTATTTTGCCAGGCAATTAATTAGAGAGCATCGTGGCCTTGCCACTGTGTGCAGGCTGAGGGATTTGCTTTCCCTGCAAACACGCCCCTGGAAATCGCAGGACAGTGAGGCTCTCTTTCTCAGGCAGGCAGGCAGGTAACAGGGACACTGAAATCTAGGTATCCCCCAGGAAGTCAGAGTGAAAAGCAGGCTGCAGCGTGGTATCATCTCAGTGAGCCAAATTCGTTCCCTCCATGTTGCTGTTAGCAGATGTTGGCAGCAGTGAGACAGGCTGGTGGACAGGATCTGGCCCCAAATTCTTTGACCTTAGCAGAACCTGGGCTGGCTCAATGAGGGGTCAGCCGTAGGCAGACCCCACGGCCAACGGAGCAGATCTCTTTGTCTGCGGCAGGCACTCGGGCAGCCCTTGGGTCAGATCTGCCTCACAAATCCTTCTCGTTTGGCTTAGGTTTGTTTTTTAAAAATGGTGGTAAAAGACATACACTGTAAAATTTACCATCTTAACCATTTTTAAGTGCCCAGCTGAGTACATTCCCGTGCTGGGCAACCCTCACCGCCATCCATTTCCAGAACGTCTCCACTTTCCCAAACTGAAACTCTGTCCCTATCAAACACTAGCCCCCCCCCATTCTCCCCCACCTCAGTCCTCAGCCCCTGGTGACCCCCATCGCACTTTTGATCTTGATGAATATGACTCTGGTCCAGGAGCTTCATATAAGTGGAGTCAGACAAGATTTTTCCTTTGGGGACTGGTTTGTTTCACTCAGCGTAACACTGTCAAGGTTCGTCCATGTTGTAGCCGGTGTCAGAATGCCTCTCCTGTTTAAGGCTGAATAATTTTCCAGTGGATGGACAGATCTCCCTGTCGACAGACATTTGGGTGGCCTCCACTTGTTGGCTAATGTGAACAATACTGCTAGAAACATGTGGGTAACAATACCCGCCCGTGTTGTATTTAATACTGGAATTAGCAAATGACATTTGCAAACAAGATTTCTCATAAAAATCAGAATTTCTGGCTTCTCTTGGAAGAAGAGTGGATCTGGCTATTCAAGGCTTCTATCTTCATGGTCACACTCAGAGATGAATGAGGCTGGCACACTCCATCCCCAGCTGACAGGCACACCCAGCCTGGTGGGCTTCCGGCACCCACTCCCCCCACTGTCTACTCCGCTGACCCTCTAACCTGTTGGGTCTACCCAGCACTCTCAGGGAATGGCTAAACATAGAGACCCAGAGAGGCACTGCAGCCTGGGCCTGTGGTCTTACAGGTGGGGATGGTGAGTGACTTGCTGTCATCTGGGAAAGTCCTGCACCGGTTGGAGTTCCAGCTCTGTTGCTAGCCTACCCCAGTGACCTTCACCTTTCTGGACCTGTTTCCTCCTTTGGAAGAAAATGGAAGATAATGCACCTTCTCCAGCAGCTGTGCAGAATTGTCAAGACAGAAGAAGAAGGCGTGTGATGACTGGAACGTGGAGGGGTGTTATTAATAGCACAGGCCGGGTCTGGCAACCTAGAGTTTGGGAGTCCATTTCTACATCTGCAAAATTGGAAAAGGGACGATGCCTCCTGATGGGATTATTCTGAGGACCCACTAAAACAGGGGAGGCAGAGCATCCAGCAGAGGTTTGCCACTCAGCAGGTGCATGACACCTGTTACTTTGTAACAAGACAAGGCTACGTTGGAGCGCTCCAGATCTCCCTTGGCAGCAGAGCCCAATCCAGCAAGAGACGGGACATCCTGGTGTTATGGGGTCAGTCTGGCTGCAGTCTGCCAACCGGATTTCAAAGCTCACTACCTTTTATCTGCTGGGACTCTCCACTATCCTTGCCAGCACAAGGGGAAAGACAAGTGTCAGGTGCCTGGCACGTACTAGACACTCAACAAAATTTAATTCCTCTCCTCCCCTTCCCAAGCAGAAGTTTGCCTCTGAGGTTAAAATGATGGCATGCTTTCCAAATTAATGTTAGGAGAAGAAGGAGGAGGAGGAAGGGGAGGAGGAGGAAGAGGAGGAGGCCAAGAGGAGGAGGAAAAAATCGTAATTTCTAGCCTCCCACTGGAGTGCTTCAGGGCTCACATGTTGGGGTTGAGGCTTGTCATTCACTGGGATTTATCTATTTATCCAGCCAGCAAGCTTTTATTGAGCACCACTAAATGCCAAGCACCACTATGAGCCAGCCTGGGGTTAAAGGATAGAACAAAATAGACCAAATCCTCATTCTCTGGGGTCAGTTTATATCCATCAATGGGTCAGTGGTTTGATAAATGCTCAGTAAGTGCCAGTTTTGAGCTGGCTTTATGTGGGCTTCACCTTCAAGGCCCGTCTCTGTTGCTGGCTGGGGCCCACCTCCATATCTGGGCCCTGCCTGCTCCTCTAGCAGCCCCAGAGGCCATGCTCATCCTGGGCCCTTGATCACCCACCGCTGGTCGTTCTGCCTACTTGCCTTGCTTCATTGCATCCATCCTTTCCGGATTCCCCGAGGGAACTCTCTGACCCACTCTGGGAACATTGAGGCACGCCCAGGGGAGCAGTCCATCCCACTGCCCACAGGAGATCCATAGAGGCCAGGTGTAGACCCTGGCAATGCCCTGCCTCTTTACCTTTACGCTTTGAGTGAAATGGAAATATGACCAGAAAAAGAACTTTGCAAACTCTAAGCTCTCCATAAATATAAGGATTTGACTTTCATATGCTCAAGAGATGGGAGAAACCACCTGGTATAGGAGAAAGAGATAAGGGCTTAAACCAGAATCACTGGACTGGAGTCCAGCTTCTGCAACTTCTTAGCTCCAAGACCATGAGAAAGTCAATTCTGCTCCCCAGTTTACTTACCTGTCCAATGGGATAATAAAATTCCTGGCTCGGCACCTGCTGTGAGCATTAACAGGTAAAGGAAATGGGAAAGCACCTTGCAGATTTCAGTGTTGTGCATATGCTTGATTGGTACCCTTAATTCAGTGCATATCTATTATGCACCTATTGTGTGCTGTTATGAACAAGGTGGCCTGTCTTATGACAACTTGGAAAAAGGTCCCCAGGCTAAGAAAGAAAAGAATTGCTTGTCAGATGGTTGTACTGTGCATTCATAGATTATGATTAGCAACAGCCAGGGGGTTGGCATGGCAACGTTTCCCCACAAACTGCTAGGCAGTGTTCTTAAAATAGGTTCACCAGAGGTGTGGCCACAGTGGAGACATGCAGCGACGGTGTGGTCTGATGGCTCTGCAGTCCAATGTAGGCTGCACAGCTACCTGTATGCTCAGAGTGTCCATGACACTCCCCTTCCCAAGCAGACCAGCGGCACAGTAATTAGATCAGGAAGCAACCATTGTGGGAACTGAAGACTTACTTTGGTGTAAATACTGTTGGCTTTCCCCCATCTCACAAGTTAGTGAGGAAACTGCAGCCCAGAGGGGTTAAGTGTCATACCCATGGTCACGGTCACTTGATTGCTGATGTGACTGACTCTGGTTCTGACATCTTTATGGAGGGTTCTCCAACCACGCTATGATGTACACTTTTCGGATTTGGAATTCTAGATGGGGGTCTGATGCAATTCTTTTCCTAATGGGTTACAATCCATATGGCATCACTTAGCAACATGTATTTGGTCAAGGAATTCTTTCCTTTTGTGTAGAATCCATGCCCATGTTTCTCTCTGGGGAACCGTTGATTCCCAAGATGTCAGGAAAGCTCTCCTACTTCTTGGTCAGACTGAGATGATTGTGGTTTAAGTCCTTCCCTACACAGTCTTCCCTAACCTAGTTTCCCAGTGTGAAAATCAAGTAGCAGAGCTGATCAAAAGTTGATGAGCTGCTTTGCTGCTTTGCAAGGAGATTATCGCGTGAGTTGGTAACCCCTCATTGCAGAGGACGAGGAAGCCAAATCCTTTAAAAGATTATTTCCTTTTCTCTATTTGTGTTACTCAGCAATTTACTGGTAAATTTTATAAACTTGAGAAGGGCTTTTTTTTCTTTCTTTTTTAACCTTCAGGCTGGTGAGCTGCTTTTGAGAGATTCACAACTCTTGTTTAATTCCAGGGTGAAATTCCAGGACTGGAATGTGAAACTTTTTGAACCCTGTCAACTTCTGAGAATAGGGTGCTAGACATTTGTGACATATTTTAGGTATTTAACCTTTCTTTCTCCATGCAGACAGTGCCTTGCAGTAGAATGGGCTCTGGGCTGGGAGCAGGGAGGGTGGGGGAGGGTTGGCTGTAGCATGGGATCTGCCACTGCCCCCACACCAGGCTGCTTGTAGGCTATAACGATTGCACTAGGTAGTGAGAATTTTTTATCACTGCATGTTGGACTCACCTGCAGAGCTCTTTAAAACTAAATGCACAGGCCCCTCTCTGGTCATGAAATCAGCCTGTCTTGGGTGGGGTCCAGGCAGGGATCTTTAAAAAGGCCCCTAGTGATTCTAATGGGTTGTCCGGGGAAAAGTATCAGACCATCCCTTTCAGTTCTCCCATTGCCCCCGTGTTAATTAAATTCCGAGATGCTCCTGGAGATGTCTTCTGTGTTAGATTTATATTTATTTTTGCTCCTCACTAGGAAAGAAATGTGTACTCAGAGTTGATAGGAAGAAACCTCTCATCTCTGAGGTATTTTTGACCATGAGTTGGCTTTGTAACTTCACCTTCAGAGGCCCTTTTAAGCAGTTAATGATCCTTTGGAAAAGAGATGCGTGGCACTGTAGTATTCAGCTTCACTGAGGCAGAATCTAAAGTTGAGCTCAGAGTGGCTGATGGCAGCACACTTACAGGGAAGCTCAGGTAGCCCACTTGGGTCATGCCCTAGGCACTGAAAATGAAACTCGTGTGTGTAGTTGCTTGCATCCTAAAATCTTCCAGAAGTAGATATTCCTAATTCTCTACTATATATAGATTTATCAGTTGTGTAAGCAAATAGAAGCTCATTTCTATTCAGCATTTGTGCCCATGACCAACTGTGTTTCAACTTGGCTTTGAAATAAATTCTTTGGGAATTCTTGATGCCTTAAGGAGGTAGAAAAGAAAGACTCCTGGGATTTGGTCATGTATTTAGTCCTCTTCCCTGTTTTAGAATAATTTCTAGAAAAAGATAGTACATGTCTTGGACCAGAACCTGTTTTTAAGAAGTCGGTAGGCTTAGGATGGAAGGATTGCATTTTCTTTATCCCATTTGATCTTCCCTAAATCCTACTTTGGTTTCAACGTATAGCCCCCCCCAAATCTGATTTCGGCATCCACAGCACAAATGTGTTACACAGAGTCACAGAAAGACTAATAGGAGAGTTGATTCGATCAAAGTAGGGTTTGCTCCAACACCATATATATTTTTTTTGTCTTTGAAGAGTATCACCAGGCTACGTCCAAAGGTGGATTGATGATACCTTTATATGATGGTAGAACAAAGGAAGAGAATGACAAATGAATGGGATTATTAAAAATGCCTGACAACTTGATGTCAACTCTGTATCAATGTTTTCTTGTTTAAGGTAAACTAATATAACACAGTGTTTGTGAATATGATATCAAAAGTGATGGGGAGGTCACATATGTATGCAGTGATGTTAGAACTCTTAACTTAGACTTTTCACTGAGGAGAAGACAGATTTGTCTCTGATAGAGATCAAAGAATGAGTTATGGGCCAGGCACACTGGGCTTGGACGGTCACTCTGACACCAACTGGTTGTGCAAGCTTGGACAGTGTACTTACCTCTCTAAATCCCGATGTCTCCCATGAAAACGACAGGGATGAGATAGCACGTGTCTTCTAAAGCATCTGCGCGTGTTAGTGCTCTGTCGATGCTGGGCATCTTTCCTCATCTCTTTGAAAATGCCTAGATGCATTTCAGGGTGATGGCTGGGCTTGTGCCACCAGTCTGAGTTGGGTGACTCGTTGGTCTCCCAAAGTTCACGTTTGCACAACCAACTTTTGATGATGAAGTAGAGAAAGGATCTGGATGTCATTGGTAAAGATAATGAATAAGGTTTGTGAAATCATGTCAGCAGAACGCCCCTGGTCCCCTCAGTCTTTCAGGTTGACTCCTGAGAGGGTATCATGGGAAAGCCATGAAGCACAGACAATACTTTGGAAATTACATATTTTCCCATTGGGTCCCAGATGTATAATACTTGTACATTTTGCTATTGCTTGAACATTAAAGGAATTTTATATTATACATGGCCATTAAATAAACACAAGGGCCAGAATTTTGACAGAGTTCTGCCCCTCCCCGCAGTTAGAAGCATGGGTTCCCATAAGAGTGATCTGGCAAGAGGAGTGGAGCCCCCTTCCTCTTGGATGCTTTTCAGCAGGACCTTCCCTTGGGTCCTTGGGCAGTGGCTCTCCCCCAGCTCCTGCTTTCAATGAATGAGCAGAGTTCTCAGTTCCTGGAGATGCTTGTCGGGTCCTGATCAGTTGTGAATCAGGCTTAAAACTCCCTTCTGGGTTTTCAAGATTTGTAACAATTGCTCAATCTTGTGTAAACTAGGCTGACATTTTCTCTTGTTACCAAGATGTATTTTTCTATGTTCATTAAATGTATAATTTGTGTAATTTTGTACATTAAAATGTATGCTTTTTCACAATTAAAGTTTTTTTTTTCCTTTTCAATGTCTAATTTACTGATGGTTCATTACAGAGAGTTGTAGACTTTGACACCATATAAAAAGTCAATGAATCCAAGAGTCTTGATTTTGGGTGGGGAATAGTGGGGAATAGTGACCTTCTCAGAAGTCAGGTCTATTTTGCACAAATAATGAAATGACTTCCTTTTTGTTCCTTTATATGAACATATTAGTTTACTGTCATTGCAACAAGTTACCACTAAGCTTGGGGCTCAAAACAACACACGTTTATCATCTTACAGCTCTGGAAATTAGAAATCTGCATTGGGTCTCATGGGGCTAAAATCAAGGTCTCAGCAGGACTGTGTTCTTTTGGGAAGCTCTGGGGAGAATTTGTTTCCCTGGCCTTTCCAGCTCTTAGATGCTGCCTGTGTTCTTTGGCGTATGCTCTCTTCCTCCATCTTGAAAGCCAACAGTGCAGCATCTTCGAATCTCTCTCTGACTGTGATGCCTGCTTCTGTTGTCACATCTTCTCTGATTCTGATCCTCCTTCCTCCCTCTTTTACTTATAAGGATGCTTGTGATTACTTTAGGCCAAACTCGATAATCTGGATAATCTTCCCTTCTCAAGATCCCAAAATTTGCCATGTCTGCAAATTCCCTTTTGCCATGTAAGGTGACATATACACAGGTCTCAGGGATTAGGAGATGGGCGTCTTTGGGAGGGGCTATTATTCTGCCTACCACATTCCCCTGTGCACTGCCTTGGAGGCTGCAGGGAAAAGCAGACATTTCAGAATCAAATGGGCCTGAAGCTGAACTGTTCCTCTGCCACTTGCTGGCCACATAACTACAGGCAGCATAGTTAACTTCTCAGAACCTTATTTCTTAGACACAAAACAACTGCAATAATCCATTACCCACCTTGCAGATTCACACCTAACAAGAAACTACACTTCCCTTCCCCTCATCTTTTGGAAAGCATTCTTTTTACAACTGATGCTTTAAAAAAATCTTTTTGTTTGTTTGTTTGCCCAGCAAGGGCCCTGACAGAGAGCATGCATTAGAACTGAGTGGCCTCTTCTGTTCTCTCCCTGCTGCCATATGACCTGGCCCTCTCTCTTCTCTGCCATCACCCTGGAAGGCTTTGTGGCCTGACAGGATGAGCTCCTGGCTTGTCCTTCACCAGATGTCATGGTTCAATTCACTTGTGAGCACTCCTTCTCTGGAGGGCTGAGAGCAGTCAGAGGAGAGGATGGGGGAAGGTCACAGCCATCCTCTGGCCCACATGTAGTTTGCTCAGCTTTCCTGGGCTTTCATCTGTTGGCTTTGGTCAAATCCTTCTCGCTTGGTCTCCCAGCAGGCTGGCAGGTACATTTCCTAACTTAAGCACCAGCTTTGTTTCTGGTTTCCTTTTCTTTGCTACACCTGGGTTAGTGCCCTTGAAAGAGGGGACATTGTAGGAAGCACTCAGATAAGCCTGCGCTGAACCCCAGTGTGATCATCTCCTGGCCGATAACTGGGGCTATGAGTTTGAAGTATGTACCCCGCAGCACTGTACCCCTCACCACAATATGCAGACGCTGCCTGCCATATAGGGCTGCTGAGAGAGCCAGTGGCATATCAAGTGACAGGTAAAGCAGATTTGTAGTGTGTAGAGATGAATAGTGTGTGCGAAGTCCCTTACATACATTTGCTAGGCACTCCATAAAAGTCAGACCCTCCTCCCTTGTCTTCAGGGCAGAGGAGTCCAGAGGAGTCCTGAGGAGTAACATAAAGTCTCTGACATACAGTGAGTATCCAAATGTATATTAGATGAGGGCTGAATGATTAATTGCTCTAGGCTGCAGAAAGGACAGGATTCTAACCCCAAAATCCAGACTCTTCTGACTATCCCAGACTTCTCCTCGTCCAAAGGGATTCCTTCAGCCACACTTCTTAAGAAAGGTAAAGAGTACCCATTAAGACGCAGACTCTGAGACCAGACCTCTGTGTTTAAATCCTAAGCAGTATCACTTACCACCTGTGACCCTAGGCAAGTCACTTAACTCTCTGAACCTTAGTTTTCTCATCTGTAAAACGAGGCTAAAATGGTACTGATGTCAAAGGTTGTTATGATGCTTAAAAGAGTTACTATATGTACAGTGCCCACAATGGTCCTTGAGGTGTAGTCAATTCTCCATAAATGGGAGCTATACTTTTCCTTTCTTGTTTCTGCACAAAGGCAACTCCTTCCCTCCTTCCTTGCACTACTCCCTTCTGGTCTTGACAACTGCCTAGCCCTTTCTCATAGCAGAAAGGGTTTTCTTGGGAAACAGTGAGATCTCTATCACCAATGGTATTTAAGCAAAGCAAGGCAGACGAGCTCCTCAAAATGTGGAGAGCAGATTCAGGCATGGAGGATTGACCTCAAAAAATTCTTGGATTCCCTGCTATTTCTATGGGTTTAGTTGCTGCGAATATTTGTGAGGCTTTAGAAGTCTAGGTGGGCTTTAATATGAAACTTCCTGGCTTGGGATATCCTGGGAATAGTTATTTCCCAGGACAGAAAGAAGTTTTCATTGAAAACACTTCCAATGAAGCCTAGAGTCCTCCAGACCTCAAGTGGATTATTTGTGACAGAAATCTGTGCAGGGTGCTCAGAGACAAAGGAGGAGGCCAGGATGGGGGATGGGGTGGATTGAAGAGGAAAGTAGGGGAGGGTTCTTATGTTCTTTATGGCCAGTACTCTCTCCCCAACTATAATATATGCTTTTTCCAGGAAGGAGCTTTATAAAGATTCATTACAGTGTTCCCAGCACAAGAAAGGGACCTGCTAAATGCCCATGGAGTTCCAGGCCTGGCTAAGCAACAATAATGTATGAGGCACTAGGCACCTTCACTGCTCCTCTCCTGTTTCCTCATCTGCCCAGTGGGCAGTTTCTTCCAGCACTGAAGGATAGTAAATACAGCAAGGAGTCAGCTACCATGAAGCCAGTATCCCTGGTGTCATCAGCACATACGTTCCAGCAGTCACAAGAAGGAGAATGAATCTGGCTCTCAGTCTGGGCCCCCAGAACTGGTGAGATCCGGTGCTGAAGGGACAGCTCCCAGAAGGGGGACGGCTGAGGGTGCCAGGCCAGGCACTCAGATTCCCTTCTGTGGTCCCCATCCTGTCCCAGATGCTGCCTGTCTGGATTCGAAGGCAGAGAGGGTCAGCAGCTGGTGATTCCATCCGTCCAGAAAGACCAGTTGGGATTGCCATATCCCGGGAGACTCTCAGGTCACTCTGCCTGATAATAATCATGGAGAAACGAGGGACAGTATCTAGGGGAGGCACAGAGAGCCTGGCCTTGAAGAAGGATTAAGGGGATCCCTAGAAGAATGGCCCCCAGACCCTCATGTCTTCCACCTGGCCCAAGCCAGAGGACGCCTGGAACCCTCAGCTGCAGGCTCCTGGCACGTTCAGTGTAGGCTGTACCAGGAGTCGTGGGAGGTGACTCTAGAATGGGGAATATTTGTCTGGATGACTGACAGGTGTGTGTGTGTGTGTGTGTGTGTGTGTGTGTGTGTGGTTATGTGTTCATCTTTCTCTCTGTGTGTCTTTCTCTGGAGTGTTCCTGTTTAATTTTCAGACTTTTCTTATTTCTGATGTGGATTTCTGTGTGGGTGTCCCGACTGGGTTTACCAGTGCACCTGTGTCGAGTCACCTTGTGAGCTTGCCTTCGATATGAGTATGTGACAATCTCCTTGTTGTGTGGGTGTTGTGGGAGTGAGCATCGTGTATGCGTGTGAGCCATTTGTTGGCATACAGGAGTGTATTTCTTTTGTCTGCCCGAGTGCATGTGGTTGTGGCATGTCCCTCTTGTTTTGCCCTATCGTCTTTCTTAGCACTTAGCAGGGCCTAGAACATTATGCCAGTGTTTGTTTCCTTCCTCCTTAGAATGTCGTTCCCCTGAGGCCGAGACCTGATGTGTTTTGTGCACAGCGCCATCCTCGGCTCACACAACGTGCTCGGCACCAGCGGGCACTCAATATAACACTGCAGAGTGAATGAACACTGTGTCCAATGTGTGAGTGCTTCTCCGGTTGTGCGACCCATTTCGGTGTAATGCTGGGTTGGTGGGGTTGGGTGACTATGAGAATTTCTGGGGTGGGTGTGTGTAATTTGCTTGTAATATGTACCAGCTTGTACGTGTGTGCAAAAGTGTCTAAGATGTGACTGAATGAGCCTGTGTGTGACTGGGAAGCCTGAGTGTAATCAACTCCCGTGTGTGTATGTGTGTGCGCGCGTGCCAGCATGTTTGTGCATGTCTCACGTGTTTTATGGTGTAATTGTCTGGTGTGCTGGTACGAACCTGTGTGTGCCTGGGGAGTGTGTGCGTGTACTCCCGCGTGTGTGAGTGTGTGTGTGTGTGTACTCCAGGCTCTCACCTCTTCGCTCTCCTCGCGCCCTGCGCTCGGTCTGGGGGCGGGGAGTGGGGATGTGGTGAGGGCACTGCGGATCGGCTGCCCGCCCTCTGCGCTGCGGCTCCGGCACGTCACCGTCTCTCCCCGCCTCCGCCGCGTCCCCGCCCCCCGGTCCTTTGTAGCCCGCCGCTGTGCTCGCTACAGCCACCCGGAGTCTCCGCCCCTGCTCCGCCCCTGCCCCGCCCCACCGCGCGCCCCGCCCCGCCCCTCCTCTCCCCCGGCCGCAGTAGCGCTTGGGCCGCCGCGGGCCCGCAGCGAGCGCGGAGCGCGGAGCACGGCGGTGGCCAGGGCGCGGGAGGGCGGGAGCGCGGGTGGGCGGCCGGCCTTGGACCGGCATGGCGGACCGGCGGCGCGCGTGGAACACCGAGGACGACCTGCCCGTGTACCTGGCGCGGCCGGGCAGCGCGGCGCAGACGCCGCGCCAGAAGTACGGCGGCATGTTCGCCGCGGTGGAGGGCGCCTACGAGAACAAGACCATCGACTTCGACGCGTACAGCGTGGGCCGCCGCGGCTCGGCTCGCACGCCTCGCAGTGCTGGCCGGCCCGACGCCGTCGGCCTGCCAGGGCCGGGTGGTAGCGAGGACACGGCCAGCGACGTGAGTGAGCTCTCGGGCTCCGCGGTCAGCTCGCCGGGCGAGCGCGATGAGCGACCACCCGCGCTTCGCATCCGTTGCCCCGCACCCCGTGACCTGCCACTCGGCCGGGACAATGGCCAGGTACCCTCGGGGCGCGCGGGGACCGGACGGGGGGGCGGGGCCCTCGGGACAGCTGGGCGTGGAGCCGCCTGAGCGGAGTGCCGTGGCTGCTGCCACCGGGCTTGAGAGGGCCACGGAAGGCCCCTCCCCCACTCCGTCACACTGGAGGGTCGGAGAGGTGGTACGATTTGGTAGTGAGACTCCAAAGGGTCCTTCGAAATCCAGCTCCCTGCTCTTTTTCTGCAGGAAGAGAGAGCAAGGCTCTGAGAAGGAAAGTAAGTTGGCTACAGCCGCCACATGGACCCTTAAAAAGCGAGTGGACCTCTGGGGTGAAGTTAACCCAAGGATCCCCATTCCCTGCCTTACGAAAAGAAGGGGAGTTCCTTTCGCATTCGTCCATTCATTTATTCACTCACTCATTAGTGATTATGGAGCACCTACTGTGTTCCAGGCTCTGGAAAAGGTTCAGTGAAACGCCTGTGGTCACACAGGTTAATGCTGAAAGGAACCCTTCCTGTGTGCCCGCTCTGTGCTTTCTGGGGGAAAGATTTGGTTAACGATTTAGAGGGGTCGGGCAGATAGAACTAGAAACTGTTATCCCCAAGCACCGACATCTTCAGCGGATGCTCCTGAGTCCCACAGCACGACGCCAGTCTGCTCTCTTCACAGAGCAAGTTGGAGGCAGAGCGGAGATTTGAACCCCGGTCTCTGGCTTCCTAGACTTGGAGGTTTTTACCCTCTTAAAGTGAAGCAGCATTAGGGAGAGGGAATGCCAGGCCGTGGGCCCTGGCTTTTCTCCCTTAAGCTAGAGGTCGCCAGGGAACTGGAGGAAGATGGATGGGTAGACAGCACAGCTTTGGGACGTATGTGTGAGGGTCGGGGCCAGATGCCAGGACAACGGAAGTTGGAACACCAGAGGTCCAACGAGCTGTCACCTTAGCCCAGAACTCGAAGTCTGAGCACTGCTGAGGTCCCAGACCTCCGGTAGGTGCTGGAGTCCCAGCTCAGCACGCTGGCCCCACCCCAGGCCAGGGTGGGTGACAGATACATTGTGAGAATTAAATCAGTTAATGCTGGTGGGCAGTGAGTACTCAATAAATGTTCGTTGTTGAATTTTACTATCATTTTTTATTAACCCTTCTCCCCCCTTAAATACTGTGAGAGGCATGAAGTGAGCGGGAGGAAGCAGAGCTCAATCCAGACAGAAATCTGGGAGGGCTTCCTGGAGGAGTGGGGGCTGGGGCAGCCTACCGCCGCTACAACGCGGTACCGGGTCTCCTGCTGCTTTGGTTCTCTCGCTCTCGGTCCACCTTGCTCGGGAACTCTCCATGGTCCTGAACTAGGTGCCTTGAAAAGGGGAGTTCTATAGTGATGGGGTGGGGGACAAGGGCGGGCGACATCGAGAGAGTCATCTCCTTTTCTCTACCCCTTCTTATTCTCTCCTGACCACCTTCTTTCCTGGTGGTCAACCTTGCTTAGGATCCAGGTTTCTGAGCCCGAGCGGGAGGCTTCAGGGTTGCGGATCCAGAAGTCAGGGTCGGTACCGGGAAACCTTGGTTTCCAGCCAAGGCACTTAGTCCTCTTAAACCTCAGCTTCTCCACCTGTGAAATGGGGATGGCATATTTCTTCCAGGCACCCACAAGGCGTGGTGGAGTATTAGGGAGGAGAGAGCGCTTTGTGCACGTCCGGAAGCTGTCTGAAAGTGAGTCCCTGACGGAGCTACGGCCAGTGTCACCAGCGCCAGCAATCTCTCCCACGCTCTGTCTGGGGCAGCTCCGCGGCCCGCCTAGGCATTTAGGGATGGTGGTCGCTTCACCTCTTCCACTCCTCTCTCTCTCCCCTTCTGGCCCTCTCTTCCTTTTCTCCATGGCTTCTCGGGGACTGGACAAAAGGCGGCGCCTCCGGCGCGCCTAGGGCTCCAGAAGTCCTCGAGGTTTGGGACTGCGGAACCGAGGGGCTCACGGTCTCCCCCAGGGGAAACGTTTTATTTTCTGCGGACCAAACGGCCACGGGCTCGAGTTCTGGGGCGGGCTTCGAGGCTCCAGTGCTTTGCAGAGGTTACCGGGGCCCGAGGTTCTCCCCCCGCCCAGAAAGCTCTCTCCTGGGGAGGAAGGAGGAGTTTCTGTGGCGCAGGCGCAGCGTTTGCTGAGGCCGGAGGCCCAGCGACTGCGGCGCTTTGTACCCGGGAAGTCTGCTTGGGAGCAGCGATCTGTTTGGCCAATCGCGAACTGGTGCCCCTCCCCCCGATGCCACGTGGTCTCGTCCCGGGCTTTGGAGATTCCCTGTCCAGACTGACCCTGGGGACGTCCTGATGCGTGGAACCTAGGACTTACCAAAGCTGAGGAAGGGAATGTAGGCGTCATGGGAACAGAGACCTGCAAATTCTGGGTTCTGCAAATTCTGGGTTGATTTAAATTGTTAAATCAACAAGTATTTAAGACCCAGATCAGAGTCCAGAGGACAGACTGGAAGAATGAGTGTAGGAGAATGAGTTCTAGATAAGGTGGGCAGGAACCTGGCTTCCAGAAACTGTTCCGCTGTAGCTAATATACTTTGCACCTGAGATACCATTTTATTTCTGTAAGCCCAAACTTTCCACCTGTAAAATGGGAAAATGATGGTCTAGTGTTCCTGGAATACTAAGTTGCTTCTCTTCTGTGAATTTACAACCCCACATCTATCCCAAGGCCAAGGCGTCTCTAGCCTCCTGTCCTGGTGTGGGTGACTGGCCTCTAGGTGGTTGTGGAGGGAAGGGCTTCAGGCCTCAGCTTGCTTGGTGGGGTGTTTTACCACCCCTAGCACATCTTCCCTCTGGGTGACAACTTGAAAGTAAAGAAAATGGGTCTTTTAAAAGATACTGCAGGTTGCAGGCAGAAAGTGAATGGCAGAGAAGGTTAACATATTATTCTATCTGGAGACTTGGGGTACCTGTCTGGGATTGTGGGGGCTTGCTAGGAATACCCCTTCCCTCTTCTTTCCTGTCAAGAAGTTTATCAAGCTATGCCCTGGCCTCCTGCCCACCTCTCACTAAGGTACACTATACGCTGGGAGGCAGGACATCCTATTCTCCTCTTGTCCCCCCCCCCCCAGGCTCTCCTGGGGTCTGTGGGGACCTTAGTACCAGGGGTCTGGCCCTCCAAACAATCACTGGTAGGCAAGCCTGTGGGGGTGACCTGGTGGCCTGAGGGCCAGGCTGCTGTGTGATGAGAAGCTGCTGCAGGGGGTAGAGAAGGTCAGCCGTTAATTAGGTTAGGGCCTTGTCTCTGTCATTCGGGCTGCACTCCGTTGGCCTGGCAGTAAGGCTCCAGCTGAGCCCTGCGGGAGGCTGATTCAATGATGGGAGTGGGGAGGGTGGCAGGAGAGGCTTTGTGGAGAGGCCGTTAAAGATGAGTCTGGGAGATGGGTAACCTTTTGTCTGGGGTTAGATATTAAGGAAGATGGTACAGCTTGAATAAAGGCCTGGAGTCCCTGGGGATGGAAAAGAGCTTGATCTATTCAGGGAGAGTGCACAGCGGATGGACAAACAGGAACGGAGGCTGCAGCAAGAGAGGGAGAACAGGGCGGGGGCAGTCGTTGGGCCGGCTCCGGAGAGCCCCCTGAACGCTCCCGCAGCTCGGGCGTATCCTCAGCGCCCGCCCCACGCTCCCTCCCCGGCGCAGCTGTTCTGTTGTGGCCCGCAGATGCGGGGCCGCACACCTGTGGCGCTGCCGCGGGCTTTGCCGGCTGGCCCGAGGCCGTCTCCGGCATTTAAAACACCCTGAAAACCAGACCTTCCCAATCGCGAGAGCGAGGCCTGGGCGCAGCCGAGGGCGTGCGCGCAGGGCGGGGGTCGGCGGGGCTGGGCCGTTGGGGGGGCGGGGGGCGGGGGGCGGAGTGGGGGGGGTATCGGAAGGGAAGAGCTTCCTGGTTCGAGCCGAGAGGGGCGAATCGGGCTCAGCTCCGCGCCGCCGGGAGGAGCTGTCTGTCTGTAGCCCCCTCCTCCCGCCCTCGCCTCTCCCTCCTCCTCCCGCCCTCCTCACCGAGCCGGGCGGCGCTGGCAGCCTGAGCGGCGGCGGCGGCGGCGGCGGGCGGGCCGAGCAGCCAGGGCAGCGGGCGCGTGGGCTGCCGCGGGCGCTGAGCCTCCGTCCCTCTCTTCTGCCCTCCCGGGCCTTTGTCACCGCGCCCGCGGGGAGCGGGACCGGTTGAGAGCCGGGCCGAGCGAAAGACAGCCCCACAGGTCCGCCGGCCGGGCCGAGGGCGCCAGCGGGGCCATGTCGTACCAGGGCAAGAAGAGCATTCCGCACATCACGGTAAGCCGGGCCCCCGGCCCCGCCCGCCGTTCTTTGTGGGGTGGGGGTGGTCGCCGCCAGGGTCGGGATCCGCGGGGGGACGGCAGGGGCGGCCCCCGAGGCTTCCTGCGCGGCGGCGGGTGGGGCGGGGCTGATCTCAGCACTGCAGCCCCCTCCCCCCCAGCCTCTGGGGACAATGGTGGCTAGGCGGGGCTGAAGCCTCGGGTCCCTCTCCCTGCGGGCCTGCCGTCCCCCAGCACCCACCCCACGGGAAGTGCGGGAGGGTGGCGTGGACAAGGAGGATGCGGAGCTGAACAAAAGAGGGAGGGGCGCGGGGGGCCGAACCCCTCCCTCCAGCCCTGGAGCCTGGATGGGGCGGAGAGCGCCGAGCGTCCTGCGCCTGGCCTCTGCACGGTCCAGCTCTTGCATCTCGCCGCCGAGTTCCTTCCCTGCCGGAGGAAAGAAAAATACCGTCCTCCGCCTCCCACTCCCCGCCCATACTGATGGAGTGGAAGCCTGGACCTAGAGACAGCGCCATGATGGAGAGCCCCTCCCATTCCTCACCGCAGCTAAAAATAAACCTAATGGGGCTGCACTGGCAGCTGTGGCCCCAGAAGGGTTAACACTGAGGGGTAGGAGAGTAGTGGGGGCTGAGCTGTCCCCTGTCCCTGGGTGTGGCCGGAAACAAAGGATCCCTGCTTTGTCTCGGGTGGGGAGCTGAGGGCGCAGCTTCGGGGAGACCTGTCCTCCACCCCATTCCCTCCGTGACACCCCAGTCGAGCCAAACCAGTCCTGAAGGCTGTGGCTCACAAGCGTTGAGGAAGCCTGTGGGCCTTTGGTAGCAGCTGCTGGAGTAGCCAGGTGCTGGGAGGTGGCATTCTGGGTATGATAGAATCCTCCAGCATACCTGAGGTTTGAGGACAGGAAACCCAGCATAGTCATTTATCCAGAATCCTGGTTCTGGGAGCCCCAGGGCACCTACCGGAGGTGGGCTGCTTTGGGTAGGGGGTGGGAGCTGACATTTCCCATTTACTGTCCAGTCTGTCGCAGATACTATTTTGAGTCTTTTCAATAAATCCTTTGAAGGAGGCATTGTCTACCTAAACACCCCAGAGGCTAGAGCACTGGCTGGGGCACAAGTGAGAGGGAGGTTGGGATAGAGCCCCCTATCCTCCCACCCCTGCATCTTCTCTCCCAAGTGTGGGCTGAGTCTTCCTCGGAAAACCCCTCCTGGGCCCAGCTTCAGGTCTTGCCAGCAGACCTTTGGTGACTTCCTGTCTAGAGTGTGTCCCCTGAGGGTAGAGACTATCTCTCATCCACCCATTATCCCTGCCTTCTGAGATATGAAGGTGCGAGTGGCCAGTCCTATAAAACTTCTAGGTGGCCTAGAAGTCATGGGAAGAGGTGTGGTTGCCCCAGGCAAGGCAGTGCTGGGAGGAAAGGGGGGGGTTGTTTGAGTAGGTGCCCCTCAGGGGCACCAGGGCAAGTGATGGGAGTCGGGGGTGAGGCAGTGACTGCTGAGTCTGGAGCCTTGGGGCCCATTGTGGTTGTGGCCCATGGCAGGTCTGTCCCCCTCTCAGGACCCCAGTTTCCAAGAAGGTAGTTTTGCCCAGTGGTCTTCGAGACAGGTGTGTAAGAATGGCGCTCCAGACTTGAACAGCTGCCCTGTCCTCCTGCTGTGACCCTTCCAAGTGGAGGTGGCTGCCCAGGCTTTTGTACCAGACAGATCTGGGAGCTCAGCCTCACTCTGCCACCTCTCAGCCTCTGCGCTCTGATATCCCACAGTGGCCCACACTGGCTGCTTCCCAGGACCAATGCACATCCAAGAGGACTCTGGCAAAGCACTTAGTGAGTGTTAGGCGTGAATAAGGGCAGTAGAACTGCTGGCTGATGTTCTGCTTTCATCTTTGTGCGAAGCCAGTAGTCAACCTGTGTGTCAAAGAGAACCAGATGGCATGGTTCTAGCAGCTCCGATAGCATGGGGGCATGGGGAGGAGACGCTGAAAAGTATATTTAGTTCCTGGGAAGGAGGCTCTTGAGGAGCCTTTATTGTCTTTCATTTGGTCCACATAAGCCCACTTCAGCCAGAAAGACTTGTGGTTTAAAGAACAGCAAACCAGAGAGAAGGACTTGGATGGCGCTCCTGTGTAGGACCCTCACCTTCCCAAGGATCTTTTGCTGATAAAGTACACGTTGTGACAGAAACCAGAATGCCATTAAATGAGTGGCAGGGCTCTGTGGCTTTCCAGATGCGGCACCCTCAGTTTGCACAGTAGTACTCATCTGGTAAATTAATAAGCTCTGCACCAGGCCGGGCACTGTGCTGGGTGCGAGGGAAAGGAGGCATGAGATGGGTTTGCCCGTGCCTTCCCAGAGTTTGGCAAAGACCAACCTTTCCACTTGAAATTGCATCCAAGCGTGGGGGGTCTGCTAAGGGGACACACAGCAGGCTGGTGGAAACTGCAGCAGGGACACCCACCCTAGTCCTGGGAGGAGTACAGGGAGGACGGGGGCTTGTACATGAGTGGAGGGAGGCCCAGAGTGTGGCAACTGAGTGTGGCGTGTGGATGAAAATGAAGGAAAGTCAGCGTTGTACAAACCTCTGCTTCCCAGTGTGGCCGCTCTATGCAGGGAGGACAAATCCTGGATGTTTTTGGTAGCCGTGGTGTATGTGGCCCATAGAGGGACCTGGCGGTTGAAAAGGACCAAGATACAACTCTCAGCTCAGTCCCAGGATCCCATCTGCTCACTGTTAGGTCCCTCTGTGCCCCCTGTGAGCCTTAGCATTGTCATCTAATAATTGGGATAAGGTCCCAGATTCGCCAGAACATTCAGAGATGGGGTGAGGGTCCTTGAGCAGAAGAGGAGAAGGGACATCCCAGGCAGGGGATGGCTGAGTTAGGAAAATGTTCTACCCATGTTGATTGTGATCAGGCATCCTTCCTTCTATTTCCCACCTCAGCCTTTTCCTGAGATCAGAGAGTGCCCCACAGAGAGGAGGGAAAAAGAAGAAACACTTAGCTTCAGCCCCTAAGGATTGTTTAAAATATTTACAAAGCTCTCTTTCATGTGTGGCTTTTTAAAAAATTAATGGCACAGCCACAGATTAATTTAGCTGAAGCTGTTTCTGAAGCCCACTGCAGTGGTTAAGTGTTAGAACATCCTGGGCGTGGCTCTGAGCAAACAAAGGCACATGGCTTCCTGGCCCTGCAGAAGCTCTGGGCTCTCAACAGAGCCTCGGAAGGGGGAGGTCTGCTCAGTCTTGGGGGTGGGGGAGGGGGACCAGAGTGCCCACCACAAGGGTGAAGAATTATTATTATTAAAAGCAGGAATGCATGGGGACTGATCATTTGTGGGTTTGCAGGCTGTTACAGCATTCGGCGTGACCTCCGTGATCTCTCACTGGGTTTTCAGAGCAGTCTTATGAGGAAGGCAGGCGAGCAATAGCCTCCCTGTAACCCAAAGAGTTTTGGTGGCACGTAAAAACTCTTGCAGTAGCCTGTGCAGGAAGAAATATCCAGGTGCAAGCAGAGGGGCTAGAGGGCTGGTCTGTTGCTGTGAAAACTCACTATCTGATCAAAATCTGTGTGTGTCTGTGTGCGTGCGTACCATCAAACAGCGAAGATGGATCAGTAAGCGAAACTCACATCAGACTCAGTTAGTTACTCTGATGTGCAAATACGCGAAACACGTGAGGCCTGTTACACTTCTTCCTGAGGATGCCACTCAGTTCAGACACTTAGTTTATTTACATGCCTCCCCTTTTTTTACATAAAGGATTTGAGACGTCCACAGGGGTTTGTCACGCATACAGTGCAGTCTTGGACTACCAGGGCCGAGGTTGGAGGAACAGCTATGAACAGACCTGCCCATGTTTCAGGCCACTGGAAGCGTGCAGCTGGACATCTGATCCCAATTCGGAGCTTCTGTCATCCAGGGCAGAGACGCAGACACCCTCACTTATGTCAAATTCATGACCAGAGAAGGGGAAGTGGGCCATATTCTTAGGGGAAAAATTACTCTGTTTAAATTAAGTTCTTGATAAGCGTTTCAGAGAGGGTAGCAATGATATTGTTAGGACTTCTTCTGTAACCCTAGCCGTGCCAACTTAGCCCCGCGTGTCTGTTTCTCGTGATGAACTTGGCCACGACTGAATCCATGGTATTCACGTGATGTGACATATGTGAGTGTGCCTGGCACATTTCAGTGCCTGACAGATGATCGTTCCCTTCTCCAGACTCAGGCTCTCTCTTGGAGGAAATGAAAACTCAGAATGGCAGGTGAGCAGGCAAGTGTTCACCGCCTCTCTGTTCTGTTCTTGGAACTGTGTGCTGTGATGGGCAGCTAAAAATACATATTTCGTGATCCATGACCTTAACGAGCTTACTGCCTAAGTGACAAAGTTCACACAAAAGCGATTAAGGATGACAGAGCACAGGTGTTAGAGCGGCTTGGGGAGGGGAGGACTCAGTGTTGGTGGAAGCTATAAGAGGTGGCTTCCTGGGACGTGGGGGGCAGCACAAGCTAGATGTTGAGAGACTTGATTGGTGGAGACAAGGGAAGAGCGTGCAAGGCAGGTGGGACAGCGTGTATAAGACTTGGGCTGGGGAAGGAATATGGTCAGAAGAGAGTGAGGCTTTAGAGGCAGCTGGATCCGGGTGGGGAGTGAGGAACAGAAAATACGTGTGAAGGGCTGCAGGTATGGGGGGATTCTGTAACACTTTGGAGGTCAGGTAGAATGTACCCAATTGTGATGGAAATAGCATATAGGTTCCAAGTCTGGCTCAAATACAGGTGGGTTATTTGATCTCAAGCAAGTCACTTCCTTTTCCTGGGCTTCAGATCCCTTTCCTTTCCTTCCCTTCTCTTTTCTTTTCTTCTTTTCTTTCTTTCTCTTCCAGCCTCCCACCCTCCTTCCTTCCTTCACTCCCTCCCTCCTTTCCTCCTTTTTTTTTTTTTTAAGGTTTTATATATTTATTTGAGAGAGAGAAAGAGCACAGGGGGAGGAGCAGAGGGAGAGGGACAAACAGACTGGACTGACTGGGGAGCCTGATGCAGGGCTTGATCTCATGACCCTGAGATCATGACCTGAGCCGAAAGTGAGAGTTGGATGCTTAACTGACTGAGCCACCCAGGCGCCCCTGGATTCCTTTTCTTGCCCCTGGATTAGAGTTGGAGTACATGATCCAGTTCCAAGTCTAGGACACTCTGACTTTATTCTGTGAGTAACAGGGAGCCACTGGAAGTTCGTGAACTGGGAAGCTGGTATGATAAAGGCAGCATGAAGGAGTGTGGATTCTGAAACCAGACAATTTGGATTTGGAGTCTAACCATTCCACTGACTCGCTGTGTAATTTGGGCAAGTGTCTTATTCTGTCTATGCACCAATTTTCTCATTTGTGAAAGGGAGATAGTAATACTCCATAGGGTTTTTTCCTGAGAATTAAATGACTTGCTATGTGTCAGATACCTAGACTAATGCCTATATGTGGTGTATCCTCTCTAGGTTAGTTAGGCCCTATTATTCTTAATGTGGAAAGGTATATTAGTCAGTCTTGTTCCATAGCAAACAATTGCCATGTCTGGTTTTCAGAAACACACATTTAATTCTGGTTGATGCTCTATGAGGGCCTTGGATTGGCTGTAGCTTTGCCCCTGGATGCTGGTGAAAAATCATCTCACTTTGGGACTTGGGCTGAAGGAGCCAAAGTGGGAGGCAAAGAGACTGGTAGCAACCTGATATGCTTCTAAGAAATTGTGCTCAATTTTGGGTCCTAGTCACATGGTCAAAGAATGATCAGACCTAAGTCAATGGAGAGAAGTCCCATGACGATCTTTCTTAAGGAGATACGAGGACTAAGGAGGGCAAGGATTGCATGGAGCATTGGGTGTTATATGCAAACAATGAATCGTGAAACACTACATCAAAAACTAATGATGTGCTGTATGGTGACTAACATAACACAGTAAGAATAAAAAAAGAATGTTTTAAAAAGAGAAAGAAAAGGAAAGTTGTGGCACATAAGAGATGCTAATAAACAGTTACTAGAGCTAATGATGAAAGGGTTAGGAAGTATAAAGGATGAGTTTGGAAGAAAAGGCCTGCACTGTTTCTTAGGTTGAATTAAATTGGAAATGAGCACTAAGCTGAGGGGTCTCAGTGGGCCATTGGAAATCCAGATTGGTGAAGGTGTACAGGGCGAGAGCCAAGGGCCAGATATGGAGATAAAGATCCCATTACGAGAAGCACTGGTAGAAGATAGGAAATGTGAGATATTCTAGCTACCAGTGATTCTTAGCCCATGTGCTGTGAGTAGAGTGGTCTATCAAAAAAGTCCTCTGCAGATGTGCTGCTAAATTTTGATCAGCATGTAAAATTTGTATTTTTGCAACCAAGTCTACAAAGTGTTCTAGTAACATGTATCAGGTGGAATCCTGGGCATTTACAACAAGCAGGGAGGTGTTGTTGAATGAGTCTAATTTTTTTTTTTTTTTTTTTTTTTTTGTGAATCAGAGGAAGCTTCTGTCCTGGAAAGAGAGCCTCAAGAGGATTTTCCTTTGAGCCCATAAAAGGACATAGTCAGGGCCGTGGACAGTGCCCTGGTGCTGAAGCTTAGGGACGTGAGCTACTCAAGACGCTTGAGACAGGCTGTCGTCACACCTAGTAGGGATGGCATGCTAATAATGAATGCTGACTGACTTGGTGTTGTGTAGGTCTTTAATGACTTTAAGAATGCTGCTATTTTTTTATGCTGTTGGAACATGTGTTCTGAACACAGGCTGAGATTTGTTGCCCTGGAGAGATGCAGTGATGAAATCCTAACTTTGCTCTGGGAAAAGACCACTCTGAACTGGTGTTGGTGGTTTGGGAGAAGGAATGAGATCTGGGGGGTTTTGTAGAGACACTGGTCTAGAAAACAAAAGCAAGCAGAGAAAAGGAGGGAAGTGATGGTTGTGGACATATGAGGTTGCTGCTTCCCACTCCTTCCTTGGACCTGGGCCCTAGGCACCTGGAACATTCTCCCTGACCATTCATTCTCCCTGACCACGACAGCCATTCACCCTCATATAAGCTGTGTCCATTCTCCATGGAGGATCCTTCCCTCAGGGGCTGGGAACTGTGAGCACTCCCACTTCAGTAACTTTGGTTTATGTACTCAGTTGAACACTGGAGGGCTGGGACAGCATCTCATTCTCTTTGGCATCTCTCAGGAGTGCTCTTGTGGGCTGGTGACTCACAGAGAAGCTTGATACTGTGCGGCTGGATGAATGAAACCCGGCTGCAGATGGTGTTGCTTTGCTGAGTGTGGTTTCAGCCTCTTCTGCCTTTGACTTGTCTTAACAGATAGCCTATCTGTGGATTTAGTATTTAGGTGGTGAGCATCCAGAAGAAGATGAGGATGGCATGAAGGGTTTTTGGCGCTCAGAAAGGGCCTCCCAAGTGGTACTTTGGCAGTAGGGAGAGGACAGAACTGATATATTAATGGGCTTTGTTGCATTTCCCATTGAAAGGCAAGAGTTTATGATAAGGGCTTCTCTATAAGCTGGAGGATCATAGCACCCGTATCTCATGAGGGCTTGACTGAATAATGATCTCAGGTCAGTCCCATGGATCAGTGAGTCTGATGCAGAATTACAGAAAGGAAACAGGAAGCTGTTTTAGATTTTGTACCTGTCCCCAAATTATGCTGCCCTGTATTTTGTCCCATACTCATAGACCCTTAGAGCTGAAGTCCTAATAATATCTCAGCCAGTATTTTATTTGTACAACATTAAAGTTAAAAAGAACCTTTTAAGTTATGCAAAATTTTCAATGTTAAGAAGGCAGGAAGCAGTGTCTGTTGCTTCTCCCTCACCCCCTACCTCTCCTCTAGTGTAAGAATTCCAAATACCCTCTCCTTGCATATATTTCATGACAGAGAGATCACCACTTCACTCAGCAGCCGGCTTTACCCTTGAGCAGCTCCATTGCTGGAAAGCTCACTTGTGTGTGTGGACTGAGAGTCTGCCTCTTGCCCTACTTTTGCCCCCCAGAGTTTTCACAGGTCTCCTTTTCTTTTTCTGGAGGTTCCAGAAGGCAATTCCAAGGCATTTCTCCTTACTCAGGGCCCTCTCTTTTCCAAAATGCCCCGGTGCTCTCTTCTTCATGGAGCACACTTTCTGGGTGCAATGTTAAGATTTTTCACTCTTTTTTTTCCCTTTCATTTTCTTCTTTTCTCTTTTGCTATCCTTTATTTCTGGACACGCAGAACAAAATAGATTCAAATGAAAACTTTAATCACTGGGCACTTTTCAAACTGGCTTAAAAACTTTCTAGAGTCACAGACACCTTTGAGAAGGTCGTAAGAGCAATGGAGGCTTTTTCCTGCTTCCTCAGTGCTTGACACAGGACATTTGGCATAAAATACTGGACTACATAGACCAGCATAGAACATATTCAGTGTGTGACGTGGACCAAGGTGCTTTAACACATTATCTTTAGGAATCCTGTGAGTTGGCACTTTGATTGGTTCCATTTACAGATGAGAAGACTGAAGCATGCAGAGGTTAGGAGTCTTGTCCCGGGTCGCCCGGCTAAGAAGCTGCATGGGAATAAGTTGTAGTCTCTGGCGGGAAGGATCTCCCAGTCTCGTGGGAGAGATAAACAGATGACAGATGATGATGGAAGATGAAGTGTCAGGAAGCAATGCTGACCATGAGGTGGTTGCCTGGAGCCATGGGAAGAGCAAGGTGTGACCGTGTGTTCCTGGGGTCAGGACACGGTGGCCCACAGGGTGAGCTGGAAATCAGTGGGTAGAGCCAGACTGTCAGGAAGGCCATAGGAAGGCACGGGGGTATGAAGTCGCTGTTCAGGAGTCAGTGTGTGGTGAATAGAGGAATGTGGGGGACACAAGGCTGGGGGAGGGGATGGGTCAGGCCAGAAATTACCCAGGAGGGCGTCCTTTGTCTTATGCGTGAGGACAAGCCAGCTGATGAAGGGCTTAAAGGAGACACGTGACATGATTGTGTTTCAGAAAGGTCACCACTGGCTGTCATGTGGCAGGGACAAGACAGGCAGCAGGGAGACAGGTGGTGAAGGCTGAACTGGGACAGGTGCCATGGGAGGTGTGTTTCAGCGGGTACATGCAAGGACATTCTGGACCAGATGCAACAAGATCTAGGAAAAACTTGGGTCTGAGGGAGAGTTTGGAGAGAGGTCAGAAATGGAACTGAGCATCTCAATGAGATCCAACAACTCATGTTGCAAAGGTTCAAAAAAACAAACAAACAAACAAACAAACAAACAAAAAACCAGGCACAGATCTAAGTGCCTGTTCACATGTTCATTCATTTGTCTTTCGAAAGAGCTCTCTGCATTATGGGTGGAAAATGGACACAGGCAGAGGAAAACTTGCCTGGGACACAGGCTTAGTAAGGATAGGGACAGATCAGAGCTCAGGTGGTCTGCTTGGCACCCACAGACTTAACCAGTTGGCCACTCTGCCTCTTTGTCAAATAGATAATGGTTGTGGAAGCATCTGGCTCACAGACAGCACTGCCAGTGTTTATTAGGTGAATAGGTCTCTGCATTTAATATCTCCTCACTGGAGAGCTCTTAGCAACTTTCAGAGCCCTTTAATCTGCCTTATTCCCTTCTGGCCACCATGGCAGCAATCCTATCAGGAAGGCAGGTGAGCGCATGGCGCTGGGATTGTGCTTGGTAAAGAGTTGAATGGGAATACATGGCCAGTTCTTGCTTGTCCCCATTTTGCAGAGGAGGGAACTGAGGCTCAGACCTGTTAGCCAGGTACAGTGAGGGGAACACAGGATCACTACCCTGGGGGCAATGAGGCTGTCATTCTGTAGGAAACAGGTGGAACTAGGTTCAAATCTTGCAGCACCCACTTCTAGCTTGTAATCCATGGGGACCACCGCTATTTCTGATTCATGAAGGAAGAAGATGCCACTGTGCTCTCTACCCACACAAGTGAGAAATTATTTCACTTCCTTGAGCTTCTTCACTTGTAGCCATCATATCCACTTCTTTTTTATTTTATTTATTCACTTTTTTTTTTTTTTTTTGAGAGAGAGTGTGAGCGGAGCATGGGGCAGAGGGTGAGGGAGAGAGAGAATCCTAAGCAGGTTCATGGGTCCTGTTCTGGGCCTCCACCTCACGACCCTAAGATCATGTCCTCAGCCAAAATCAAGAGTCGGACACTCAACCAGCTGAGCCACTCAGGCACCCCCATTTTTAAGTAAGCACCTCATTTTTAAGTAAGTTACCTTACTTCTTCAGGTAACTTAATTAAAAATGAAAACCCATGTAGGGCGCCTGGGTGGCTCAGTGGGTTAAGCCTCTGCCTTCGGCTCAGGTCGTGATCCCAGGGTCCTGGGACCGAGTCCCGCATCAGGCTCTCTGCTGAGCGGGAAGCCTGCTTCCTCCTCTCTCTCTGCCTGCCTCTCTGCCTACCTGTGATCTCTGTCTGTCAGATAAATGAATAAAATCTTTAAAAAAGAATGAAAACCCATATAAGGCAGAATTGATGCTTAGCACATGCTCAGGAATATGATTTCCTTAAAGGCAAAGGATTTATGTCCACATTGTTTTGTATGAGGTAAAAAGCAGAGAAAAGACAGCACAGGAATGGGTCCCGACATAGACACAGATGTAGCTGGCGCCATCCTCCTATAGGTAGCCCAAAGGCCCTGCCCGCTTCTGGGGTCATCATACAGGTGGGTTATTTTAAAACCAGATATTCTGTCTGTGAGGGAGTATTTCCTGACTGTCTGCCAGTCTCATGGGACCTGAGATCTCACTGTTAAAACTGCAGTTGTCATGGAAATGGGCCTGAGCTTCCAGAGAAAGCTTGTAATCCATGGGGACCACTGCTATTTCTGATTCATGAAGGAAGAAGATGCCACTGTGCTCTCTACCCACACAAGTGGAGAGCAAATGGGTGTTAATTAGGTTTGGTCTCAGGCTGGTTGCCACTTCCAGTCCTGCCTTCCTGGAAAGTGTGGCAAAGGGCTGCTGGCTGACAGGCTGCCCCCTGAGGCAAAAAAAAAAAAAAAAAAAAAAAAAAGGCAAATGGGCTGGTTTTCTGGGAATAAGGGAATAAGTGGGATGTGCCGAAGCACCATATGGCAGCCCTTGCTGCTGTGGGAAGGTCGAATGGGAGATCTGCAAGGGGAACCTGAAAGCACAGGGGCTCTGGTTGGTAAAGGTAGGAACTGAGTCATGGAATCATGAAGTATTTGAGCCAGAAAGTCCCTCAGATGACTCTCATCACAGAATCTTGATGGTGTATCTGTTCACTTTGATGCAATAATGCCCCATCACAAACAATATTGTAATCTGACTTACAACCCCAAATATTTATTGCTTATAGGTCGGTGGGTGGCAGAGGCATAGCAGAATTCAGCTAGATTTGTCTTCAAGCTTCTGTTTGTGTCATGTATTCTCATATTCCCTCCTTCTGGGACTCACAATGGAGGAGGCTCCCTCTTTGGGTCATGCAGTCTTCATGGAAGAGGATGGAATCGTGAAGATTGAACTGAATCCACCTGCCCCTTAAAGCTTGTGCTCAGATTGGTGTACTCACATCCACTCTCATTCTTTTGGTCAAAGCAAGTCACGTGACTGTACCCTCAGCTGGTGGGGCAGGAGAACCCTGCACCTACATTGGAGCATGGCAAGTTTGGGGAAGCAGAAAGAATTGTAAAACAAATAGCACAATTCATCACAAAGGGCTAATATCAAGATTATTTGGAGGTGTTTGTTAGTAACAAATTCTTGGCCTGTAATCTACATCTGGCAAATGAAAATCTTGACAAATCACCTGGATTGAAATTTCTAGCAGACAATCCCAGTCAGTTTTGGGAATGCATCTAGGCTCAGGTGCCTTGTTATGAGTTGTACATGCATGAATGAGGTGTGCCTACCCGTCCTGTTGAATGTTTGGGTTGTAAACATAAGCCTCAACATCAGCGGCTTATAGAGTCTGAAGGACTGGTAACTCTTAAAACTCACCTTGACATTTCTTCTATTGCAAGAGAATGCAGTTCGTGCATGGTCAAAAGCACATTTCTATCAAAGTGGGACTTCCCAGATCTTTTTGAGACTCATTTCCATGCTAGCCCTTTGGAGGAAGGGATTCTTCATTTTCCCAAGGGGTGACTGGCCATTTCATTACTCTGATTTAGAGTATTAGTGAAGCATTTCACCTTAGTGAAGAATTGTAGGAGAGGGGACATGGGGCCGCATGCCCTCCCCCTAACTTCCTGGGGTGGGAGAATTAAAGTATTGAAAGGGTGGTATTAAGCCTTAGTGCTAATATAACCAGTTACATACATTGTGAAACATAGCTCACGATTGTTTTTGTCCTCTGGGAGTATAAAGATTACAAAATAACAGCCAAGAGAGAAGAACTACAAGGCTGGATAAGGGAGGGGCAATTTCAGCATCCCAGGGTTTGGAGAAACCTTGCTGTCCCAATGCTCAATGCGGGTTCAGGACCACGGACAGCATGCATCTTCCACTTTCCATTCCTTGTAGACTATGTAGAACCTGGAGCTTTGAGAACACTGTGTCTGTGTATACACTATTTATTTTGTTGGAAGGTTCTGCTTCTCCTCCTTTTTTGGCTTCTTTGAACTTCTCATATTTCAGAACCCAGCTCAATTGTCCCTTCCTTGATGACATAGTCACTGTCTTCCCTGTCTCTGTAATAACAGCTTTGGTTTTCTGCTATTTTCCAGGTGCCCAAGGTTGCTAAACTAGTGATTTTTGGGTAAGTGTTGATTTGATTAGCACATCACCTCTTTTTTCTTCCAAGCCTCCTAGACCTTAATGAATTTTCCATCCCTCTGACTTTGCGGTGGAGATGACAGATTTTATTCCCACCAGGCAGGAGAGAGAACAACACAGGGAGGCTTAATGCTTCACTCAGGGATAGATGATGATGCAGAAATTTCACTGTGACCCAGACCTCCCCTCCTGGCTGAGGCTGACTGTTGTTTACTTTGCTGTTGTATGGGTAAGGATGTCTGAAGCTTTGAGGGCTAATTTTTGTAAGCAGCATTCTATGTAGTACTTAGTGTTTGTGAAGAGAATGAGGGCATCCTGCCCTCACCGGCTCTCTCCCCGTTGGGGCTGTATGGAGATGATAGCAGGTTTGCAGACAAGCCCTTCCCTTCTCTGGGCTTCTTCTCTGACTCACAGGACCTTTGGCAGAGATGTGATTACTGTCCAGAAGCAAGGTTTATGTGGGCCCCTCCTGAGGGTTTCCTTCAGCACCATCCGTGTTGTGCAGGCTTTGCATTAAGCCAGCTTCTCTTCCTGGGCAGCAGGCTTAGGCTTTCAGGGAATTTTAAACCAGAGGAAGAGATTTCTAATGTGTCTGTTTGTTCTTTTCTCCAGTTCTCTGTTTCTTGCCCCATCCTCTCTTCCTCCCTTCCTTTCTTCCCTCTTGTCCGTTTCCTTCCCTCTCTATCTCCCACTTCTGTCCTCTCCTTCTCACTCCCTTCCTCTTTCTTTTCAAACATTCTCTTCTTCTTCCCTTTCTCCTTGCCTCTTGTCTTTCAACACCTCTCCTGCTGCTCAGCAAACATTTGCTAAACACCCCTGGCTGGTCCCTGGGGATCTAGAGATGAATTACCCCAGGCACTGCTAGCCACGAAGGGATGTCCTGTCCTGTAGGAGATGGGCACATGAACAGTCACCTTGACATGAGCTCAGTGTTGTGGCAGAGGGCTGTGCAAGGAACAATGGGACATGGGGGTACCTCCACAGTCTCTGCTGGGGAGAGTCAGTTACTAGCAGAAACATCTATTCCCCCCACCCCGAATTACTACCATATAGAGAATTTGGTATTTTGCTTTTTCACCTAACATTTTATTGTCTGGCACTTTTGTCCACCCTTAGAAATCCCAGGGAAATATTTTAGCAGGTGAATGATACCTCATCATCATCAGTGGTATGGTTATAAGATTGTAATTAATTCTGGATCACACTTTTGTGCTTAATTCTTTGGCCTGTTTTGGGGATATTTTCCTGAGGACAGATTCCCAGGAGCATGACATCCCATGCTAAATTTTTAGATCAAAGTTCATGAACAGTTTTAAGGCCCTTGATACATTTTGCAAAATTGTCTAGTGCTAGATCTTACTGAGATCATGGTGACCAGTCTGGACTCTGTCTACACATGGGGTTAGAGTCCCCACGAGCTGGCACCTGCACACGCTCCACATCCCCACTCCAAGGGCATGCTTCAGCCAGATGAAACCACGTACAGATCCCCTAGCATACCAGCTTCCTTCTTCCTCTCTACCTGTCCCCATGTCATACTCCTTTCTGCAGTCTCTCTTCTCCTTTGCCATATGGTTAATTCCTACTCATTCTTCCAGCTCAGATAAGCAATTTTCCCCCTGGAAGAGCTAGAAGAGAGGGGCTCTATGCTCCTCCCTATCTCTTCTCTTCTCTCTACCCCAGCACTTCACAGTCTTCCCCACTGGCCTGAGAACTCCTTAAAGGCAAGCACTTTATCTTTTAGTTGCACACACTGCTTCCTTAAATAGTTATTGAGTGTAGTTCCTGTTGTAGAAGATGGCAAAGAATAAGCAATGCATAACTCTACTAGTACTTACAGGGGCTAGGCTTGTGCTAAATGCTTTATATATATACTACATGGACTTTTCCCAACCACCTTATGAGACAGAGACGATTGTTCCCATTTGCAGATGGAGAAACTAAGTCTAGAAGAGGTTAAGTCACATGGATAGTAAGTGGGCAGAGATTGGAACTTGTATCTGAATCTGGACATTCTGTTCCTCCGTAACACCAATCCAAGGACTTGAGCCATGCTGAGCACAATTCACTTAAGGTCATTGCCATCACCGTGGAATGAATGACAGTCTCTGGCACCCCCTGCTGTTAGACTTTTGTTGAATTTTTGATTAGATAGTTCATTTTCTTCCGAGTATTTAAACACTGGTTGTTATACAAAGCTCGTCATTGTTCATATATGCTATTTGTGAGAGCAGGGTATCATTTTCTTTTAAATGTGTGACTTCTACTTTGTTGAATTCTTAAAAATTATGTACCGTCAAATTCACTCTTCTTATTGTGAGATCTTACACTTAGATTTCCTGCATGAAGAAAGGGAGCCCTAGAATGCTGGGTCCTTGGCTCACAGACCTCTGGTTCTTTCTAAATTGTATCTGATTATGAGTGTCATGGATTCTAGAGTGTGAAAATGTTTTAAGATGTGACAGAATGATGTTTGATAGAGACCGTGCTAGGCGGAAAGTTAGGGAACCTTGGGTCTATGCTAGACCCTTATTAGTTATGTGCACGTGTGAAGCTGCCCTGTCTCAAAGCCATGTTTCCCTCTGACGTCAGATCAGACCTAACGTTCCATAAGAACCACTCAGTGCCAACGGGCTTGGGGAGCTTAACTCTTGTAAAGCACAATTTCTAAGGTGTTGTCTGGGGAAAACATCCTTGTCAAATTTTCCATACCACAAAAAGATCTATGTTTGGAAAATATGTAAATTCAGCTCCCTTCTTACATATTCACATTATACATCAATAAAATAAAGAATCTGGGAATTCCAGTTGTATAAATGATCTTTGTTTCTGCTTAACCCAGAATTTTCTAAACTCACTACACCTGTGATTCCCCTTTGGGAATAGTATCTACTTAAATCCCGCTGTGCTAGAGTTCCAAAGAGTATGATTCCAAAAATACCAACTAAAAGGCAAAGGCACTGCTAATGTTAAGGAAGAAAAGGAAGAAGTGACATCAGCTTTTACCTCGTTATGGACATGCTGGTTTAGAAATACACTTGCCCCTTGAGAACACCAGAAGGGACCCCTTGCAGTAGCTATATACACTATCTGCCGGTAGTTGGGGATGGAGGTGGATTTGGACACAAGCTACACCATCTGCTTCTAGGAAGAGAAGTGTGGGGCTGATCTTCTGGTGCATAGTACTTTAAATACTACCTTTCAGGCTGAGCCTGTAAAGCCCTCTATTAAATGTGACGGAGCCCCCATGGAGGGGGCCATCTTCTGGAAGCCATGCACCAGCTGCTGCTGATGACTCACATTTCCCTGCTTTCTGGAGCCTGGGGAAATCTGCACACCATTTTATTTCTCCTTTTGGATATGTAGAGCCCCAACCTCCTCTTTCCCTTGGTCCTGGAGGGGGATTGTGCAAGTTGTGGCTGACTTCTATCTTAGGGCTAAAAGGCAAGTTGTAGGGCCCGAGAGTGGTTGAGCTTAAAGCCAGAGCCCATCCTGCTGGGGAGCAGGATGTGTTGGCTCATACTTGTCTTCCCTGCCTCATGGCCCATAGTTCCTTGTCTCATGGCTGTGATACCTTTGCTCTCCATCAAGATCCATTCTTGATCCTCCAAGAATCAGTTCAGGGACCCATCCATTTATCCATCCTTCCATCCATCCACCCATCCATCCATCTGTCCATCTGTCTGTCTGTCCATCTGTCCATCCATTCATCGTCCATCCATTCATCCATCCATCTGTTCATCTGTCTATCTCTCCATCTGTCCATCCATCCTCCCCTCCATCCATCCATCTATTCATCTATCCATCTATCCACCCATCCATCTATCTGTTCATCTGTCCATCCTTCCATCTGTCCATCCATCCATCCATCCATCCATCAACCTAGCTGGTTGATGGTTGTCTGAGTATCAGAGATGCAGAGGGAAAATCTTTACCCCCATGAAGCTAACAGTCTTGTCAGGACAGCTGCAGGGCACCATTTCAGCTGTCACCATTATCTGCATCAATGTGTATGCAGTGGTCCCCCATGAGTTGTGTCTGACCCTGTCAATGGGGGAGCCCCACAGTTCTGATGTCAGTGGGCAAGTCACATTTTAGATAAACATGTGAATATATAGTGTGTGGGGTGTACTGTAGTTGGTACTATGAAGCAGAGTGGGCAGTGGTGTGGGGTTTGCTGGTAGGGCAGAGGTGTCTAGTGTTCCAGACAGGGCAGCCAGGGGGCTTCTCAGGTAAGTGATGCTGAACAGAGACCTGAAGCCAGTGAGAGAGTGAACATTGCCTGGGTAGTGAGATTCCAGATTACATTGAGTCTCACTAACCTTGGCTTTCACTCTGAAGGAAATACAGGGCTGATGCACAATGCCACAAGAGGGTCCTGAGCGGCAGACTGCATGCCCTGTTTCTGTTCAGCAAGCCTTCCCTGATTCTTTAGTTTGGGTTAACCCTTGTTCTCTGGGCTTGTGTAGTGTCTTCTGCCTTCCTCTCATGGCTGATGCCCTGAGACCGTAGGGACCACTCTGAGCTGTATTCTGTACAGTTCCTCGGAGGATCCTGGTGGGATCAAGCCCCAGTTAACCCCACTGTTTGCCAGATCAGGGAACACTCTGCATGGGATTTGTGTGGCTGCCTGCCTCTCCTACTTACTCACTCCGGTTTGTGCAGTCATCTCCATAGACACTATCGGCCTCCAATCATTTGTCTCAGGCTCTGCTTTCAGGGAAACCTATGGAAGACACTCCATCGGAAGTGTCTACCCCGATTGTCTATTGACTGTCTCTCTCCCTACCCAAAGGCTGGGGCTTAAAGACAGAGGCTGTGTGTTTCATTCATCCCTGCATCTCCAGCTGGGAGATAGTGCAAGTATAAATAAGCACAGGACAAAATAATTCTCAACCTCCAAGAAATGCAAATTAACAAGTAGGTATTAATGATAATGCAGGGTGCTTGCTGATTTTATGCATGGCAAATTGGAGCAATACTTTTGGGAAGCTATTTCATCATATTTATCAAGGGCCATCAATGAGGTTTATACTGTTTGACCCAGTTGTTATGCTTCTGGGAGTTGATTCTAACAATTCAAGCTGAACGAAAAGCTTTGTGTGCAGAAATGATCATTGCAGCAATACATACCATTGTAAAAACACGAAAATAAGTGTCCAACAGTAGGCAGATCACTAAACAATTTATTGTGTATCCAGAAGATGGAATATTGTAGTCACTTATGATTATGAAGAACCGGTAATAACTTGGGGACACTCTTATGATACAATGCAAAAAGGAGATAGTTGTGTGCTTTTTGGCTCCTAGAATTTGTTGTGTTTTTTGCTGCCTATGGACCTTGGCTACCAGTTGTCTCTGTCTAGACTCTGAAGGTTTACCTTCCCTGGCCTTCTTCCCTACTGCTTGTTTGGAACAACTCATTTCAACTTACTTTTTTAGGTGTGAGCTGGCCTGGTCTGGTTCCTGGTAAGGGTGGAAGCACCTTCTCTTTGCTCTCATGGTGGGCGCCCTCCCCTTTTCCTCTTGTAACCCTGTAAACCTGTGGTTTCTTATGCCTCTGCCTCTCCCACCGTCTGCTCCAGGAGAGCACATCCCACTCTGTCCCTGCTCCGTCCTGGCCCCTCAGGGCCTGGCCCTATGCTGAGAGCTGAGGCAGTGAGCCAGCACGTAATGGGGGCATGGATGAGTGGAGGGATGCTAGCACTGTCATCACAACCATGGGGAGTTGAGGAGAACGGTGGAGAGAAACCTCAGATGTTTGACTGGAGGTTGTTCTGGGGGAGTTATCTTTATTTTATAGTCTCTCCGTTAGCTTTTAAAGGGTCTCTAAATGGAGTTTTATTCTATTCAGTAATAACACCCTAATAAACTCCTGTTCTATGAATGATCTCGTTTTTTCAACAAATGAACGGCGTCAGAGGGGAAGGAAGGCTGGTATAGATCTCGGCAGGCCGCGGAGAGGCAGATCAGGGTGGGGTCTGAAGACAGAGCCCCGCTCGAATCACCCACTGTAAAGCCACGTAAAATTGAGGGTGGGCTCTTAACACCTAGGAAAGGATTACTGTGAATTGGGTCCATTGACATGATGGGTTGCACTTCCGATTATTTAAAAACTCCTTGACGGTTGGAGATGTATCCCGAGGTATTTCTAGGTGGCAAGGTATGCTGTTTGGGATTTATTTTACACCTGAGCAAAAAGAAGACTGAAGTGTTGGGGCAGGAGGGGGGGGGGGGGGGGGGGGAGGTAGAATAGGTGAAATGTGAATGACCAGTCACTGAGGCTTTTGAGTCCGGGTGACGGACGTGAGGGGGCTTTTTTATGACATTTCTTTACTTTTGAAAATACTTGGATAACTTTATTATTAAAAGTTAAAACAAAAATTCTTGGCTTTTCCCTAGTGACACTTGATACTCTGCTTGGCTTTTCAGAGTGACCGACTCCTCATCAAAGGTGGACGGATCATCAATGATGACCAGTCCTTCTATGCCGATGTCTACCTGGAAGATGGACTTATAAAGTGAGTTGACCAAAACACACCTTTTTTTTTTTTTTTTTGGAAGATTTTATTTTTTCAGTAAGCTCTACACCCAATATGGGGCTCAAACTTAAAACTTTGAGATCCAGAGCTGCTTGCTCCCCTGACTGAGCCTGCCCAGCATCCCCAAAACATGGGTTTTAAGAAGCCAGTCTTGGGGTGTCAGGGTGGCTTGGTTGCTTGACCATCTAACTCTTGATTTTAGCTCAGGAGTTGTGACATGGAGCCCTGTGTTGGACTCCCTGCTCAGCAGAGAGTCTGCTTGTCTCTGTCTACCTCTGCTTGCTCTCTCAGTCTCTTTTTCTCTCTCAAATAAATAAATAATTCTAAAAAAAAAAAAAAAAGCCAGTCTCCCCAGGCTATTGGGCCCTTAGAGTTCTGTCCCAGAATGACTGTGCTGTGAATATCAGGGATACAAAGATTTGGGGAGGTCGAAACTGCAGGTGGGGAGGGGCTAGAGATTCTGGAATGTTCCCGCTGCACCAGCCCTATGCAGGCCATCAGAAGCACAAGGAGGTGGGAAGTACATCTGGCAGGACACTGAGGTCCACATGCTGCCCCACATTGTCAGCTCGGGGCAAGGCGCAGAGGCCCCCCTAATACACAGGACTGACTTCACAGCTCTGTGACCTGCCCACAGTGTCTGGATTGGGTGGAGGGAGCCAGGAGAAAAAGGAAGAATGTTAGGACAGGGCCGTGGCCTGCACTGGGCTGGAGGGTTCCTGCACTTTGTCCCTTTTGGCTTCCTCTCTCGATGTGACATCCCAGTGTGTTCCATCTGCTCAGTCACTGTAACAAAAAACCCCAGGCTGGGCAGCTGAAACAAGAGACATTTACTTCTCCCAGGCTGGAGGCTGCCAGTCCTGGCTCAGGGCACTGGCAGGGACGGTTTCTTCTGAGATCTCTCTTCTTGGCTTTTGGAGGGTGTCTTCCCGCCCTATGCTCACAGGGTCGTCCCATGTGCGCATGTGCACAGGACATCCCTTCTGTTGGATAAGAGCCCCACCCAAATGGCCTCATTTTAATGTAGTCATCTCTTGAGAAGCCCCGTCTCCAAATATAGGCACATTCTGAGATGCTGGGGGTCAGGGCTTCAACATAGAAGTTAGAGGGCTCCCAGCTCAGCCCACAACACCAGACTGGTTTTGATGGGGCGACCACACTTTACTGGCTAGTCACGGAGAGGTTCAGCTCTCTTTCTTTCACATGGTGAGTGCCCTGGTTTCACTCGTTGCTCCGCATCTTCCCCTGGAGTCTGGAAGAGTAGGAGCCAGAGACTCTCAGCATCCAGCCTGGACTGCTGACGCAGGAAAGAAAGGCAGAGAGGAATGTGAACGAGGTGAAGGTCAAATGGAAATGGGGTCTGTTAACGGGACCATCTGGTGTCCTATATGCTTTGATGAGGAGGAGGAGGAGGAGTTGGTGGGGGGAGAGGGGAAGTTTAGAAGGGAGGAAGAAGGAGGGAGGGACGGAAGGAGGGAAGAGGGGAGGGGGGAGTAGGTGAGAGGATAAGAGGGAACTGTGGATGGCCGTGAACATGGAGAGACCATGTCCACAACCTGTCCAGTGAAGAGCTCAGGAGAGCATGGAGCCCTTCTCTGCCTCCCTCTGCCTACCCCAACTCCAGTCCCAGATTCTGACCATTTCAAGTCCTGCCCAAGCCTCTCTTCCTCCGCTGGATTCCTTCCTCTTGCTTCTTCCCAGCCACACTGAAAACGTGGTACCTGCTGACCTAGCCCAGCAGCTCTCACCTGGAACCTTGCACCCATAAATCCTCTGGCTGGAACACCTTGCCCCACCCCACATTCTCATTTCACTGCCCTCCCCCCACCCCACTCCCCAACCCCTGTCTGTCCTGTGGGTCTTGCTCATGTGGTTCCTCCTCCAGGAAGCTTTCCTTGACGCCCATGCTGGCAGCATTCCTCTGCTGGCCAGCCTGTGTGCCTGTCCCCACAGTCCCCAAGCTGCTCTTTGACCCTGACTAGGGACCTTGCCTTAGTCAGTGCCGGATACGAGAGGTACTAGGAGTATTGATAGGAAGTGTAGCGAGGAACCCTGGCCTGTCAGGCAGCAGGACCTTGGGCTCTTGGTCATAGTACAGGCTGGAATGAGAGGGAGAGAGGCAGAGGTGGTGGGGGAGTGGTGTTTCTAGGTCAACCCCCTGCTTCAATACAGAGACAACCACTCCGGGGTGAAGTCTGTTTTGTGGGGCCTCAGGGTTCTGGGCCATGGGGGTAAAGGATGCTGACCCTTTTGTGGGACCACCTACCCACCTGTCACATGGGATTGAGGTTAGCTCTGCAGGAGACTTGCAGTCCAAGATGTGTATATGTGAAGCAAGTGCTTACTGGGCAAGCTGCATTTATTAAGTGCTTGCTGTATGAGTGAACACCTGGAGTCTTAGGGACTTTGGTAGACCGAGTTGTTCAGGAAATATGCAGTGTCCACAATTCATTATTTGTCAACTCCTCTTAGTCAGAGACCCCTTTTTATTTGACTCAGTTTCTCCTCCCCACACCTCACTAAGCAGAGCGAGTCTCTGCATGGTCATTTGGAGCATGGAGCCCTGCTGGCTGGGGGGCAGGGGTGGGAGGGCTGAGACCCAGAGGGACCACCTATACTGACCTCAGGTGCAGCCTGGCATAAGGAGGCTCAGTTATGCTCCTTCCCTTTGATTGAACACCAAGAATTCTTCTCTTTTGTAGCCATTTGCCCAGTTTTCCTAAAAGCATGTCAGCTGTGTTTGTGTTAAATCGGTTAGGATTCATTGAGGGTTCCATCCAGTTTGCCGAGGGCTGGTGACTCAGATGCTAGCTGGGAAGCACTTGTGTAGGGGGCAAGGGTGGTGTTGGGGGTGCGGGGAGGGAGAATAATTCTGGCTAATTCATGGAGCCTCCTGTTCTGCACATACTGCCATTGAGAACCATATGCGTTCTTTCTCCTAATGCACTGGCAGTTCCATGTGGGTTAATCCCAGTCTGGGGAGAGCCTGCTCCTTCAATGTAAGAGAAGCCAGAAGGCAAGTAAGGCTGGTGGGCAGAGGCTAGATATTATATTAGACTTGGGGGGACTTGGCTTGAGTCCATACTCAACTGACTTGCTGTGCAGCCTTGGACAAGTCAACATACCTCTCTGAATTCCATTTTCCCCCTTTGCAGAATGTGTTTACTTCTTATAAAGAGAGGCAACTGTCATGCCTTTAAAATGGGCCCCTAACTGTAGTCCTTGGCACCGCGACACGGTGACTGAGTCACACACCCACTCAGGCTCCAGGTACCCACACGAGGGGCTGTGTGTGTGTATAGCCCAATGCCCACTCTGGGTCACGCCTAAGCCTTTGCCAGCATTAACCATTTGAACATGATCCCGCTTTCTCGAAAAGCCAGTTGAAGCATGAAATGAGATCATCTGGAAAATGCTTAGGAGAGCCGGATCTCAGGGGTGACCTGCTCCTGGTGAAAGGTTTGGGGCCATCTCCTCCTGGACCCCCTGCTCTTCAGCTCCTGATGTATCTCCACGTGTTTGGAGCTGGACAGTAGGAGGATCGGGCACAGCTGGAGTCTGCACATCGAGCTGGAGGTGACAGAGGGAAGGATATTGGCGTTAGAGGCAGCAGCACTGTGCTTGTGGGCGTGGTCACAGTAGTGGTCCCTGGCCCCGTGTTTTTGCTAGACTTATTTTCAGTTTCAGGACAGAGTACGATGCCCCAATTCTGTGGGAGAGCCCAAGAGGAGCCCTCTTCCCACCCACCATAACTTGCTTAGACCAGCCCTGTGCAGGGGTCCAGAGGAGCCAGGATCGTCCGCTCCAGCTGCTCGGATGTGGATTCTCTTTGGGACCTGACATGGTGGTCCCTACAGCAACACTTGCCTGTATCTTCATTACGGGTGTTTTCTGTATCTTACAGTATTGTTGCCTCATCTGAAGAGTTCAGAGCCACTGTATTTTTTTTTTTTTTTAATAAAAAGTGCTCCTGTTCAGACTTTGTGGTCTTCGCCAGGCATTGACCTTGGAGGCTCTCTTCTTTGTCCTGGTTCTGGCTGAGCCTCCCTTCCAATATGTCTCCTGCCTGTGGTTCCAACAGATGAAACAGCTGCCACCAAAGGGGACAAGTCTTCCAATTTCTTAGGCTCTTCTTCCTTCTCCCTCCCTTTGGAATTTCTACCCCTGCTGGCACCTAACACGTTGGGGAACAGAAGGGATGTCAGCAGGTTCAGAAAAATTCTGCTGTCCCCAGTGTGATTCCCTCCAGGCAGGTGTTACGATGTTCATGGTTTTTTCTTGCAGGGACTGGGAAGTTAAGTAGCTTTCCTGAGGTCAGTGCTCAGGAGAGTGAAAACCATAATCCCAGTTGCCTGTCTGCATTAGCCTGCCGCTGCTGGTGTAACAACATACCACACACACTGGGCGGTTTAAACAACAGATGTTCATTCTCTTGTGGGTCTGGAGTCTGGAAGTCTGATATCAGGAGGTTGGCAGGTTGGTTTCTTTGAGGCCTCTCTCCTTGGCGTGTAGATGGCTATCTTCTCCCCGTGTCCTCATGGGGTCAACCCTCTGTATGGGTCTGTGTTCTGATCTCCTCTTCTTAGAAAGACACCAAGCCTATTGGACTAGGGCCCACAGGGACAAACTCATTTTACCATAATTGTCCCTGTAAAGGGCCAGTCCTCAAATACAGTCACATTCTGAGGTCCTTGGGATTAGAGCATCAACATAAGCTTTTGGGAGGGTCCCACTTCAGCCCGTAACACTACCTCTCATGGTCTGCAGAGCTGAGGGGACGGTACACCCTGTCTCCTGCAATCTGAATCATCAAAGTGGTTGATAAAAGTGTTCTAAAGGAGTTCTAGGCTAGTCTGAGAACTCTTTGCCACCACCTTCCCCTGGAAGACTTCCTGGATTCCTGGACTGGTGAAGCAGCCCACCTTATACTCCCTACCCCTGCCTGAGCGTTCTCTGTCTATCCAGTGCCCTGCCTAGGACCTGGCTCAGGAATGTTTACCTAATGGAACTGAAGCTGCACAGTTGGCTGCCATCTTGTCTTTCCTTTAAGAACCAAAGGCCATTTTGGTTGTTTGTTTCCAGACAAATAGGAGAGAACTTAATAGTTCCTGGTGGAGTGAAGACCATCGAGGCCAATGGACGGATGGTGATTCCTGGAGGTATCGATGTCAACACCTACCTACAGAAGCCATCCCAGGGGATGACCGCTGCCGATGACTTCTTCCAAGGGACCAGGGCAGCGCTGGCAGGCGGGACCACGATGATCAGTGAGTTGAACCCCTGCCTTGGGCACATGGGCAGTGACTTTGGTCCGTCATCACCAGTGGCAGCAGAAACACTGCATTCTCAATCTACACCAGGCAGTTTGCTCAGGGGACCAATTCATGTAGTTCTCACCACAACCTACCATAAAGACTGGCATTGGTGGTACACAGAGGATTTTATAGGCAATCCAGACACTTAAAAGTTTAAATTATTTTAATGCATTGGAAGATAAATAACTAGCACTAGCACATCATGGGTGCTGTTGCGTCGGGTGAGATTGAAATTAACATTTAAATTTTGAGAAATGGGGAGCTGATCTAAAGAAAAGTATTAAGGAAAGAATGATATGGTTTGTAGGGAAGTAAAGCAAAAAATTCCTGAACCTGGTGTGCACATGGCTAAAGTTTTGGGACAAGGGATATAGGTGTTATGAAGAAAGATGGGAGAGGAGAGACTGAAAAAAGTTGCTGAAGGTGACACAGTGGGAAAGTGGTTGTTCTAATCAGTGTTGATGCAGTAATGCCAGGATAACGCTGCATAATGAATAGTTCCCAGACTTCAAGCGTCACTTGTTTCTCTTGGTCAATGATCAGAGGGACTAGGAGCAGGATGGAGTGATTCTGCCTCAGGATGTGGGTTGGGTTCAGATGGGCACCATGGAGCTCCCACCCTGGAACCAACACCCAGCTCAACCATGCCCTTCTCCTGGCAGACAGCAGAAGTACAAGAAGAGTCTGGTAGAAACTTGCCACTCCTCTTACCACCTCATGTCTTCAATTACATGCTGAAGTTCTGTTGGCCAAGGCAAGTTGCATGGCAGAGCCCAAAGTCCCTGGGATTGTACTTTGCCCATCATGAACCCTGGTGAAGGTGGGAAGGGAGGAGGCATTGTGTACAAACAATGCCATCTAGCACAGAGGTTTCCTGGGTTGCTGGATTCCTCTACATCATTTTACGGTCTCTTGTAGTTTTTGAAGTAGCTTTTCTTTCTTGGATTCTATTTTATTTTATTTTTATTTTTAATTTTTTTAAAGATTTTATTTATTTATTGGACAGACAGAGAGAGAGAGAGAGAGAGACATGAGCAGTGGGGAAGGCCAGAAGGAGAGGGAGAAGCAGACTCCCTGCTGAGCAGGGAGCCCAACACAGGGCTCGATCCCAGGACCCTGAGATCATGACCTGAGCTGAAGTCAGACACTTAACCAACTGAGCCACCCAGGTGCCCCTCTTGGATTCCATTTTAATAAATTATTTTAATTAATAAGCAACAGTTGATTTTCAGTGTTCTTTCAACTGTTAGGCTCTCTGGCTGCCCATCTCTCTCCCTCCTAGGAATCCCTTTGGAAGTATGCTGGGCTAGAGTTGGCCATGGCAGGTGGAGCTCATGCATCAGAGCCTCCTTGTCCCCCTGATTCAGGAGGGGATGGCCCAGCTCATGAGGCAAGCACAGTCCTGGTCCCTTCTCCACAAGACAGCCTTTTGTCTGCTGGTTGGGAAAGTGGGAGGAGCCCCAGTGTTGGACCTGGATGGATTTGGACTTGGACCCCAGTTCTCCGGGTTTGATCCTGATCACTGCCACTCAGCACCAGTATGACTGTGGGCAGTATTTAGCCTCCCTGTGCCTCAGCTTTCTCATCTGTAGGATGGGCTTTATTATCTGAGTCTCCCCCGGCATAGCATTGCTGGAAGACACACATGAGGTTCCTGGGTGTCGTGCATGACATGTGGCAAATACTTGGAGATAGAAGCTCACACAGTGCTGGGAAGTGGGGAGGGAATTTACAGGCTCAGGGGACCTATGTGGAGTAGAGGACAGATCCCCAAATCAAAAGTCAGGATCTCCAGGGTCCTGCTTTGCTCCTTTGAGACTCTTAGGGCAGTGGCTTTATCCATCCCATCTGGAAAAGGGTGATTTTCACAATGTGTTTCATGGAACCCCAAGAACCCGTGGAAGCACTAGGAGGACCATGGTGAGGGGCGGGGAGGTTCTGAGTCCCCACCCCATGTTGTCATCCAACAGATACTTATTGAGGGTGGCTCTGTGCTATGTGTTAGGGGAGGGAAGTACCAAGGTGGACATGGTGCTGGTACCCCAGTGGTTGCAGTCTTATGGGGAGTTACAGATCATGTATAACTATATGCAATGTCTGTAATCTGTGACTAGGGCTACAACATAAAGGGGTGCAAAGAGCTTTGAGCTGAGGGGCAGAGAGCTCAGGGAAGGCTTCCCTGAAAATGCAGCATTCATGCAGAGGTCCGAAGGATGAGTATGAATTCACTGGGTGAAGAGGGTGGAAGGGAGCAGGGCTCCAGGAAGAGGGAACAGCATATGTGAAGCCCCTGTGATGGGAGGACACAGCTTGCATTGAAGAGACAGAAGAAGGCCTGTGAGGCATGAGTGCAGAGATTCAGAGATGGGATCGTGTGAGGTAAGACTGGAAGGTGAGGGTGGTACTGATGGGTCTTGATGGCTGAGGTAAGAATTTTGGACTTTTTCAAATGGGCAATGAGCAGGCATTGAAGTTCAAGCAAGGAATGATGCCATCTGCTTTGGGTTTTAAAGAGACCAGAATAGAGTGGCCTAGATCAGATGTGGCTGGACCAGGGGGAAGTGATTTTAGTAGCTCAGCTGACAGAAGAGGGTAGCTAGGATGAGGAGTGTGGCCATGGATGTGGACAGAGATGGCCAGCTCTGGGGATATGTAGGAGGAAAATATAAGTACTTGATGTTGGGTGATGGGAGTACCTGAGAGAAAGAAAGAGTCAAGAATGACCCTTGGGATCCTAGCTATGGAATTAAGAAGGTAGCCTCAAGCTGAAGAGGCTGTAGGGACCAGATTTGCAAGGGGAAGGGGGAACAATGTTGCATGAGGCTTGGGACATTTTAATCTTGATGTGCTTTTGAGTCTTCCTGGTGGAGAGGTCAGGGAAAGAGCTGAGGTCAGAGTTCTGAGGCTAAGAGAGAACGGTACATTTTAATGAGCAGGTGCATTGAAGGGTGGACCAAGCCATAGGGAATTTGACCATTTAATGGCCAAGTAGAGGCAGAAGAGTCTATAAGGAGACTGAAGAAAAATGGCCACAGAAGTAGAATAAAAGCCAGAAAGCCATGTCGTCATGGAAGCCAAGAGCAGGGAGTGATTCACTGTGTCCCAGGAGGTCCATTGGAGTCAGGACTGGATGTTTCCATTAAATCTAGAGACACTGAGATTGAATTAAGTGCAGAGGCTGATGATTTCGACAGTAGAGGAATGAGTGGGCAGAGAATAAGGCTACACTTTATAGATGTCTGGCTGTGAAGGGTGGATATTAGGGAAACAGGGTAGTAGCTAGACGGATATGCAAAGTCAAGTGGGGTTTAAAAGTCAGGCATCTCTGCTTTCATTTGCTTTACATTTAAGATTTTATTTTGAAAAGAGGTGATGAAGTTAACATGCTTTTAGTTTATAAGGTTGTGTACCTTTCAGCTGTGACAGCATGGAGTAGTGGGAAGGGGTTCCAACTGCAGCTGACGGGACTCTGTAGGTCTTCTTCCTACCATTTACCTAGTTGTGTGACTTTCGACAAGTTCCTTACCCTCTTCGAGCCTCAGTTTCTTCTTCAGCCACTGGAGATATTAATATTCACTTCACAGGATGGCTGTGAGGATTTAATGAGATAATTTATGGAAAGCCTGGTGGCAGTGTCTGAGGCATAATAAGCATTCAATAAATACTTGTGATACTGCTGCTGTTGCTGCCAATGACAATGACAATGGTGGTGACGATGTCACTGCTGATGGTTATGGTAATGATGTGACAGTGATGGCAATATTGATGATGGTGGTGGGAGTGGTGATGATGGTGATGGTGATGATGATGGTGATGGTGATGATTATGATGATGGTGATGAAGATATAATGATGATGATGGTGATGATGATGGAGATGTAGATAATAGTGATGGTGATGGTGGTGATGATGATGATGGTGATGATGACATAATGATCATGGTGATGGTGATGATGGTGATGATAATGTTGGGGATGGTGATGGTATTGATGATGGATGGTGTTGATAAGGGGTTGATAGTGAGGGTGATGATTAAGGTGGTGATGATGATGATGTCAATGGTGATGATAGTGATGATGGTGATGATAGTGGTGATGATGGTGTGATTGTGATGATGATGGGGTGAAGAGGGTATTTGAGGCTACCATTGGAATAGCTCAGGTCCTATGCATTTTGGAATGTGATGCATATTTTTCTTTCACAGTTGACCATGTTGTCCCTGAACCTGGGTCTAGCCTTCTGACCTCCTTCGAGAAATGGCATGAGGCAGCTGACACCAAATCCTGCTGCGACTATTCCCTCCATGTGGACATCACAAGCTGGTACGATGGTGTTCGGGAGGAGTTGGAGGTGCTGGTGCAGGACAAAGGTCAGTTAAAGCTTCAGAATGGGGGTATAGTTCTGGAATCCCTGGTTCTTTGGTGGGTCTCAGTATATGGACTTAAAAATCCCTTTATCTGCATTTCTTGTGAGTCCAGCTATGAGCTACGCACTGCGGCATATACAACGGAAAAAGGAGATCCTCTTTGAGGAGTCTGTCCTCTTCTCCTTCAAGCCCTTTGGAGATATCCCCTTGTTCACAGAAAAAAAACCTGATTTTCTTAGCCTGGCACTCAAGGCCCTCAGTGATCTAGGCTCATTTCTCATTTTTTACCATTATCTTGGTTGCATCCCCTGAAACCTGCTACGCTGCTGGGCCTGTGCTCACCTCTACTCCTCCCTTCCAGGAATGCCCTTTCTTCTACCCAGCTACCCAAGCTCAAATCGCAGCTTCTCTGATTTTCCCAATCAGAATTGCTTGTTCCTTGAATGTCTATATCAGGTTACTCTGGGGGCACCTTCTTCATTGTTGTTGGCTTATGGGACACTGGTTCTCTGTCTTGCTCTTGTGTTAAACCCTGAGCTCTCTTGGGTGGAGGGAGGGAGATTGTGTCTATCCATCTCTGTATCCTACCGCAATTCCCTTCTGTTTGGACTCACACCACGTGTCCCTGCACAGTGTAGACACTACAGTGTGCATTGTGTTGAGGTGAATTGAACTGAAGATACATGAAGCAAAGAATAGGGAAAAAATGAACTAGGGTGGGAATGGTCAGTCTGGAGAGGGGCAGTTCTGGATGCTCTCGGAAGAGGCAGCTTCAAATGAAGGAAATGCTCCAAAGAGAACGCAAGGGTGTTTTCCATTTTTAAGATAACATATGCTGTGTTTTCTCATTATAAAAGTATATTTGCCCCATTGCAAAAAAGTCAGAACCTCAAGAGAAGGAAAAAATCTTTTTTCTTCTTGAGCTTACCCCAGTTGCTGCTTACATTCATGTTAAGGATTATTGCTTTCCATTCTCTGTCGATTTGGATGATTTTCTCCTTATATAGTTATATGATGGCAGGTAGGTGGAATCCTTCTATTTCCACTTAACATTTTATGAGTATTCATTACTTTTCATTAATAACTTTCCAGGGCTTGTAATGTACAATGTAATGGTTAACTTGCTTAGTTATTTTCTTTTTATTGGGCACTTAGGTTTTCTGTTTGCTCTACTCTAAGTAGTGTTATGGTGAACATTTTTGTATATAAACGTCTGTTTGCATTTCTAATTGTTTCCTTAGATTTCCAGAGATGGAATTATAAGATCAACGTTTTAACATTTTTCAAGGCTCGTGACACTTACAGCCAAATTCTTTCCTGAAAGATGCACCTTGCATGCCCATGATCCCCATGTCTCTAGCTCTTTGCATGCTTGTACCATTGGGTTGTATTTCTTCTACAAAATCCATGCAAATCTGATAAGTCAAATTCAGTCTACCACTATCCACTGCTGTTCTTTTATCGTTAATTATGATAAATACTTTGCATACCTTTCTATGACTGTCTGGTTATATTCTTTGCCCTCCCATGAGTTTGGGTTTTGTGTGTCTGAGTTCCGCACATCAAGAAGGCACTCCATTGCAGTTGCTGTGAGTCACACTCTTGTTTTGTACAGAATCATAATCCAATCACGATCCAGTCATGACCCATAATTTACAATTTTGTATCTCGCTTTTCTCACCTAACATTAAATCCTGAGCAGTTTCCCACTTACCCTATAGGCTTCATCAAGTCGGTTTTAGCAGCTTGGCTGTGTACGGGGATGTGAAGAGTCCAGTAGAACACCAGCATCACAGAACCGTCTCAGGAGAGTCCCACAGCTCTGTGGGCAAGGGGCACTTTGTGCGGTCCTATGTATTTCATTGTCTTAGAAGAGGACAGAGAATTCTCTTCCCCTGACCAGACACTTGCAAGGAAGTGACTTGGAGAAGTTTTTAGGTGCATTCATGGTTTTAGGTGTCTGACTAATATCATAGAATGTTTTCTATTGATTTAAGTTTCAGAATTAGTGCGTGTTTATTCAGAGACAATATGGAAGTGTCTAAAGTAGAAAGTGATAAAGAATTTGTCTTTCCAGGCATCTTTCCTATTTGTGTAAGTGTGTCCACACTCAAACACACATAATTCTCACGTGAGCAGACCTGTATTGTACATTATCTTGCACGATGCTTTTTTTTTTCTACTCAATAAAACATCATGGCTCACCAGGCCTCTCCACTTAGCAATTGTGTGACCTTGGGCCAGTCACTCAACCTCTCTGTGCCTCAGTTTCCCCAGCTAGAAAATAGAGGTTGGAACCTCAAATGAGAGGGTATAAAGTGCTTAGAACACCGTTGGCTCCTGGTAAGGATTCTGTATTTTTAGTTATTACTTTTATCATCATTCCATCATAAGACCCTCAGAGTGTTCAGTTTTATGGAGGTACTGGGTTGATTTCCTTCCTATTGGAAAATTTTTAAAAATTGTGTTGTCAGGGCTCACTGCAAGCAAATTCTGAGGTAGAGACTGGGGTGCAGGAAATAAGTGTGGATTGGTTTCCTTTTGCTACTGTAGCAAACGCCCCACCCCCATTTGTGGTTTAAAATGATCCAAATGGCAGTTCTAGAGATGGGGAGTCTGAAGTGGGCTTTAGGGCTGAGGTCAAGGTGCTGGGGGCCCTGGAGGGAGCCCTTCCTTGACTTTTCTGGCCCCACCAGGCTGCCCGCATGCTGGCTGGTGACGCTATCCTTCCAGACACTGCCGCTCCCGACATTGACTCTGACTTCTCCCCTGCTCTTCCTTAAAAAGGACCCTGGTGATCTCACTAGGCCCTCTTTTATCTCAGTCTCCTTCATTTGATGCCATCTGCAGATTCCCTTTGTTGTAGGAGGAACATATTCATAGGTTCTGAGGATTAGGGTGGGGACATCTTGGGGGGGGTGTTATTTTGCGCCCCCCTCCCCAGCATGATCGCGGGGTCAGCCACTGAGAGCAGAGCCCAGAGAACGAGATCAGCCGCAGGGAGCTCTGAGACCTGGACACCCTGCCACTGGATCCCAGGGAAGCCAAGGGGGTGGGGACTTCATAGCTCCTCACCAGCCAGGCATTGGGCGAGGCCCCCTGGGAGGGGGCATGACCTTGAGCCAGGCTGCTCTGCGCAGGCAAGGTGATTCACACAGGGCTGACTGCTGGGGGTCATCTGCCTGCAGCTCTCCCCGAAGCAGGGTGTGGGACGATTCCAGCAGTCGGGCTGCCTGGGTTCAAGCCTGCCCTTCGGTGTCCTGGCCAGGTGCTGCCAGGCAAGTCCCCAAGCTGACCTCTCTGGGGTTGTTCAGCGACACCTCATCCAAAGCACCTGGGCTCTGGTACCAAGCACAAACCCCACTGTCTGAGCTCATTGTTAATTCTCCACCCTGATGCCAGGTCTTTGTTGTCATGGCAACCCCAGAGGGAGGGGGGGTGGCTTTTCTTAGGTACCATGGAGGCTGAGCTACCGAGTCCAGCTGAACCCAGGCATAGGGACCTCAGGCAGGGCTTGCTGCCCACACGTCTCTTGATACACCCCATGGGGAGAGAGGAAAGGGGTGCCCTCTGTGGAGAGGGGTCCCACTCTGGCCTGCCTTGGTGACGCAGGAGGAGGAAGGCAGCCAGGGCCAGGGGCTGTGCTGACACTGAATGGTGTCTGTCAGAGCGTCAGACCGGCTGGAGAGGGGCCGGTGTCTGTGCGGCCGCCCACAGGCGTGGGGACCTCAATAGAAGAGCTTTGGGCCGGAAACTGCACGTCATCTCGGGGGCCCCGCACCTGTTGCCCAGCTCCCCCTTCCGAGGAACCCGAGGCAATGTGTTCCCTCAGGCAGGAAGGGTCCTCCACACTGAGCCCCTCTCCTGCCGGGGGCTTCAACCTCCTTCGTTGTTCAGTGACCCCTGGGCCGCCCCTTCATTGTGGTGCACCTGAGACATGCAGGGAGGCCCCAAAGCAGTGTCTGACGGTAGAGGCCGTCCTCAGGGATGGGCTCAAATAACCACATCTCCTAGAAGCCTTCCGTGCTTGCTCGGCACTCCAGGCGGGTGTCCCCTCGGAACTCCCACGGCCCCAGAGGGGGCTTCTCCAGCAGGGCTGTGGGGCTCGGGGCTCTTGCTGTCCTCATCTGGCCTCTGGACTGAGACTGCGCAGGGAGAGGTGGGTTTCTCTCTTCTCTATTCCTGGTGTGCAGTGGTGTCCCGCTCACTTGTCTCACTGGTAGCAGGAGGCACTCAGAGCAGATCATGGGTTCTCCTCCTGGGCCAAGGAACTCTTAAGAACCTGCCAGAGCTAGGCTCCAGGCCTGTTGAACCCAAATTCCCAGAGGGATGTGTTTGCAAAACTCAGGTGTTCTGATATAAAGCAGGGTCAGGATCGCTGGCTCAGGGACTGTGTGCGCCCCTGTGTCAGGGTTTTAGGAAAGACCCAAAGGAACATCAACCTTCTGTGACCCCCAGACCCGAGGTTGGGTCTCAGGCTCCCCTTCACATCCCCTGAAGGAGACCCCAGGACCTGAACCCTCGGCTCTAGGATGGGTGGGCCAGCAAAGTGCCCTCCTCTGAGGCCCCGAGGGTTAGCACCGACAGGCTGTAGGGGTTGCTAGGACCAAAGGGTCTGGAGGGGAAACAAGGTAAGAAATTTGAGGATCCCCAGTAGAGGCTGGCCCCTGTCCAGGGCACTTGTTCTTGCCCTTTCCTTCCTGTTGGCCAGTCCTGTGTCCGAGGTTGGGGGGATGGGTTACAAAGGATATTGTTGTCAGTGCTCTGAAGTGCACGGATTCCTTCTTACCCCAAGGCAAGTAGCACTGTCCTGAGCCTTGGCTCCAGCCCCTTCCCCTCCTTTGTGCACTTGCGGCTTCATCAGAACACACAGTGGGATCATCTACAAGCCCCACCCAGCCCCGCCTGGTCTTTCTCCTTCCCAAGGTGCTCCGTGAATGGTGGTGACCTCAGGGCTCCAGTTCAGGCTCACCTTCCTGTGGGGCCCTCAGCTTCTGTAGTGTCCTCACTATCCATCCGCCTGTGACCCGGATCCCAACTCGTGTGTGATACGGCTCCCAGGATGCTCCCAGGAGACTCAGACTTATTACCAGTTTCTCCCAAACCCATTACCTCTTCCTGTGAACTCTACTATCTGTCACTCTGGGTCCCCGTCTCCATGGGGGGCACCTCTGTCCAGCCATTCCCTCTCTCTCCCTCCCCCATCCATCACTGGATCCATGCCTTTGCATTTATAGCAGTTCAACTTGGACTCCGGGTCTCCCCCCTCAAGTCCCTTCCCGGATGTGGGGCTCACTGTGTCTTGTCCAGATTCCTCCTCAGCCTCATCCCTGGTCTCTGCCTCCAGTCTTATCCTGCTAGTGCATTCCAGCCATCGATGTGGGATTTAAAAAAGCAATTAGTGTGACCACCTGGAGTGGCTTCCCCAGTGTCCCCAGGCTCAGTGCCAAATTGCTCATGTGGCTTTCAAGGGCTTTCCCCCAGATGCTTGCACATAGGAGTGGTTCAGTAAATAATGGGGAGCTGAGTTCCTGAAAGATGTCTTACTGAATTCTGTACCCTAAGTGTTTAGCACACATCTGGCATAGAGTAAATTCTCGGTAAATACTTAGTGCATGAATGACTAGGTTAGGGAAGAAAGAGAGGGAGGGAGAGGAGGAGGGAGGAACATGCCTGGTCTCCTTTCCTAAAGCATTTTTAGCACACCCCCTTCTGAGTCAGAGGGCTTGCCCAGGAATCTTGATGGCCATCATCATTGGACTGTACGATCAAGGGCAGGATATTTTCAGAACAGAAAATCAATGTAAAGCTCATATAGTTCAGTCTGCCTGTTTCAGAAATGGAAACTGAAGCTCAGAGAGGTGTAGTCCCTTTCCCAGTGTCTCACAGCAGCTAGCACTTGGACTCAGCTTTCTCTGATAGTGCTGCTGCTAGCGCTTTTGGTGTCTTTGTGAGAATTGCAAAAAGGCACCATCGTGGGGTGCTCCATCGAAAGAACATGCCCTTCTCCCAGTGCATGGGCTTGGCTGGGCTCAGGCTGGATTTAGCCTCCTTGGATGGTCTCTTTGCTGGGAGCCCTTAGCCAGAGCACAGGTTGTGACTCCTCAGCGCTGCTGCCCAGCCTCTGACCTCCTTGCCAGGTGCTCTTTACGCCGCATTCAGGCTGCCCAAAGAACAGGTCAACAGCGCGTCTCCCAAAGACAAGCTCAGCCTATGGGATATGAAAGCCATCGCTCAGCGCTCGAATCCATCTTTAGATCAAGCACCTTATGGCTTATTTTAGAAATCTCAAAATACAAGAGGAAGTTATTCTAGAAAACGGTGGTGCCAGCATGCTGTGTGGACTTGGCAGGGGAGAATGGCTATGGGATGGGATTTTTTATAAACCCCCGACAGGGGAGTCCTGTCTGTGTTTTCTGAGCCATGGACCCCAGCCACTATTAATAGTACTTATTGGTTTTGTTGGATGGTGGCAGCGTTTCATTCTCAAATAGAAACTTAATTTAAAAATTATTGAAAAGAAGAGAGAAAAAAAAAAAACAAACAAACCAGGCAAAGAGGAGAGGAACTCATATTGCTGGTCTGTGTCACTTGGGTCAAGTGTTTAGCCTGTGTTACTTGGGTGTGTTCTAAGAACAGCAACACAAAGACAATGGTGTCATTACACCATTGGTATGAACCTTCTGGATCTTTCTGCGGGAACTTCCATAGTCTATTGCATTGCCCTGTGTATCAGCTAGCTTTTGCCGTGTAACAAACAATTTAAAACTTGGTACTTAAAATAATCATTAATCACCTCATGACTGTAGGTTGGCAACTACGGCTGCAGATGGGTTTCTCTCCTGATCTCGCCTGGACTCACACACTCAGACATTTGGGCCTCAGCTGGGATGGCTGGGGAGATGCTCCACACATGATCTCGTGTCCTCTAATGGGCCCTCTACAACCTCTTCTCTTGGTGGTAGTGCTCCAATGGGTGAACATGGAAGCTGAAAACCCTCTTGAAGATTAAACTTAATACACATACATCATCATTTCAATTGTGGCCTGTTGGTCAAGTCACGTCACAATATCGCAGATTCAAGGGATGGGGGGGAAAAGATTCCACCTCTGAAGAGAGGAACCTGGAAGAATTTGTGGCCATTTTAATCTCAATATACAATCCCAATATACTATCTGGCCACAGTTAGTATAGTTCTCTTTCATTCAATATACTCTCACCTCCACAAATTTCCATTCGGTTATGGCCTCAGGCTCAGAGTCTAGGATCTCGTGATGAACATCTATGGAAGATGTGGATGAGGTTTCTCGGGCATCGCTTCTCCTGATCCAAAAACTTATGAACTTAAGAGATAAGCTATGTGCCTTCCCACCCTAGGCACCCCACATATAATGGTGGGGCATGGACAGGACCACCACAACAAACACTCCCATTTGAAAAGAGAGAAAGCAAGTGATGCATGGTCATAACCCCATCGAAATTCTGGAATCCAACTGGATACATATTGCCGGGCTGATCTTGAAAGGTAGAGAATATTCCTTCGTCAGGGCCAGTCTTTCTCCTTGGGAGTAGTTCCCAAGTTAAGGGGTTGGCAAACACCAATCTGTGGGCCAAATATGGCCCGTGGCCTGTTTCTTATGCAGCTCACCAAACAAGAGTGTGTTTACATTCTTAAGGGTTTTTCAAAACAAAACAAACAAAACAAAATAAAAACAATGACCAGAAAACAAAGAATATGTGACAGAGACTACCTGTGGCCCATAAAATCTACAAGATTTACTCTCTGGCCCTTTGCAGAAAAGCTTCCTGTCCCTGGCACTAGACCATTGTTTGCATAGCTCAGGCACTACCCTGGGGATTCTTGGCTTGACAGTTGGAGACATAGTTGAGTTTCCATAAAAATGGCCCATGTTTGCAGCAAAGTACCTTTCGCTGCCTTTTTCCTACCCACAGAAATTTGGTGGCCAGGGGCCCTTTTCATTTTGAACCGGCTCAGTCTCTTTTGGTCAAAGAGGGTACAGTTTTCTTAAAAACATTGTGGGTTTTCAATTCATTATAGTTCACTCCACCAGACAAATCTTTTTCTGAGACAAGCTCCTCTCTACCTTAGATGACTGTCAGTGGGGACGTGTGGTGATGCCTTCAAGATTCTTGGAAGTCCTTTTGTCTGGCCAAGGAAGTTCACTGGGCACCACCTTGGGTTTTTAGGAAGTCTTAACAAAGAGTGCCAGGCACACCCTTAATGTAATCTTTACCCTGAGGTCCTTTTTTCCTTTGAGAACTGTTTGTGTGTTGGCAAGAGTAGAGATGAGAAGCAGTCTTGTGTGTCTACTCAATTCCACTTGTAAACTGAACCATTCCTTGTCTCTCTGGTCCTATTGGATGCCTGTCTTCTGGGGTTTCATCATATTCTGATTAACCAATTAAACAACCTTCTTCACGGAAGTCATTTCAGGCAGATTCGCAAATTCTCTGGGTACGTCATCACAAGTGGCAATTTTTTCCTCTTGTGTTGCTACTGCCTAGTACGTGTGGCCCCTTTCCCACCCTCCACTAACAGTGTGTTGGCTATTTTTCCCAGCTTGTGGCCTTCAGTCTCCTCGGGACTGTTCTGACCTCCACCTATTACCCAGTCCCAAGGTCAATGACGCATGTGTTAGATTTTGGCCACTGCGGGGCCTGACCTCTAGGCAAAAGATTTCTGTACCAGTTAGCCTTTGTTTTATAAGAAACCACTCCAAAACCCAGGGGCTGAAAACAGCCACTGGTAAAACCACAATGAGAGACCACTTCAGGCCCATTAGAAGGGCTGTTATAAAAAACAAAACAAAACTGAAAGTACCCAGTGTTGAGAAGGATATGGGGAGATTGGACCCCTGGGGCACCGTTGGTGGGAATCCACACTGGTGCAGCTTCTCTGTGAAATGGCATGGAGGGGCCTCAGAAAATTAAACATAGAAGTACCCTGTGATCTAGGAACTCTGCTTCTGGGTATTTATCCAATAGATTTGAAGGCAGAGATTTAGAGATATTTGTATACCCGTGTTCATAGCAGCATTAGGCACAAGAGGCAAAAGCTGGAAGCAACCCAAATGTCTATTGATGGGTGAATGGATAAACCAACGTACATCTCCACGGCCTCTCCTCCAGCAGGCTCTCCTGAGCTCCTTCACGTGGGGCTCAAGGTGAGCATGAGCCCCGAGGTGTGGCTTGGAGCCAGCATGGCACTACTTCCGCCCTGTGCCCTGGGTCAGTGCTGGTCTCCAGACCAGCCCACGTTCAAGGAGTCGGGAAACAGACTTGGCCTCTTGGGAGAGAAAGAGTCACCGTGAAGCTTTTTTGAAACTTTAAAAAAATTTACCAGCCAGTTTAATTTCTTCCTGGCTCCCATCGCTGCAGGGAATTACCTTGCTTACTTATCTGCCTATGGTTTGTTCCCAGTAGAAGGTAGACAGGCATCCTTCCTTCCTGGTTCACAGCTCTATGTCTCATTTCTAGAATGATGCTCACACATAGGAAACACTCAGTAAATATTTGATGAGCGCAAAAGTAAATATTCCATGGAAAAGGGCTGCTGGGGTCCAGTAGGTTTGGGAAATGCTCTTTCTCTATTCTGTTCTTGACTGTTCTTAACGCATGTGATCATGTGAAAATCTGTGAGAAGCCCTGAAGTAGAGAAACCTGATTACTGTGGATGAATCCATTCTTCTTCACCAGTCTAGATATCCGCCTCTGCAAACAGACTGCAAACAATAGAATCCCCCCAGAGCTTGGCTTAAGTTTAATGAAACAGATTTGCCTCGGTGATAATGACGTGTATCCACGGATCCCACACCAGGGAGTCTTACCCCGTGCTCATCTGTGCTTTCCTCTTTGAGCCAGCTCTGCTCTCCCCTCACCCTTGACCCATGTTCTCTGCTTCTATACCCACCATGCTGGAAGGCAGCAGCCCACTCTCTGGGTGTACATCTCTGTTTCAGAGACCAGCCAAGTGTTTGGGGGTGTTAAATGGGCCTTGTCCCTCCTCCCGGCTCAGCTCAGCATCTGCTGGGTGTCCAGCCCTGCACTAGTATCTCTGGTCTGGGGTCACATGGTCTGGACAGGGCTGCTTCCAAGGTTACGGGGTGGATCGAGTAGGAGGGGTTTCTGAGAACTGGCAGGTATCATGAATGGGTTCACATCGAGTAAGCTCTCAACACAATCTTTGAGAATTGGTATTCCATGCCACCTCCTTGGAGAAAAGCTTGGATGATGGCATGTGTGAATTTGGGAGGTTTGGGGGAATTCTGGGGCTCACCGTGTTTCCGAGGCCCTGTTGCTAGGCGGGAACATTTACTACTCCTGATATGCATTGCTTAATTGGTTTTTTAAGCAGGTGCAAATTGGTATGGAGGACGGACTCATTTTGATGCACATTCAGCAGCACTGGGCAACATATTTTGAACTGTGGTATAGTACTGAGGTTTTATTTTGAATTACTTTAATTACAAATAAGACCAAATCTCTTTATCTTTATTAGCTGCTTTTTTTTTTTTTTTTTCTTAAATTGTCTCAAAGTACTTTTTACCTTTGGGGTTTTTGGCTTCTTCACTTTTATTTTAATATTTTTAACATAAAGCAGAAACAGAAAAACCACACAGCTTAAAAAATTGTGGCTTTATGAATTATTATGAGGCTATTCTGCTCGGGCAAGAAATAGGACTTTGGGGTGCCTGGGTGGCTCAGTGGGTTAAGGCCTCTGCCTTTGGCTCAGGTCATGATTCCAGGGTTCTGGGATCGAGCCCTGCATCGGGCTCTCTGCTCAGCAGGGAGTCTGCTTCCTCCTCTCTCTCTGCCTGCCTCTCTGCCTACCTGTGATCTCTGTCTGTCAAATAAATTAAAAAAATCTTTAAAAAAAAAAAAAAAGAAATAGGACTTTGCCAGATGCCGCCCAGTGGAATCTCCAGGGGCCCCATGTCAGTCATGACACCCTCCTCCCCGCAAAAGTAACCACTGTTGTTTTCTAAATAAGAGGGTCTTTTTTAAAACCTCTGTTCAATTTGTTGCCGATATAGATATATTTACGGTGTTGGCTGTTTGCTTTTCGTTTTGAGGTTTTATGGGTTTACAGAAGGTTTCCACTGATAACAATTCAAATCTGTCATGATTTTTTGAGATGGCTTTCAATGTGAGATGACTTGACCCTGCCACTCACGTGCAAGATGAAGTTTTAGGATGTACTCATTAAATTTACTATGTTTGCTAGTGCATTATTTCTGCTTTTATTTGTGTCATTTATTTCTAATTTCTGGGGAATTTTCATTTTCTTTTTTTTTTCTAAGATTTCTTATCATGAAAACAAAATTCTTATCATGGACGCTAACTAGGTTAATATTTGCTTCCCTTCGCCTTAAGGAAATAATGACGCAGTCAAAGCTATGAAGCCGTGAGCTTATGTCTCACTTTAGTTTTAGTTTTACCTGTTTACTCACTGAGCATTGATCTGTGTCTCTGCACATACTGAGTTTTTCTTTCAGATTTTAAAAAAGATGATCTTTATAAGGAATACAGTATCAATTAGTTGTCTGTGACTTCTATTTAAGTCTACTTGATTAATTAGAAACTGATATTTTAATGTTAATTTCTGTATCTAATTTTTTTCCTTAAATTTTTTTTTTTTAATGATTTGGACAGGGAATTGTTGTTGCCGGGGCTTTCTGCACAAGAAAAGATCTTTGGTTTGTCTTCACCATTATTTTAGTATAAAAGAATTCTCAATCCCATTTAATAATACTTTTGCCCTGAATGCATATTCTTACCCAGACATATCTGGATTCTGTGACAAACATTAAATGCACAGCACATATTACGTGTGTGCCAACTGACGTGGTACAGAAGACATGGTCCCTGTCCTCATGTACCTGCCAGGTGTGTTAGGGAGGAGTCTCCCACGTCCTCTGCTCCCTGCTGGCCTGTCCACACAGCACATGAAGTCTTGTCATTTCAACCTTCTAGAATCCCCCACCCCAATCCCTGCAGCTCCCGCCCTGGCTCACAGCCTCAGCAACACCTGTCCCCTTGACCTTCAGTATCCTCTTCCCCGCTGCCATGTCCCTCTGCTGCTCTGCGGACCCACCCTCAACACTGCTTCCAGGACAGTCTTTCTGAGATAAGAAAGTCTAATTGTGTCACACCTTGCTTTAAAAACACATGCTCTGGCAGGGAGTGGTGATGCTTGCACAGTATTTTGAATGTAGTGAATACCACAGAATTGTGCACTTGAAAATGTCTGTGATGGCGAATGTTGTTTATGTATTTTGTCATAATAGAGCATCAAGCCATAGGACGCTTCTAGTACCTTCACATTCTATGTCTTTTCATCCCCCTTACTGTTGATACTCATGAACACCAGCCTCTCTATCCAAATAGTTCTCCTCCCTCCTCCTCCCCCTGCTTCCCTCCGCCTCCCCCTCTGTCTCTTCCCCCTCCTCCCCTTCTTCTCCTTCCAGTTCAGCCCTATGCCTTCCCTGGAAGCCTCCTGTGACTACCCTCACCTGCACACCCAGGCTGGGTTCGGTGCTTCCACTGTGAGGCCCAGTGACACCCTTCTGTCCTAGCAGTTACCACTCTGTCTTGTGATCATGGATTTACCAGAAAGGAACGTTTCTTTTTTCTTAAATGCATTCTTGTTTCCTTTTTTATCTTGGAACAGGTGTCAATTCCTTCCAAGTCTACATGGCGTATAAGGATCTCTACCAAATGTCTGATAGCCAGGTGGGTCCACCTGCACACCCTCTCCTGGGAGAAAGAGGCCACTCTTATGGGCAAGGGAGCTGTCAGATGGGCAGGGGAGAGCTCTGGGTGCAGGTCCTGGTTCTGACACAGCCTTGCTATGTGACTTGTGTCGGTTCTCCTCCCTCCACTGGGCCTGCATCCCTGTCCGGCTACTTGAGTGGGGTTGAGAGGGGGATCCCTTTGCATGGCAGTTCCCAAATCCACCTCATCCTTAGCGTCATCTAAAAAGCTTATTAAAAAAAGACAGACTCTTAGGGGCCCCTGGGTGGCTCAGTTGGTTAAGAGTCCAACTCTTGGTTTTAGCTCAGGTCATGATCTCATGGCTGTGGGATCGAGCCCCATATGGGGCTCTGTGTTCAGTGGGGAGTTTATTTGAGATTCCCTCTCCCTTCCCCTCTCACTCACACTCTGTCTCTCTCCCTCTCAAATAAATAAATTAAATCTTAAAAAAAAAAAAAAAAAGACAGGTTTTAGATCCCATCCCAGATATTCAGGGCAGGGCTCAGGGAAGTGTACTTTTCTAAAAGTTCAGCAGTTCATTCTGGAGATCTAGTAAGCTCGGGCACCATGTCATTAGCTCTGACCCAGAGGGGAGCCCCGGCTCTGTCTCTCCAGCCAGTCGAGACTAGGGTCCCTCCCTCCCTCCTTTAATTTTCTCACCTGTGCAGTGTGGCCGTCTCTGGGCGGGCTGGCTTCCAACACTGTCATGTGGGGGAGAGGAGCTCGAGAGGGTGGTGCTCTCGTGGTGCATGCAGGGTGTTGAGGTCATTGTCTCCCGGGCACCTGGCCTTCTTACACCACTGGGACTCTGGGTTTGTCGTATGAGCATTGCTCTGACCTCTGCTGGTTAAAACAGTGGGGCAGTGTGGTGGCAAAGGGCATGGATCCTATAGCCAGACTTTTGGGCTGCAGCCCTGGCCTTGCTGTGCATCCCGAGGCAGCTTTCCCAACCTCTTTGTGCTTTAGAGTCGTAAGACTCCCTGCCTCCTAGAGGTTGTCAGGGGATTGAATGAGTTTCCGAATACATGACTCTAGGACAGTGTCTGGCACACACAGGGGCCCTGAGAAGCTATGATTCCTCATGACCATGCAGTTGGACAGGAAGGGGGACGCATCCAGGTCTCACCTTTCAAAATAAACGCTCGGAGTTACAGAGAATAACTTACCCCAAGGCGCCCTGGAAGCTTTGATGTATCATCGAAAGGCTAAGATCGGTTCAGTTTCGTGAAAAAGTAGCGTGTGTCTGTCTGGCATAACGTGTTTCATTCTAACCACCAAAGCTCCAAGGGCAGACGGAGTTCAGCCATGGAGGTCCTGGAAGGTGCTTCCTGCCCCCAAGTACCCACCCCTCCTGCCCCACCTGCCATCTGCATCTAGAAGCACATGTCCCAGGGTGGGGTGCTGTCTTGCATGCATGCACAACAAAGTTAAAATTCGAGAGGCCCTGGAGAAGGAATGTGGCGGCTGTGGTCCTCATGGTGGGCACGTATCTGAGTGCAGATCCCCTGCAGGTTGGAGCAGGGCAGCGGATGGGGCAGGGCCTCTGCTGGCCAAGTAAGCGGATGCCTGGCAGGGTGTGTGTTACCTGTTACCTGAGTTGTTGTAGAACTTGGCCCACAGCCCAGGCTGAGCACACCTGGGTCCTCAAGTTCAGTAGACCTGAAACCAGGGTCTGAGCGTGGCTGTCCCCAGCAGCAGCTGCAGCCACCTTAGTGGGACGGAGCCACGTCGAAGGCAAGGAGGCACCATAGGCACTGGGACCAAGGGCATTTCCTGCGGTGCTGTGGCTTCACTCAGTTTTGCCCTTCCCCCAGCCTGCTGCTCTGGGATCTGGAGGGTGTCAGGGTCAAGGAGAGACCCTTTCCAAGGCTTAACTTGTTGGGCAACACATTCCGTGGGTGTGAACAGAGTGGCCGCGTTGCCTCTGCAGGGGCGGGAGGGTGACTCCGTGAGCAGAAGAGCCCTCTTTGCAAATGCTCAGGTTCTGACATTTTTATCTCCCCTCCCCCTCTCCCCCACCTGGTTGCTTCTCCCTCAGCTCTATGAAGCCTTCACCTTCCTGAAGGGGCTGGGCGCTGTGATCTTGGTCCACGCAGAAAATGGAGACTTGATAGCTCAGGTGAGTGGCATGGCTGTCCATGGTTGCCGCTCCCATCCGCATCCCAGCACTGTCATGGTGTGACCAGAGGGGTGGAGACGTTGGTGAGCAAGGTGGCTAGGCAGTGAAGGGTCAGGCCGAGAGCTGGATGGTGGCTCAGATGCTCCAGGTACGGGTCACGCACGCACCGCCTGCAGGGGGCTCTCTGCACAGTGAGGATGACAGAACTGCCCTGTGAGCCTCACGGGCTTGCATGAGGAACAAGTAAGGATCAGCTGGAGGGGCTCCGCAAACTTGGGGCATGCTAGAGGTGAGGTGCGTGGGAGCTAGCATCGCTCATCATCTTGTAGGACTTGGGAGGAGTGTAATGGTGGGTCCCCTGCCACCACCCAGCCCGTTGACCACAGGCACCTGCCTCACGAGGATTAAATGATATCATGTACGTGAAGTCCAGTGTCCAATACACAGTAGGCCGTAGCCATGCAAAATTTTGGATGGGGAGAGACATGAATGCATTTTGACCCTTCTGGCTGTAGGATGGACAATTTGACAGGAGAAGAGTAGAAACAAGTGACCAGCTAGGTTCTCCTCCTTCAATTCTCAGAAGAAATGAAGATGGGAGATAGAGCAGAGGAAAGGAGCCCAGTCCATGGGTCTCGTTGGTTGACCAGATGGAGAAGAGGAGGAAGAGGTCAGGGGCATGGGTTGATCATGACATCACAAAGCAAGATCGTGCATACCGGAAAACATTTGGACACATCTAATGAAAGTAGTTAATATGAGGCGTGATGCGAAGGAGTTTGTATATAGTGACAGTCACCACTACATCACAGATATGACACAGATATCCCCACTTTATAGGTAGAGAAATGGGGCTCAGATGTGCATAGCTTGCTTGATTATGTGGGGCACAGAACCGGGATGATATGGCAGTTCTGAGCGCAGCAGGTCTTCGCCACGATGGTTAAATGCGTGAGCTCTGATGCACGCTGGGAACGTCAGCTCTTGGCTTATTAGTTGGGATTATACAAGGGTGTGGACCCCAGGAAATGAGGATCACTGGGGGCCCTCTCAGAGGCTATCTCCCAGTCTGTCCTCTGATCCCCAGTGATTGGGATCCCGCTCACACGCAGAACATATCCATCCCTGTCCAAGGTCCTCCAAATTCCCACTACAGCACCAAAGTCTGGAAGTGTCTAAGTCAGATCCATGTGTAGATGAGGCTCTTTGGGGATAGTTCCTACAGTCTTCCGGTCTCTGGAGGCAAAGAGGCAAGTTATCCGCCTCCCCCAACGTACACTCAACATACAGCACACAATGGTGGGGGGACGTTCCTTTTCAAGAGGGAAAATGGAAGGCTTCAGGCATGGGTCCATAGCTGTTCTGAAATGCAGTTGGGCAATTGCTGGCCGTTCCTTGATTAGGTCCCGGAGGCTGAGAGTAGTTCTGCCTGACTCTTGGCTTCCCCTTCTGGACTCGGTTCATCCCCCCACTTCCTGTCATCCATCCTATCTGTGAAAGGTAGTGCGTTCTTGCCACAGAGCCTGCTCCCTGCCTGGTACAGCTGGGAGGTACAACTGCTTCCTTTCAGCCCAGGCTGCCTGGGTTTTGCTAAAGTGAATCTCCCAGCCTTTGTTGGCTTCCTATGACTCCCTCCATGGTTCATGCCATCAGATAAAAGACACCCATGGGTTTCTTCCTGATAAGCCTACTCCTGCCCTTCTCACACCCTGAGCTCTCTAGAGGCTCTCTTGTTGGAGGAGCTCTGGGGTGCACCATCAGTCTCCTTAAAGGGCTTTTTTTGTGACCAATTCACCCCCAAGTCCCCAGCCTCCATCTTTCCAGATCTTCACCAACATTGTGGGGCCATACCCCACTTTTGTCTTCTGGAGTATTGTCTGCTGCTTATGTCCTGGATTTTACATTTGCTCAGAAGACATTTCTTTTAGATTTTTAAAAAGATTTAGTTACTTGAGAGAGAGAGAGAGAGCATGGGGGGGAATGGGAGGGGCAGAGGGAGAGAGAGAATCTCAAGCAAACTCCATGCTCAGCGCCAAGCCCAACCCGGAGCTTGATCCCAGGACCCTGAGATCATGACCTGAACTGGTCAAGAGTCAGACTCTCTAACCAACTGAGCCACGCAGGTGCCCCCAGAAGACATTTCTTGATTGTACTATCTTTTGCTCTTTGGAGAAGCAGAGAATTTTCAAGACAACCACGTCCTGGGTCCTTTTTTTCTTTTCTTTTTTCTTTCTTTCTTTCTTTCATTCTTTTTTTTTTTTTTTTTTTTTTAAAGTAGACTCCAATGCAGGCTTCAGCTTCCAATAATGTCCTCATTCCCTTTCAAGTTCTCCCTGCCAAGGTGCTCAAGGTCCATCTTTCTACTGACGGTCCAGTCCGTTCCAGGCCACTTCGCGCTTTCTCTAGTCGTGCCCCCCTTGCACTGCCTGGTCCCAGAGCCATCCCCACAGCCTCAGGTGGTTTTCATGGTAACACCCTCCTTCAGGCCACCACCATCTACATTAGTTCTCTGTGGCTGCTTCACTGGGGGTCCCGAAACTTCGCATGTGAAAGCAATAACCGTTTATGATCTCAGGTCCCATCCCATGGGCCCGGAGCCCAGGTGTGGCTCAGTGGGCTCTGTTGCAGGCTGCAGTGGAGGAGTCAGGCAGGGCCAATGCCATCCTCAAGGCCACACTGGGGTGAGACGTCTAGCCACAGTCCAGTGCTTGTTCTTGGAATTTAGTTCTTTGCAAGCTCAGACGGATGCCCTCTGTTCTTGGCTGGCTATTCCCCGAAGGCCGGCTTGGTTCCTTGCCCTGAGGACAACCCCAGCAGGGGTGCTGGCTTCCTTCCGAGTGAGTAGATGGGAGAACAAGGGGGGAGGGTGAACCAGGTGGAGGTCACAGTCCTTTGTGACGTCATCTCAGCAGTGACAGCCAGAGACATGGACATCTCTCTTATCCATGTTCTGTTCATTAGAAGCAAGGTGCTAGGTCCAGCAACCTAGGGGTTACACAGGGCATGGAGCTATGAGGTGGGCCTGTTGGGGGCCTCTCAGTGATCTCCCGCCACACGCACCTGTTTGGCCTAGTTTTGCCGTTAATAGAAATGCAACAATATGACACGTGTTCTTTTATGTCTGGCTTCTCTTGCTCCAAACAGGATCTGTGAGATTCCTCCCTGCCTTCCACAAAACAACAAATTTTTTCCTTTTGTTCATCACTGTAGAATACCAAGGCAGGAATAGGTCCTAATGTATTCTCTCACTGATGGATACTGGGGTAGTTTCAAATTTGGGGACTGTTGTGTATCAGGCTGGCGTGAACACTCTTGGTTCGGCCTTTTGTTAAACCTGGGTTCGTGTTTCTGTTAGCGTCTACCTGTATACTCAGCTTCGGTCGTAACTGCTAAACCTCTTTCTAGAGCAAACAAGCCCCAAACACCCACGAGTGAGATGTGCAGCGGGGCGCCGCCAGCACCTGGGCTCGACGCCGAGGAGGGGGGTGTGGTCTTAGCTTTCCATGCTGCCCACATAGGATTTAGCTTTCTCAGTTCCAATAAATGTCGCCCTTTGCTCCTCTACTTCCCAGGTTCCCAGATTTTGTCTTCATTGTCTGCTCTGCATTCTCATGGCTCTTGGGTACCTTTCCTGCTCCTTCTGTGGGGTTGCAGAGGGGGAGTGAAAAGAATGCACGGGCTCAGGCCGCCATTTCTATCCTGTTCGTCTTCCTGTGATCTGTGCTTTCCTCCATGAAAGCATCTTGTGTCCTTCTGCCCTCCTCCCTTCTTCGCTTCCTGTCTTCTTCACTACAGAAATAGCAAGGGACGGTTAAACAGTCTGGCACACTGATCTCTCCATGTTATAAGTCATTGTGTAAATAGTGTACAGAAATGCTCTATAAGCGCTGTCTTTGGTAGCTCAGATTATCCCATTGTTTACTGAAAGCTACCCCGGCTATGAGATCTTGACGTTTCCGGTTTACATTCTTACAATAAAGCTGAAGCTTAATAACCTGAGATGTGGTTGAAATTATGGTGTTTTGTTTTGTTTTTTTTCCCCATGGCTGATAGGGCTGGGGACCCATGGCAGGGATGTGCCCAAGAATGCTACAGAAACCACGCAAGTGACAATTAGCAGCACAGCTGACATCTGGCCAATATAAAAAACATCTTTTTTTTTTTTGAGAAATTTTTTAATTTTTTTGGCAAGGAAAGCTTGAAGCCAATGTGTTTGAATCTGGGGCATTAGCACAGGGAGTCATTTCTAGGCTCTGTGGCGAGCTGGAGTACAGGCTTCCTCTTAGAATGGCTGACATTGGGAAGAAGAATGATGAGAGTCCCTGCCACTGAGTGAGCTTGACCACACCCCTGGTCCCATGTGGTTGTCTTGCTGGCTCCCTCACTGACTCCGTGCAGAAGCTCTAAGACACAGGTGCTCTTGTCCCAGAGCTGGGATAAGCTCTTAGACTCAGCGGCCTGTCTGCTAACGGGGCCTGGAGGACTGGCCTTTCCCGGCTGACGTTCTACAGTCACTGACTCGGTGCTCCTGTCTTGCAGGAACAGAAGCGGATCTTAGAGATGGGCATCACAGGTCCCGAGGGCCATGCTCTGAGCAGACCCGAGGAGGTAATGGGGGCTCCCCTGGGGTGTGACTCTGACAACACTGAAGGCAGGCCCTGATGCTGTTTCAGCTAGAACAGCGAACAGGGCCCCCCCCCCCCCCCGGTCTCCATCCCCATTCCCCCGACGGGAGCATCCCAACACACCTGGCTTCCTGTGGGGCCTGAGGGAAAATGGGGGAAGCCAGGGGAAGACCCTGCTTATCCCTGAGCCCAGAAGCTCCACACCAAGGCCCATGAACAGTTCAGTATCATAACTGGATAGAAGGATCCTTGCTGAGGACCTTGTGTATTTGGTGATAGAAAAATGGAGCCGCATATTCGAGACCTAGAACCGACAGAACAGCTTCTCCTGCACATTGCCCACTGTGTTCTAAGACTTGAGCATGGATGTGTGTGTGTGTGTGTGTGTGTGTGTGTGTGTGTATTTGTGTGTCTGTGTGTGTGTGTGCATGTCTGCCATGGGCCTGGCCTTGAGCTGGGCACTGGGGCCACAACACATGGTAGATAAACTTTTTAAGTTGATCTAGAACAGTGGTATGCACATGAGCTTCATGGCCCGTGAGCGGTGTTCCTGGTCCCTGGTGAGATCAGGACAGACCGGAAGACCATGTTGACACTTCCCTTATAGCACCGTGGGACTCAGTGTCCGTCTCAAGCATTGGGACCACGTCTGGAGCATCAGCAGACTGGAGATTAAAAACAAAGCAGTACAAAACATATCTGGTCCTATTGTTTGCGCAGCACTGGTCTAGAGGGGGCACACAGGAATGTCTGTCGGACACATGCGTTCACTTATGGCAGGTGTTTTATAAGTAACGGACCATTTTATGGGCCTTTCGAGGCTTTATCCTGCCTGGTCTGTCCCCTCCTCACAGAACACGCAGCATGCTTCCAAGGAAGCAGATGAACAAAATTCTGCCTTCCAATCCTTGAACCAAATACGCTTGGACTCCTTTTTTCCTTTCTTTTTAAAAATCTGTTACTTTTCTGCCTTGAAGCAGTAGATTTGCCTCTGGCTGCACTTAATTAAGGAAAACAGAAGGGCTCTGATTCAGGGAGAGCCCTAGGGGCTGGGGGGCGCGCCTCTGCCCCTCCCTCCCGTGACCCGCATATTGCTGTGTCCCCAGCTAGAGGCTGAGGCTGTGTTTCGGGCCATCACCATCGCTGGTCGCATCAACTGTCCGGTGTACATCACGAAGGTGATGAGCAAAAGTGCGGCGGACATCATCACCCTGGCCAGGAAGAAAGGTACGCAGTCCAGTGCCCCGGCCTCCTGTGGGCCTTAAGGAGAGGGCTTGTCCAGCAGGTCAAGTTCACTGATGGGGCCACTGCCCAGGGCAGAGACACCCTGACAGTTTCCAGCAGTCTGAGCCCTTATAGGTAAATTATCCCACTTTGTAGGATTGGATGAGACCCTGTATTATATTTTTATTTTAATTTGCTTACTTGATGAGAGAAAGAGAATCATATGCTCTATCTCATGACCCCGAGATCATGACCTGAGCCCAAATCAAGAGTCAGACGCTCAACAGACTGAGCCCCATGGGTGCCCCGAGACCATGTATTTTAAAGAGCTCTGCATTGTTCCAGTTCTGTTTTGGGGTGGGGGGCGGGGGTGTGTGTCTCATCAAGTCAGTGCTGGGGCCGGGTTGCATCAGCTCTGGGATCCTGCCCTCCCTCTTTCTGGTCCCCTCTGGACACATCATCCTGGGTCCCCTGTCTAGGGCCCCGTGGTTGGTGCCTGCATCCACGGTCAGGTGTGGGGCCCGTGCAGGGTCTTGGGTCTGGGTTGACAAGGAAGAAGATGGGTTTCCAGAGCCAGGGGTTCTGGGCACAGCCCCATGCTGGACATCAGGAGAGTGTGGTTCAGGAAGCCAGTGACCCAGCTCAAAGACAATGCCCCACTGAACCATACCAAGTGTCTGCTACTTTGTCTCTAAGATGCGAAGTCTTCAGGCTCATAGATAAGAAGTCCTTGGCGGGATCCCAGGGCTCCGTGGGTGTTGGATGCCATTCTCTCCTCCAAGTTGGCTATTTAATTCCTGCCTGGGTGCCCTCACCTCCCAAGTAGGGCCCCAGTACCAGGCTGCCTGCTGTGCTGAGGACCATTGGAGGAGGGCTCAGTGGGCACATTCTGATTGCAGGAGACTCAGAGTAGGGGCCCGAGGGCAGGCCCCCGGCCTCCTCAACAGGGACGTCCACACTCCCCCACCAGTCACCAGACCAAGAATGAAGAAGGCTCCCAGAGCAGCTTCCATCCCAAACTCAGGGAGAGAGAGAGAGAATGACAGACAGACCAACAGACAGAGGAGGGGTAGTGCACATTATACGAAGGTTGTGGCTGGTGGACATCTGCCAAGGACAGTCACCTTTGTGCCTGGTCCCTCTCTGTGTCACATGAGACTGACCAGGGACCTGCGGGTCAGTGCAGAAGGCGGGGTGGAAATCAACAAGCCAGCAGCCATCACTGAGCAGCTGCCGTATGCCTGAGCCTCCCTGTTTCTCATGGGAGCCCTAAATGGGAAGCATTACTAACTCTATTTTTAAAAATACCTTCAATAATATATTTTTAACCTCATGCATCCAAACTCTTACTTCAACATGCAATTACATGAAAAATATTAGAGATATTTTGTGTTACTGTTGTGTGCTGTCTTTGAAATCTAGTGTGTCATGTTCCAGCACATCTCAATTTCCGACTGGCATCAAGGGCCTGACAGCCTCATGGGTCTGGCTGTTACCGTGTGGGGCTAGAGCCGCTGTGAACCCACAATACCTTGTCTTAGTATTTTTCAGGGAAAGCTGGCAGAGGCATTGAAAGAGAGCACTCTGGTAGACACAGCTTGCTTAGAACTGGCCCCATTTTAAGGATAAGGAAACCGAGGCAGAGCGGTGACAGCAGTTTGGAAGCAGTAGTAAGCACGCAGGTCCTGGCCACATGGAGGGATATGGTGGCTGCCAGTCCCATGTGGCTGTTTCCATTTAAATTATGTAAAACTAAGTACAATTGTAAATGCCTTCCTTGGGCTGTGCTAGCCCCATTTCACATGCTCAAGAGCCACAGGAGGCTAGTGGCCGCCGTCTTGAGTGGCAGGGAGAGAGAACATTCCCATCACTGCGGGACCGACTCTCAGGCAGCCTGGTTGCTGTGCCGGGCCGCCACGGTGGCCTTGGGCAGATGCATGTATCCAGGCAGCATCCATCTCTGTGAGCAGACCTGCTCCCCGGAAGGCGGGCCAGAATTCCCGGAAAGCGGATGTTCTGGAATTAGCCCTCAAGGGGTGGGTGGGTGGCTACACAGCCCAGCTCCCTCGCCGTGGGGGTGGGATGGCCCTGAGGTGCCATCAGTGGTCTCCCAGAGGCCCTGGTGGCCCTGAGCTGCATGTGCCCTTGGCCGTGACTCAGTGATTATACACCTGTTCTTGGCTTCTCTCTCAGCCTTGTGTCACCTCCTCCATCCCCAGCCGGTGCTGCCTGAAATCACCCCACAAGTAAAACACTTGAACTCGACCCCTTTGCTGGAAGATGGGCTTCTGGCAGAATCCACACTGAGACAGCCAATCCCGTCCCTGGGCCTGGAATGACAAATCTGCCAAAGGGCATAATGGTCCTATCCAAATACAAAATGCATTACCAGTCCAGGAGGTTGCTGGGGAGGTCAGCCGATGCTAACTGCCTGGCAGCTGGGAGTCAGCAAACTGTGTGGTGATGCAGGGAAGAAGGACAGATGACAACTTGCCCCTCAGACCATTGTTCTCCTGTCTCTGACCCTTTACTTCTATGTTACCCAAACCCCCACCCCAAGAGACCACCTGTCCTTGACTGTGTGTTGTGTTTGTCCCCGCAGGCCCCCTGGTGTTTGGCGAGCCCATCGCTGCCAGCCTGGGGACGGATGGCACCCACTACTGGAGTAAGAACTGGGCCAAGGCAGCGGCATTCGTGACTTCCCCTCCCCTGAGCCCAGACCCCACCACGCCTGACTACTTGACCTCCCTGCTGGCCTGGTGAGAGCCAAAGGGGTGGTTGGGGGGGGTCCCAGGTGCACAGTGGTATATTGGGAAGCACCCAAGATTAGGCATGAGAATCCAGGATTCACCCTGGGTTTGTCACATAACCTGCCATGGCTTTCTGCTTTGGTTTACCTATCGGCAAAGTGGGGGAGAACATTGTATCTGGTGTGGGGCTGGTTATAGACAGTGTAGGAATATGGCCTGGAATTGAGGGCTCAGCATGTGGCTACTGTTTCTTGCAAAGCACCCCCTGGGTATGTGCACACAGTAGGAGCACAACCGCATTGGTCCCTTCCCTGCTGTTGGCCAGCGTGAGGAAGTAGCGCTTAGGTTTAAGAGAATGCTAAGTGGTGAGGTGTGCAGGCTGTTCTGGAAGCAGAACCACATGCTCAGAGCCAGGAGACTTGCAGAAGGCTTCATGGGGGAGGCAATATTGGGCCTGGAGCTAGAGGATTAGTAGGAGTTTGCTGGCTAGGGGAGAAGTCCTGGCTTCTGGTCAGAAGGAGCGCCAAGGGGGTGTGAGGGTGTGTGCCTACCCTGGAAACCTCTTTCTCCCACGTGATGCAGAATCCCTTCACTTGCATATCCACGGGCTTGCTCGTTGCCTGCAGCCCCATGTCTCCTGGGCAGCTCCAAGTCCAGACAGACTGCCATCTCCCCCCACAAAGCTGCTGCTCCCACAGTCTTGCCCATCTCTGAAGAGGGCAGGACACAGGCCAAAGGCCCCGGGATCTGACCACTTCTTGCCCCCTTGGCTGCGGCCATCCTGGTTTGCCTCTGACAGGCCTATTTCTCTGCTGTCCCTTCCATGCCCATGACATAGTCTATTCCCAACCAGCACCCAGATTTTAGACCCCAAGTCAGACCAAGCCAGTCCTCTGCCTAGAGTCCTCTAGGATCCTTTCCTTTCAACATGGAAGAGAAGTCCCCACAACACGCCCCAAGGCGAAGCCCTATCTGGCCTCACCCCCTAGTGAACCTGACTTGGCACCTTTTTTGTGTGGGTGTCTGCTCTTCCGAGTGAAGAAGCGGAGGCCCACCTAGGGAGCATCACTGAGAGAGCCCAGAGCCCACACTGACAGCACCTTCCCAACAAGGGGCCTTCTGATGTCACTCACCAATGCCCATGATATGCCCCAAATCCTCTCCCCAGAATTTCTTGGGGTTTTCATTTCATAGGCAGTACTGGATGCCTGAAGTTCAACCTGAACTCAGGTCTGACCCCTACCTTGTTTTCATCCTTGCAGTGGAGACCTGCAGGTCACAGGCAGCGGCCACTGTCCCTACAGCACTGCCCAGAAGGCAGTGGGCAAGGACAACTTCACTCTGATCCCTGAGGGCGTCAATGGGATAGAGGAGCGGATGACTGTTGTCTGGGATAAGGCAGTGGTAAGGCGCTCCCTGTTTCTCAATCCCCAGGAACATTCTAGAAGCACCCTAAGTGGCCCATCAAAAGCTAGCACATAGTGCACTGCTGGTTCCTTTTTTTTTTTTTTTTAAAGATTTATTTATTTGTGAGAGTGTCAGAGTAAGTGGGGGGAGGTGCAAAGGGAGAGAATCTTCAAGCAGACCTCCGTCTGAGAGCGGAGCCTGATGTGGGGCCTGATCCCACGACCCATGAGATCATGACATGAGCTGAAACCAAGAGTTGGACTCTCAACTGACGGAGCCACCGAGGCATCCCTGCACGGCTGATTCTTAATGCTCCTCCCTTCCTTGCTTTGAGGCAAGAGAGAATGCATATGGAGGGCACGTGAGGAAGGGTGTGACTCTTAAAAGAGCAGCACGGGTCCTGTGGGTTCCTCTGCAGTTGCAGGCCTCACAGTTGTCCTGTATTCTTTAAGGATGCAAAATGTTTTCCTTAGTTTTGTGTGCCTGTAAAGGTGACTTTGTAAACCCTGTGCCCGGGGTTGACATTGGGTATGGAGGGTGCTCGTTGCATTAGGACACCCCACATCACACTCTGGTTCCTGACTTGAACCAAAGGTTTTCATTTTCTATTAAACGTGGGCCCAGTGGGCCTGACAAGATAGCACAGTGGCCATCGAGCAAAGGTCAGCATGCTTCTGCATGGCCGGTTACATTTCCGCTCCAATGGGTCTAGGCCTTTATGCCCGTTCAGATGGCCTGTTTTCAGCAGGGGAGGAAAAAATTTCAGACTCCTCTCGAGGACTCCGGTCAGCAGGCCTAGATTTTTCCCTGCCTGCCCTTTCCCCAGCCCTGTTATGGGGGCGCTCTTCTCATCAGCAGTTCTTGCCTTTAGGCTACTGGCAAAATGGATGAGAACCAGTTTGTTGCTATCACCAGCACCAACGCAGCCAAGATCTTTAACCTGTACCCCAGGAAAGGGCGGATTGCCGTGGGCTCGGATGCCGATGTTGTCATCTGGGACCCTGACAAGGTGAAGACCATAACAGCCAAGAGTCACAAGTCGGTAAGTCCTGGCTTCCCCGAGTTGCTCCTGATCTGGGTGAGCAATTCTTGCTTGGCAACCACTTTAGAAGCCTCTGGTTGAAAATGATTTACAGAGTTTCCAACCAGGATGTGATCTGATGTCTGGCATGACTCAGTCCTTCATGTTTCTCTGCCAGTTGGAGACTGGCTTTGAGCGGCCTCGGCTAAGTTACTGATGTGTTACCAATGCGTTCTCTCTCTCCCTCTCTCTGTCTCTCTCTCTTAGTGGGCCATGCCCTGGATGCGTGCATTCTCAAGCTCAGAGAAGTATTAGGTCCAAGATTCTTTCTCCAACCTAGTTATCAAGCTAGAAAGGGTTTGATCTCCTGTCTCAGAAACCTCCTTCTTCACGTTGGGGTCACTGCTAACACTCGACAAAGGAAAGGGTTGGGCCTAGAGCCCTCAGTGTTTGAGCACACTGCAGGGGTGTACGCTCTCTGAGCTCCAGGCCCCAAGCCTATGGCCATGGGTTATTTCTGTGCTTTGTATCCTATGTGCCCTTGATTTCCTCACTCTGCCAGCAAACCTAGGATGCAAAGAGACGTGAGTCATCTTCTCCTCCCTTGTTGCTTGCTTCAAGCCCGCTCTGCAAGGGCAGCTGTGATCTTGGGTCCAAATTAATGTCCACATTAATGTCCTAATGTCAGAGACATAGGAGACCACATCCTATACCCCGGCCCACTATGTCTGTTACAGGACACAGGCCGGGGGAAGAGTGTGTGCATAGCCCATCATCCTGTGAGGGTCCTCATTGTCACACGGGCACAGCTTCCCAGCCTCCTAGGGGCTACCTGTTAGGAGAGGTGAGACCACATGCATGAGGACAAGGAAGTCTCATAAGAAAGTGACAAGAACCCTTCGTAGCAGTTCATGGGCTTGGCCCCCAGGTCCCAGGGAGTTGGCATGGGGCTGTAGAAGTCTTGTCCCACTTGCCAGCTGGCTGTCGTGTTTATGGTAGTCAGTGCTCCCTGGTGACATGCTGGTATCCTTCACCCCCCACTTCCCATCCCTGGTGACAGGATCAGGAGGAAATGAGACTGAGGTCACTTCCCTGGAGAATGGTGTACCCCATTCTCCACACTTACCACCTCGCAGGCACACGATCCCACTTGAATCACTGTGAATGCCGTGATGTGTGTGTGTCAAGTGGGGTCTGGTCCTACAGGAGAGACACGTGTTCCCTTGTGGGGTCAGGAAGGTGTCCCATCAAGAGAACTTTTGAGATGGTATGGCAGGTGGCAGGCTGTGGGCCACCCCACCCCTCGCTGCCCCTGAGCCCGCACCCAGGTGGACGCTGTGGTGGTTTGTGTATTTGTGTAGTTGTATATTCAGAAGGTTGTACATCCTCCCAGACTCATTAGCAGTCACTCCCCGTTCTCCTCTCTCCCGGTCCCTTTTGACCAGGGATTTGATTTCTTTCTCCCTGGATTTGCCGATTCTGGACCAGTCACATAAAAGGAATCCCATAGTGTGTGGCCTTTCGTGTCTGGCTTCTTTCGCTTGGCTTCATGGTGTTGAGTCTTGTCCACACCGCGGTGTGCGCTTCTACTTCATTTTCTTTTTTTTTTAAGATTTTATTTATTTATTTGGGGGGGAGGAGAGAGAGCACAGACGAGTGGGGGGGGGGCAGGCAGAAGGACAGCGAGGAGCAGACTCCCCATTGAGCAGGGAGCCCAATGTGGGGCTCAATCCCAGGACCCTAAGATCATGACCTGAGCCGAAGGCAGAGGCTTAACCCACTGAGCCACCCAGGTGCCCCTCTTTTTTTAAATTTTATTTATTTATTTGAGAGAGAGAGAGATCACAAGTAGGCAGAGAGGCAGGCAGAGAGAGAGGGGAAAGCAGGCTCCTCGCCCAGCAGAGAGCCCGATGTGGGGCTCGATCCCAGGACCCTGAGATCATGACCTGAGCCAAAGGCAGAGGAACCAACGAAGCCGCCCAGGCCCCAGTACTTCATTCCTTCTAATGGCTGAAGAACGCTCCCTTGCCCGGATAGAGCACATTTATCTCTTCATGGATATAAACGTATTCCCCATTTGTCAGTGTCCTGCTGTCTTTTATAGGACACAAAAGAACCAAGGACCAGTAACTGCCTTCTAGGGTAGAGACGACGGATCTGGGGATCCCAGATGAGAGATGACAATTTTGTTCGTTTTTTTTGTTTTTTAAAGATTTTACTTACTTATTTGAGAGAGAGAGACAGAGACAAAGAGAGACAGAGCATGAACGGGTAGAGGGAGAGGGAGAAGCAGACGCCCCACTGAGCAGGAACCCTGATGTGGGGCTCGATCCCAGGACCCTGAGATCATGACCTGAGCCAAAGGCAGAGGCTTATTCCAAACAAGCCACCCGAGGCACCCCAGTTTTGTTCATGTTAATTGTTATCCTTTGCACTGTTTGAATTATTACATCGTTCACATATTACTTTTAGGCAAGGAAACAACTTTTAAAACCTCATGTAGTGGCCAGATCTCGAATGTGGCATCTGTAGAGGGTAAGCCAGAACCTCGTGAGAGCTCCCCGATTAGGAGGGGCATGATAGCGCACATCGTGTCCTTCCAACATGAGGAATAGCGGGCCATGTGGGGCCGTGTGAGCCAGGAGGTCAGCCAGTCTCGACTGGTGGCTCAGTGGCTTGCTTCCTCACTGACTTCAGAGCATCACTCATACTCCGTATTTGGGCTTCATCGGGACATGGGTCAGCACATAGCGGGTCCCTTCAGCGTGATTCGGGAAGCATTAGGGTAGCAAACGTTACAGCTGAGAGCAGACCATCTGCCTGGGTCCTGGGAGGCAGCTGCTGACCCAGAGTGTGTCTCAGTGTCAGCAGCTGTGTGTGGACCCAGTCGTTTCCCTGAACCCCTGAGCGTGCTCCCAGAATCTAGTGGCAATGATAAGAGAACCCATTGGCCTATTACAAACCAGTAGGAAGAATGAATATCTTTTCTATGAAGTAATTCAAGTGCACTTTGAAAAATAGAATGGAAATCAAAATCCTGTAACTAGTAACAATAAAAACTAAAGACTTTTATAAACACAAGTTCTTTTACACCAAAATGATTCAGTAGAGCAAACAGCAATTCTTGCTAATTTCATCTGTAAGTTTAAAGCAATGCCATCAGAAAACTCAATGGAATTGTTGTTTAGCTGGAAAAGCAGAGGTCCTCAATGCTAAATGTGAGACTAGTCAGATATTTCTGGAACATAAAGGGGCAAGCCCTGCTCACCCCAGTTCTTCTTCTTCTTTTTTTTTTCCCTAAGATTTATTTATTTGAGAGAGAGAGAGAAAAGGGGGAGGGGCACAGACCCCTACTTGGGGCTTGATCTCGCAACCCCGAGATCATGCCTTCAGCTGAAACCAAGAGTCAGACACTGAACCGACTGAGCACACAGGCACCCTCATCCTCGTTCTTGAAGCAGGTTGTATGGTTACAGTCATTGAGGCAGTTTGCTGTTCGTAGAACAGAGGGGACATCGAGGTGGCAGCCCGACCACAGGGGAGAATTGGGTTTACAAAGCAGGAGGAAGTTCAGATTGGCCAGACAGAGGCAGTTATCAGCCAGTGGGTTCCAGCAGCAGACCCAGAAGGCCAGACCTCCACCATGTTCTTTACCCCAGAATGGACTGAAGGTTGAAATGAAAGCTACCAAAGGATTAGAATAAACCGTGTGTTTAGAAATGATAGTTTTGAAGGGGAAGAGATCTTTCTAAGCTAGACACAAAACTTAGAAAGCGTAAAGAGGAAGATTAGCCTGTGTGAGCATTGACTATGTACAAATTAAACCAAAAAACCCCACAGGGTGGCATAAAAATAATAATAATTATTACCTTGTATGAGATCCCAAGGCAGAGAACAGACAGCCAGGTGAGACTCGAGACAAAACAACGGATGAGTTCCCTAACATCACAAGTGTCCTTAGAAACCAGGAAGAAAATACCAAGAACCTAATAAATAAACAGCGTGTGGAAACACAGTTACGCAAGAAGAAATATACAAACAACGTATACAGCTTTCAAAACAGACTCAATCTCACTAGTAATTAACTAAATGCAAATCTCAGGAGTACGTTTCTCACCCACACAGTGACCGATACCCAGGTTGTTAATGGGGCACAGGTGGGGTTGGACAGCAGGAGGCACGTGAGGGAGCACAAATCTATCAAAGTTAAAAATCCACTTACTCTTTGGCTCCAACTCCACATCTAGAAAGGGGCTCACACATGCCAGTGTGGACATGCAGAAGCGTGGTTCAGTACGGGCTTCAGCAAAAGCAAGGAAAGCATCCAGTTGTCCATCTCTAGGAACCGATAAATAAATTCTCCCTGTAGGGAATACAGTACGGCGGTTTAAAAGGTGTTAAAAACAGTTTTAATAGGGACCTGTGCCGATATGGAACAATCTCTGAGGTCAGGAGAAAAATTTGGGTGAAACCCATTAGTACGGAGCTCTTGCAATGCCGAGACCATTGTTCATGCTCCAAAAATATCCGGGGGCTCAGGAGACTCTCTTTAAGGCAGGTGTCTCAGTCTGAGATAGCAGAGAGACCTACTTTTTAAAATCAAATGTCGCTTGTGCTTTTTGATTTTTCATTTTACTGTCTAGATGACCTACTTTTTAAATAATAAAAAACAGTTGCCCAGTGGTACTTACATTCCCTTTAGGGGTTATGAAAGGAACGGGTATTTCTAAGAACATATTTTGTCTTTCAAATTAGAAAAACAAAAGAAAGAAAAAAAATCAAAAATATAAAAATGACCTTACTCTGTGCTGGAGGGGAGTTTACGGACACGAAATCAAGGAAGTGTCTCTCTCCCCCGTGGCCGTCACGGTTGTCGGTTGGTCTGATGCCTTTGGAAAATAACTGGGCAGTAGGCAACACGTACCCTACAAAAGCTCAATATCTCTTAACCCAGTAACTTAATTATAGAAACTACCTTAAAGAAGGTATTTTTTAAAAAGACAGAAAAATGCCCATTGTGGTCAGAGCAGCCACATTGCCAGACAACAGGGGGAGAGGGGACGTGTTCATGTTCGTGGTGCCCGAGACAAAACCACCTTCAGCCTAAATGCGCAAGGGTGAGCGAGGGCTGATTCTGCTGAGGAAGGCACACAGAAGGGAAGAAGACAGGGCTCCAGAGAAGTGTTTCCCGAGGGCAAGCGCAGGAGGTGCCCGTGGGAGGACATCCGGAGGGTTCCACCCCCGCGGCAGGTGGTAAGGGCTCTGCTGTGCTTCTGGCCGTGCAGGCTGTGGAGTACAACATCTTCGAGGGCATGGAGTGCCACGGCTCCCCGCTGGTGGTTATCAGTCAGGGCAAGATCGTCTTTGAGGACGGCAACATTAACGTCAACAAGGGCGTGGGCCGCTTCATCCCACGGAAGCCTTTCCCCGAGTACCTCTACCAGCGCGTCAGGATCAGGAACAAGGTGAGTGGGTCCGGGGCATACAGCGTGAACAAGTCATGGCCATGGGAGCTATCACCCTGCCCTGCCGGCGTCTTGGGGCATGGTTGAGGTCCCAGGATTTTGCAGACTGTAAAGGGGTGTGTCCATGTAGGATGGGAGGGGTGGCAGGAGTAACACTGAATGGAGCTATTTTGGGGTACACGTCCCACATCATCTCGGCTTCCTCGGCAACCCCTCCTTGAGCATCAGGACCCTCCTATGGGTCAGACTCTGGTGCTCAAAGCAGTGGGCTGGCCAGCATAGCATAGCAGGAATGCTGGAACCTCTAGGCTTTGCCCTTCTGGGAAAAATCACCCCCAGGCTCCTCAAGGGATGGCAGAACAACCTCTCACGCCTTTCAGACCTGCCCTCTCTTCTTGCCTCCCCTGCCCTTCCATTCTGCATCTCTCTTTCCCGCTTTCCTGGAAGAGTCTCGGCAGGGACACGTGATGCCCCATTGAAGGGCATGTCACAGGCTCCATCCATTCTCCAGCATGGCTCAGGGAGCTTGCTCTCAGTTCACGCAAACTCCCCCTGGTGGCCCCATCATCTTCCTTAGTTGGGTCCCTCCTGTTACTCTGGCCACCTGCTTCCCACACTAAATGGCTGATGTTTGCTGGAAAGGCCAGCTTGTGTATGTGTGTAAATGTGTGTGTGTGCATAGATGTATCTATACATGTGTATGCGTACTTCTGTGTGTGGGTGTATATACCTACATGTGTGTGCATGTGTGTGTGCACGGATGTGTGTGCGCACAGGTACATGTATGTGCACATGTGTGCATGGATGTGTATGCAGTGTGTGCATGGGTGTGTGCATGCATATATGTATGCACAGATGCATGTGGGTGTGTGCACATTTGTGCACAGGTGTGTATGCATGGATGTGGGTGTGCAAGTGTGCGCATGGATGTGTGTGCACATGTGTATGCGTGGGTGTGGGTGCACGCATGTGTGCATGGATGTGTGTACATGTGTGTGCATGGATGTGTGTGCATGGATTGTGTGTACATGTGTATGCATGGATATATGTGTACGCATGTCTGTGTGCCCTACTGTGTGTGGTCCTGCTTTTCTTGTGCTTCATAAACGACCCCCCCCCACCACCACTGATTTTGATGGAAAAGCCTGGAAACATGATACCCCAGACTCCGAGGCCCACATTACAATGCTCGGGTCTTTCTGTGTCCTGTAGGGTGTAGCACCCCGGGTCAAAGATTCCAAATCACACGAACATTGTATGTCAGATAGGGAAGGGATGGACATGGAGAATAAGCAAGTCCGATCTGAGAAATGGCCATGAAGAGCTGGGGTGGCCGAGGGACAGAGCAGGATGCTAGAGATAAGGAGACTTGTGTAAACTCCTGGCTACAGGCCCACTGAGGGGCACCAGCACACTGGGGCCAGCTTCATTTCCTTTACATTGGTGTGACTCTGAGGCCTGTGGTTAGAAGCCACATCCATAAGAGCAGGTGCCTGGTCTGTATGCCAGGCCCTCATCTGCAGGGACCAGGAGGCTGAATCCCCGTGCAGGGCACTCCCTCCCTACGTGCCTGGGGGCAGAGGACAGGAGCCACACCAGGTGAGGGACAGGACCTGAACCTGTCTCTGGCAGAGATGAGCTTGGAGGAGGTCTCTGAAGGGCATGGGGAGGCAGGTTTGGAACCAGCTAGAATGGAAGGATGCCCAGAGATGCAGGAAGCGGGTATTGTGAAGAGGAGAACAGAAAGGTGGCCAGACCTGTATCAGGGATGTAGGGCTCCCCCGGGGCAATGCTCGACTTGTGGGGATGGAGACCGTGGTCCATGCCCCACCTACCAGAGGGTCTGAGCAGATGTTTATTTCATGGTTTCCCTGAGCCGGCTGCCCTCAGAGGTGGTCCCATCACCCCACCATGTGTTAGATTTTCTCCCTTCCTCTCCCCCTCCTCCTTTCTGGAATCACCTCCCAAATAAACTAGCTCCCCCAAATCTTTGTCTTGGGCTTACCTTCTGCTAGACCATAGATGATCAGTGGTCCTTGAGGGAGATGGGGCATGCAGGGAAAGTGTTTTCCTCTTGGAAATGGGTTTGGGGTCCTTCTGTATGGAGCTCTGTGTGTGTGTGTGTGCATGTCTTTGTGTGTTGGGTTATATAGGGGTGCATGCATATGGGGGTGTGTGCACATGTGTACCCACACGTGTGTGCATGTCCCCGAGGTGCCCTCTGGTCACTGTCCGGCTGCAAGGCTCTGGCCCACTTAATGGGAAGGCTCAGGTGCATCTTGCCCATCTGTCCCCCTCCCCTTCCTCTGTTTAGGTTTCAGGGTTACAAGGTGTTCCCAGGGGCATGTACGATGGTCCTGTGTACGAGGTCCCAGCCACACCCAAATATGCGACTCCTGCTCCTTCTGCCAAGTCCTCGCCTTCCAAACACCAGCCCCCGCCCATCAGAAACCTCCACCAGTCCAACTTCAGTTTATCAGGTAAGAGGCTTCCCATGCCCACAGCACTTCCGAGTAGCCCCCTTGGGCTCCAGAGGAGAAAGCAAGGAACAGGTGGGGAGCCCCATCTCCTCCCCTCCTGGGAGTGCCCAAATGGGCGGGGGTAAGTCAGAAAGCAGAGGGGCTCCACAGGGACTACACAGAGACACCTAACCCTGGTGATGAAGTCTGCACAAAAATTGGCCTTGAGCTCATCCTTAAGCGTGCCTTCCCCCGGAAGCTGAACCTGGTCCCTCGGACCCTAGGATGCTGCAGTTTCAACAGTTCGCCACGTGAGGGCAGACATGCACACGCTGGAATTGAATGGGAATTTTGTCCCCCGGAAATTTTGTCCGCGGGAGTATTTGAGGTTTTAGCGTGTTTCTACGCTGGGCTATGTTCTAGGAATACGGTGATGGATAAGACACAGCTGGGCAGCCCCCAGTCTTCTTCGGCGGGTCAGCAAATATTGTCTTAAAGGGCTGGAGGGTAAATGGTCTAGGTTTTGTGAGCCAAGACGTAAAATTTAGGGTATTATATTAAGTAGCCATTTCAAAGGCAACCATTGAAAAGTGTAAAAAAATATGTAAAAAGCTGTTCTTAGCCCATGGACTGTACAAAAACAAGTAGTGGCCAAGATTTGTCAGTGGTCCCTCGTTGCAGACTCAGATCTAACAGGAATGAAAACCATTTAAACAGAGAAGCTGATACGTTTGGGAAATGAGAATGGGGAAGCAGAGAGAGAAATGAATAGCCATTTAAATCGTGGGGTGACAACTTGCCCTCCATCCGGGGAGTGTCTGTCTCAGAGATTAGGCAGTGGGGGATATAAGTGGTGGTGGTGGGATCCCCATTTCAGCTTATCTTACTTCTCACAAGCCTTAGTGCAAGAGTTTCTCACACGAGTGTGATTCAAGTCTTTAAAAAGAACTAGTATGTTTTCCACCAATGGACCCAAAACACCACTCACATATTTCATGGGATGTTCAGTCAGTACAACGGGGATTAGACATAGAGCCAGGACAAGCCATGAGGGTGAAGAAACATGGAGTTTGCGGACTGGACCTCTCCTCCAGTCACAACTTGCGATTGTTATTAGGTATGGGGGGGGGGGGCGGGGAACCCTGCCCTTTTAGAACTGGAGAAACAATGAAATGAACAGTCTGCAGGAAGGGCTCCCCCACCAGCCCACACCCCAGCTCGGCGCTCACTGGATCCAGACCCACCACCCCGCCCCAGCCTGCCTCCCAGCAGGTTAGCAGGTGACTTCATTTGCTACCAGCACCATAGGGACTTTCTGATATCAGGAATGACTTCATAGGTGCCTTTTCAATACCTGCTTAATGTCACTTTCTAGATATGCAGCTGATTGAGTGCCCTAGGTTTCTTGTGCCCAACAGGTGCTATCAGAGTAGTGCACAGGTTACCAGCAAGGTGGAGGGGATTATGAGGGAAACAGGGATTGAGCACTAAGCCTGATCTCTGGTTCTGGGACTTGAAGAAGTTTCTGGCTTACCAGGAAGACACAGTGTCTACCAAGGGAGCTTGCCACACTACACTCATAGTGACTTTCAAAGATCAGACATGGTGGAGATGGAGGGTGCTTTATCTCTGCTCCTCTCACTTTACAGAAAAGGAAGTGAAGGCCAAGGGAAGGTGGGTTCGATTCCAAATCCCCCAGATTCCAGACACGATCTGTCTTGGAACCTGTCTCCGGACTGGACCCCAGTTCCCTCTCATGCCATCCCTCCTGGCTTTGTCCATCAGTCACTGCTTACGCACCGAATCCATATCTGCTGAGCACAGGTGCTGCACTTGATGCTGGAACTTTACATCTTTAGTGGCCAGAGAATGTATAAGGTTGGAGCAAATGGTGGTTTTTGCAAATTGAAAACAAAAAATATGATGCCCCTCCCCCATGCAGATGTGGCCGTTGCAAACAATGTGGGTAAATCCAGGTTCAAGTAGTTCTCAGGCACGCACGCACGCACTCATACATGCACACCCACACGTGCACGCCTATGCATACTGTGCAAAAAACACCTTTGGAGCCTCGGGCACTGCTGTGTGTTGTTCTAACTCCTGTAGGAGCCCGAGCTGTGGAGACAAACCAGTTGGGGCTGGAATTCTGGCTGGCCTGCCCTCCAGCTTTGCCCCCCCAAAGTGTATGACCTGAGCTTCCAATTCCTTATCTGTACATTTGAGATAAACACCTCCCCCTTCATAGGATTGCTGTCTACCCTAAACTCAAGCACACATATTAAAGCACCAGGCTTGTGCCTGCACACAGTAAGCACTCAATAGGTGCTTGCCCACGTGGTTCAAGAACATGACACCAGGTGAGAAATAGTGCAGGGTGCTCAGGGCTGCAAGGGGGTCACCCCAGGGCCTGAGGGTGGCACACAGAAGAGAGAGCAGTGAACCCCATGGATGTTGGGGAGCCTTTGCAGAGGTGAATCTGGACTGAACCCCATAGGGTGGAGAGGCTTGGAGGGCGTATTGGGATGAGGGCTCAGCCTTCCAACCCTCATGAGCAGCCTGTGGAACCTGTCAGTGGTGACTGGCTCTCTTTGTTTCTTTTCTTATTTTTCAGTGTTCCAAGATTCATTGTTTATAGATCACACCCAGTGCTCCATGCCATACGTGCCCTCCTTAATACCCACCACCAGGCTCACCCATCCCCCACCCCCCCTAAAACCTTCAGTTTGTTTCTCAGAGTCCACAGTCTCTCATGCTTTGTCTCCCTCTCCGATTTCTCCCAACTCACTTTTCCTTTCCTTCTCTTAATGTTCTCCGTGTTATTTCTTATGCTCCACAAATAAGTGAAACCATAAGATAATTGACTTTCTCTGCTTGACTTATTTCACTCAGCATAATCTCTTCCAGTCCCATCCATGTCGATGCAAATGTTGGGTATTCATCCTTTCTGATGGCTGAGTAATCTTCCATCGTGTATATGGACCACATCTTCTTTATTCATTCATCTGCTGATGGGCATCTTGGCTCTTTCCAGAGTTTGGCGACTGTGGCCATTGCTGCTATGAACATTGGGGGTACAGATGGTCCTTCTTTTCACTACATCTGTATCTTTGGAGTAAATACCCAGTAGTGCAATTGCAGGGTCATAGGGAAGCTCCATTTTTAAATTCGTCTCTTTCAGGTGCCCAGATCGACGACAACAACCCCCGGCGCACTGGCCACCGCATCGTGGCGCCCCCTGGTGGCCGCTCCAACATCACCAGTCTGGGCTGAAGGCTGACGGGCGGATGGCTGAGCTCCAGCGTGAAGCGTTCTAGGAATAATGTCCATTCCTTTCCCTGTCAGGGTTTGGGAAACCCGCAGTTTTATTTGGTACTGATGGGGGGAAAATTGAATGATGTTCTTTCCTCTCTTGTTTAGGAAGAAGTGGTACTAGTGTGGTGTGTTTGCTTGGAAACTCCTTGCCCCACGGTCATGTGTTCATGCTGACTCCACTTCAGAGCATGGGTCTCCATTTCCCTCCTTAGTGAACACAGGTTCTAGCAGCGTCTTGTACTGTCCCTCCCACTTCTGACTCCACGGGCTCCATGAATCTCTGGGTGGTTCCTTTTGCCCCCTTGTAGCTGTTCTAGGATAGTTGATGCATGTTACTAAATTATGTGTGCAGTCTGTGAGCGCGTCTGACGGGACATCACCGAGGACCCACGTAGACCCAATGCCGAGACCTCGAGCCCTCAGGGGTGATTCCAGAACTCTCCACGCAAAAATGTTTACTCATTGTCCCCACCCCAAGTCCGCCTGCCCCACTCCTCCCCACCCCCACCCGCCTCGAGAACCTTCTGTGAATTCTCAGAGAGGTAGGGGAACCTTCCAGTGTGTGCAGAGAAACACCATCCACGTCCTGTGTCAGAAACCCTGGTCTCCGTGGCACTTGTGACTCGCCATGCCGTCTTCTGGTCTGTGTGTGTCCTTCCAGCCAGCTCCGACTTCAGGCCTAGCCAGGTTCACACTCAGAAAGGGGTCTCCCCGCCCCCATCAGGGCTGACAACGATGGGGCGAGAGCTGCTCCCTGTGGCCCCACTCCTGGTCCCTTCGAGGTGGTTGACGGGGCAGTCAGATTTTTAAAGTTTTGTACAAAGTTTTCCTTTGTAATCACCCCCATTTTTACTTAACAACTGACTTATCGTGGCTCTTATTTCTGAATTCAAAGCTTGTGAAAAAATAAAGACAGTAAACAGCCTGCTGGCCCGACTGGAGTGTTTTCTTTGAAGGGTGGCTGCTCGGTTAGGTGCAAATATCCGGCACTCCTCCTTGTGATGACTGGTGTGTGGTGGTTGCTTCCCAGGACTCATTCTTGGTGGACACTGGGGGAAGCAGAGGAGGAAGGGGAGGGAGCCAGTCACGAGATGTGGAGTGTTGACCTCAGACCCTGAGGTCATGGTGGGAAAAGCAGGAGGTAGGTGACTTCTGCGATGTGGTTTGAAAGCCCATGTCTATTCCCTCCTGCCTGGCCCATCCTTGGGGTGCTCTTTTCTTGTAGCTTATAGTCTGCCTCCGACTGGGAGCTCCAACCTTCTAAGCAACACATTTCTTCCCTTTGGTTCCATGAGCAGATACATATTCTGAGGAGTAAAAACTCAGGCAAAGTTGCTTATCTTATTTTGCCACTAGTAGTAGTGATGATGGTGATGGTGGTGATGGTAGTAATGATGGTGTTGCTGATGGTGCTGATGATGGTGATGGTGGTGATGGTGGTGGTTGATGATGATGGTGGCAATGGTGATGATGATGATCTTGATGGTTGTGTGGAGGTGGTGGTGATGGTGGTGTTGATGATGAGAATTATGATGATAGTGATGGTGATGATGGATGCTGATGGCAATGGTGATGATGATCCTGGTGATGATGGTGATAATGGTGGTGGTGATGACAATGATTGTAATGGTGATGATGGTGGTGATGGTGATGGATGATGATGGTGGTGGTGATGACGGTGATGATGGTGATGATGGTGGTGATGGTGATTGTGGTAATGGTGGTGGTGACGGTGGTGCCGATGACAATTATGGTCACAGGATGGTGATGGTAGATGATGGTGGTGGTGGTGACGATGGTGGTGGTGATGACAATGATGGTGATGGTGATCATGCAGGCAGCACCTGTGTGGCACTGGCTACATGTCAGGTGCTCTGTGAGGTGGGCTCTACTACTATGCCCCTCTTTCAGAGGAGTCCTGGAGACTTTAGTGACTTGTCCAAGATCACACAGTGAGGAAGCGGCTGATGAAGGATTTGAATCCAGGACCCATGAAGTTTGGCCCAAAGTCCAAGGCTCCTTTCTCCTCACTGCTAAGTTTTATAATCATCCAAGGCAGGACGGCTAAGTACATCTACTTAAAGGCTTTAGTGTGTTCTCCCCCTGCCTGGCTGGGTTAAGACACCTTAGTTAAGGTCCAACATGGTGTTGGCTCATGGTCTGTCATGGACTTTATGAAACAAGGCTAAATACAGGGAAAGTTCAAGAATAAAGAATAAGGTCTTTTGATGTTTGGCTGTGGCCCATTCATACTATTAAAGGGCAACACAGAAACTTCCAGAAGAGTAACATTGGTAGTGGTGAGTTACCCCACTCTCTGGAAAGCATTTCCTCTCCTACATCACCCCCTAACCCATCCAGGGGTACATGCTGAAGCAGCCCTAACATTCTCTAAGCTCCACATCCTGGTGGGGGTACTGCCCCTCTGCATAACTGACTGAGGTCGCCAGTACCCACTGCCCCATGTGAGATTCCCCAGCACCCCCAAGAGTGACAGTCCCAGGTCCTGGCGGTGTAAGACAGACAAGCCTTAAGTTTTGGAGGCTGTGCTACCACATTCCTTACAAGGCGCATGCTTTTCTTTTGGGTCCTGAGATGGTAGGAAGAGGCAGGGGATGTTTCTTGAAAAGCTTTAGGGGAAACTTATCCATTTCCTCATCCATCTATCCACACCTGTGATTCCCCTTTACCATGTCACAGGCCTAACCTAGTCCCAGGTTCCGGGAATTAAGATGTGGATATCTTGGCTGGAAGGGAATTATTCTGCTATCCACAAGTCTCCTAAGTCTCCTCCCAAAAAACATGCTGTATCTTGCCACGTTTGGGTATTTGATCCATCTTTCACTAATCTTTGTGTATAAGGAAAGGGAAGCCTCAAGACTTACTTTTTTCCCATTTAATATCTAAATGACCCCACACCATTTACTGAAAAGACCATTCCTCCCCGCCCCCATTAGGCTGCAGTGGTGGCTTTATTATAAATCAGGTGACCATAGTGTGGGGGTCTTCTGATCCAGGGGTCCCAAGGTACTCTGCAAAACAAATACTAAACATGGGGCTTGGCTGGGCTGGGCTGGAAGCCCCAGTTTGCAGAGTTTGCTCATTACCCCTGTAGCCAGCTTCCAAATACCACTGCGAAACTAGCAAGCTTGTAGCTGATTAAGTTTAAGTGGGCTCTGGTGTCCCAGTGAGGGCTGGCCCCACCCCTCTGCACTGGCTGGTCTGTTTTTGTGCCTGTATTGCATATTGACTCTAAAAGGTGAGGCGGAACAGCTAAGGTCTCCCCCATTCATTTTCCACTATCCTCTACACTGCCTAATGTACTCTGGCCCCAGAGTCAGTGTGACCACTTGGTTTTGATGAGTGGACCAGAGAAGGCAGCTCCCAAGGCCTGAGTGTCAGATCTCCACATGCTTGGGGGCTGTTCTTTGCACCAAAGTGCATGTGGTTGTGACTCTCCGTGGCACAAAGCGTGGGCCCTGGTGATGCACATTTCCAGTGTTATTGGCCCTGAGTTTCTCTCCAGTGACCTCAATTTCTGGAGCAGAGGAGCAAGAAGAGTGTTTTTGAACCAAAAGGACTTTTGCCACACTGAAGGCTTCTTCCCCATCCACTCTTTCTTCCTTCTTCCTCCCACCAAGTGACCGTGGAGGGCTGTTTTATACCAGACATTGTGCTCATCAGGGGAACGCAAGGGGGAATGCTTTCCGGGGGAAGGTCGGGTATGAAATTATTACCCCAAACATCTAACTGCACCTGCCGTCCGCTGCCAGGAAGGGAAACAGATGCTTATCTCCCACTCCTGGTGTCCGCGCCGAGGGAGGGGCATCCGTTCTCAGGGAGAGGTGCGGGCCTCTCCTGGCCTTCTTCCCCAGGAACTGCACCTGCTTGCTCAGTCTGAGAAGAGGGAACTGAGTGTGCTGAGGGGTGTCCTTTCCTCTCTCCAAGGAGATGGCTGATCTTGGACGTGGTTTACCATGAAGTCAATGATGTCTGCACAGACCCCTACCCAGGCCTGGGGGTGGGCTTAATGCTATGTCCACAGAGCCCTAGTTCCTGTACACTTTCAGCAACCAGAGGTTTGAACTGCAGCCAGTTAAGACATGATTTTCTTCCCCTCCTATGTCCCCGAGTATCAGGTGTCACTGGGGAGGCCATGGGCATTTCCAGGGTCGGGTCAGGGCAGATGGACTGGGATTCAGTGAGATGTTTCTGTGTGCTGGCTAGCCCAGCACAAACAGCCAGTCCCATACTACCTCTCCTGTATCAGGACGCAGAGTATGCAAGTACCGTGGCACGTGGTGTCAGAAGTGTGTGGCCCAAGGGGGAGGGACAGAGGAGCACCGAGCCAGAGGCTGGTCCACAGAACATCTCCTGGCTGCCAGATGTGTCGAATTTCAAGTGGAGAAATACTAGAATGAGGTATTATAGAGGTGAATGAGGCAATCCACCGATTTAAAAAACTATTTGTTTTGGATTTGTGATTTTTTTGTGGAATTCTGTAGGCTTAAAAAAACTAAATCCTTCATTCTCCTCTCCTCCCTCATTCTGAATATTGATTCACTTTTATCCCTTTGTAATTTCATTTGCTTTTTATTAAGCTCTTCTTCCCAAAATGTACACATTCCAGCACTCCCACCCCAGATCTGGTCTCCCTGTTCTTCTGTTCTTGTGGTGTTTCCAGTTGTCCCCACGGGGAAGGCTTGTGTCTGGGGCTATGTGTGTGGCTAGGTAGGAATGGAGGAGCGAGACTTCACAGCCACAGGACCAGTCGCAGCCCTCCAACGTGGCTCCATCAAGATCCATGTACAGATCTCCCCAACTGCTCTATGTCTCAGCTGGTTCCAAATGTGAATGGGAAATAAAGCCATGTTTATTTTTCCTCTCTTAGGCTAGAGCCCAAGGGGAGGGCTTGATCTTGTCTAGGGGCTGTAGGGAAGGTGCTTGATGTGAGTCCTGCCATTAAGATGTGAATGATGTTTACAGGCTTGTGAGGCAGAGATGAGGGGCAGGGTGTAGGGCTGTTCCAGGCCGGCAGCACAAACATCCTGTGCAAAGGCCCAGTGGCACGTGGGGGAGGACAGGTGTGAGGCCACGAGAAGAGACAGGCTGGGTGAGGGTGGGGCATCAGCGGGGCTGTGGCTGAGACCAGACCTTGCCAGGCCTTATGGTCTTTGTTAAAGATTTTGCTTTTTCTCCTTTGAGCAAAGAATGCTGCTGAAGTGTGCACCAGTCAGCTTTGGGTCTTGGGACATGTGGGCCAGTCAGAGGAGGCAGGGCAGACAGGAGACAAAGGTTGGAGCAGTTAGGAGTCTCCTGTTGTCCTGTCTAGATCAGCCCTAGAGGTAGGGGCAGGACAGACACCAGGCTGGCCAGAGAGGTCCCTGAAGAGCCCCAGCCTTCCTCCTTGCTGAGTTCAGACCAGACGGAAGGTGTGTGTGGAAGAAAGAATCCACTAACTTACTCACCATCCCCTTCCAGGTCACTTCTGTCCACCTCCCCAGCAACCTATCACCCGTAATACTCACTGAGATAGGAAGGGTTGGAGGAGGTCGGTGGCAATGTGTCCTCGGTCTCCTCTACACGTGTGCTGTGTTTGTGAACCCTGCCCCAGGCATCCCAGAGCCTGCGCCAAGCCAGTCCCATGGCTTCTGTTGTCCACGTTTTATTCTGATGTGGGCAGCAGATGCATTATGGGAGGCACCTCTGTGTCCTTGCTTGGAGGCTAGAAGGCTCCATCTCTACTGTGATGAGAACAGGAACAGTCCAGTGTCCACCGAGTCCTGTGCCCCGAGCTGTGCCAAGTGCAACAGCTATGCAGCAGGCCCGAAGAAGGGCCCAGCAGCACCGGCGTGCGACACCACCGCTCGGGCTGAGGATGCTACACACAGGAAACAAAACAATTTTCCCGCAAGATCTACAGAAGCTGAGCTGCCTTTGATCTTTCCAAGAGGACGGGGCTGCGGGGGGTCTGCATTTACCAAATTCAAGTCACCAGATCACACACGCCCAACTCCAGAATGCCTCTGTGTGGAGGACCCACGTGACAAAAGTGGTTTCTAAGTCAACCACGTTCCCAAAATACTGCAAGAAGGGAACCACAGCTTGTTCACAGACTCGGCAGAATAATGAAATGCTTTATTCAGCCACAAGAGGGAGCCTGTGGGCAGACCCATTGGGACCCGATGCTCTGATGGGAAGCATCCTTAACAAGCCAGGTAAGCACGGCGGATGGCTTCCGTCCCAGAGCCACTCTTTCCTGACTGAGAGAGTCTAACTGAGATTTTAAGAAATAAAAAGTCAGGCCACAAATGGCCCAGGAGATCGCCAGGACAGGGGCTCCCGGGGCCCACTCTGTCCAGACTTGCCAGGTGGTGGCACACTTTGATTCAGGTCGGGGTGATGCCTCCCGGGGAACATCTGGCCATGTCCCTGGAGACATGTCTGGATCCCACGGCTGGGCAGTGCTAGAATCTGGGGGGCCAGGGATGCCGTAAATTATCCCACTACGCACAGAACAGCCCCTACCCCCAAACGAAGAATTATCTCACCCAAAATGTCCATAGTGCCAAGGTTGAGAATCCCTGATTTCAATGAAAAGAATGATTTTCTTTCCGGGTGGGAAAGGCCTCTCCTGGCAGTTGTTTCAATAGGGCTGGTCTGGAAGCTCTGGGAACAGCAGAGACCCCCGCGGAAATGGGGTCTCCTTCCTCCCTGGGAATGTCCAAGGGGGCGGGGCTGCCCTCAGAAGACCCACAACAGGCGTCAGGATGTATCTGTGGGGCCTCAGGTCCCCAGGACTGGTGACATAGGCCCACAGGCCAGGGATTCTACAGTCTCTGTCAGGGTCCTGGGACCCTGAGACTTACCCCCAAAGTGACTGGCGTTAGCTACTAGCTGACCCAAACCCAGGAATGGGTCCAGATGAGAACACTGTAGCCAGGTGTGTGGGACATGGCACACAGGACACATCTCATGGGACAGACAGAACGAGGTGACAGAAATGGTGGAGAAAAGGCTTCTGGCCAGACGACCCCAGCCCTCCCAGAGACCACTGCACACCCAGCAGAACACCTGGGAGCGCCTGGGGAGCAGGGGCACCCTGGGGCTGGAGTGAGGCCACCTCACACTGGGTGGGCGGACTCGGAGGACAGCAGGACACCGTGGGGGGGTGGGGTTCCGACAGTCAAGGAGGAAGAGGTCCCTGAGGAAGGAAGCCACATCTCGAAGCCAGAAAGAGAGAAAACGGCAGACAGGTGTCCCACATGGGTTTCTAATTCCAGAGGTAGGAGGGTCCGCCCTGGTCACGGAGGCCTTGTCGGGCGCTGTCCATCAGTCTCTGTCCAGCCCCCTCACAGCGATCCTGGGAGGCAGAGGGGGACCCGTTCCCCCGGTGGCCCTCACTGCCTCACCCGGCTGGGGCAGGCAGTAGTGTCCAGGCCGGCTTCTCGGCTTCAGCCCTGACCACCGCCAACTACAAGTTGCTTCTTTCCCTCAGCAGCCTCTTGGGGCTCTCGCCATCACCAGCTTCATTTTCTTGCTGGTTCAGCCTTTTGCTGCTGAAAACGTGGACGCAAAGCAGGGATCAGAGCTCTGATTCCAGATCTGTCCAGAGGCAAGAACTTCTCCAATGTGATCAGAAAGAAAGGTAGTGACAGGCGATCTAAACCACCTTTCCTTTGACTGGGGTTGTTGGGAGAAAAACAAAGCTCCCAGTTTCCCTCTGTTTGATGTGTGTGTGTGGGGTCATCTGAGGACCACTGGGAAAGGGAGCCCCCTGCTCCGATGACTTGGTGCCCAGGACACATTTATCCGACTGGAAATCCCAGGGCGTCTGTAACGGTGGGGGCCTGGTGAGGGTTGGGTTTTGGGGGAACTGCCTGGTCATTTAGGCTGGATGCTGGTGGGACATGGAGCTAGGTCATGGGCAAACCAGCCATATAGGACACGGATGGCAGCTGTGACAGGGGTATTAACACCTCCCACCATTGTCTGTCATGTCTGGGAGCCTCTGGCCAACACCTCTGAGGAAGGTGCAGATTTCTCTGCCTGGACTTTGGGTGGTCAGTAAGCACCCACGAGCAGCATGCCGGGGTCCCCGCTGTACCTGAGCGATCCCGAGGGGTGTCTCCCCAGGGCAGGGTCATCGTCAGTGGGCCCTCCTGGGTCCCCTTTCTCCTGGGGTGGGGGCTTCTTCCTTCTCGTCCTTATAGGCTTCTCTGCAGAAGACACAGAAACCCGGACCTTGGCACTGTGACCCCCAGCATGGGACTCCAACTCAGGACAAGTATACACTCTGTACTTTCCACTATTGCACCCATTTAACTTGTAGGGAGACTGAGGCCTGGGGGATGAGGCGCTTTCTCAAGGCCACACAACCATTAAAGTGGCAGGGCTGGGGTTCGAATCCAGGACTGTCAGTCTCCCCATGTTTCTATCACATGAGCAGTAAGACCCCGAGAGCACAACACAGGTACAGCAGACCCCTGTGTCCTTCAATAGCTTCCCATCCCTATCCCGTTAGCAGGCCACACCACCTGTGAGGTCACTGAAGCTGCTGCTGGCAACCAGGTAATTAGTGGGGTGTTAATTATTCCCAGGGGGCCCCAGGGCCGCCCTGAGTCTGCTCATTTACAGACGAGGACACAAAAGCCACGCAGAGTATTAGTGGCGGACACGGGAATGGAATCCCATCCCCAGCCCCGAGAGCCTCCTGCCTGGGGCACTGCCTTCTAGGACTTACCTGACAGTCCACGCTTACTTGGCGACAGTCTACTTTGGGGAAGGGGCACCCGGGCCAAGGCCGCCAGCTCAGAGATGAAGCTCTGCTCAACTTCCTGAACGCAAGGAGGGAGGGTCAGCCAGGGGTCCCTCTGCCCGGTCCCGCCTCTCCACCGCAGCGAGGCTGAAGGGACTGTGTCCCTGGGAGCACACAGTACCCCCAGCAGCACCCCTGAGGGGTGCAGACCTAGGGGAGGGAGGGAGCCAGCGTTTTCTAGCTCCTCACTCACACCAGCCGGGGATCCCATTCTACAGATGAGAACGTTGAGGTGGGGGCTCCATGAGGGCCACAGAGGTGGAGCAGCAGAGTCGAGATCTAACTCGCTTCTGCCCAGCTCCGGGCTCTGAGTTCTTGGCTGCCAAGGCTGTGGGTTAACACGAGCATGGCTGCTGTGACTTATTAACTGTGGGGTGCTAGATGGTGACCAAGCTCTCAGTGTCCCCATCTGTAACCGGAATACAGCAGCGACCCCATCCTTGGCTGTCAGAGGGTGACATCAGAGGGCACATGTACGGCCCTCGGTTCAGTGACAGACCCTCAGTTAGTAAGCGTTCCCCGCCTTTACTGTCATCTCACCATGGCCGCACTGGGTCACCCCCAGTGCTGCCAGCCCCAGGGCTCATGGTCAAGCCCACGGCCAGAGACAACCTCATTGAGCCAGGGCCGAGGTGTCTTTGCTGCCCTGTGGTCACAAGAGTGGCGTTGTGCTGTTCCGTCCCTCATGGCCCAGCCCACCCACACTGGGCAGGCACTTTGCCAAAACTCCCACCTGCAGCTGGGCCTCGAGCTGGGCTTCCCCATGATCCACAGCCCTTGCCTTCTGCTTCCAAGCATCCAGGCGGACCCGCTGGTGCATGCTGAACTGGACCAGAAACGTTTTCCGCTGCTCCTCCATTCTGGCGGAAGGAACGGAGGCCATCAGCACTGCCCTTGCCGGCCGGTCAATCAGAGACCCAGCACAAGTTCTCCAGGTACCTGCTGAGTCGTGGGAACGGGTGGCCAGCAGTGGCCCATGAACCATGAGACAAGGATGGCCTCCACTGCTTTATGGCGCCTGCGCAGGGGGCGACAGCGGCCACCAGGGGGCTGACTCATCACGAACGCAATTCGCACTCTGGACCAGTTTCCAGAATCCCGCAGGCCTGTTTTTCACTGGGCCCTAACTGATCCTTGGGGATATCAGCAGGACAGAGAGCAGAATCATCAGGGTGGGAGCAGCTCGGGTCCCCCAGCTGCCAAGAGATTAAACAGCAAGTGGCCTCTTCATAAGAGAAATCATTGGAGCCCAGGGGTAGGGGGGCATGCTCCTGAGAGGACCAGAGGCCCACCAGCTACCCATCCATACTGAAAACGGAAACTAGAATGCTCATTGCCAAGCACTCGGCATTTGACAAATCCTGAATACGGGAGCCCAGGCCTCTGAGGGAGGCAGGGCTCCGAGTTGGGGCCTCAGGGAGGTCCCTGATCTGCAGACAGCCCCACCTTGCTTTCAGGGGCGGAGACCCTCCCCCCCATCCCAATTTCCTCCCTTCCTGGCCTGACCCTCATCTGACCCTCAGCAAACAGGCCCGATTCCATCCCTTCCACTGCGTTTGCATAACTGCTCTCTGCCTTTTTCTTTCCAATCTTCTGTGAATACTTTTCCAAACATGCTAAATTTCTGGCCCTGAAGAGAGAAGCCCCCTCTGGTGTCCACAGGTGGCTGTTTATGGTGTTCACCTGAAGGCACGTTTCACTTGGCTTTTGCTTCATGCTCTTCTCTTGGCCAGTAATATCTTTCCCTTCTTTGTATTTGCTTGGCAAACTCCTACTCATCCTACAAGACCCCTTCATTAATCCATCCATCCCCCTCCTTCAATTATACATAAAAATATCTCTGGCCTGAGTTTGGAAGGTGCAGGTGCCAGGAAGGGACTCACAGTGCCTGACTGAGTGAGGGGGCCCTGTGAGCTGGGGCTGGGGTGGGGACGGAGGAAGAACACGTCATCGGAGGAGCGGAGGTCCGGGCTCTGCCGCTCGGCCACTCCCACACCCTCTGGGAGGCTGCATTCATTTCCTGGGTCTGCTCTAATGAAGGACCACAAGCTGACATGGGGCACATAACAGAAATCTATTGTTTCACGGCTCTGGTGGCCCAAAGGCTTCAATCAAAGTGTCGGCAGACTGTGCTCCCTCCACAGGGCTAGGGGAGAGCCTCTTCCCTGCCTCTCCCCACTCCTGGTGGCTGCTGGCACTCCTAGGCTGGTGTCCACACCAGCCCGACCTCCGCCTCCATCCTCCCGTGGTCCCGTGTGTGATCGAACCTCCCTCGGCCCCACTTGCCGTTGGATTTAGGACCTGCGGAAATAATCCAGGACGATCTCTTCTCAAAAGCTTCAACTGGATGACATCTGCAAAGATCTTTCTTCCAAATAGGTCACATGCACTGGCTCCAGGGATTAGGACACGGGCAAATCTTTTGGGGGACCCCATTCAGCCGCTAGGTGGCTTCTTGCTGTGAGCACCCTGTCCCTTGCCTGGTCTGTCAACAGGCCTGGTCACTCTTGGCTGCCACCCACTGGGGACTTGGCTAATGGGAGCGGCAGGCTGGGGGAGCACCACATGGGGAGGGGTCCGGGTGGGGCTTCACTGTAAGGCCTGGGGAGTCAAGAAAGGGCCCAGGACAGCCTGAGACCCGGCTGTCTTATATTTCTGTGATGCCCTCATTGCAGTGTGGATGGCAGGACAAGATGGGAGCCTGGAGGCCACAGCTCTAAGCCAGGAAGGGGAGTGACAAGGATCTGAGACAGGAGAGTGGCCGAGGGAGGAGCCATGCACTGGACAGTCCTGCCTGTGGATGGACAGCCGTGTAGTGCCCGGCCCCAGCGCATGATCCCCTTCATGACTGCTGACCCTCCAGCATCCCTCCCGCCAAGGGAGGTCTGCCTGGAGGGTCTGTGACACCTGGACAAGGTACATCAGCTCTTAAACCCCTTATTCTTAGAACTCCATTTGAGTATGGAAATGGCGATTTCAAAGACCTCCGTTTGGTACAGTTCTGATGGCAAAGGTGTTCCAATCTCAAGGGGCACTGGGCACAGGGCAGAAGGCACCGTGGTGACGACTCTGCCAGTGGGGAGGGACATGGGGGTGCTGGCCATGCGCCCCCCCCGCCCCCCGCCATTGGCGCTACACGGGAATACATCAGTGCGGCTGGAGCTACTGCAACCCCACTTCACGGATGGGGAAGCTGAGGATTGGGGTGGGAAGGGACCAAGCTAGTGCGTGGCTCTCAGAAAGGGCCCTGCCACCGCAGGGCCACTGGTGTCCCTCAGATGGGCCTTCCCACGACCACAGCACTCACCAGAGATGCAATAATGGAATCTGCCATTGGACAGAGAACTGCTTTGTGGGCTCATTCTCGTGTTGCCCTTCCTAGTCGATTATCTGTTGTGACGACACGGCTCTGTCCCCAGGAGTTCTGGCCGGCTTTCACTAGGAACTTTGAGTAACTGGGCAGAGCGGGAAGGACACCGACGGCCACCTAGGAGGCCATCTAAGTCACAGTGAGCCTTGCTCATGCACCCACATCCTTCCTGGGCTCTGCTTCCCTCTTCCATAAGCCTGGTGGCGTTTGAATTGGGGGTGGCCGAGGCCCCTCCTCCTGGGTCATGTGGGTCAAAGTGAAGCCCTCAGACTACATCCACCATCATCCCTGGAGAGGAGGAGTGTGTTAACAATTCAGATTCCTGGGGACCCTCTCAAAGCCCCCAAGTCTGAGTGTGCGGGCCCGAGACCTGCTCGTCCATCGGGAGAACCAAAGGACACAATGCTGCCCGCACTGGATAGTGGCGGGTCCATAGGTGGATGGATCTGCCATGGTCAAGGCAGGATCGCACCTTGCAGCCTGATGGCAGGACACCTGCTGACCACAGCTGACGGCCCTTTGGAAGATTTGTGGAGAGCTGATGTAGGACATAGTCTGACCCAGGGGGCCCCGTGGATCTTGGTTCCTAAACCAACTGTCAGACAGGAGCTGGAACTGACCGTGAAACATGGCGCAGAGCCCACACCTCCATCATGCGGGGCGGTGATCATTCTGCTGCTGCTTCCAGCTGCCGGGATGCCTCTGCTTGGACAAGGGACCCATACCCCTGCCCCGCCGTCCTGCGGGGACCCTCCCCTCCCCCATCAGAACACCTGTGCCAATTTATTGCTGTTTCCCTGTCCGTCTCTCCCCCAGGCTGTGAGCTCTGGGGTTGCAGGTGCTGTTCCCAGGGGCTAGCTGTGAGCCTAGCGAGGGAGGTGCTTACAGGGGAAGGTTGAGGCAGCACTCACAGCCCCTTGCTCCCCGGGAGGCTGTCGGCGCATCCGAGGACAGTTTCCTCCCATGTCAGTGGCTCCTTATGCCAAGCTGCTGTGTCTATGTCTCAGGGCATTCTCTGTCCCTCGGGGGCTGGCCAGACGGGCTCATGACATCACACCTCCAAGGCGGGCCCTCAACCCATGGGAGCAGGGTGGAGATGGACAAACCCTTATTTTCCACATCCCTTGCTGGCAAAATTGGAAGTTGAATTTTATACAATCTCTCAGGAGGTCCAGAGTGGGCTTGAGCCTTGGGTGCTGTGGAAACACCTCACTGTCCTGGGGCTGATCTGCTTTGTTTTCTACTGTGGTCAGCCACACAGTGCCCCCCACAAGTGCCCTAATCCCCGGAACCCGTGAAGACGTTAAGTTTCATGGCAATCAGCTCCTTGCAGGTTTGATCAGGGTCAGCAACTTTTAAGATCTGGAGATTATCCTGGATTATCTGGGTGGGTCTCAATCATGGGGATGCTACCAGCAGAGAAGTTTCTCCAACCGGAGTCAAGAAAGACATGGCTGAAGAGGGAGGCAGAGCACAGGAGAGGTTGCTAGGAGGTCGAGGTGGCCCCCAGCCAACAGCTGCAAGGCAATGGGACCTCAGTTCTGCCAGGAACCTGGTGGTGCCAACAGCCCAAGGAAGTCTGGAAAGGGTCTTCCCAGAGCCTGGACAAGAGCTCAGTCCAGCCGGCTGACACCTTGGTCTCCCTAACTGGTCTTTCAGGAGTCACCTCCAGAGTAAACAGCCTGCCCCCCATCCTCGTGTCAGAGTTGGCACTGGGAGAACAAGCCGCACCCAGACTCCTTCTTTCCCTTGTGCCAGGCCCCTCCAAGGGGCCACAAGTCTAGCCGGGAGCCAGACAGAGGCGCATGGGCCTCCGGAACCAGACAGGTACAGGTCCCATCAGACACCAAAAGGGGGAGCTCACCTCTGATGGACCGCCTTGCAGGCTTTGCCAGCTTCACCTGCCACTGGGGTCCTTGATGAAGGCTCCCCGAGTCCTTGCTTTGTCCTCAGCTTGTAATTCTCCATTCTCTCACCTAGACCATTAAACACATGAGACTGGGGGCATGTCTGGAGACCACGTCTGTGCCAGGGCTGGGGCGGGGCTGGGGCAAAAAGATCAGCGGGACACCTGCTCTTGAAGCATATGTGTTTACCCAGCACCCACGCTCGCCCTGGGAAAGCCTCTGGATGCACAAGAAAGCACGACTTCCCTCACAGACCCTGCGCCCCTGGAGGAGGGGAAGGAGCTTTCTAGAACGTACAGAGAGGTTTAACCTGGATGGTCTCTAACCTGGGTGATCTCTAGGGACATAACCTTCTGTGGCTGTTCAATAACAAAGTACAAATGAAGCCAGAATTGCTCATGGGGCCAGTTAAGTTTATCATTTCAATGCATTGACGGAGAAATCCTCACATTAGAGCTGGGGTGTCAGGGAAGCAGGAGGTCAGAGCTCAGAGGATGCAGGGAGAGTGAGCCCAACCCTAGCCCCACAGATGGGGACACCAAGGCTTGAAGGATTAGTGAATGCTCCTGAATGCTCAGTGTGACAGCCTCGTCTGTCTCCTGCTGGCCCAGCCCAGCCCTTACTCTGGAGAACGATGAAGTATCCAGAGCCACCGGGCATGTCCCGCCCATGGCCTGCGGGGCTTCCCTGAGGAGGGGGCCGTACCTTGCAGGGTCTCCAGATGCTGGAGATTCCTCTCCTCATGGTCCTCCATGACCCTCCTGATCTGCTGGTAATAGGCTTGCACGAGCCGGTCGACCCCAGCCCTGGTCACGTATACGCTCTCCACGGCCGCCTCTGTCAGCATCCTCTGTGGCAGGAGGCAAAAGACTCAGCAAGGAAGTTGCATGCAGGGTCCTCTGCCTCCCCTTGTCCTGGTACTTGGCTTCCACAACTCCCAACCTTGACTGGTCAGGGAGCAAGCAGTGTGTGCTTGGTTTACACCCTTCTTGGTGACCTTATTTCCTTAGGCAGGGGTGGTCTGGGGCTGGCCGTATGACCCAGTAACCAGCCAATGAGACACAGTGTTAGGGAAAGACTGATGGGGGACCTTCCCTTTATAAACGTGAAGGCAAAGCTTAGTGTGTGGGGAAGATTTTGCTGTTTTCTTCTTTCTGCCTGGAATACAGATCTGATGTCTGGAGGGGAAGTGGCCATTTTGAGACTATGAGACAGCAAATTAACATCAAGAATGGTGGAACGGAAAGAAAGAGTTGGTGCTTAGTCACATCACAGAGCCTCTGTGCTAGCTTGAAGCCACCTACCTCCACGTTTCTTGTTATGTGAGGTGAATAACTTCTATTTATTTGCCATTTTAGCATGTCTTTCTGTTATAGGCAGCAGTACGCATTCTCAGGTGATAAACCTTCAGGCCCAAAATGGAGAGGAAATGCCCCCTCCTCATGGACATGTTGGCTGTGCACTGGCAAAGCCACCAACCATTACTTCATAAGATGATGGGAGAAAGTCAGACTCAAGGCTTCCCATTTCTACAAATATTTATCGAATGGTTCCAGGCTTTGGGCAAGAAGAGAAATGCCCATTTATTACCAAGTAGTTACTGCTGTGGTGTTGATTACGTTATGTCTCTAGAGCTATTCTGTTAATTTTTCTCTAAGCATCATCTGAGAAACGTACCCTGCTTTTGCAGGCGTGTGTGGAGGCTGTGGAGGTGAAGAGGGTCGGGGAGCAGGTCTGAGCGTCTGCAGCTCCCACAGCTACGCTCATCCCTCAGCGTGCCCTGTTTCTCTCCCTCTGTGCTGACTTGGGCATTCTCACAGAGGGGCTCCAACACCACTCCTCCAAGGACCTTGGACCTGGCCTTGCACTTCCGGTCAGGAGCTGCCACTGATGGCTATGGCCTGCTTTCACTTCCATTTAGAACATGGAGCCGGAACCGGAATGGGGAGACAGGAAGTCCCTCTTCTCCACCTCCCTCCCAAGTCGTTGGACCCACCAGCACCATCAGGCTTTCTGTCCTCCTGCCTCCCTGCCACAGGGAGTGGGGGCGCTGTCTGCTCCCCTCTGTGTCCTGCCCATCTGGCAGGAGGTGGTAAGTCCCACAGAGGGGAGATGCTGTCCACCTGGATCACTAGCCCAGCGTCTGCCATAGGACTCAGGGACAAAAAGTCCTGTGGCTGGAGCTTGAATAAAGGAGCATTCTTCCAGAAATGGAACACCTGTTCTTTCTTGTAGGTTTGTGGGGGGGTGAGCACCGTACCCTAGCCTGACTAAGAGCCCCTCTGGGAAGGGATGCCATGCTTATATTTATTCCATTTTCATGCTGTGAGCTCTTATCAGATAAGAGGTATAGAATATTAGGGCAAGGAAGTGACCCTACCAATGTCACAATCCAGGCACAGCCCGGATGTCTGGATTGCGTGTAGCGGACCTGAGATATTTGGAAGGAGAGGGGGCGTCCCAGCAATGTGGGTCCAACTCTTTGCCATGTGTGTTGGTAAAGTGACTGTATTTGAAGGAACGAGCTCATGAATGAAGCCCACAAGCATCCGGGCACATCGCAATGACAGCTAGCTGTTACAGGTTTCAAATCTGTGGCACCTGCTGTGCGAGCCAGCCACGGACACTCTTACTGTGGACATCGGCCACAAGTGGACGTGTCTCATCTTTCCTTATAGTTCAAGGTGAGAGGAAGCAGAGGGGAAACAGAGCATGTGCTGGCCATGCAGGCAAGACTGGGTTCCAGCCCCAAGTCAGCCACTTCTTAAATCTGGAAGGCTTTAAACATGTCTTGCCCATGATTAGCCTGTTTTCCCATCTGAACAAAGGAAAGGAAACTAAACTTTCTCTGCCACGTTTCAGTGCAAGCCTGGTGAGATAGGGTCCACACGGGTGGACTCAGAAGTACAGTGCTCCCTACTTCTGACCATTGTTATTTTTATTCCCATGGCTTATCATCATTGCCTGTACAAGGAGGAAGCCACGCCCTGCTACCCGCACCCCATCCCAATCCCTCTTGCCCCTTGGGTTCCCCTCACACCTGGAAGTCGTCCCTGTCCTTGGCCCGGCTCTTGGTGGCTGCGTTCCGAGCATGCCCCAGCAGCGCCTGCCCGATGGCTCGCTCTGTATGCTGCTGCAGGAGCCGCCCGACTTCCTGGGCCTCGGCCAGGAGCTGCTGCTGGAGCTGCAGCCGGATCTGCTGTCCCTCCTCCTCCAGCCTGCTGGCCTCCTCCACGACCCGTGCCTCCTGGAGGGAATGGAAGAGGTAGAGCCCCCGCTGCTGCACCGCGGGGAAGCTCTGGCTGGGGCCTGGACCAGGAGGTGTCAGCCCAGAACCCCAGCAGGGTTGAGGAAGGGATTGAGAAAGGGCAGAAAGTGGGGACCTCTGGGCTTGCAAAGTCAACAATGGATGAGCCGGGGTTTCTGAAGAAATCCCCCCCAAGCATTTATTGAGCACCGACTGTGTGCCCAGTGCCATCTGTGGCCTCTCACACCTACAAGAACTTCCTCATTCTTCCAAAACATCATGAGGCCTGAACACTGGGAGTGATGAGAATATAGAGGTCCAGAGACACTAAATAACTTTGTAGAAGTCACACAGCAGAGCTAGGTTTCGAAGCCAGAGCTGAGTCTGATTCCCATGGAGCTCTCCGGAGTAAAAGGAAAGTGACCGTGAGCTTCTCCCTCACTAATGGGTCAAAACACCAGCTGTTCCAGTAGCTCAGTGGCTCCACGGGAGCTGTCAGCCTGCTTGGGTTTAAATCCCAGCCCCACATATTACTAATTCTTTCTTTCGACCTGTTCAAACCTTAAAACAGATCATAGGACCCCTTCCTCCCAGCAACCTGATAATGATGGTATGGGTCTGTTTTCTGATTTCATATCTGTGTTTAGCATAATTCTCAATATAGCATAATTCCCAATATAGCATAATTCTCAATAATTCTCAATAAAGCCCTCTCGCACACCTGGTACCCCCCCATCCCCTTCAGGAGGCTGCCATTGTCTCACCCTGCACAAACAGGGGCGCCAAGATTTGGGCTTTGGCAACCATGGCTCAGACTGGAACCTGATGGAGTGGCATTGCCTGGCTGGGCCGGTAGGGGGCGGACATGCCGATCTTACCAAGGCTCTGAGTAGCTGCCACTGATGTTCATCCAGACACTGGGAGGAGCCCTGCTCCAGGGCATGCTGCTCACGCAGCTCCTGGAGAAGGCTCTTTTTCCCGGCAAGTCTCATGTGGGTCAGCGTGGTGATGGCGCTGCCCCGGAGAGCCAGCCTCCGGAGGGCAGAGCGCAGCAGAAGGTCATGTCCCTGCAGGATGCACCATGTGGACCTTTGAGGAAAGTAGGCACGGGGCTGGGAGTCAGTGCTCTTCGCTTCACCAAACGTGATGGTTACCTTTATTTGTCAGCCAGAATGTTCACAGGATGCCCGAATAGCTGATCAAATATTATTCTGGGTGCTTCTGGATGAGATTAATGTTTGGGTCAGTAGGTGGAGTAAACCAGACTGCACTTCCTAATGTAGGTGGGCCCCATCCAGTCAGTGGAAGTCGTGAAGATAAGAAAAGGTTGAACCTCCCATGGGTTGCATTGGTCTGGAATATGGGGTTCTTCCCCCCTGCCTTTGGACTTGAACCGAGATATCAGCTCTTCCTGGGTGTCAAGCCTTCAGACTTGGGACTGGAAATACACCACTGTCTCTCTGGGGTCTCCAGCTTGCCTGTGTATACATCCCCTGTTCGTTCCGTGTCTCTGGACAACCCTAATACATTGAGCTACCAAGAAACACCTCAAGTAGCCCAGCTCCTCAGGGAGCCTTTCCAGAAGGCAGTAGGTTGGAATTGTCCCATCTCATGCTGCCTGTTCTCTTAGACACGGCTGTTCACCTGTATTCAGCCATTTGTCCTTTTATTCATCTTTTCGACTTTATCTTATCCTGCCCCCAAGTTTCTGATGCATATATGCAGCTGTTTTCAGTAGATATCCACTTGAATTTCTTACATAACTTTCAAAATCAATGCATCCAGTACTGAAACTGTAGGCTGTTTTTGAGTTCCCATCCCAATGACTCAAGTGAAGAACCTGGTCTACCAGAGAGGTACACATTTGGTATTTTCTGACAGCCTGAAAAGGTGAGGAGAGTGTTGGCAGTCAACCTACTAAGGAGGAGAGACCTGGCAAACACTCCAGGCTTTCAGCTGGGGCTCTTATCCTAAGAATAAGGAATCATCCTTTATGGAAGCTTAATTTTGAATCAGCTACATTCACAAATAGGGTCACAGATCTGCCATTATGTGAAATCCCTGCTAGAAATAAGATAAATCCTTTCTGGAGAAAGATCTCATTATTCAAAACCTTAAATGATCTTTGCAATTTTCAGTTACAGGGTCCAGCATTCAATAAAAATAACCAGACTTGTAAACAGATAAGAACTGGTCAAAAATAGAAAGAAAAAATAGACAATAGAAAGACACCTAAAAGATATCAGATATTGAGACAATCAGACAAAACCTTTACAATAGTTATGATGAATATGTTTAATAAATTAAATGATAAGATGAAGAATTTCAGGAGATAACAGAAAACTATGAAAAGAAACAAATGGAAGTTCTAGAACTGAAAATTCAGTACCAACATTAAGAACAGTAGGTGGATTTAACAGCAGATGGGACATTGCTTAAGAGAGTGTGAACTTGGGGTGCCTGGGTGACTCGGTGGGTTAAGCCTCTGCCTTCGGCCCAGGTCATTATCTCAGGGTCCTGGGATCAAGCCCTGCATCGGCCTCTCTGCTCAGCGAGGAGCCTGCTTCCCCCTCTCTCTCTGCCTGCCTCTCTGCCTACTTGTGGTCTCTCTCTGTCCAATAAAAGTAAATAAAATCTTTTAAAAAAAAAAGAGAGAGAGTGTGTGAACTAGAAGACAGCTCAAAATAAGTATCTAGCCTGAATCACACAAAACAAAAGAATGAAAAATATAGGGTAGCATATAAGATGTATGTGGGATATGGTGAAAAATTCTAATAAAATGTATAATTGGAGCCCTAGAAAAGTAGGGAATGACTGGGCAAAAAGAATATTAAGGAGATAATGGCCGAGGATTTTAAAAAACTGATGAAGTACAGCAAACCAAAGAAGATTCAAGAGGCACTGCAAGTTTATTATGCAAACAAACAAGAATTACCCATGGAAACCATATGCATGTTTAGGCATATATAATAAACTGATGAAAACCAAAGAATAAAAGAAAATCCTTTTTTTTTTTTAAAGATTTTATTTATTTATTTATTTGATGGAGAGAGACATAGCGAGAGAGGGAACACAAGCAGTGGGAGTGGGAAAGGGAGAAAGCAGGCCTCCTGCCAAGGAGGGAGCCCAATGTGGAGCTCGATCCCAGGACCTAAGCCAAAGGCAGCTGCTTAATGACTGAGCCACCCAGGCACTCCAACAAAAGAAAATCTTAAAAGCAGCCAGAAATAACTGAAATGAAAATATGAAAGATTATCTTTAAAAGCATTTAAAAAATAACAACCAAACTAGGATTCTATACCCAATAAAAACATTCCTCAAAAGTGAAGATGAGACAGACCTTTTCAGACAAATAAAACCTAAGAGAATTTAGGTTCTAGCAGATCTGAAATAAAGAGAAACTTCATGCAAAGGAAAATAGTCCCAAATGGATCCGTAAAGATACAGGAAAGAACCAAGAGCAACAAAAAGGATAAATACGTGAGCAAAACTAAGTAAATGTTGACTGCATAAAATAATAATGATAACATCTCATAGGGTGAAAATAGAGAAGTAAAATACCCACTAAAAAAGCATACCTATGAGAGAGGAATAAATGGAATTAAAGTGTTCTAAGGTGTCCATATTGCCCGGAAGAAGGGATATATTAGTGTATATCAGATTTTGACACATCAAGGATGCAATTTAAAATCTTTGAACAACTAAAAGCACAATAAAGAATACATAACTAACATGCCAAAAGAGAGATAAATTAAAATTAAAAAAAGAAAAAACTAATCCAAAAGAAGGTGACAAAGGAGAACACAGAGCAGCAGAAAACAAACATAAAACAAACAGTAAGATGATAGATTAAAAATCAAAATATAACAATATTAAGATTTACATTAAATACAATTGGACCAAATATTAGTACAAATAAAAGACATAGGTTTCAGGCTGGACAAATCTTCCAATCACTCCCTATCATCTTAGCATGGCTCACTAGGTTTTTCTGCTTGTTTTCATCTCCTTCCCCTATATTACCCAATATGACAGATATCCAGCTACTTCTTGATGTATACACACACCAGGGTCCTGGAAAAGGCTGGCAACTAGAAAAACAGTCTTATCAATATAATTTTTCTCATATAAAACAAGGAAACACAAGGAAGTTGAATATGGTACTACACTAATAACTATAGAAAAAGTAGAAAAGAGGGGTGCCTGGGTGACTCAGTGTGTTAAGCATCTGCCTTTGGCTCAGCCTTTGGCTCAGGTAATGATCTCAGAATCCCCAGATTGAGTCCCATATCAGGTTCCCTGCTCAGTAGGGTGTCTGCTTCTCCCTCCCTCTCTGTTGCTCCCCCTGGCTTCCTCTCTCTCTCTCTCTCAAATAACAAATAAAATCTTTTTTTTTTAAAGAAAAAATAGAGAAGAATATGGATTTATTAATAAATTGGGAGTGGCTGAAAATGGGGACATGGGGGCTTTTTAAGTGATGGAAAATGTTCTAAATTTGGATCATGGTCATAGCTGAAGAACTCTGTAAATGTACCAAAAGTCGTTGAGTTGTAGACTTAAAATAATACATGTAAATTATACTTCCAAAAAAAGTATTCAAGAAGGTTGTTGTGAAAGAGAGCTCTATGAAGTAAGTATTGTTAGCCCATTTTATAGATGAGGAAATTGAGGGCAAGATTTTCCCAGATTAACTCTGATTGCAAGCTTTTTATCCACAGCACTCTACTATCACTCTTCTCCACATTTACCCTTCCAGACTGGTTGGTCTCAAAACCACACTGTAAGAATGGCAAGGGGCAGTTAATGTGCCCATCTAACAGATGAGAACACTGAGGTTAGCATGGAGATCGCACAAGATATAGGTCCTCACTCCTTCAGAAATCTGTACTCACTCTTCACTGAGGCCACCGAGTCGGCCCAAGACCTGGTGGACGATGCCCTCATGGTTATCTTGCAGGTGCGTCTGCAGCACAGAGGACAGGGTATGCTCCTCCATCCACACCTAAATCCAGCACAGAGCAACAGGGGTCAGCTCGAGGTCACGTCACCCATCATCGCTTTGTGTCTACGTGGAACACGCCTTCTGTTTCTTGTTTCCAAGAACATTTTCTCCTCTGATTTCATTAAAATTTTCTCTTACAGTTCCTTCTAAAGATTTTTTAAATTTCTAGTTTGCATTTAAGTCTTAAAACACTGAACATTCATTTTCCATGGCATGAGGAGGGCATCTAATTTTTTCTGCACAAATGGTTACCAGTTGTCCCAGCACCATTTTTTAATTTATATTTTTATGTCTGGCCTGTCATGTACCTTATCTTACACAGTTTCCACGTATACACAAATGTCATTCTAGGCTCTCTTAGTCTTTGGGTCTGTCTTTTTATTTCTGCATCAACACCATGTTGCTCTAATATCTGTTGCTTTATAGCAAAACTGTGTAGACATCAGGGCAAATTCTCCCATATTCTCTTAAACAAAACTATCTTAGCTATTCTTGCTTGCTTTGCCTTTCATATGTCAAGTTTTGGAAAACTGCCTTTTGGATTTTCTTGTAATTGGACTGACTTTATAGATTAATTTGGAGAGGATCACCATCTTTCCAAGATCAAGTTTTCCCATTCAAGAACATGGCATTTCTCTTCAGTCTTACTTTATGCCTCCAACATCAGTTTATCAATTTCTCCACTAAGCTCTTATACACATTGGTCAGGTTTATTTTTAGACACCCTACAGCTTTTATTCTGAAGAGGATCCTTATTGGTTTTATCACTCGGTGCTCCTGGTATTGCAGGAAATCTGCTGCCTTGGAATGCTGATTTTGTATCTGGGAAATTTACTAAGCAATTTGAATAGTTGCAATAGTTTGTAGATTCTTTGGGCTTCTCAATGGAAACCTTCATATCATCCACAAAAACCCTACAAAGAAGCCTCAGATCACCAATGGTGTTGTTTAGATCTTATCTTTATGGCCTGACTTTGGATCCCTATTTATTTATTTATTTTTTTGAGATGGGAGGGGGAAGAGCAGAGGGAGAAGCAGAGAGAGAATCTTAAGCAGACATGCTCAGTGAAGAGCCTGACACGGGACTCGATCCCAGAACCTTGGGATCATGACCTGAGTTGAAGGCAGATGCTTAACTGACTGAGCCACCCAGGTGCCCCTGGAATTTTCATCAAAGTCAATCTCTGACTTCTCTTGTAAGGAGTCTACAAGAACCTGTCAGAGTGCTTAGGGGGCTAGAACTTAGTAGAAAATTCTCTACAGCCCGGGTGTCTCAGTTTGTTAAGCCTCTGACTCTTGATTTTGGCTCAGGTCATGATCTCAGGGTTGTGGGATTGAGCCCTGATTCAGGCTTCACACTCAATGGGGAATTAGGCAGAGATTCTCTCTCTCTCTCCCCCTACCCACTCTCTCTCTCTCTCTCTCTCAAAAAAAAAAGAAAAAAAAAGAAAAAAAGAAGAAAATTCTGTACAGCCTTGCTGCTCTAATTGGTAAGTGAACAGTCACTAAAGTATATGGGGGTCTTTGGTGGGTACTTCAGAATGCAGATAAAAACAGCAACAGGACTCAAACACAATCGAGGGGACCAAGGCCATCTGACTCCAGAGTGCCTACAATTGTCACACCAACCTCTCCAATGTTATCAAGTGCTGGCTCATGAATGCTTAAATTCAGAAGCAACAAGCTGCTTCAGTTGGCTAGAGTGCTGACCTGGTCATTGTTACCCAGTAATTTTGTGACCTTGGGCAAGTTTACTCTTTATTTCAAGTTCATAGTTACCAAGGAGCAAAAGCAAGAAGCAATCAGGGCATGCCTGGTACCCTCATGGTTTTGCAGTGTCTTCCCATAAATGGGGCGGGTTTACAGGTGGCTCGTTCTAAAGCCAGCACCTCAGGCAAACATCGTCATGCTGAGGGAGGGGGACATTGCTGTTTTAAAAAACACAGTCAGGGCAGGTGTCATTGCAGGGGTGGTCTCATAGGAGGGTGACATGGGAGCAAAGACTTCAGCAGAACAAAGAGGTCAGAGGGAAGCCAGACCCTGACATGGAGGGCCTCGTAGGGCATGGTGAGGATCCTGGCTTTTCCCTGCATGAAAAGAGAAGCCACTGGGGGGTTGTAGCAAAGAAGTGACACAATGTGACTATGTCTTTTAGCAAAGCTGATGTGCTGGCAATTATAAGATGCACAATTATTTTAAGTATCACTAAGGGAGACAAATCACTGCCAATTAAATTATGATGCAACTCAATGTCCAGGCTGTTAAATGTTTTTAAAATGTGCATCTTAAAAATCAGTGTCATGTGGTATGTTTTTAAAGGATCGCTCTGGCTGGGGGTTGAGAGTAGATCACAGCGGGGGAGGCGGATTCAGGGAAACTGGGGGCCTGCTGTCACAGTGATTGGATGAGAGGTGTGGTACCTGTGACCAGGTGTAAAGGCAGACATGATGAAAGTGGCTCCGTTCTGGACTAGACAGAAAGGAGAGCCTGAGTGACTTTCTGTCAGTTCCACACTGGGGGTGAAAGAAGGGCAAGTTGAGACAAGCCCAAGGGTTTTGGCCCTGTCAACCAGAAGATGGAGGAAGAATGTGGATGGAGCAGGTTGGGCAGGAAGACCAACAATTCTGTTTTGGGGCATGGGATAGGTCCATGCCTATTCATCAAATACAGGAAGATCTCAGGCAGAGAGTGGAGTTTGGAATGCACTCTGAGCTGGTGACATAAATGAGGAAGGTGCCACCCTCAGTCCAAAAACGGAGGGACAGAGTCCTGCCGAGAACCATGTAAGTGAGCTTGGAAGTGATTTTCTTCTGGTCGAGACTCCAGATGAGACCCTGGCCACGGGCTGGGTTGCAGCTGTGAGACCCCAAGCAGAGGACTCCGTGAAGCCATGTCTGGACTCCTCACTTGCAGAAACTGTGGGATAATGAATGTATTTTGTCTTTTTCTTTTTTTTTAAGATTTTATTTATTTATTTGACAGAGAGAGATCACAAGTAGACAGAGAGGCAGGCAGAGAGAGAGAGAGAGGGAAGCAGGCTCACCGCCGAGCAGAGAGCCCGATGCGGGACTCGATCCCAGGACCCTGAGATCATGACCTGAGCCGAAGGCAGCGGCTTAACCCACTGAGCCACCCAGGCGCCCCTGAACGTATTTTGTCTTAAGCCACTGGTGATTATTTGTCATGAAGCCTTAGGACACCAGGACCGATGGTATGTGACTGGATGGGTCACCAACAAAGTACATGCAGACGGATAGGAGGGCACCGGGCTGCATCCTGGGCCACTCCACAGGCAGATGCGGTGAAGGTGAGAAGGAACCAGCAAAGGAGACTGAGAGCTCAGAACAGATAGGAGCAGGTGCGGTGGCCAGGTGAGGGAAACCTGCCTGCAGTGGGGCTGGGAGAGTGGGGGGAGAATGGGAGGTGATGTCAGGATTTAACACCTGGTGGACTGATGACCGAGGAGGTGTTCCAGACAATGGGACAAGCTACGGACCACACCCACCGCCATATGCCCTGTGAAAAGTGCAGACTCCCCTATGGCGGTCCACTGCTCTCCCACTGAGGCTGTTTCTACCACCTCAGTAGCTTGAAAACAACACAAACTCTGCAGCTTATGGTTCTGCAGGTCAGAAGTCCAAAATGAGGCTCAAGGGGCTAAATCCGAGGTGTCAGCAGGCTCACATGCTTTCTGGAAGCTCTGGGGCAAACTCCACCTCCCTGCCGTTTCCAGCTGCTGAAGACCACCTGCATTCCTGGGCAAGTAGTCCCTCCCTCCATCTTCAGTCCAGTGATGGCTGGCTGGACTTCCTTCCTCCAACCACATCACTCTGACTTTCCTGCATCCCCCTTTCACTTATACAGGACCCTGGTGATTCTATTGGTTCACCTGGATAGTCTAGGAGACTCTCCCCCGTCTCAAGATCCTGAACTTAACCACATACGTAAAGTCCCTTGTGCCACATGAGGTCCTATGTTCATAGCCACTAGGAATTAGGACGGGGACACCTTCGGGGGGACCCAGCACAGTGGACTGGGGAAAAGCCCAGAAAGCAACATTAGGACAGATTACATTTTGAGAACCACCATTCTACAACCTGTTCCAATTGGGTAATGGATAATGGACAGATTCCATAATATTTAACAATATTTGTGTTCCCTGAGTAACAGGACACGAAATTGCTATGGTCCTTTGGGTAGAAGACAATGTGGGAAAAGATTCGTACAATCTGGGTGTGTGTTTCATTTTCCATGAAGTTTTGTTGGTGCTTTTCTTCTTAGACTAAATATTCATCTGAATCATAGAAAGCTCATTGCTTGTTTTTATCATCAAGGAGGAAATCAAGTGAGGATGCACGTGCATCTCTAAATATCTTGTGGCAATTTAAGGCAATTAAACAACCAATCAGTAAATTAATTATGACATATACACGTTGAGAAAACAGTCCTGGGTCATACTTATTCAATCAGTTGATGAGGCCATTAACCACCCTGCTTGCTTCTTGCATGTAGAACTCTTGAAACCCTCCTTCACAAGACACAGAAAATTCATAGGCACATGTATACTCACTGAGTAAATAAATAGGAAGTAAAAACCAGAAACTATGCATTATCTAATATTTGTTTATAATAACTCAAGGGTTGCAGATGCATTATGGCTATTGATCTAATAATTTATCAGAAATGAAGTTCTGGATTTTTTTCAATGTCAGTATCATTAAATGAGAGAAAAGCTTTGTGAAAGGTCTTACCTTGCAACCCTGTTAAGTATTTTGATACTAATTTTTATTTTTATTTTTTAAAAGATTTTATTTATTTGTTTGTTTATTTTTAAGATTTTATTTATTTGACAGGCAAAGATCACAAGTAGGCAGAGAGGCAGGCAGAGAGAGAGGTGGAAGGAGGCTCCCCGCTGAGCAGAGAGCCCGATGCAGGGCTCGATCCCAGGACCCTGAGATCATGACCTGAGTCGAAGGCAGAGGCTTTAACCCACTGAGCCACTCAGGTGCCCCAAGATTTTATTTATTTATTCAACACAGAGAGACACAGTGAGAGGGAGAACACAAGCAGGGGAAGTGGGAGAGGGAGAAGCAGACTTCCCCCTAAGCAGGGATCCTGATGTGGGGCTCGATCCCAGGACCTGAGCCAAAGGCAGATACTTAATGACTGAGGCACTCAGGTGCCCCCTGATCCTTACTTTTAACTCAGCAGCCGAGATTCTGAGACATTTAGCAAGTTTTGCAAAATCCCAAAGATGAATGGGGTCGGGGGAAGTCAGGTAACCGGCCCGGGCCAACCAGCCTATGGACAGGGCTATGCTGGTTCAAATCCACATATCCAGCTTCCAAGGTTAGGGTCCCATCTGCAAACTACAGCTGCCTCTCAAAGGACCTCTCTCCTGTTTGGGGGGGCCTTCATCAGAGGCACATTAGACTCACATGGCCAGCCTATCCTCCACCCTCCCTAGAGACTGTAAATTCAGTGGTCTGGGCCCAGGATTAGTGTGAACCCATTGGATTCAGCTTCAACTCCATCCCTTGGAAGAATAGTAAGGTGACCCTGTGATAATTTCCAAAGCTGCGACATTGTTGTTGGTAATGCAGCCACATTTCCTGAGCCCTCGCTGTGTCCCAGCCCCTGGACTTTGAATAAGGGAATGAGAAACGGAAAGCAGAGTTGCTATCCTCTAGGAACTTAGAGCCAAGAGCAGGAGACAGACAGATTGAGAGGAACACAAGAGGCAGCTGTTGGAGGACTGAACGGAATTAGCAGGAGGTCTAACGAGAAGCGAGGCCCTCTGCTGCCCCATGGCTGTGAGCGGCCCTGTGCAGGCACAATGCCCTCAGCTCCTTACTAGGTACCCTGGACAGCGCCTGTTTGTTGCTTTGGAAAACCTCTCCCTTTCAGGAAGCCAGTGCACTTCGGTAGGAATTGGACCCCATGGTCATGAAGCAGGAGTTGTTTCTTATAACAAGCTCCCAAGAGGTGGGCAGTCCAGGGCTGGGACAGTGGCGTCCACTCTGCTCCACCATCCTGAGCCCATCCGCCTGCATCCTCCTGCTGTATCCTGGCTCTAAGTCAATGGAAGGCTGGCACGCCCCAGGCCTCTTACACATGCTCTGGGCAGGAAGAACAGAAGAATGCCAAAGAAGGGGATTTCTCCTAACAACCCTTAGCTCTTGTATTAGAAGGGAAGCTTTTTGCAGGGACCTTACTCTGTCTCATCAGCCAGGACTATGTCACCTGGTCACTGCTATGTACTGGGCTAATAAATACATTCTTATTACAGCCCGTGGTGTGCAGGAAGCAGGAAAGAATGGAAATGCAGGTGCTTTAGTACGGTCCCATTTGGAAATTCCTCCTTTATTTTACAAGTCTTAATTTTTTAAAATAAAAACCAATGTATATTAGTTTCCTATTGCTGCCATAACACATGACTACAAGTTCTGTGACTTAAAACAATGCAAATTCATGATCTTACAGTTCTGGAGGTCAGAAGTCTGACATGGGTCTTACTGGGCTAAAATCAGGTGCCGACTGAGCTGTGATCCTTCTGGATGCCCCAGGGTGGGGGAAGTCTGCACCTGCCTGTTCCTGCTTCTGGAGGAACCTGCCTGCCTTGGCTTGGGGCCATATCACACTGTCCTCTGCTCAAGTCATCACTTCTTCTCTGACTCTGATCCTCCTCCTTCCCTTTTAGGAGGACCCTGTGATTACACAGGGGCCCCCTGGGTATGCCAGGACATCTCTCCATTTCAATATCCTTAATACACTCACTTGGACAAGGTCCCTTCTGCCTTGTTAGTGACTAATCACAGGTTCTGGGTATTAGGATGTGGTCATCTCTGGGGACCATTATCCTATCTACTGCATGGATCCCCAGTTTTAATGAGGAAACAGGCTTTCACTGGAAAGCAGGAGCTCCCTGTGAGCACCTCCCCACCAGTCCACTCCCCCAGGAGCTACCTTCTCTTGCTGACTTCTGTCCTCCGAAAGCACAGGCATCACTGTCCTTTCTCGATGGACCAGTCAGAGGCATTATCTACTGACTTCCCATCCTCTACTCTCTTCTCTGCCCACCTTGGTTGTGAAGGGTTAGCAGGGCTCAGTGTTGGTCAAGTGCCCAGCACAGGCACTGATGAAATTTCTCATTATTCTTCCTAAGTGTGAAAACCACAGACCCCAGCCCCAGTTGGACAAAATGCCCACCTGCTTGTCTTGCTCCAGGAGATCTTGGAAGAGTTCCCACTGCTGCTTCCGGAAGCGATCTGACTGCCCCAGCTGCCGAGCTGCGTTCTCCTGGACCTCCTGCCTCAAGTACTCGCACTCTGCCCGGGAGAGGCCTGTCATGCCTGGCAGTGTCTCGAGGAAAAGGAGGTCCACAAACTTCTGGAAAGTTTCCATGGTGCCGCGGTACAGCTCCTGAAGCCAAGAGCATGTGATGGAGTTACAAGGCATGTTCTTGCCCTGGGCAGGGCCGCGGGCTTTCCACAAAGCTGAGAGGAAACCCAGCAAAGGCAACTCTCCAATCACACACACACACACACACACACACAGAGACACACACACACACACGAGGGCAGGGGGAGGGGTACAAGGAGAGTGAAAAACAGACTCTCTGCTGAGCGTGGAGCCCAATGCGGGTCTTGATCCCAGGACTCCAGGATCATGACCTGAGCCAAAGGCAGACACCTAACCAACTGACAACCTGGTTATCTCCTTTAGAAGCATCTACCCAGATGCACAGAATCACAAGCACACCTTCACCCTGCACCACACACCTTCGCATGCATGGTATTTCCAAGCATCTCCTAAGATACAGACTCCAGCAGGTGTAACCTCTCCACACCTGACCACCTCTCCCAATGTTAGAAAAAAAGGGAGTCTTTACCTTCGTGGCTCAGGCCCTCCCAGGCCTGGCAACCAGCCCCAGGCCCAGGAAAACCAAATACACAACATCCCAAGGACTTCGCTAGAAGGACGAGACCATGGTCACTTTAGAGTCACCACAAGCCTTTACTGAAATTGATATATTTGCTGCCACCCACTGAGACTGGCCCAGTGCTTCTACACTCCGTGCTCATCCCTCCAGTAGCAACACCTGATGGATGGTTTGGCCTTGCTTTGTGGAGGAGGAAAGGGGTTCAGTTGACCAAGATCTTAGGCTCGAGCCCTGGCTTAGGAGAGAGAGCTTCAGCCTGCTGGAAAATGTCCCCTACTGGGGGTGGGCTCAGGTGGGCTCAGGGGCCACAGGACAGGGCATCAAGGGCACCTTCCCCACGAGTATGAGCTCACTAGACCAACCCCATTCCCTCCATAACAGTAGTTCTCAAACTCGGCTGTGCGTTAGAATGCAGTTAAGATAGAGAAACTGAGGCATGAGTTAGATAAGCTGGTCCTGAGCCCAGAACTGGCCAATGGCCTGGCTGGGATTGGATGGAGCCCAGGCACCTGACTCCAGAGCCAGGATGTCCCTACCCTACCACAAGGCCCACACTGAGCGGCATGTGGTCTTCTTATGGGAATGTCCATCATTCCCCCCTAATTCAGGATGGCCTCATCTTAACTAATTAGGTTTTCAAGGACCCTTCTTCCAAGTAAGGTCACATTCTGAGGTTCCAGGGGAATAAGACATTTTGGGGGCTACTGTTATGAATGGAATCGTGTCCCCCAAATTCAAATACTGAAGCCCTAAGCTCCAATGTGACTGTATCTGGAGATGGGGCCTTCAAGGAAACGGCTGAGGGTAAGTAAAGTCATAGAGTGCGGCCTTAAGGCACTAGGGCTGTGTCCTAATAAGAGAAAGACCCCAGAGCTCTTTCTCTCTATGAGTACATGGGAAAGGCCAGGTCAGGACACAGCAAGGAGGTGGCCATCTAGTACCCAGGAAGAGGGTCCTCATCAGAACCCAACCCTGCCCACAACTTGACCTTGGACTTCTGGTCTCCAAAACAGTGAGACACTAAATGTCTGCTGTTTAAGGCCCTGTCTCGGGCGCTTTGTTACAGCGGCTGAGCTGACCGATACAGGCACCCTTCACCAGTACAGCTGCCAGGATGCTGACGGTTTGTATTTCCCACCTTCAGATGTTTTTCTGGGCCTGGGATGCACATTGACTGCTCATCCACAAGGCCTGTTTCCCCCTTCGAAGCTTGGCTCAGGCATCACTTCCTGCAGACAGGAAGTGTCTTTGACCTGGCCTTAACCCCAGGCATCGCTCATGCCTCTTCTCTGTACCCGTGAGCAGGGATGTTGTAAAGGGAGCCGACTGGGATCAGGCGCGTCCCAGATGCCAGCTGCCTCCTAAGGACTTCACGCCCATTCAGTGCCCACATCACCCCCGTGAAGGCCTATCATTGTCCCCATTTCACAGACACGGAAACTGGGAACTGCTAAGGCCCACCCAAATCTGGAGGCCACATCGTGAGGAAGGGGAAGAGCCGGGACGCAGACCCAGGATCTCCGAGTCTGGAGCGGACCCCGCAGGTGCTTCCCATCGCTGCAGCACTTGTCGATTTCCTTCGCGCTGAGATGTCTGCGTTTCGGCTTTCCAGCAGCTCTGGGTGTTGCCCGAGGCAGGGGCTCTGAGTCTCGGTCATCATCCCCTGCGAGGAGGCCCCTGTCACTTTGGAGAGGACGGATGGTCTCCCCTGTTCCCTGTCAGTCCTCAGTCCAACATGGAGTCCTCGTCGCAGTTCTGGAGTTGCATGAGTTTGCCCGGGGAGAAAGAGGTGCTGCTGTTCCTCCAACCCAGGCTCCCTGTTCTGGGGTCAGCTCCCAGCCCTCCGTCCTCAACACTGCACTGCCTACGGACCCCCACAAAAGCCAGCCTCCTTTCCATTCCTGGGAGAACGTTTGGGGCATTTGGAGGTCAGAATCCTGAACACCCCAGAAATGGAAGATGCCTCCAATAGGACCCTGGTGTGTGAGGCGGGGAAGGACCCACAGACGTCGTGCGGCTTGTCTGCTGCCCAGCCAGAGGGCCAGGGTGGGACCTGAGCCTGTATCTTTGGGGTCCGACCCACAAGGAGATGGATTCCCACACATACGCAGATCTGGAGGGTTCTCCGTAGGTCCCACCGCGAGGCCACGTACCTGGCAGAGCGCAGCCACGGCCTCAGTAGTTTTGACATTCTCCTCTTCCTCCAAGGAACTCCGGGTCAACCTCTGCCTCTCCAGAACTGCATGAAAAGCCTGTGAATGAAACAGGAGCTGAATCTTGTGGGAAAATGCCCATTTTTTTTTCCTAGAAAAATTCTCCCGAAGGGCCACTTTCATAGCTGGAGGATGTCGTCCCTGATTTATATACAAGGAAACCGAAGCATGGGGATATTATGTGGCTGTAATTGCAGACCTGATCCTGGCCACAAGCCACCCAGACATCATTCTGTGACTGAGTTGCTGGGGACCATCACCCAGGCGCCGGGAGATCACCCAGCAGAGCCCACCACCTAGCAGGGGCAAAGCACACAGGCCATGAGAGGTCAGTGTGGTCAGCCCTGACCACGTGGCTGAGCCCTGCTCCAAGGAGCCCAAAGAATGGGCTCCTCAGATCATGCCTCGGATATGATCAGAGGGACAGACTCCTCTTAGGGACGTCCCCTGGGGAAAACGCCCCTAGTTCACTTACTTATTCGTTCACTCATTCATTCATTCTTTTATGCATCTGTTCCACCCTCTTTCCTTTATCCGAGTCTGCTGAGCACCAGTGCACGCCTGGCCTGCGCTGAGGTGCTGGGCAGAGCCGACCTGGGCCGCCTGCCCCCCAGCCCCCCTGCACTCAGGATTATGCAATGCGATGGCCAGAAGTCTCTGAGCACACAGAGCAGCATAATCCTACAACCTCATTTAGCTGCATCTTCTCCAGGACAGAAATAGCTCCCCACTCTACCTCGCGACCTGGGAGGAGGCTCCTTGAAGGGGTGGGGTCTCTTCTCCTGGCTTCTCACTGGGGAGCTGCTGCGGCCACCAAGCTGGCCCCAGGGAGGTCCTGTGCCCGAGCTCTGGGTGGGGCCTGGATCCAGTGACCATCCCTCCGTCCCCCCGGCAGAGGTGAGACATGGCGCAGCTCACACCAATGCAGAGGCCCAGACAAATAGTCGGGCTGTGGCTGCCCCTCACTCTTTCTCCCAAGTTGTTAGGACAACCGGTGAGGTAGGTGCCAGGACTCCCATTGTGCAGATGAGGAAGCTGAGGGCTGGGGGTGGGGAGCAACGCGCCTGACATCACTCAGCTCCTTAGCAACGATGTCAGGATTTCAACCCATTTCCAGGTGGCCCCAGTGCCCGAATGCTTGACCATTGTGCTGTACGGACAAGCAGGCGCCCCAGCCCCTGCCCATTAGCAGGGAAATACAGGGGCAAAGGCCGTCTCTCTCTCTCTCTCTCTCTCTCTCCAGTCATCCTAGCCTGATGACCTCAAGGCGGGTGTCCTCTTGTTTCTTGTCCAGCAAGCCTCCTTGTCCCTGTCCTTGTCAAGACAAGGGCATGTTCTAGTCCAGTCACCTCCCTGGTCCTGCCATGGAGCCTCCCATTCACGGTTGTCCCTCCCTCTGGTCTGGCTGTGCCTGTGGATGTGGGTGAGTTGGGAGCAGGGTCACCTGGAGGAACCCGTCCGGGGCTGTGGTCGGCTGAGTCTCAGCCAGGAAGCTCCTTTCTTCCTCTTCTTGGGCCAGTGTGAGCTTGGCCATCTCCTCTGCTTGGCGAGCCAGTGACGCCTTAACCAGGCCTTTGCCTCTCTGGGCAAAATCTGAAATTAAAGTAAGCCACAGGACATCGCAGATTACTCCCCGGGCAAGACCTTCACAGTCTCCTGCCTGTGCTCAGGATGAGAAACATGGCTTTATCTTTCAGGCAGAGATGCTTCCGAAAGGCAAGTATTAGGAGCCCCTGACCATTCAAAGCCCACAGCCCCACGTTATTTGAAGGGAACCCCACTCCCTCCTCGGGCCCAGTACTCAGAACACCACAAGGGGCTACATTTTGTGGTTGTGCAGGGCGACTGGCCAACCTGACCAGAAGATGAAGAAGAGGTATTTTTGTGGGGAAAAAGGTGGAAGGCGTTGGTGACAAGGGGAGGGACAGGTGCAAGGACAGGACGGAGGAGCCTGGGTCCACAGGAAGACCGCGGACTCTCAGACTGCAGTTGAGATTTAAAAACCACGAGGACAAGTTATTAAATCAGCAGAAGATACAAGGAGGAGGGGGAGCCCAAGGGCAAGACCCTCTGCCTGGTGCGGAAGGTGAAGGTTGGCAGAGAGGCGGGGTCTAAACCCAATCTTCACCCCACCCGGTCACTGGGCTGGCAGAACTGTGCCGGGGGCTGGACTCAGTCGGCTCCTGGTGAAGTTCAGAGAAGGGCAGGGGAGAATCAGTGTCATGCCGGATGAGGGACAGGGTGGTGGGATGAGAAGGATGAGGGCTGATGGGCCGTGTAGGACCCCAGAGAGGGCTTCTGGAAGAGGAGACAAGAAGTGAGCCTGGTCCTTCTCCTTTGGGTTTTTACAGAGATGTTGAATGTAGAAGCAGGAGAAGTCAATGAGCGCCAGGCCCCCATGGGCCTGCAGTTCTGGGAGATGACTGTTTCAGGATTTCATACGTGTGTGTGCGCGTGTGCGCACACACAAACACACACTCTCTCTCTCAGATGAGCCTGCACGTACGATCCACACTTGTAAGACAAGCCCACTTTCTTGGGTTTTGTCTAAGAATGTTTAGTCTCTGGCACCAAAGAGTGTGACCAGGTGTCCAGGGAGACCGGAGTCCTCTCTCTGCCCAGGGTCCTTCCTCCAGCCCCCCGACTGTCTCCTTGCCTCTCTGTCCTGTCCAAGTTCAAAAGAGTCTGATCACTGCGGGCTGTTTTGGCCTCCTGTCCCTGTCACCCTGTGCTGCTGGGACCCCTTCCCACTGGGAGAGCCCAGGCCCCTGTGTGCAATAACCCCCAAGGCCTGATGTGCTTCATTCTACAGGGTCCAGACTCCAGCCAACAGCAGTCTTCCACATGGTCACAGAAGCCGTGACGCTGAGGGACACAAAGACCTCGTGGAAGGGCCTGAGGCCCCAGCTCTAAGTGCCTGCCCTCTGACTCCATCTCTGAAAGACAGCAGGCAGGCGTGGCAGAGGGGACATGAGCCACTGCAGAGAGAGGACCGGGCCACTGACTGCGACGAAAACCTCACACCATGGACTGAATTGCATTCCCCCTAAATTTTAACACAAAACCCTAACCCCCACGGTACTGCATCTAGAGGGTAAATGAGTTCGTGAGACTGGGGTCCTAATCCACTAGGCCTGGTACCTTAGAAAAAGAGGAAGAGGTCCAAGGAAGGGCTTCTCTGCCATGTGAGGACACAGAGAGAAGGTGGCCAGCTGCCGGCAGGACACGGTTTCTCACTGGGACCTGACTGGCCTGGCCCCCTGCTCTCGGACTTCACTGCCTTCAGAACTAGGAGAAAAGAAAGGTCTGATGTGTAAGCCCCCTCCCATCTGTGCTATCCTGATACTGTGGCCTGAGCTGACCAAGACCCCTGGAGACCCCCTGGTCCTAGTGTCCACACCGGCGTGGGTGTCAGAGTCCGCTGGGGAAACTGTGAAGTGCATGGACTCCGTGCCCTGGAGAGTCCTGATGGGGACCGAGAGAGGCCCCACCTCTGTGCGGCCACTCCTGGCCCTGGGGAGGATGTGCAGCCTTGGACCCAGGACTGCGGGACAGTGATGCACTCTCCTCCCTGGAGGCCTGCAGCAACTGATGCTGGTGGCAGAGGGGGTACCAGCCCTGCAGCCAGAAGTTCCTTTTTTCTAATGATGGGACCTGGACTAAGATTCGGATGCCCTCAGTGTCTTGAGGCCTGACCTGCCCACCTCCCAGGGTCCACCCCAGGAGCTGGGGGGTGGGCATGGGAAACAGCCACATCGGGTTCCCTCTCCTGCCCCACAGGCTCAGCCACTGCCCATCCTCGCCTGCGCTGCTGAGCAGGCCCTAGGACTCATGTCGAGCCACAGGCTATGGCTGAGTGGCACGTGTCTGGGCATTTTCCGGGTGTTGCCACCCTCCTTTGCCTTCTGCATGGTCCAGGGGCTTCTGCAGGAGGAACTCTGGGGCCTCGGTCAGCCTGGTCACTGATGGCTAATTGCAGCAGGCAATCCCCGCCCCTAGGGTCAGCCTTATGGGAAAGGCAAGCAAGACTCCTTCCAAGGGCCGGAAGGAGATCACAGCTTGTGCTGGTCTCCCAGGTCTCCTGAAGCTTCCGAGCTGCCCCCCAGGCCCAGGCCCCCTCCCCAACCCCGGCACAGGAGGGCTGTGCACCCTAGACCCCGCTGGGGCTCACTCACCCCTGCTGAAACGCTCCGCCTCCCCCCAGAAGGCCTTGTGCTGCTGGGTGAGCAGCTCCTCCTTCTGCCGCCCGGAGAGCTTCCCCTCGATGGTCAGCAACTCCAGGCCGCGGGAGAGGGCGGCCAGTCGGCATTTGGTCTCCTCCTGGATTTGGAGTTTCAGAGACTCGATCATCTTTGCCATGTGCGCCCGGCACATGGTTCTCTCCAGGGTGTCCTGGGAAGAGAAACCCTTGGGTCAGTGCCCCGCCCTGCAACAAGAGTCTGCCAAGGGCAAAGGGCTCCATCCTGGCACCCCATGCCCTGTGAGCCTCCCCAGTCTGCTTCTTGGCTGCGGACAGAATCATGAGGCTGACGTGGAGTAACAGATGTAAAGCCCTTGGTACAGAGTGAGAGCTCCTCGGGGGGCTGCACTTCTGGGGAGGGGTTCAGTGCAGGCACGTGACCAGAGAGGGACCTTTCTTATGGCCATCCCTCCCTGTCACTGGGACCTTTGGCCTCCAGAGCCCTGGAAGAGAAAGGCAAAGACACAACAAAGGTCATAGGGTTCCTGGGCTTTGGGGCCTCAGAGAGCCTGGGACACAGGGTTTGAAGAGATTTTCGAAGGTGAGACTGACTTGAGGAGTGTTTTCCTCGAGGTCAGACTTGAGAACAGCACCCCACCTCCCGCCCCGTCCCATCACAGCCTCATGACTCAGGACAGGACTCATGGAAAAGACCCCTTCCTAGGGCAGGAAATGCTGACCAGAGGCAGATGGGACTCTGTGGGTCTGGAAGGCTCAGAGGGCAGCTGCTCACCCTGCAGAATGACCGTGAGGACCGTGGAAGCAGGGGGCCACTTCTGAGTGCAGGAGGCCCATGTCCCAGGGCCAGGATGCCTCTCCCAGCTGGACATGGACCCAGCAGACTCTTGAGCCTGCCTCAGCCCTGTCTCGTCCTCCACGCTTGCAATCCTGCCTCTTCTCACTGGGCCCAGGCACAGCGGGCTCAGGCCCTGCTCACATCTATCCTGCCATCCTAGCCTCTCACCTGCCCCCTGGTCCCCGTGCTCTGCCCCCTGCACTGTGCCCAGCACACCTGGCTCTCATCTCTGCCAGGCCCCTGCATGCTCTGGGCCTTCCACCTGGGGCACACTCTCCATTCCTCTCACTCCTCTGCCTGCTAGTCCTACTCATCCTGGCCAGGCTGGGCTGTGGGGTGCCTTCCCTGTCCATCCTGCCCTGCCCCAGTGGGCCCCTCCTCCACACTCCCCTGCTCCGTGTGCTTCTGTCTTTAAGGAGCTAATCACACGGGATAGTCCTAGGTTGGACTGAGCTGAGCTTCACTGGTCTGTGTTCTCACAGTGTGTGACCAGGGCAAGGACAAGAATGGCCCAATTACAGGCAAGAATGCTGCGGTTTATTCTGGAAGGCCCCATAACTAGCCCAAGGACAGTGTCTTTGAACCTTCTATGATTAGGCACGCCTGACAGCAGTGAGCAGGCCCATGACCACTAGGGGGCGCAAGAGGATAAGCACTGGGTGGCCATGCGCCTGGTGGGAAGGCTCTGCTCCGCGAGGAACACAGACAGAGGACACTAGGGAGCAGGGCGCCGGAACCCTCCAGGAGCCACCTCTGAGGTAGCACGATGAGGCCTCCCAGCTCAGTACCGACAGCACAAGTCTGGGTTTATATTCAAAGGAAGACAGGAGTGGAGAGAGATGAGCGTGGACAGAGGGACATAGGATGGGAGGTGAAGAGCCCCTCCTTGCTCTGAGGGCGCCCGGGGCCAGAACTGGGCTCCAGCGGTCAGAGCTGCAGACTTTGGGGACAGTGTTCTCCTCGGACACCAACATACAGAGCTACAGTGAACATTAAGTTAAAACAACAGCCAGAACCTAGTAAGTGGTCAGGAACACAAGCGCCGGTCATAATTATCTACAAGGCCCTGGCATGGCCCTTGACCTGGCTTTTTGTTAGACATCCCAGGAGAGTGATTCTTACAACCCCTGGGGCTCTTTCCAGAGCCCTATTAGTTTGATTTTGATACTTAGTGATGTCATGTGAACATACAGGTCCAACTTCCCAGACTAGAATGCTCAGACGTGGACCCAAGAACTTAACATCCTTCTGGAATTGATCAGCCACATAACATGAGATCCACAAGCTGTATTTTGGGGGGATACACGGGATGTGGACAGAGCACCTTTCTTCTGTGCAAACACAGATTCCAGCCCTTTGCAGGCAATCCCATAAGGATTTGTTGTCTGTTTTGCCGGCGGTCCTACGGCCCACAGGGTCTAATCACTAACGCTCCGAGTGCGTCCCATGGGCCAGGCTCTGTTCCAAAGGCCTCGCATATCGTCCGCTCTCTAATGTTCTCAGAACAGGTGCTCTTCCGATCTCCACTTACAGATGATGAAATGGAGTCACAGAGAGGTTAAGTAACCTGCCCCAAGTTCATCCAGCTAACAAGCAGCAAGACTGTGGTATGAACTCAGGTTTCTAGCTCACGTCTGTAATAGTGTTTCTGTAACAGAACGTGGCCCACAAGTAGGTACTCATCAAATGCTGGCTAAGAGAAGGGCGTATTGATAACCTGGATAATTCTTTCCCTTCTTTCTATTTGGAAGTTACTGGCTAACATTCGGGCCAAAGTCAGCTAAGGAGACTTTTTTTTCCCCTGCATCAATATCCTGCTGACAGAATAATAAACAAAAAGACAAAAAGAAGGAAAAATAGTCTTTCTCTTTTGATAAGCAGTAATATCAGCAGCCTTATCAAGTTAAAATCCAATTCACAGGGGTTTGTATGACAAATCCGAAAGCTTGTTGCCAGGGCTCAGCGATGTCATTAAACAACCTGGGAATCCTAGGTGGGTCACTTAGCTGGCTCCCTGCTCATTGGGAAGAAAATATCCTCCATGCCTACCTTCTAGCAGTGCCGGGGAGGGAAAGGAGATTGTATGCGTACATGAGGAGCAAAAACATCATGTTCCCAAACAGCTGTTTTACCCGGGGAGTTTGTTAAAATGCATATCCTGAGACTGGCCAGGGGTGGGAGCGGGGGTGCCTGCATTTCTAAAAAGCCCTTGGGGGTTGTTGGGGCCTCTGGTCTGTGGACCACTTGGGGGTTGTTGGGGCCTCTGGTTGTGGACCAATGCAGGGATTGTCCCGTGAGACAGCAGGGCAAGGACAAGACCAAGCTGAGAAACCCCACAGTGACTAGGGCATTATGGGTCTCTGAGCACTTCCCCGAGCCCCACCTGCAGAAACTCCTGGGACCACTCTTTAATAAATAGAGTAATTGAAACTCAACGGGGTTAACTAAGTGGTTCAAGATCACACAGCCTCAAGTGGCTGAGCCTAGGTTCAAAGTCAGGTTTGTGGATTCCTCTCTACAATATACTATACTTGGATTGCATCTCCAAGTAAGTATCAGAATTGTTTGCAGAGCTTAAGACCAGCAATACCAGCACTTCACTGTAGACCAATCAGATTGGATCTGGGGGCATGAGGTCTGGGCAGAGGCATTTTTTGAAATCTCCTCGGGTGATTAATGGAGCCGCTGGAAGAGCAAAGAAAGCTTGATCCACACAAGTGGGCATCAACTATGACTACTCCCTGTGGTCACCTAGATCTCTAAAAACCCCAGACTCATTAAGTCAGAGTCTCTGGGGGTGGGGCCCCATCTGGGACCTAGCATCGATACTTTGAAAGCTCCCCAGATAATCTCAGTGTGCAGCCAGGACTGAGATCTAGTGCTCTCTGCTTCCACAACACAGAGCTGGCTGGAATCTCCACTTAACGAATGGGAGGGTGGATGTGTAGATGGATGGATGGGAAAATGGGTGGATGGATGGATGGAAAGAAAGATGGATGAGTGGATGGATGGATGGATGGATGGAAAGGTAGATGGATGGATAGATGGATGGATGGATGATGGATGGAAAGATGGATGGACAGATAGAAGAATGATAGATAGACGAATGAATGGTTGGATGGATAGATGAATTAATGGGTAGAGTGATGGATGGATAGACGGATGGATGAATGAAGGGAAAGATAGATGGATAGATGGATGAATGGATGGATTAATGGAGGATGGATGGATTCACTGTTATTCTCTGGGCTCTACACCCCCATCTACAATTTAAATGTGTTTGACTTGATCTCTATGGCGCATCAAGCTTCTGGATTCCACATCCCCAGTGTGGGTGTCTTCAGGTTCCCTCCCCTACCCCTTCAGCATACCAGAGCCTGCAAATCCTGAGAATCACGCAATAACCCTTCGGCTGCAATCATTCTTTCCGTGAGCGTCATCATGAGCTGTCGGGCTTTGGAGCTCGAACACTTAAATTGGTCCATAAGAAAGTGCTGGATGTTTTCCATCTGTTTCCAGAAAGCTTCCATCTGTGAAATGAGAATGAAAAGCAAGAGGTGGGTGTAGAAAACTTATTTAAGAAAGTGATAAAACCAGACTGTTCATGCTTGAGAATTACAATTCATTCCTTATCACACACTGAGATTCTAAACACTTGTGCAATTGGGAGCAAGTTTATCTCAGCAATAATCGAGTTCTATAGAGAGGTTCCTCCTTGGTGTATTGTAGGTGCCAGTCAGTTTCAAGGTGGCTTTTCAGCAAACACCAATGCTCTGCTGATAAGGAAGGCAGACACAATGAGATCGCCCAGCGTAAACAGCTTAAAGACTCTTAAACAGGCCATGATTGCTGCCTGGGGAGTGTGTGAGATTCACCAGTGTGCTCCTGGAAGCTTCCATATTTCCAAAAGGGATTAACCATGTTCTGGAAATAAAAGCACGAAGGGCATTTACATTTCATTTATTGCTCTAACAGTACAAAAGAGTAATAGGGCAAAGACGGTGCTGACCCTGAAAACCTTCTGCCTTGAAACCATTTTCCTCTCTCCCCATCTCATCAGAAGGAGAGGTGCTAATCACCGAGTGGCTGAGAATGTCGGGGCTCAAGCAGCCTCCCAGAGCTCTAAGAACCGGGATACTAGCAGTCATAACCCCCTCCCTTTACGGCATGCAGGGTGGCACGTAGGTGCCAGGCTCTAGGCCTCATGCATTTTGTGGGTCCAGGTAAAATGTCTACTGGCTGGCTGTGGGAATGGGTTCAGAAAGTTGGGTCACTGGTCAAAGGTCACAGAGCTGGGAGGCAGGGGCAGAGTTGGTGCAGGCCCACGGAACTCCTGGAGTGGTGGTTTTTCTCCACTGTGGCTCAGCCTCTCTGACTCTGAATTCATCTGGGCACCTCTTGCTGCACAGGGCATGGGAGGGGTCAGGGCTGAGCAGCACCAGAAGCCTGCCCTGACCTTGGGGCACTGAAGGAAAGGCGGAGACAAATGCAACCCAAACACTGAGCCACTCTGACCAACCACCTCCAGGAGGCAGCACACAGCAGAGAGGAAGCCCACACTGGGGTGGGCAGGCCCCTTACGCCCCCAGGAAACTGCTATGTGTCCCAGCCATCACACCTCTGACCTCCCTCCCGCTCCCAGCCCCCCACTGGATAGGCTCCTTCCAGACTATTCTAAAAGGACGTGACTATCACCTGCGACACCCTGCCCACCTCAAAACAGAGTTGGATGTCCAGCCAGCGCGGCTGCTTTTCCTCCAGCCCCAGAGATCCAGGATACCCATCCTATTTTTAGAAACTCTTGATTCCCTTGGCGTCTGTAACATGATTTTCTCCTGGTCCCTCAGAGTCCATATTCTGCCTTCCTGTCTCAATTCTCCTTGTCTCCTCCTCCTTAAACACCTGGTAGGATTCCAGACTGGGCACCAGGCACCCCTCCCTACCCTTTCCCCACACACCGTAGGCCTGGGCATCTCCACTGCTGGAGGTCACCACGTGTCCGAGAATCCTGAGTATACCACAAATCATCTGCTTGAAATACGCGGACGCGGACAGGTGCTCCACTGCTTTGTGGAGCCCATGGACCCGGGAATGCAGGCTGAGCACCATCCCTCTGCCACTCATGCCAGGAACATCCTCACTCTCCGTGTCCTCTAACCCAAGCTTAGTGGAGACTCTCCATCCTCAGGCATCTCCAGTTCAAGATGGCAAGCCAAGACTCACTCAAGGGGGCAAGCCGGCTCCCCTCCCAACTTGCTTCTCATTCTGGGATCCTTATTTCCATAGAACTGATCCTTTACACTCTCCTCTCCTCTAAACCTCATTATCTGCTAACCTATCAGCTCTCCCACCTTTTCTTACCATTCTCTTTTTGCAGCTGCATTCATGAAATTTTCCTATTGTCCTAGCCCCAGAGTGCATACCTATCTTCCACTGAGCTGCTCGAGTGGTCCTTCTAAGACAGAAACAGATCCAGCTGCCCTCTGCTGTCAAACTGCAGTGACTCCCACCTCCTTGGCATGAGATGAAAACCCTCAGGCCAGATTTCTGGCTTTCTCTGGCTCTGCTTGCTTCTCAGTCCGCCCTCGCTGCCTTCATTGTCTATCTATTGGCCAGCATCCACCCACATTTTCCCCAAAGGCCTCTCGATGGGTCTTCTCTTCTATGAAGACTTTCCTAACTCTAGGATAAAATGGATTCCTCTCCACTACACCTCTGCCTTCTGGTGTTCTCATCTATCACAACACTTGTAAGCTATAAAGTCCGCATCTGCTCACCTTTTGGTCCCTGTACTAGGCTAGCCTGTGCATCTCTCTGACAAGGCCAGGTCCAAGGCCATTCTGAATCCCCAGTGTGCAGCACAGTGCTTGGGTGTCAAGAAACAAAAAAACAAAAAACAAAAACCCATTTTTAAATACTTAATATAGGAACAGGGGGTACTGGAATGGAAATGCAAAAAGGGGTATTTGAAGGAAGCCACTCTCTCTGGAATTTAAAGCTTTTATGAGTGATGCCTTGGGTTGGAGAAGTTAGCCGCTAGCATCTGCTCTGATCCACAGGGCAGGAATGACATACAGGGTTAGAGCAATCTTTGCTTTGAATGACAAAAAGATCAATCTAAAATTTAAGCAAGGGGGATTCATTTAAAAAAAAAAACCAACTCTAAATCTTGGCCCCTTCATTTTACCTTCTCCATCACTTACTTTCTGAAACTAGATCCCTGGCTTTGAGGCAGAACACATCAGGGATTTCAAGTCTTAAACACGCTTCTAGGTGCCATTTCTTTAATCTCGCTAATTTAACTGCCCCAGAAATCAAGGTTCTTATAAGGAAAAAGAAAAGAAAAATCCATCACATACATTATCTATTAGCTGCTCAGCATATTCTCGCTCCTTCTTTTCCACATCCGCCAGAGTGATGTACTCAGAATCACCAGCCCCCAACATTTCCGTGTTTGACAGTTTTACCTGAAGTCCCTTTTCTAATTCCTCCAAGTCCTGGGGAAAACAGAAAAAGGAAAAAAAAAATGCAAATAAGCAAAGGAAAAATCTAACATATCTTAAATTCCAAAAAAGAAATGTTTTTATCTTCCAGCACAAAATATTTCTTAACCATCAATAGCTGATCTAGGTATCGTCCCACTTAAGGTTTGAGGATAGAAATCTCTTTTGCTCACTAGACATAGACTCTCAAGAATACTGGATTCTTTTCTTCTATATTGCTCTCTCCCTCCCTTAAAAAGATTGAATATACTTTTTAAAATGACGAATTAGTACCTTACATTTCTTATGAAGTCCTGGAAAATGCCATGACTTCGGGGGTTGCAAAGGAATACTTCTTCCCCACACCTCTGGTTTCCACAGGGAAGGATTATTCACTACACCCCAGGGAAGGCGGGACACGATGTGATTGGTGGGATCAACAGCAGGAAGTGGCCCCCTTAACTCGTCCGGCTTCTTCCTCTTTGGCATGGGTCCTCCATGGGGAGGCCATGATGGTGGTGTGGCCTCCGCCTGGAGTGTGCGGATAGTGAGGGCCTGCCACGGAGGTGGCCAGCGTGGTCAGCAGCGAGGTAGGCAGTCTGGGGAACCCTGGGCTTCAGAGCACGGAAGCCGGCCTCTCTGTAAGGACGCCGACTTTCTGTCCGCGTGCGCGCCGCTGGTCTGCTTCCGGAGGTCGGGGGCCATCAGACTGGCTCTCCGTCAGCAGGAGCCGCTGCGGTGACTATCGTGCTCTCTGGCGCGCGCGGAGGCGTCAGATCCGGGGTCTGCGGCCCGCAAAGCCCTTGCTCTGCCCTAGAACCCTGCTTCGCTATTCCGCGCGGAAGGACTCGCGTCACTGTGGTGGTCGTTGTTTGTGCAGCGGGGGTCACGCAGACTCGGTGCGCCTTCGTCTCCCCGGCTGCAAACCAAACCCTGACGGCCGCCCACGGGCCGCGGCGGGGCTGGAATGCAACCGCGTGTGCCTGGCCTGAGGGGACCGGCCCGGCAGCAGCGGCCCCCGGGTTGGGGGTGGTCATGGTGATGAGGCACAGCGTCCTTCCCGGGGCGCGGGGGGGGCGGGTGCGCGGCGACGCGTCCCTCCGCCCGCGACCCAGAGGAAGGGGGAGAAAGCTGCCCTCGGCAGCATCCCCCTCTTCTCGTGCGGCGGTGACTGGGAAACGGCGCTGCTGATGACGGGGACGAGGAAGACGGTTGTCGGGTGGTCAGGAGGATGGGGGCAGCCAACACGACGCAGGGGCTGACTCTTACTCGGCCAGGTGCCCCCTACACTTGTCTTGGCCCTTCCGCGATCCCGCAGGACGGGAGTCACGACCCCGGGGCCCAGGAGGGACCTGGGATTCTGAGAGTTTGCGCCTCCACCAGTTAGACTCCAAGACCCGACTCGTGTCACTGCCCGTAAAGCAATGTAAACCCCATGGAAAAGACGGACAGGGCAGCCCCCTAGTATAAACAGTTCAAACCAACAAATCAATTAGGTATTTAAAACACCCAACCTAGGGGCGCCTGGCTGGCACCGTCAGTCGGGTGACCGACTCTTGATTTTGGCTGAGGACATGGTCTCATCGTTGTGGGATGGAGCCAGGCATCGGGCTTCACCCCCAGCAGGGAGTCTGCTGCTCCCTCTGCCCTCCCTGCCTGCTTGGGGGGCGCGTGCTCTCTCTCTCTCTCAAATCGACCCATAAAAACTTAGCAACAGCAAACCTAGGAGTGCCTGGTTGGTCCAGCCGGGTGGGTGTCTTACTCTTGATTTCAGCTCAGATCATGATCTCAGGGTCCTGGGATCGAGCCCTGCATCAGGCTGTGCTCAGCATGGAGTCTGCTTGGGATTCTCTCTCTCCCCCTCTCCCACTGCCCCTTCCCTGCTATCTCTCTCTCTCTCTCTCAAATCTTTTTTTTTTTTTTAATAATTTTTTTAGTTTTTTAAAAATGTATTATTAGTCCCAGGGGTACAGGTCTGTGAATCACCAGGTTTACACACTTCACAGCACTCACCATAGCACATACCCTCCCCAATGTCTATAACCCCACCACCCTCTCCCTACCCCCTTCCCCCTGGCAACCCTCAGTTTGTTTTGTGAGATTAACAGTCTCTTATGGTTTGTCTCCCTCTTGATCCCATCTTGTTTCATTTCAAATAAATAAATCTTAAAAAGTAAATAAATAAAAATACCCGACCTTGTGCAGAAGGTGACAGTAACAGTGGTTCTGAGTAGCAGGTATGACCAACATTCTTCTCATTTTCCTGCTTTCAGTATTTTTCCAAATTTTAATAATAACTATGGTCATTTTTATATTTGTACACATATTTTTATATAATTGCATTGGGTTCAAAAGCACATATTGTAAGAAATTATTTTTACACATGAAAGCAAAAATAATTTCCTATAATATGTTTTATATATATTTTAATCAACTATTTTTTTATTAAAAATTTTTATTTATTTGACAGACAGCGAGAGAGGGAACACAAGCAGGGGGAGTAGGAGAGGGAGAAGCAGGCTTCCCGCTGAGCAGGGAGCCCGGGGCTGGATCCCAAGACCCAGAGATCATGACCTGACCTGAAGGCAGACGCTTAATGACTGAGCCACCCAGGCGCCCCTATAATCAACTATTTTTAAGTAACCTTGAAATGTAGGTTGAAGACTTACTTACATTTTCTTGCTTTGAAAGAATCCTCTGGTATAATTCATCATCAGACTTCTTTTTAGGCAGAAGATCAAGGAGGCACATTTTAAAAATCTGAATAAACATCTATTGCCAAGAAGGGAAACATAACCAAGAGAAAGGCTTAGAAATGGTATTGCCCTTTCCATCCCTCCCTCTCTCCCCTTCTTCTTTCTCTGTCCCTTCACACACACATCCTTTTTGCTGGAGGGTAAATACCTCAGGTTATAAATCATGACAATAGCCTATAATGGGCTGTATTTTCATTAAGAAGGATTAGAGGGACACTTGTTGGGAATTGCCAAGTATACAGTCCTCCTCCCCGGCCTCCTGTCACAATGGATGGAGGCGTCCTCTACACCAGAGGGAATCCTCCCACAAGCGGGGACACCCAGGAACGTCCAAGCCTCCTGTCCCCACACCTGCTATTCACCTCCGTAGGACATCTGTGTGTTTCCAGTTTGGGGCGATTGTGAATAAAACTGGTAAGAACATTCACATAACGGGTTTCTGTGTGAACATAAGATGCTCTGGGGTTAGGTTCACCAGAGTGCAGTTGTGGGGTTTTCTGAGAAACTGCCCATTCTTCGGTGTGACGCTCTGCATTCCCGCTAGCAATGCATGCGGGACCCAGTTTCTTCCCATCGTCACCTGCATCTCCTGTTGCCACCATTTGTTATTTTAGCCATTCTGATAGGTGGGTCGTCATAGCTCGTGTTTTTTTTTTTTTTTAATATATCTCATTTACTTCTTGTTACTCAAGATATCTCATTCCTTCCGTAAAGCCTAATGCTGTCCAGTGTCTTTTATCTCATTTTGTGTGTCTGTGTGTTTACCTGCCGGCTGTAGATGTCTGTTCACGGCTTTTGCCCTTTATCTTCTAACGGGATTGTTTGCTTCTGTGGAGGTTTGAGCGTTCTTTATATGTTCTAGGTTCTAGGTGTGAGTCCTCTGTTGACACATGGTTTGTGAATACTTCTCCTCTCCCCATCCTCTCTGATGGGGTCTTCTATAGAGCACAAGCTTATCTTTTTTTTTTTTTTTTTTTTTTTTTACCAATATCTGCTTTTCTAGATCCTGAAGATTTTCTCCTCCATTTTTTCCTAGAAGATGGATAGTCTCGCATTTTTACATTTAAGCCCGTGATGCATTTTTAGTTCATTTGTGCACGAGATGGAGGTTTGGTGTGAGTCCGTCTGTGTCTGCTTTGGACTGCTGATTGTTGCGATATCATATCCTGAAAAGCGTGTCACTCTTCCGTGGAACTGCTTTGCTCGGTTGTCAGAGGTGAGACGTATTTGTGTGGTGAGGCAATTTAGTACAAGGCTTAGCAAATGTTTTCCTGCAGAGGGCCACATGGTAAACGTTCCTGGCTTTGCGGGCCAACCTGTCATTTTTACAACCATTGGATTTTGCTGTTAGAGCATCGAGGCAGCCATGGTCAAGAGCAGGCATGGCTGGACTGGCCAAGGGCCACAGTTTGCAACCCTTGTTTTAAGGTTTGTTGAACACTGTGCTATGCCAGGCTAATTTATGTATTATCTCATTTGGTTTTTAGAGCATGCAGGACATTGGTACAATCTTCTCCATTTTACAGACAAAGAGCTCTTCGGCTGAGAAATCTGGATAACTGGCTTCATGTCACAAGGGACAGCCATGAGGGGCGGAACCTAGAACTTTCCCCTAACCTTCCTTAGGCTTGCCAGTGTTAACAAGCTCTAGGAACACAATGTCATGTTGGCTTTCTACCCACTGAAGTCGAGGCCACATAAGGTGACATTCTTTTCTCAACATGTTGGTCTAAACCCATTTTTCTTTGACCCCAGACTGAATGGGTGATGTGTATAGGTCTCATCTCATTCCTTTCAATTAATAATTTTTTAATAATACTGCTTTTATTTTTTATTTATTAATATTATTTTTTATTATATGTTCAATTAGCCAGCATATAGTACATCAATAGTTTTTGATGTAGTGTTCAACGATTCATAGTTGTGTAACACACAATGCTTATCACAACACATGCCCTCCTTAATGTCCATCACCTGATGACCCCATCTCCCCATCCCCCTCCCTTCTGCAAACCCTCAGTTGGTTTCCCGGAGTCCAGAGTCTCTTATGGTTTGTCTCCCTCTCTGATTTCTTCCCATTCAGTTTTCCTTCCCCTGTGGTCCTCTATGCTATTCCTTATGTTCCACATATGAGTGACACCATATGGTAACTGTCTTTCTCTGCTTAGCTTATTTCACTCAACATGATCCCCTCCAGTTCCATCCATGTCGATGGAAGGAGCTGAGATGCCCTTCAATAGACGCATGGATAAAGAAGATGTGGTCCACATATACAGTGGAATATTACGCAGTCATCAGAAAGGATGAATACCTACCACTTACATCAATCAATGAATGTTTTCTATTGGAAAAATTGCAGACTCGGAGGAAAGTGCCAAACCAATACAGAGTCCCTGTGTACTGTCACCTGGGTGGCATGTGACGTCACTGTGGTACAATACCAAAGTCCATCCTGACACGGACATTGGTCCGACTGTTTCCTACAGACCTCACTCCGTTTCCACTCACTGTCACATGTATTTGTGTGTGTGTTTGTCTATGCAACTTTACCCCAAGTACAGATTCATGAAGTCACCACCACAATCAAGACAGAGAATGTTCCAGCACCAGGAGAAGTCCCTAGGCCGAATGATCCCTCTGTTGGCAACCCCCGAATGCACACAGCCCCTAACCTAGGCTGTTCTTTCTGTCATTCTGCTTTTACTGGCATCAAAGGCAGCTTCTGTCCACCTCCTGACAAGCCAAGTGCTGGTTCCTCTGCCAAGGGCCACCAGGGAGCTCTGAGGTCCTAGCCTGCATGACCATCCCATCTGCTCTGGGTCACTTTTTTTTTTTTTTTTTTTTACTTTGTTAGTGACACAGCGTGGACTCAAAGTATGCAGGCAGTTTCAGCTGCACAACACAGTGACCCCCCAGCTTCAGTCTGAGTCACTTCTGAACTGACGTTGCAGACGGATCTCTCCCAGAGAAATGGCACTTGAGGCCTCCGCAAGGACTGGCGTGTGTCCCCAGGTCCCACTCACAATGAAGATGCGTTCTGCAGGGAGGGAAACGCCACACATGGACAGAGGTCCCCTAGGGCGGTGTCGGCATCTGCGGGCACATTTCTGTGGAGCGCCTACTGCACTGCAGGCCCACAGACCTTGCACTCAGACCTCATTTGGGTTCTGTGTCTATTATTCACCAGCTGTGTGATTTGGGGCGACTGAGCCAACACCTCTGCGTCTCAGGTTCCTCGCGAGCAAAAAACAACAGTAAGGCTTCCTTGAGCTCAGATGTTTAGAGGGCTTCCTTAGCCTCACAAGGGGACTGTGATACCTGATCACACAGCCTGGCCGAGCTCTGCCTATGGAGACCCTTCAGAGCTAGACAGCTTCAGTTCCTAGTACTTCCATGGGGTAAGAGTTGGAGAACATTATACCTTTTCTGAAGTGGCCCAGAAAGGGGAAATGACTTACCCTGTGTCACACAGCTCATGTGTGGGAGGGGGGACCAGAACCCAAGTCTCTGACTCCTCGTCCTTCCCCAGCTTCCCGCAGACGTGTGTCCCTCCAGGGAAGCCTGGCCGGCAGCCCCACACTCACTTAATGCCCCCCTTCCCCTCCCAGCACTGTACAGTTTGCTACGTGCTACTGTCGGCTGGGGAGCGTCTGTGCGGTTCCCCGCCATCTTCCCCTGGAGAGCGGGCCCCATACAGCTGGGGGCTGTCCCTGGTTCCATGCCAGGCCGGGAAGAAAGGCCGCCCACAGAGAAGACACGCAGATGAGCGACGGTGGCCGCTTCCCCACGGGCATCTGCTGGCTGCTGCGGGTGCGAGGTGGCCAGTACCGTGTCCCTCACCAGCTGGGTGGTGCTCTGAATGCAGACACCGTCAGCCCTCCAAGGAGCACAGAGCCTTCGAGAAGCCTGCCAGGGCCACCTGCCTGCTGGCCAGACGGGATGCGGCGAATGAGACCAGGCCACAGGCATGGGAAGGCCAGGGCTCTGCTGGATAGTGGGGCTGCCAGAATAGGGTCTATTTCCGGAGTCCTGGTAGGATTTCTGGTTTCCAGGACAGACCCCTGTTTACAAGGCCCATTCTGCTCTCACAGGGCCCCAGTTTCTTTCTACTGCATCTGCAACTTGATGTTTATATTTTTCCAGTGTATGACAAGGCACCCCGTGGGCGTGTCTGTTTGCGTCTCTGTCACTCTCTCCGTCGACCCCTCTCCCTTTCTCTTTCCAACAGGCCTCCCTGCTGTAGGTCACATCCCTCATTCAAGAATCCAGGAGAAATAACTCCTCTTTGTAGCTCTGTGGCCTGGAGGCCTGGCCAGCCCCACTGGGGTTCCACAGCTACAGGGTAGGAGGTGGCACACGTCTGTCTGGCTTCCTCACTGCATGGGCCCACAGTTGGTTCATTCAGAGCCTGTGTGCGTCCAGCAGAGACCAGTCGTGTTCTGCTGTCGTCTGTGGCTCCATAATTTCTTGTCTGTAATGTGGAATGATAACGGCACCCACCCCTCTAGGCTGTTCTGAAGTTCAAGGCTAACCGCCCGTATGACATGCTCAGGGCCCAGTACATAGTGAGCAGTCACCAAAGTCAGCGCTCCTAAATATTGTTGTCACTGTTATCATTCCTTCAGAAATGCTAGCGAGAATAAGGAGAAAAGGGGATCCCTCTCACATTGCTGGTGAGAGTGCCAACTGGTTCAGCCACTCGGGATGGCAGTATGGAGGTTCCTCAAGATGTTAGAAATAGAGCTACCCTACAACCCAGCAATCGCACTACTGGGTATTTACCCCAAAAGACACAAAGGTAGTGATTCGAAGGGGCACGTGCACCCCAATATTTGTAGCAGCAATGTCCACAATAGCCAAACTACGGAAAGAGCTCTGATGTCCATCAACAGAGGAATGGATAAAGAATATGCAGTCCATATATACAATGGAATATTACTCAGCCATCAGAAAGGATGAAATCTTACATTCATATTGACCTGGTTGGAACTGGAGGATATTATGCTAAGCGAAAGAAGTCCATCAGAGAAAGACAAATACCATAAGATCTTGCTTATATGTGGAATTGAAGAAACAAAACAGATAAATATAGGGGAAGGGAAGGGAAAATAAAATAAGACGAAAACAGATGGAGACAAACCATAATTGACTCTTAACTCTAGGGAACAAACTGAAGGTTGCTGGAGGGGAGGCGGATGGGGGGATGGGGTAACTGGGGGATAGGCATTAAGGCAGTCCCGTGATGTGATGAGCACTGGGTGTTGAATGTAACTGATGGATCACTGACCTTTACCTCTGAAACTAATAATCCACTGTATGTTAATTAAATTGAATTTAAATTAAAAAATGAAAAATGCTGCCCTTTTCCAGCACCTTTTACCTGTTCTCACCAGTAGGGGACCTGTGGGAGGATGCTGTCATCTGTCTGCCCCGCCCCACATCTCCCAGTAAAGGAGAGCATGTGCCCCATCAGCAGGCACAAATGGCTTCTGTCCCTTCCTGTCGCGGTGGCGCCACTGTCCCCAGCACCCATCCCCAGAGGGCATACATGACTCCCTGCGTGCAGGGAGAGGGAGAGCAACCTCACCCTGCACCTACCATGTGCTTCTCCCGCCTCAGAGCCGTGTCCAGATGCAGCAGATCTTTTAGGTGAAGGTTATATATACACAGCTCAAGATCCACACTGGAAAGTGGAAAGAGAAACAGAAAGCCACGAGAGTGTTTGGGATGGGGAGTCGGGGTTCCAGGGAGTTAGCATATCCCTGCTTTGTACAAGGCTTGGGGAACCCTGACTCCAGATTTTAAGTGCTGACCAACTCAGAGATGCCTAACAGCCGTCCCAGGTTTACACGAAGGAATCAAGGGAACTATTTGAAACTCAGCTGTGACCAGAAGGGAAGCAGCTGCCTGAGATATGGAGAGGAGGCAGCAAGAGTCAGAGGTGGGAGAAAAGAGGGTATTACACCCCTTCCTCAATCAAAATGCCCGTCACGTGTCCCCCTCCTCTGCCCCCGCAGGCAGACGTTCTCATGCCCATTTCACAGATGGGGAAATGGACTGAGAAAGTCAAGTAGCGGTCACACGGTCACAGGGCAGGTAAGTGGCAGGGCAGATTGGACCATCTGTCCTACGTGGGTAAATGCACTTTGAATGGTCACAGCTCCCCCGACCCTCCCAACTCTTTGCCATTCTGCTTTTACTGGCATCAAAGGCAGCTTCTGTCCACCTCCTGACAAGCCGAGTGCTGGTTCCTCTGCCAAGGGCCACCAGGGAGCTCTGAGCTCCTAGCCTGCATGACCATCACATCTGCAGGAAGGCCTGTTTACTTTGTTAGTGACACAGAGTATGCGGGCAGTTTCAGCTGCACAACACAGTGACCTCCCTAGCTGCTGTCAGGGTGGGCCCAGAGCACATCAGTGATTCAATGAGACCCCCTAATGGGTCTCTCCCAGGGGCTCAGGTCTGGCTCTATAACCCCCACATTGGTCAACACCACACAGTAGCTGGGGAGCTCCAGCTCGGACACTGCATAGCTGTGTGTGCGTGGCTGATTTGCTTAACCTCTCTGGGCCTCCATTCCTAATACTGACAGCGACTGGGTCCATTGGTGGGCTTCCCCAAGCTTCCCTCTATTTACCTCTCACAGATCAGCACCTCAGGGAAGCTGTTGGCCCCGACAAAGGTGCGGCTCAGGAACCTGTCGTAGCTGGTGGTTGAGTGGATGCTGGACGAGGAGCTGCAGTCCTCCTTCTCGGCCTGGCTCAGGCTCCCCAGGCTGCTGGAGGGGGAAGCCTCCACCGGCTGGTTTGGCAAGATAGCCTGCTTTAAGTTTTCGTGCAGAGAAGGGTTGGAGGAACCGTCGGCCAGCGGCTGGGGTGGAGGGACAGAAAGCACAGTCAGTCTTGGGGACCTAGTGTGACTTTGCTTCAGTAATTCCACCAGTGGCGAGGGACACCGGTCCCAGGAAGGCCAGGTGGGGGCAGACTGGGTGGGGATGATTAGACCATAGAGCTTTTGCCCCAGGGTCACACCCACACCCGAGGGACCCATGTCATGGCTCTTGTCCCCTGCAGGCCAGACCCTCTACAACAGGCTCCTACCCCTTAGCTCTAAGTCTGGGTCTGTTCCCCAGTGGCCCACCTGCACCCCACACTTGACTGCCAACCCTGACCTCCTCCACAGCAGTCCACCTGCCCCCCATCTTTCCCACCACTGGCTCAGACCCCTGGGGGTGCTCTGTCCACGAACCTGCTGACCACCCAGCTCTCCCACATACACTGACCTGGGTGTCACCCTCCTGTCCCCCGTCCTTTGAGGTGGCTCCCCACTGCCCTTGAATGGGCCCAAAGCTGCTCATCAAGAACTCAAGCCCCATGCACTGCCTTGACCATGTCACCTTGACCACACAAGGTGATAGCCTAGGGTCTCGCACAGCTGGAGGGCTCAACAGATGTCGGTCGCCCCCTCTGTCCAGCCTGTCCTGCTGCTCCAGGATGTGCCTGCCCAAGCAGTCCTGAGCCAGCTGCCAGCTCTAAACCTCCCCTGTCATTTCATACCTCTGGGCCTTTCCAGATTCTGGTCCCCCTGCCTGAAACAGCCCTCACTCACTGTCGGCTGGGCAGCAGCACCTCTCCCCCGGAGACCCAGACCCAGGGTTGTCCTCCCCAGCCCATGCGGGGTTCCACAGGCCTCTGGTCATTTCTGTCTTGCCTGGGCTCACCCATCATCCTACAAGCTCAGCCCAGACCGCGAGGGCCTTCAGGGTGAAGATGATGCCATCCCGACCACTGGATAATCCCCAGTGCCCACCAGGAGACAGCCTGCTGGGGGTGTGGACGATGAATCACGTCCCTGCTCTGGGAGTTTTGTCCCTTCAACTACCCACCAGATGGCTAAGTGCAGGGAGCAGTTCCCAATGTGTGTTCCTGGGAACAGTTGCAGTTACTGCTCCCCATCAGTAAGGGTTCCGCAGAAAGCTTAATTTGGGAAAGTCTGTGTTATGCCAAGTGAAGTCCTTGCTTTGATGCAATACTTTGCAGAGCCTGGCTCTGGCTGTCTTCAAAAGCAAATAATCATTGAAAAACAAACAGTGAACGCTTGGTTGTCACGCACCATGCTAAACCCTATGTCTCTTATCCCATTTGACCCTCAAGCAACCGGGGGAGGCAGGACGGCCCACCGCCCCCATTTCCAGATGAAGAAATGGAGGCACAGTCAGGAAATGGCCCACAGAAAATTGTTGAGACAGGAGTTAGGACGGAGTCTGTGTGACTCCAGAGCCTGTCCTCTTTATGGTCAGGAGAGCCGGCTGCATTTCCCTCAAGTACTGGACCAGGGACTCTGTCCTTCATGTCCTTGCAAACCTGGAAACACTCTGGGCTTTGCTGCTGTCTGCAAAATATCTGACCACAGGTGTGAATTCCCTGCTTCAGGTGTAAGACCTGCAGCCACGTGACCTCAAGCAGGTCATTAGCCTCTCTGTACCTCAGTTTCCTTAGGCATAAAGAGCCAATAACAGTCTGATTTACCTTATATGAAATGCCTAACATGTGACAAATGCTTAGCACTGTGCTAGCCCCCCCAGGACGTGTTCAGTAAGGTCGATCTGTGAGTGAGGAGCAGTGCTGGTAATTGTGTCTGTGCCTGGCTTTGTGTTAGTCTAGAACAGTGGGACGTGGCCCAGCTGTGCTGCCACCTGCTGTCCCTGGGGACACTTTGCTACACCCTGTCCCTGACAATGCTGTCATAAAGTGGATTCATCCTAACGTTTTCCTCCATCACAAAGCCTCAAAATTGTCCCTACTAAAATGACTTGCCATAAAACCCCCAGACAGGACCCCAAATCACTCACTCCATTGCCAACTCCCACCCCAATCTCTGGCAGTTACTGAGTAATAGCATTTCTCAGACAGAGCTGAGGACCCTCACCCGGAACTTCTGATTGATGGGATAGATGACTTTGGCCTTCAGTGCAAATGCTGTGATGTTGCTGTTGAAAGCCGGGTCACATTCCTGGGAAGGAAGAGCAGATGGCATGGGGTGCTTTATGTAAAAGGAAAGATAACGCACTAAGAGTTACCAAAATGCCATATCCCATTTGTAACAGTGGCCTCAGGAAGGGACCATAACAGGCACATTTACATCCAAGTAGGTTCTCACTTGCTAGGTGGGAGGGTGAAAGGGTGTAGGGATGGATAGATGGATGGATGGATGGATGGATGGATGAGTGGATAGGTAGAAGGAGAAGTGGATGGATGGTTGGACAGATGGACAAATGAGTGGATGGATGGATGATGGGTGGACAGATGCGTGGATGGGAAAATGGATGGCTAGGTAGGTTGATGGCTAGTAGATGGATGGATGGATGAATGGGTAGATAGGTAGAGAGATGGATGGATGGACAAATGGGTGGATGGATGGATGGATGGATGGGCAGATAGATGTCATGTAGCACATGCCTTATTTAATTCTAAGTCTTCAGCTTCGGAAAAAATAAGTATTTAAATATTGACAATAATTAAGTTTTCCTTAAAACTGCAAAATATCTTTTAGTGGAAAAAGGAAATACAGAATAGTTTTAGCGTTGCCACGGAGGTAAACACATCCACATGGCAATATTCACTCAAGACTCTGGATCGGATCCTTAAATGAAAAGCGGGTGGGCAAGTCTTTTCACTTCTCTGAGCCTCAGTCTTCCAAGACAGAAAACAGGTACCATATTCGCCCCCAGGACCACGTGGGTAAAGCACCCAGCGAAGTAGCTGGGACAGAACAGAATTGAGGCAATGGGCAGCTCTAAGGAAAGGCGAGAAGGAGCCACTTCTCCGGGGAGCCTTCTCTGGCCATAGCTGGACAGACTTCTTCATGGCTGCCCTACGTCTCCACACCCTTTCTGGGTCTCTCTCCTGCCAGGGCCGCCCCCTGCCCCTTGCTGGGTGGGCGCTGAATAAATGTTTTGGGAACCAGCTGCAGGAGATGCTGGTGACAGAGAGACAGTCAAGAGCCTGGCACTCCAGACCACGAGAAGTCTCTGCTTACCGGTTCTGAGCCGGCTGGTGGGCGAGCACTGCACCCACACTGACTTCAAGACTTCTCAACTACACCCTTTCTGAAGAAAGACCTTTGTGACAAATGACTGATTTCCAGTTGCCAGCTTGGAATGTGACACGCTCCCATGGGGCACACAGAGGGATCTGTTGCTTCCCCATGATGTGGACATTGACCGGCACTGCCCGAGCCTGTGGTGTGGACTCTGGGAAGTCTCCAGAGCGGGTGTCCCCACAATGTCCTTCTGAACTGGCTGGGGATGGGAGCCATGTGGTGAGGACTGGGCTTTGTCATTTCCATCTGTACTTTATGACTCACAAAAACAGACTTAGATGACAAGAATGGGTCAGACCACCGACACGTGCCACATTCTTCCACTTCTGAGGGCTCTGAGCCTTCCACGGAGGCTACTGTCTCCACCCTTGGGAGACGGGACACAGAGCAGTTAAGCTGTGAGCCCAAGGTCACAAAGCTAATAAATGCCAGAACTGGGATTTGAGCTCAGATTCCCTGGCTCCAGAGTCCTTCCTCTTTAGCTCACACCTTTCTGTCTCCTCCAACATCATGCAAATAAGAACGGGGGTGAGAGCCAGGAAGTGAGTGTTGGGTGGAGAAGCCCCTGGACTGGCCTCACCATGCTCCAGGAACACAAGGCAGATCCCAGATACTTTGTCACTCCCACACCCCAACCTGCCATGTCAAATCAACCACAAAGCCCACCAGCTCGAACTCCTAAATGTCATTCACGCCCATTGCGCTGGCCCAGGCCACCACCATAGGGCTACAGTAGACTCCAGGCTGGCTCCCATCCATGCACTGAGCGCCTACTATATGCTGGACTCTTTATGCCCTCTTGCTCATTTAATTATCACACAATAGCCAGCTTGGGGAGGTCTGTACTATTTCCATCATCTCTATTTCATGGAGCGAGTTTCCAAGGTTAACTCCTTCCAATGCATTCTCTCCATGGCCATCGGATGATCTTTTAAATCTAAAATCCCCATCACTGCCAGCTTCAACCCCTTCCTGGCTTCCTTGTGACCCGAGGGAGCCGAGCCTAGCCTGTCCCAGCCCTTAGCATCCAGCCCCAATCTCTGCTTGAAGCCGTGTGTGTACAAAAGCAAAGGATGGCAGTGAGATCAGAAAGGCTAATTTCAGACCAGGCTGTATGATTTGTGGGGCCTACTACAAAATGAGAAGGGGGACGTGTGTCTGATTAAAATATGATTAAGAATTTCAGGACAGGAGGGTACAGAAGCCAGAGGTGGGGCCTGACTGAGCTCGGGTCCTGCGAGACTGCACAGACAGGACCCCTGGGAAGCCAGCTGGCTGGGGCCACTTTCCAGCAGAGACTCACCTGCTCAGGCAAATTCAGGAAAGCAGAGGGCACCCTGCTTTCCTAAACTTGCAAACAGAGGTGAGGAGAAAGTCCAGCATGGAAGGGGTGGAAAATGAGAGGAAGACACAGCCCCTGCCCTCCAGGGCAGAGAGAAGCAAAAATTGCACTAAATGTAGAAAACATAATTAGCAGCACAAGGTGGAGATGCTGGGGTCCACCTGGAACGTCTGGAAGCAGAACTCGGGATGCACATCGAAGCACAAGGGACGGGTTACTGCAGCTGCCTGGGGAGCCCGTGCCTGTGTGCTTCCGGCCCATCCACCTGCAGACCACAAGCCCCTAGAGGACCAAGGACTGGCACCGTGATGGTCATGGTGTCCATCAGGATGAAGGACCCGGAAGCACTTGGCACACGCAATCCAGGAGTGAACAGACTTCTGCTGTTTTTTAGTTTTTTTCTCCCCCCCACAGCTTTTCTTATTAAGTTCAGATGCCTTCCAAATTCTGATAATCTTCTCAACCGTAGCAATACAATTGTACAGAAAATTGGTTTTAGTGCGAGCCTACCATGTAAAACTTCTCGGCGGAAGCAATGCAATTATTCAGAAAATTAGCGAAAACATAATTGCAGGAAAAGAAAAGGCCTTTCACTCACCAATGTAGAGGCGTCCTTTCAGTGAGTGCCCGGAGGCATCCACGAACAAGCCATCCCCTCTCCCTCCTCCGGAGCAAAAGGACAGGATGAAGAGAACCAAGGCTGTGCCGTGGCATGTGGAAGAGCCTTCTGGAATTTTCTGTTTGCTTTTGATTTGACGTGAGGTATTTATCAAAATAAAGTTTAGGCAAGGAGTGGCGTGAACTATAAGTGCCTTGGTTTTCCATGCATTCCGGGACATCACAGTCAGAGCTCAGCTCACCCTGTCAGAATCGGTCCTGGCCAAGATCTGCTGACAAGCTCGGTCTGCAGAAGGCAGGGCATTCTGGCGAGCCAGTCACTGGAACAGGCAAATCTTTAACTTGGCCCTTGGCAATGATTAGCTTGATCATCTGGTGTTGCTAAATGGTTAAGAGGTAAAACATTACTAGGTAAAAACATGAGCGAGGCTTCCAGGGAGGTAGAAGGACTTGGCTTCCCTGGAAACACTGATGAACACTTATCCTGTAGTTGGGAAGTTCACTGAGTCAACCAATCGGTGACCCGCGGGCCAGCAAAATGACCGTCTTCATGAAGCCAAGAAACCAGAGGCTCAGAGAGGTTATGTCTCTTGCCCAGCATCACACAGCAAACAGGTGACAGGGCTAGGTTCCTGGGATCCAGGCACCAGGATCCCCTGAGCCAGTGTGTTCCACCACGTCCAAGGCCGCCCTCTGCATGACCAGGACTGTATGCATGCAATTCGACCATGTGAAGCATGCATTTTAGTAATTTTCAGTATCTTCACATATATATGCAACTAGCCCCACAATCAGTTTTGGGACACTTTCATCATTTCAGAAAGACACCCCACACCACTTACCTCTCACCTCTGTCTCTCCTCTCTCACTCCCTCCCCAAGCACCCACTAGCCTACTTTCTCTGTCTGTCGATGTCTATTGTAGATGTTCCATATGAACGGTATCTCGTGATATGTGGTCTTCTGGGACCGGCTTCTTTCCATGAGCATGATATTTTCAGGGTTCCTTCATGTTGTGGCCTGTTTGGGCACTTCTTTCCATTTTCTGGCCCAAGAGTATTGCATTTATGGATAGAACACATTTTGTTGAGCCATTTGTCATCTGATGGACCCTTGGGTTTCCACATTTTGGCCGAAGAGTGCTGTTATGACCACAGTGTGTGTGTTTTTATGTAGCTGTGTGTTTTCATGGGTGTGAGCAGGGTTTTGATGAGACAGGCTGATAGGAACAGAGGGAGACAGATGAGGGAAAGAGAGACACCAGGAACCCACCTGTTCACAGAAACACAGAGATGCATGTGGAGAGAGACATAAGAGAGAGAGAGACAGGGGTCTCCAGAGAGCCACCCTGACACACACACATACAGACACATGGGGAGAGACAAGCACTTGGGGACGGGGAGGCAGGGAGTGTGGGCTGGACACAGAGCAACTATATGCCAGGGGCTCACTCCAGCCCTGGCTCTGGCTCCCCATGCCAGCCCCGCGAGGGCAGCCAGTCCTTCCCCCGGGCTGCATGATGGAAGCCAGCCTCTAGAATCCTCAAGAAGGGGACAGAAATAAAATCTACCTCATGGGGCTGCTGAAAGAGGTGCAGGAGGTAATTCACACGAGTGTTCACCTCACTCAAAAGTGACACATGGGAAAATGCCTGGTGCTCAATAAGTGTTTATAAAAAACAAAACCCAAACTGAACAACAAAAAAAACCTTTCCCCTTTTCTCAGGAACCCTTTACCTCTGTCTACCTACATATCTATCTCCCTAAATATCTATATTTCCTTTTGGGCATTTGAGGCTAAATGACCAGGATCCATGGTACTTTCTGGGGAGCAGCAAGTGTCTAGAAATAAAACCTTTGGCAGAAACATTGTCTCTCTCCAGGGAGCTCACGCACAAAGTGGTGCTCTATGGGCGGGCTTAGGCTGGACAGGGTGGGGGCCAGCGAGGAAGGACCAGGGAGAATCCACCTTTAACATGTCTGTCAAGAGGGCCAGAGCCCACACTCCTGGATATTTACTTGACATTCACTTAAAAGAAGTAAAACGACATGAAAAAGCTTATACACATACATTCACAGAAGCCCTAATCAGAATAGCCAGACACGGGAAACAGCGGCTCTACACTATATCCCCACAGTGGACTGGCGATTAAATGGGACAGATTATAGACACATGCAACAACATGATTAAGTCTTGAAAGCAGGACATTCAGGCAAGACAGGTGCGAGAAAGCACACGATCCCACTGATGTGAAATTCTAGAACAGCAAAACCATCCTGGTGATGGGGAATCACAGCAATGTCTCTTTCTGAAAGGGGCAGGGCGGGGGTGAGGGAGATGTGGGAGGGTAAGCCAGCAAGGGGCACTGGAGAACTTTCTGGGGGTGATGGAGCGTTCCAGATTGGTGCTCTGGTTACCAGGATGTATACACTTACCTAACCATAAACTTCAAATTTGTGCATTTTGCCACATGTAAATTCTATGACAGCAAAGAAGCCCAGTTGGGACATGAAATCTTTCAGAGGCTCATCTGGATGGCATCTGCACTGACCATACGCTGATGTGTACGACACCCAACACTCGACTCGGCAAATAAACCCAAAAACGCAGCTTACATCCACAGGCTCTTCTTTTGACGTCTGGGCTTCCCTCCTCCTCCTCCTTGATGGGGAGCCGGTTTCCGAGGGGTCCTGGACATTAGACTCTAAATTCTTGAGCAGACTCTGAGCGTCGTCTTTCTAAAATCCAAAGATGGGGGTAGGGAGAACACATTGAAGCCAGTCAGCCTAGTGCTCCTGAGAATCGAGCCATCAACCCCCTCCACCCCCGACCTGTGCCCATCTCTATGTCTCTGCCTGGCCCTCTGTATGTAGCACCACGCCTCCTACCCTGCCAGCCTTTGACACTGTCCAGGCATCAGCTTCCTGAGAAGCCCCAGTGTTCCCCACCTCAGGATGTCCTCAGGACCTGGAGGTCAAACTTGGATCAAAGGAGACTCCACTGTTCTTCTAGGCTGGGGGCCCTTGGTAGCCTGTGAGCAACCTGAGCTAACAGCTGAATACAGGATATGGCACATAATCATTAATTTTCCTATTATTTCCCATAATGCCATTGGATGATTTCAAGAAAATATTTTAGGTGCCCTTAAATTATAAAATCATTTGTGTAATGAAACTCGGTTGATCCTTGGTATTGGTAGATTCTGTATTTGTAAATTTGCTTACTTGCTGAAATTCATCTGTAACCCCCAAATCAACACTTGTGGTGCTCCTGTGGTCATCCCCAGGCACAGACAGCGTGGTGAAAAACCGAGTTGCCTGCCGTGCCTTGTCCAACAGAGAGTCAGCGAAGGTGACACCCTGCCTTCCTGGGTCAGCTCTCCTGCCACAGACTAGAGTCCCTTTTATGTTCCGTGAAAGCCATTCTTCTCCCACATGTCTGTGCTTCCCGTTGCTGATGTGGTTGTTTAAGAATGACCCGTACGTGCATGTTAAGTGCTGTGTGGTGTTCCTAAGGGCAAGAAGGCTGGTGTATGAGTCATGGAGAAAATGTGTGCTGGAGAAGCTTCTTCATTCAGGCATGAGCTATTTTGTGCCATTGGCTGTACGTTCACTGTTAACACAATAACAATATGTATTCAATAGGGTGTCTTTATATAGAAATACACAGAACACAAGGTTACGTACTGGCCTGTTAATGAAGATGTTGTGGCTGGAGTCTTGCAGAAACCTAGCCCTGTGTTTCCCCTGAGAGCAATGATTCAGTGTTTGTTAATTCTCTGTTTGCCATGATTCTGTAGATCATAATGATCAACTGTATTTGAAATCCAGTTATGCCAGAGACCCCAGATCAAGTCCCTCTTATGGCTGCTCATGGATATAATCTTTACACTGAAGAAGTTAGTTAGCAACTGTTACGAAGCAATACTAAGCATCGAGGCTTATTCTAGTCACTGGGAATGAGTAATGGACAAAATAAACCAAACTCCTGACTTCGTGGAGTTTACATTCCAGTGATGGAAGAGAGATGTAAATAAATAAGTAGTAAGTTAGCAGTGGTAAATGCTAGAGAGAAAAATGATGGAAGATAGGAGAATGGAGGGGAAGATCTCTTGAGCAAGGTGGCATTTGAGAAGAAATGTGAAGGAAGTGAGAGAGCCAACCATTCAGATATGTCAGGGACAAGCTTTCTAGGAGAGGGCACAGCAAGTGCAAAGGCCCTGTGGCAGAAGCATGCACAGCCTGCCCAGGGAAGGCCTTGTGGCTGCATCAGTCTGGGTATGGTGGAGAGGGGAGATGATGAAGCCAAGGATTTAGGAATTGTTTGTTGAGTTATAGCCGGCCATTACAAGGGTTCTATAGGAAAGGACCCAACCAGATCATCCTACAGTAGAGATATCCAGGCATAAAATTCATCCACTCCATAGAGAAGCATCATTATTTTGTTTCCCAGTTAAAAGTGACCAGGAAGCCAAGGCTCATTAGCCACTTGAGGACAGACTCTAACATGAAAGAAAACCCCAAAGGAACAAAAGGAAAAAGCAAAATGGAAACAGACGCTGTGTAAGGAGAAGTTGTTTATTAAAACAAACAAACAAAAAACAACTGTAACATCCTCAGAGAGCCAAGAGAAGATGTTGTACCCACAAAATAAGAATAGGGCAGCATGAACATAGGACGTTCCGAGGACAGAAAAGGACACTCAGAACTGAGAAATGTGAAAATCTCAACACAAGCGTTGTTGGGAGAAGCCTTCCACAAACGTCCTAAAAAGACAAAGAGACGGAAAACAGGAGAGAAGGAAGGCAATTGGCAGTCCAATTCAACAAGAACATGAGACGAGTTCCCAAAAGATGCAACAGAATATTTAAAAGGTAAAGAATCCTGAAGGAACTCAAGGGAGTGAGTCTGCCCCCTGGAAAGGCCTCCGGAGTGCACGCCCCGAGGAGGGCATCCAAGTGCCACCAACCCCCACCCTGTGTGATTCCTATGTGCTGGGAACAAAGAAGAGATGCTTCCAGATTCCACAGGGGAACAAAACAAAGTTATCAGGGATCAGAACAAAATCCTATTTCTCCCCCTCAACCATGGCAGTTGGGAGATGATGGGAAAAATGCCTTCAAAATTCTGGGGAAAAATTATTTCCAGCCTGGAATTCCATGACCTAACTACTCTCACCAAGTCAAGAATAAAGAGAGGAGGGCCTAGATAATTTCAGACACGCAAGTTCTCAAAAACCCTTCCCCCCATCTTTCTCAGAAAGATCCTGGAGGCTGTGCTCCACCCAAATGAGGAAATGAACCCAGAAAGACAGTGGGGGGTCCCTGAAAGAGGATGCAACTTCGGGGAGGTGACAAAATTTCCAGAGTGATCAGCCCTGAGAGGTCCCACTGGTGAGAGCAAGAGCCTAGGGGCAGCTGCTTCTCGAAGCTGAAGAACAAAAACAGCACTGGAAAGGCTCCTTAAACACAGCTTGCCGACCCCACCTGCAAAAATTCTCATCAGAGAGTCCGGGGTGGGACCCAGGAATTAGCATTTCTAACAAGCTCCCAGGGGCTGCTGCTGGTGCTGCTGGTCTGGTCCAGCTGAGACTGGCAGTGGGTCCAGAAAGCAACCAACTCAGGCTGAAGCAGGCGAGAAGTTTACTGGAGAGGTGTTTTGCAAGAAGATAAAATTGATCAAATACTTAATGCCTTCAGAATTCTCAAAAAAAAATGTACAGAAATGGAGGGGAATCCTGCATTAAGTGAGTAAGTACGCAGAATATAGGCCAATGTGGCGGGGTGCGGGGAGCCCTGGGTAAGAATTTCAGATGAAACAAAATATAGTAACAAAAGGGAGAAGAATCATAATCGTAGCTGATCCTTGACTTGCGGTGAAAAGTGCTTCTGGAATCGTAAGAAAGGAAACACTGAATACTGATTTAACCAAAACTGCCCAATGGCCACAGAGGGCAGGTGGCGGCGGGGGTGGCGGGGATGGGTGTGCATGTGAAGGAGGAGAAAAGAGAACTGAACCGCCCCCCAGTCCACAGCGGGAAGTCCATGCTATGCCCAGAGCCCCAAATGCAAGGAGCAGCCCAGTAAGCAGGTTGTTTACAAAGGGGAAGTAAATGACCAAAAAGGAGGCTGAAAGAGTTGGACGAGGTGGCTGCTGGGAAGCGGCGAGTGGACCGGGGCGTTGGCTGCTGCCCGTACATGAACGCTCGAAGTGCACGTGGAATGTCGATGCAATCCAAAGTTCTAAGGATGAAATAGAAACAAAAGAAAAGCAGCAAAAAGAAAGAGGTGCAACACGCGATTACGAGCGGGGTGAGGTGGACCAGAGGAAAACAGAGATCCCGGGGTGCACGAGGGTAGAAGTGCCTGGAGGGGCAACTCTGTGCATCCTGAAGGATGAGCGGGCAAGCCGAGAAAGGTCGCTTAGGCAGACAGAAGGGATGTGCAGAAGGGGAGCAAGGAGATGCGGGGGGATGGAGGGAGCAAGGGGGCTGGAATGCAGGGGTGCAGGGGCACTCGGCACCTTGCGTTCAGAAGGATGCCCCAGGGAAGGGCAACCATCTTGCGCAGCCCTTCTTTACGCTAGGAAATCGGACATGACCCTCTGCAAGCAGTCAGAAGTCGTTGGAAGCTTTTAACCCAGAGAGTCACTGCTGGATGTGTGTTTTAGGAAAAGACACTTAAAGAAGAGAGGAGGAAAGGTGTCCACTTAGGAAGAAGGCTATTGCTAAGGTCCCATCCACATCATCTGAAAATCCCATCAGCCGGACTCTGGAGCCAGAGACCGCATCCCACCCCCACCATGGCTCCTGCCCTGGTCTGAGCCACCATTACCTTCAACTGGACTAGCGCAGCCCTTACTGATCAGGGGCCCAACCTCAGATAGCTTGGTTAACCGCTGTGAACCTCAGCTGACTCAGCTGTGAAATGGGCCACCGCCACGGTCTGAAGGTGTGTGCCCCATTCCCCAAGCATAGGTTGAAATCCCAACTCCCAAGGTGATGGTATTCGGAGGTGGGGCCTTTGGGAGGTGATTAAGTCCTGAGGGTAGAAGCCTCCTTACGAAAGAGGTCCCAGAGATTCCCTGACCCTTCTACTCTCTGCGGACACAGTGAGAAGTCTGCAGCCCGGAAGCGGGCCCTTGCCAGAACCCAGCAGTGCTGGCACCTGGTCTTGGACTTCCAGCCTCCAGAACTGTGAGAGAGAAGCTTCTGTTGTTTGTGAGTCACACAGTTTATGGTATTTTTCTTAAGAGCAATCCGGACAGTCTAAGACAGATTCTACCCACTACGTCACCAGGTGGCAGAACACTAAACGCTCTGATTTAGGGGTTCCGACAGACTGGGGTTGAAACCCAGCCCTACGGTTTATTCATCACGTGCCCCTGGACCAAGAACAACGCGGGGGAGCCTGGACTTCCGTCTCTGGAAAGTGAGGATAATAACAGCTCCCCCACTCAGAGGTTTGGGGCGGGAATAGAGAACCAAAAGTCCACAAACACTCAGCTCGGAAGAGGACACCCGGCAAAGGTTGTGCGCGTGTTACTTCCCTCTTCACACAAGAAGCCAGTGTCCCTCAGTGTTCCTTAACCACCAGTAGGATGTGACAACTTCAGACGGACCTATAAGCATCTCGTTCTGTAAGTTCCGTTCAACCTTTATCATGCTTTTCCAGCAAAACACTCCCCAAAGTCTGCAGCAATCTGCCGGACTTGTCTCCTTCTTGCATGGGCCAGGAACGCAGGGGAAAAGACGCGAGCCTCATCTCACATCCTACCGTGTTCATCCCTCAAAGAGGTCAAAGTGGCAAGGACCCAGGGCAGTGATCACACCACACGGATCAAATGCCTGCTGCGTGCCCACATCTCCCCACAACATCCGATTCTGTAACAACGGTCATGAAAACCGTCCCTGAATCTCCTGTGACCACTGCCACCCATGAAGAATACAGTGACTTTGGGCTCAGACACACGTCTGTCACTTTGGCAAGTCACTGAACCACACTGCGCCTCAGTTTTCTCAAATGCAAAATGGGGTCCTTAGTAGAACAAACTGCCAAGGCTGTCCTGGGGAATCAGTGAGATAAGTCAGGGGCAGAGTAAGTCAGGTGCAGAGTCTAGTTCAGTGCCCAGCACACAGTGGCCATCTGCAAGTGCTAGCTAGCTTCATCACTTCCCATCACCCAACTCCCCAGCCTGGGCTACAGTCAGACGTTCACCTGACATCTAGTGTTTTCTGGAGACTGTGACCCTCCGGCAGCAAGGGCAGGGTCTATCCTGCACAGGACTGTGGCTGGCAGGGGTGATCAGCACACTTTTACTCTAGGGATGACATTGTGAATGAATGCATGAACGCATGCCAGGGTGGCAGCTGGGACTGGAGAGGCTATTCAGGTAACCCATCCGGCAAGCAGCAGAATGGACAGGGCTGGGAATTGCAGCCCTCCTGTCCACCGTGTTCAGCTGGGCCCCTCTGCCAGCGGCGAGTCCGGACCCTTGGTGCTCCCGATGAGAGACTGAGGCCTCCGTGGGCTTTAGTGGCTGCCTGTGATGGCACAGCGGAGTCGGAAGGAGCAGCCACTTCTGGCGGACCCCAGACTGGTGCGCTCCTGTCACTCCGCCGTCCCCCTCTGGACTCGGTCTCCAACCCTCTCCCGGGCTGGAGGGGAATCCAGGGCAGGACCCAGTGCGCGCGACGCCCGCGATCTCGCTCCAGCGCCGACGGGACCCAGGAGGCCCGCACGCGCCCCCCATCAGGCCACCCGCCCGGTGGACCCACCTGATGGCGCGGGCGCGACCGGGAGGCGCGGCAGCCGAGCCAGAGGCCGAGGCCGAGGCCGAGGCCGAGCGCGGCGCCCAGCAGTACGGCGGGGGCCAGCAGCGCGGGCGCCGGCCGCACCGCGTCCCGGCCCAGCGGAAGGCGCGTGTCGCTTTCGCAGGCCGCCGCGCCCCGGGCCATCGGGGGGGGCTCAGGCGGCGGGCCGGCCGCATCGCCCCCGCCACCGCGCGCCGCCTCGGCCCGCCGCCCGGGGCACCGTCCCCGCCAGCTCGGCGACAGCGGACTCACGGACCGGGCGGGCAGGGGCGCGGCGCGTTCCGCGGACTCCTCCGGCCTGCGCGCTCTCCTTCCTCTTGCTCCGGTCCCCCCCTTCCCCGCGCGGCCCCGCGGGAGGGAGGAGCCTGGGCCGTCCGCCCGAAACTTCGAGCCGCCCCCGCCCGGGCCTGCTTTTGTACTGAGCATGCCTGGCAGGAGGCGGGGGGTTCAGCCGGAGGAGCTTTCGGAGGATTCCGGGGGTCTTTTGGCTTCTCCCGAAGGAATTGAGTGGGGGGGTGGTTCTCAGCCGCGGGGGAGGGTGTTCCTCGGTTAAGTTTACTGAGCCTGTACAATGTGCTAAGCATTTAGCTTGATGATGTCAGTAACTTTCTCAACTGCCCTCTGAGAGGGGTACTATTCTCTGTTCATCTTCCTGGTGAGGAAGGTCTGGGTCAGAGTGGCTAAGCCAGGTCCCTTTTCTGTCCTGTTCCTATCTGTACCAATTGGTCGTCTTTGGACCGCACAGTCCACCACCACCTCTGAACTTGTTAGCCTGAAGCCTCGGTTTTAATCCTATTCTTCCATGAATAGTCAATACTTTTCCTCTATGATGATGTGTAGAGAGACCTTACACGGAGCCCCCACTAAGAACAGGACATTGTGGGGTCATTCATTCGCTCAGCCTTTACAGAGAACCTGCTGATGGAACCAGTGCCAGGCCAGCAAGGAATCAGGCAAGGTCCAGACATCCGGGATCTCATGGGTGTGTGGGGAGATAGACAACCAGATGAATTCAGCATCTGTTCTTTCCTTGAGCAAACATTTACTGAGCAGCTACTAGGTGCTAGCTCTTGTCCTGGGTACTGGGGATACAGCAGTGAACACACATGTATCTTTGAAGCTTAATTCCTTATGAGGGTCAGGGCGGAAGTACCATGGGAATCCACTGCAACAGAGAAGAGGAATTTTGTATCCTTAATCTGGATGTCCATCTCAAGTTTCTAGTTTTTATACTTCATCAACCTTCCAGGTGGGTAAGATGGCAACTAGTATCCAGATTTTCTTCTCATAGAAGTAACGGACAGCTAGAGTGAAGTTGCGCATTCAAGGTCTCACACCCAGGAAATGGGACGGGTATATTAACAGCTGTGTCTGGCTGGCTTCAGGACCCTCTCTTCTACCCCGGGCTGCTTAAATGTTTCCTTCAAAGCACCTCCAAGGCTTCTGGGAATGTGTATGGGACAATAACCTAAAGTTCTTGCTTTTTATGTTGGCTGTTTCTTTGGATACTCAAAATTTAGTTTTAAAAATATAGTGTTTTGGGGGATTACTTTATTATAAAGTTGCTTGGGTATTAAAATCATCTTTTAAATGACTCATGTCAAATAGAACTGATGGTTCCGCAATATGCTAGCATCTAGCCTTTGGCTGTGTCTCACTCCTGGCATTTTGCCAGGACCCCCCCCCCCCCCAGGGCACTGTACCTCTGGTGGGAAGCCTGGGTAATAAATTTTCAGAATCTCAAACCTTACTCCTTTGTCCATGTTGAGTTAGGGAGGGCCTGTCCTTCGAGGGGTTGGAGGGAAAGGGAAGTGACAGGTGCCAGGCTTCCTGGCCTGAGACTGCATGACAGGCTGCCCTCCTTCTCCCCAAGGAGCAAGTCACTGAGGACTCAGGGGAAGCAGGAAGAAGCAGAGAAACTCCTCTACCTGGCCTCCTCCCAGTATCTATCTTCCCCTGCAAGGCACAACCCTACCCCCATGGAGAGTTCAAGCCTCCTGGTTCCAGACACCAAATCCCCTCTCTCTGGTTCCCCAGAGATGTCCCACAGTGGCTGGCCTGACTACCAGTCTGGGTACCTGGGCAAGTCCAGGGGCTCCTCCACATTAGGGGCTCAGGCAGTAAGAGCCCAATGCGACTGAGCTAAATCCAATAGAAAGTCAGAGTGGCCTTTCCCCCTGTCTCAGGATCTGCCGGTCTCCCTCCCAGCTCATCTATGCTGTCCTGTCCTCTCTGGGCTCGCCAGCACTCAGGGCTCTGCCTCTCCAAATGCTTCTCAGTTCTCTAATAAGGGGCTCGTGCGTCTGGAGCAGATTCTGGGTTCAGCTCAGTATGGTGTGTGCATGTGTCAGGGAAGGCTTCCTGAAGGAGGTGGTTCTGAGAACTGGGTAGGCATCAGTGGAGGAGCACTTGGAAGCACTGAAATCTTTGGGAGCAGAGGAGTGACCCCATCTGAATCCGATTTGGGTGGAGCTGAGGCCCCGGGCGGGACTCGAGCAAACTCAAGTGTGGTTTGGTCCCTCCCTCCCACGCCCGCCCCCCTCCCAGCAGCCTCCCCGCCCTCCCAGCCCCAGATGCCGGAGTCCATTCCAGAAAAGTTTCCAGGGTGGCTCGCACTGAGCATGCTCCGCGGCGGGGCGGGCCTGGGGTCCGGAAGCTCCGGCGACTCCGGCTCGCCCGCCACTTTGGAGTCGCTGGTCCGGAGGGGCGATGGGCTCGGCGGGCGCCGCGGGGAGCGCCACGGCGGTGCTCGCCTGGAGCCTCTTGGCCGCCGCCCTGGCGCTGCCCGCTGGGCCCGGGGGCCGACGCTGGCACCCCGCGGGCCCGGATCTCCTCGGGCGCCCCCTCGGCCGGCAGCCCCTCCTGGATCCCCCTGCGGCTCCTGGGGCGGGGCCTGAGCGGACCACGCAGGTAAGGAAGGCCCGCCCCCAGCCTCCTTCTGTAGGACTTTCGTGGCTGAGCTTTGTCTACACTGGCGGCGGGGAGGCCCCTTCGAGTTGGGGAGATTATCGGAGGGAGGGCACGGTCTGAGTAGGATGCCTCGGGTGTTCCTTAGTATTTGGCGCTCAGGCCCGCAAAGTCCCAGGCAAGGTGGAACCCCGCAGGGCTTTGCCAGCCTCCCGGTCGAATCTCGCCCTGAAACCTAAAAGCCCTCTGACCTAGGCCAGGCGCTTCACTTTTTGTGCCTCGGATTCCTGGTCTGTAAGCCTTTGCGGCCTGTTCGCCGCGGGAAGGTGCGAGAGGTAGGCGCGTTTCCATAGACACCTACTTTGCAGAGGTGAGCACGCCCCTAGCCCCCCCCCCCCCACTCCCAGTGTAGGAATTTTTAGAAGAACAGTTGGGATTATCTTGGTTGCTGCATTTATCCACTTCCCATCCGCCCCTCCCTATGTGGCCCCAGATTTGGGAAGGCACAGAGCCTTCCTGTCTCCCTAGATTCCCCTTGCCCTTTCCTCCAAAGCTGGCCTCGAGTTCTGCTTTTGTCTGCAGCCCCCGCCCCAGTCCCCTTGTTCAGTGGCCACCACTTAGCCCCTGGCTTTTGGTGACTTTCTTCTGAGTCTCCTCCACCCCCTAATTTGTGCTCTCCCTCACCCATTTCCCCCTATGGCTGGTGTCCAGGACAGGTGATCTGTCCTTCGTGTACCTATGGCCACTTCCCTCTCCAGCCCTCACCCCCTCACACGGACTTCTGGCAGAGCTAGTCTTTTGTTCCCAGGACTGCCCTGTCCAGTGGCCTCTCCCCTCACAGCCTTGGGGTCCTCCCTGCCCACCCGCAGGGGCTGGCTTCCCTGGCTCTGTTGGTTCTCTCCTGGCAGGTCCCAAGGGGCTTGCTACACTTGCTACAGAGTTGTAATCTTTAAATCTTTAAAGGAGATTCTGTTCATTTTCTGTTATTAGATTTTCACTGGAGAATAGTGAATAATAACCCTGTATCAATTTACTGAGCTTTAAAAAAGTCCCATGACAGAATATTTTCACAAGGTCCTTCCACTTGCTCCTGTCCCATGAGGTGGGATGTGTCTGGCTCATTTTGCAGGGGAGAAAACTTGCCCCCCCCCGCCCCCCAGGCCTGTGCTAGGCTCCCAAGAAGGCCTCCAGGTTCAGAGCCCACTCACCTGTCCTGCTTTGCACTTGCTTTCGTCTCTGAGAAACCAGGGCCAGAACATTCTCGTGGACGCTTGTCCCCAGGCTCTACCGGAAAGTGCCTGAAGATACATGCTTAGTGTAAATTATCATCTGTCCCTTGTTGCAGAGGGGAAACTGAGAGCCAGTTACAGCAATTTCCCACGTTGCCCAAGATGCCTCGTCAGTGCAGGAGCCTCTAGCCACATGTGGTTATTTAAATTTAGACATTTCAGGTGCTTCGTGGCCACGCATGTTAGAGGCTGCTATGTTGCGGACAGCCCAGACTCTGCAGCATTCTCACCGTGGCGGAAAGATCTGTCGGGAGTTTGTTGGCAGGCGAGAAGACCGTGAAGGGTCAAGTGGACAAGAAGCTCTGAGTCAGCCATTCACTTCCGGTGTTCGGGGACGGCTTTCTGGGTGGCGGGCTCTGCTCTGGGTGCTGGGATAGTAGAGAACAAAGCAGGCTGTCTTAAGAAATCTGCCTTCTTGGGGCAAGAGAAGGAAGTAAACAGTGGTGCCAATCTGAGCCGTAGCTGGCAGTGGTTTGGGCTGCAGAGAGAGGTACAGCGGGCAGAGTGGACTGGGAGAGATGGCAGTGAGCGCGCTCTAGTCGCCAGGCAGTGAGCCCGCTCTAGTCGCCAGTGGTCAGGGAGCGTGCTTGGAGGAGGTGACAGGTGAGCTGAGCCTTGAGTGGAAGGAGGGAGGGCAAGGCCATGTCCAGGAGAAGAGCTTTTTCCCGAGTGCTGTGATAGCGAGGCCAGAGGCAGGGTGTGCTTGGTGTGGTCCAGGAGCAGCAAGGAGACCTGGGGGCCCCCGGAGTGAGGGAGTGGGTGGACGACCAGGAGGTTGAAGAGGGGCCAGATCAGGGAAGGCCGCGTGGCTTATGCCCAGGATCCCGGCTGTTTTTCTGAGTAAGGTGGAAGCCATACGGGTTTGGAGCCAGAAGCTGACACACTGTGGCTCATTTTTCTAAAGCACCCCGGTGGCAGGGGTGAGGATAGAGGACGAGGGCAGAAGCGGTTGCAAGAGAAGAGGTGGGTGGGAGACCAGGCCAGGGCGGAGGAGTACTGGACCGGGGTGGTGAATGGTGGGCTGCTAGCTGCGGGTTTCCAATGTATTTTGAAGGTGGAGCCAGTGGGATTTGCTGGGATCAGCTGTGGATTGAGAGAGAGAGAGAGAGAGGCGACCAGGATGAAGCCGAGGACTTGGGCCTGAGCAAGTGGAAGAATAGAGGCACCATTGGCTAATACGCCGAAGCCCTGTGGGGCCATCAGGAAATCTGTTCTGGTCTGGCTGACTTTGGCCAGGAAGACACGTACGGTAGAGAGCTGGACGGGCAAGTCTAGACTGGGGTGAGAGAGTCTAAATAGTCTCTAAAGAGACTTCACTGTTTAGATGAGGGTCTGAGGCTCAGAGAGGCTGAGAGACTTGGCCGAGGACACACAGCAAGGAAATGGTTCCCGCTAGAACCCAGTTCTCCGGACTCCATATCTGGCATCTTATGAGCCTCTCTGTTGGAATTTGCAAGATCTTGGGAATTCAGAGGCTGGGGGACCAGCCAGTGTCGCAGGATTAGTGAGAAGCAGAGCTGGGATTCAAACTCAGGTCTGGGTACATGAAATTTTGACCCTGCAGGGCTGCCTTCCGGGACAGCTTCCCAAAATGCAGTCATGGCTGGGTTGCTGGCCTCTGTGGGAAAGAGGGGATAATCCTGGACTCCTGGTGGGGATGGTTCACTTGGAAACATTTTGTTTCAGATTTCTGGGTAGGAGTGTAGCTCCTCTCCGTGTTTATGAAAATGACTTGTAGACACTTCTCATACGCATGTTCTTCATTAGTGACTTTTGGATTTTTTAGGACTTGCCCCATTTGATTTGGCCCAGTACGGAAAGCTCTGGCTTTAAGACTGCAGGTAAGTTTTTGTTTCATTTCATTTTCCTTCATGGGACCCTAAAGCCACGTCCCTCCCCACCCCCTCCTCCAACTCCCTCACGCCCTGTCCTGCTGTGGTGCCTACCATGGGCAAATGTGGTACGTTGCCCCCTGACCTGCAGAGCAAGGGCAGTGTGTGCACCTCCCACCCCCAGTAGCTGGCTAGAGCTCTCGTGCAGGGATCAAGAGTCAGGGGAAGGTGGCCGGCCCGCATTCTCCCCTGAAGGAGTCCGATGGATGGAATAGGGAATGTGCATATGAGCAGGTGTGTGGGTTTCCTGTGGCTGCTTTCACAAATCACTGTGGACTTCGTGGCTTAAAACAACACAGGTTTCTTCTCTTAGCATTCCAGAGGGCGGGTTGGGAATCAGCGTGGCTGGACTGAAGTCGAGGTGTGGGCACAGCCCATTCCCTCTGGAGCTCTGGGGAGAAGGTTTGCTTCTCTTCCAGCATCCCCAGCCACGCTCCTTGCCTGCCGTGGGTCCTGGTCCCTTGCTCCATCTCAGAGCCAGCATGCCAGCATCTTGCCTCTGGGGGCACATGGCCTTCCTCTCTTCTGCCTGTCAGCTCTCCCTCGGCCTCTTTCTTTAGAAGGACACCTGGGTTTACATTTCTGACCCACCCAGATAATCCAGACAATTTCCTTAAATCAGGGACCTTCATTTAATCCCATTTGGGAAGTCCCCTGTTGTACACAAGGTGACATATTTACCAGTTCCCTGGACTAGGACCTGGGCATCACTCCCCCCACCACACGGGGTGCCAGAAATTGAGCTGAAACTCACCTAAGAAAAGCAGAACTCGCTGCACTTAGAACTGAGCCAGGCAGGCCCAGCCGCTGCTGGTCCAGGGGCTCGGCATGCCAGGGCTGTGCCTTTCTCTTTGCGTCTCAGCTCTGTTTTCCTCTGATTCTCTCATTCCTGGAAGCCCTTTGGGAGCCGCACACCCGATACTTATACAGCGGAAGGCTTCCCCATATCTTGGTGAGAGTTCCAGGGAAGACCAGTGGGCTCAGCCTGAGGCTGGTGCCTATCCTCGAGCCCATCCCCGGGGCTGGGGTGCAGCATTCTGGGTTCTGAGTCCCATTCTGCCTCCTGGGGACCAGGATGGGCTTGGGTCCAGGTTGGCCCTGCTCTGTCTGCATAAACTGAGCAGGACACTTCCTAAGGAGAGGAAGGGCCTTGGTGCAAAACCGTCTTTCCATCCAGAGTCTCCTTGGCACAGATTGTGAATACACCTTCCTCGGGGATCTTGTTTTTTACAGATCTCACTTACTGGGGAGTTAAAAAGTATTTCCTGTGTCTTTTGTTACCCTCTACAGACTTCACATTTTACAAAATTCAGTGTTTTCTCTTGAGTACTGTAAGTTGAGGTGATTTCATTGCATTCCTAGAGACCTCTTATTCGTCAACAGGCAAACTCCTTGGGGAAAGGGAGCCCGACTATTACTCTGTGATTGTATTAAGAGCAGGGGCAGAGTGGCAAGGCCACTAGGAGAGGCTTCAGGGAAGGCTTCCTGGAGGAGGGGCTCCTCAGTACAGTCCTGAGAACTGACAATCTAGCAGGTCCAGGGGATGGAAGGAGAGGCTTCCAGGCATGTGACAGCCACAGGCAGAAGAGTGAGGGTGTAACCAAAGAATTGCACAGATGGTACAGACGGGCCCACTTGCTGGTGGCAAGAATGGGGAGGCCACTGGCTGGTGACCTGCTGGGTGGTAATAGTCACTTCATAGCATGAATTTCTTCTGTACTGTCTGTCAACACCTGCCCTCATTCAAGTCTTCATGAGAGCTTGTGGCTGGGCCTTTGAGGACCAGGGGGCATAAGCAGGTGCACCAGAGATAAAGCCCAGTATGGCCTTAAGGGTTTATATCCAGCAGATCTGCAAAGAAAGCATGTCCCTTAGCCTGAGGGGCAGGGTGAGGGTCCAGAAACAGATGTCACATCTCCCTGGCACCCATGGGATTTACTCAGACACTCCCGACTGAGTCAGCAGCTGGCCTGCGAAAGTGCCCACTTGCTTCCATGGCGAGTCCCCCGTGCTCACTTAGATCCCCGTTCCAACGTCATAACCCTGACCTGACTCAACCACAGACACTATAAGGCATGAGATTTTAATGTTATCCAGGATCCAGTTCTACATCTTTTTTTTTTTTTTCTTCAAGTTTTTCTTTCTTCCTATGTGGATTCTGAAATTGTAAAAGTTTTCGGAAGCACTTACAAAGATCTTGTTATCAATAACACCCTAAGAACGACTGAAAAATAAAGTCATTCTTTTTTTTTTTTTTAAGATTTTATTTATGTATTTGACAGACAGAGATCACAAGTAGGCAGAGAGGTAGGCAGAGAGAGAGAGAGGAGGAAGCAGGCTCCCCGCTGAGCAGAGAGCCGGATGCGGGGCTCGATCCCAGGACCCCGAGATCATGACCCGAGCCAAAGGCAGAGGCTTAACCCACTGAGCCACCCAGGCGCCCCCAAAATAAAGTCATTCTTAATCAAATCCCAGTTTGCATCTGGGTAGCATCTCCCAGGCATCTCTCCCACTGGCTGGTCTAATTCAGTAGATCTGGGAGGGAATGTGCATTGTAGCCTGCGATACACTCTTTGAGAAGCATTCTCTTTAGGCTTCATAGCCCACCTCCCTCCCCACTGCAAGGGGATCACATCTTACACACCTCATTTTCCTGGCAAAGAGACGAGCATTCATTTCTTGATTCATTCACTTACCCAGTTTCAGCAAACACCCTCCAGGGGCCTTCCTCATGCATGTGGTCCACGTCCTGAGTTCACCCCCACGTCTTACTGCCTCCTGCATTCTGTCACGCACGCGCTTCACTGTTTTGCAGTGGGAGCACCGTTTGGAAGGAAATCCAGCGGGAGAAGTGAAGTCTTTAATCCCCTCCCGACTTTGGCACCCTCCAGAGGGCCAAGGACTCAGTCTGTGCTTGCTTTCACACCCTCGTGGCCCAAGAAGACTCTGTTTAAAAGAGAGTCTCCTGTAACACACCGCCTGGTAAGTCCCACGTTTGGTCCTTTAATGGAATTAGAAGTTGGAAAGAAACTAGTTTGGGGCCCCCTGAGTAGCAGATGCCACGGGCTTGCGTTCTTCAGACAAGCTTATTCCTTCGAAACAGAAGGATCTAGTATTGGAGGTGAAGAGGGGGTGTGAATCTGAGCGGTGGGAGGCGGGTTCTGAAGCAGGGCTCCCGGTTCTGCTTTAATGGGCTCGCTTTGCCGCCGGCGGTATAAACACGTGCTGCATTCCTCTCGCCTGAGCATCAGACCCGGTGTTTGGTGTTCCCATGACGGGGGTATTGTTCACATGAGCCCCCTGGACTAGGGGAGAGCTCCAGTGTGACCACACGCCCACGTTCTTCCCTCCTCAGGGGCTAAAGTTCCAATCCTTTAAATGATTTCTTAAAAAAGTTTTCAAGATTACCTAAGGCAGTTATTAGACTACAGAAGTCAATCTCTATCCTTCCTTTCAAAATTCATCTTGTTACATGTATTTCCTTATTTTTAGTTTGTTTTTAACATCTTGTACTTTCATGAAACACGTATAGTATGCAGCGGTTTTCATGTTCTAATTGTTTCTGTATTTTATTGTAGTTCAGAGACATCTCAAGAGATGTTCCAGGGACTGCTGAGGACGGAGTGATTTTTCAGAAGTGTGCCGTGGTAGGTGTTCATAGGTGGTTCATAGTGGAAGAGAAAATAGTTGGATTTTGACCAAATCGTGTCTGGGTAGAGTTATGTATATGAGGAGTGCAAGTCATGGGGCTGTCTACCTGTGTCTGGACACACGAGGGATAAAGTACTGTACAGGGGATTTTCTGTTTCATATCATGGCACCAGAATCAAGAGTTTTGGTAACAATTAAACTCCTGTTTGTGAAAATGCACTGTGGTCATTTAGAAGGGGAAGGAAAGAATGATGTATTTTCTTTCAGGTTTTAACATTGATATGGTGCTTGGTGGTATAAAAATTTTATTCAGTGTTTTTAAAGTCTTGGATCTTTACTGATCCCCGTGAGGTGGCATTTCACATTATTGCTGTGTTGGAGGTCCCCAGGACCACCCTCCCTCGGGCTCCGTGCTTTACTGGAAGGACTCACATAACCCAGGAAGCCGTTAGACTCACAGTTATAGTTACAATTTTTTACAGCAGAAGCGTGCAGATTCAAGTCAGCAAAATGAAAGGCACATAGGATGGGGTTGTGAGATCAGGCACAAGCTTCCCACTGTCCTTTCCTGGTGGAATCCTGCGGCCGGCATTTCGTTTCCCAAAGCAGTGATGTGTGACGTCCTATGCCAAGTATTGTCCCCCAGAGACACTCGCCTGAGCTTCGATGTCCAGGGGTTTTAATGCAGGTCCCTCACGGAGATAGGCAGTGCCTGTGTGGCTGACTTTGGTAACTGGTTTCTAGCCGCTCCAGAGGTCCCCTTGACACAGCTTGGCTCAAGACCCCCACCTCTAGTCGCACCGGTTAGCACACCAATCACAGCCAGCGGAGGCCCGAGGCCCCAGGTATATAAAGGTGCTCTTCTCAGGCAGGATGGTCCAAGTGCTTTACAGGTCAACCTCCCAGGAGCTGGTCAGGAGTCAGTCCTTTCCTCTGGGTGGGTGGGGTCTGGGTGGTCCACGCCTACGGAGTTAGCCCTCTGCTGTATGAGCCTCAATTTATCTCAGGCCTTCAGCTGTCCTGTTCCCCTTCCTGGATAGAGTTGGTGCTACCAGATTTTCGTGCATCCTCCTGGAGCTGTTTCTGTTGTCTGCATGCGTGTGTGTGTGTGTGCGCGCGTGTGTGTGTATCTGCATATACAGACCTTGCTTCCCTCCTTCCCCAGCTTCTGTGTCTGTTCCAGCAGGGCTGGGAGAAGCGGGGCAGGGGTGTTGGGAAGAGCTTTGAGGGTGGGAATGGGGCAAGGTTGCAGAGCCCAGGCTGGGAGCCAAGCTGCTGGGGCCACCGGACAACTTCCAGAAGCCGAGCTGTTCAAATCCATGACCAAGCAGAGCCCGCCTGGGGGAGACTGGCCAGAAGGATGGAGACCTGCCAGCTCGCTCCATCCTGGAGGTCAGATGGCAGCCAGACGCCCTGGGCGGGGCTCTGGGACATGGCTGAGCCTTCAAAATGATGGAGCCATTATTTGCTCTTTCTTGGTGATGCCAGTGGTTACCATCTCCCCAACCTGACTTTGGCTCTGTGCTTCTAGTATTTCTTTCTGTTTCCGTGTAGGAACAATTTCACTGCATTTCAGGGTTCCTATGACTTTGAAAGAGTCACCAAACAATAGCTTAGCAGGAGTGAGTCAGAACATAACCTGGGGCCTTTGAAATCAGACCCAATAAGTTCTCCAGCCCCTGGGAGACTGTTTTGCCCTCCCTCTGCCTGAGGACGGGTCGTATGCAGGTTGAGCTGGGGGTCACATGAGGAGGTGGGACTTGCCAGCAGAGCTGCCCTCTTGTCATCTCCTGTCCCAGGTGTCCGGGCAGAGCGAACTGCAGACAGCTCAGGTGAGACTGCTCATAGATAACACCAGGACCCCTGCGGCCACCAACCTCTCCGATCTGCTCCTATTCGACAACATCACTGGCCTCTCCGTTAGGGGGTCAACGGGAAACCAGACCATGCCGGGATTCCAGGCTTTCAGGAAGAAGTTTCTGCAAGGTAATAGTGGCGAGTATGAAGTCAGGGAGGGAAGGTGAACCTACAGACGCTGTTGGAGTGTGTGATGTGCAACAGGAGTGTTCTTCAACATGTGACGTGTTCACACACGATGGATTTGACGATAGGGTATTGAAAAAGGAGACCAGCACTCAATATCCACACCCGAAAAGCTGGATTTGTTACTGAGGTTAGAGAGAGGCCAGATTTGGGGGAGGAGTTGTTAAGAAATAGGTATTTTTAGTATTTTTATTAGTGTATCAATTTTTATTATGAAGAATTCCAGACATAATGAAACAGAGTTTATAGCCAAACTCTGTCCACCACCAGACCAGATTTCTCATCCCTCAGTGAAATGCAGAGCTTGTCTGTGGGGGGTGCTGCTCGAGGTGGGAGTGGTTTGACACTGGCCCTGGAAGCATGCGCGTGAGACCTTCGTGCGTGTTCTCGAGTGTTCCCTGGAGTACCTCCGCACCGAGGGGCTAGCATTCTGAGCGCTATCGTACCCGGTTGGCTTTGGAGCCATGTGTCCTGAAGCAAGCTGTCATTGGTTAATGAAGCAGATTTCAACAAATTCTGGGATTCGTTGTTACCATGACCTCAGGACTGTCCATTTTCTTGGGAGGGTGAGACTTCTTTAACTCCAAGTCCCTGTCTCATTGACAGAGGAACAGACCACATGACCCTCGTGCTGTCGTGGATACTCTCACTTGCTCAGGACTGACTTCTCCGTGGAGCCCACGTAGCTCACCAGTCAGGCCACGCTTTCCCTCTGAGCCTAGATAGGGCCTTGGAGTCCTGCTTGACCACATCCTCTTGACAGAAGCTACCAGGTTGGCCCACAGGCAGCCACCTACCTCTTTGCCGGCGGTGGTTTAAGCAACATCGTAAAAACTGCTAGGATATGTCCCAGCCAAGAGATCCTCAGGGCTTTCCCTCAAAGATGGAAAAATAACCATCCCCCATCCCCCCCCACTGCATCCTGAAGTGAGTGAGCAGAGCACACACTCCATCTCGAATGGACCTTAATGTTAATCCTCACTTGGCCACTTTGGAGCTGGTCACCTCTGGAAATTACTGAGTTTTCCTGAACTTGGGATGTGACGTGTGACTGTCAGGACCTCGTAGAGTCATGGCAGAGACTGAGCAAGGCCATGTGCCCCAGCTCTGCCCGGGGCCCTCCCCACGCTCTTCCAGCCCCTGGTCCAGCAGGCCTGCCTCTCTCCTCTCATAGCCCCAGTGGCTCCCAGTGTCTGCGCTCCTGCCACACAGACCACACTTGTCACTCTCCCCTGCCCATCGGTATCTGCTCAGGCCCTGGTGTCTTCCTGGGAGGCCCCCCTCCCCTGCTCCTCACTTCCCTGCCTTCCTGCACGTCACCTGCCCGGGGCCTAGGGTCAACGCTGCATGCCAAGCCCTACCAACCCCAAGCTTTGTGCCCGCTGCACATCCCAGAGTGTCAGCCTCTTCTCTGTCCCACAGGGATGGTGACAGTGACAGTTTCAGGATGGGACTGTAAGGAGAAGGGAGTTGTTTCACGGAAGGCCTGACCCAAGAAGTGGGCCCCATATCAGTAGTAGTGATCTTGTGGAATGGTTTTGTGTATGTGTGTGTGTGTGTCTTGTATGGAGCACAGGTGATGGCTCTGTGGGGGAAGTGGTGTCCTGTTCATTCCCCAGCGGAGCAGGTGCAGGGCACCTCCTCAGCCTCTGCCTCCTGCTCTGGGCATCACAGGCTATGAGGTCTCCTCCGTCCACCTCAGGGCTCCCTGTGGGGCCGGGGGTCTGGCGCACAGGCTGTGAGGGTGACAAGCCACTGCATCAGGTAAGGTGCGAGCACAGGACCTTCACTGTGGAATCATCTCAGTTGTTTTCAAAGACATCACGCTGTCTTTGTGAGTTTCACGATCTATCATTGCATGAAAATACAGGTGTTCACTTCTCTTCTCCTTTACTTTTTTTTTTTTTTTTGAGGTCTCCACGTGTTGAGAAATGAAGCACGTGACAGCATTTGAGGGCTACAGTCTGACCCGTGTTACAGGTGGAGAAAGAGCAGGAGGACAGGCTTACGCTGATCAGGCAGCCCTAGTCTCTGACCCACAGAGCAGGATGGGCTTTGTCCCCCACTGGCCATTGCTGGCTGGCACCCTGAGCCAGCAGCCCACTCCCGTGGGCCAGTCCCTCCCATCATCAGGTGGAGTGCGCTGCCCGGTGAGGAGCGCTGGGAAGAAGCCCACCTTATCTCAGGCAGGGCGCCCGTGCTTGCGGACTGAAACGTCAGGGGTGTGTGGTGAGCCTGAGCTTCTGCCTTGGACCTCATGTGTTGTTCTCCACACTCCTGGGGCTTCTCACGAATCTGCAGATCAGTTCTGGTCCCCTGGGGAAGGAGATCAGCCTTGGTCAGGACTCAGGACAGCCCTGTTCCCCCAAACCACTCAGCCTTCACCCCTGTGTCTGTCCCTTGGGGACTGCTGGTGGGTAGAAGAGGTGGTTTTTCTGTCCTGTGAAGGTTTTGACTCAGAGATTGCATTACCCGATAACTCAAAGGGTACACTGCATCCAAGGCTGAGAATTCTCCGATTTTGACACCATTCAGTCAAGTCTTGCCCCACTAGTCAACAAGGCGTGTGTCAACCAGGTGGGTCACAAGATTTGCAGGGCCCTTAGGGGCCAACACTGAGTTCATTTGCATAAAGGTCTTCCAGCAGTGACCTGCCATCACCTCCCTTTTGCAAATTCTCAGGGAGAAATGAAAACCCTAGGAAATAATTCCCTGCAAGTAGGAACCCAAGTATATTCAAGTCCAAAAGGAATCAACATGTTTGCCCTTGTAAGTTTGAAGTCAAAAGTCCAACATACTCAAATTAATATGCCCTCTTCTTAATATTTTATTCTGTCCACTTCCTCCCCCCACCCTGAGATTTGTAACTGTCCAGAAGGAGTTGGGGTCCCTTCAGCGGCATCCTGGGTCTGTCCCTACAGTGGAAGACAACTGGCAATAAGAAGGAATGAATTACAGATTCACACACGACATAGAGGAACCTCAGAAAACATCTGCTCGGTGAAAGATATCAAAGACAACACATATTACATGATTCTATTTCTAGGAGATGTCCAAAAAGAACAAATTATTACCCTCCCCCGACCCCCCCAAAACCAGATTAGTGGTTGCCTAGGCCTTGGCGTGGCAGGGGAGAGTGACTGCCTTTCTTGTTCGGGTGATGGAAATGTTCTGAAATCAGACTGCGGTGTGCTCAAAAACCTCTCAATACACAAAATCCCTCGAAGTGCACACTTAGAATGGATGGACTGAGTGATGTGTATGTTTTATTTCAAAGCTGTTAAAAAAAATAAGGAAATATCACAAGCTCAGCCCTACCACTGCCCAGTGCAGACAAGAAGCCAGTGTCCCACTATTGCCAGGTGCAGCCATGTCCCCAGACCCCGCCTTCTGCGCTTCCACACGCGGTGGCTGAGGTGAGAGGGTATTGTCAGAACCGCAACAGAGATGGTCTTTCCGGTGTTAGTTTACAAAGTGTCTTGGGCTCTGCTGGGTGCCCAGAGCCCAGGAGAACGTTCGTCCACTCCATGGGAAGTGTCCGCTGTTGGGACTTAAGGTGGGCAGGACCCGTCTCCAACATCAGTTGCGAGTTCCCTCCAGGAAGCGGGGCTGAGAATGTGCGGCCTCCCGCAAAGCTAGAAACCTGCAGTGGTGGCCCCTCCACACCCCTCCACATCTGGGGTTCCTCTCTTTCCCAGCTGTTCGTTCACCTTGGGGTCTGAGGGTGGACCCTGTCTGGGAGCAGAGCTGCCTTCTCCAGAGATCCTGGATGTTCGGTTCTGACTTCTTACCAAGGAGAGCTTTGAGCCAGGGAAGCTTTCCCTTAAATACAGACGATTAATTTTTGTAATGAAGCCGTCGAGGGCCAGCTAGAGACCAGTGGGCCAAGGGGACCCCACATGAATCCACAGTGCTGGGTCCTGCCTCCTGGCGCCCCTTACCATTCTCACAGAACCAGCCGCTCAGGTCAAAGTAGGGCTTCATGTCCATCTGTCCACCGAGGCCCACAAGTCTGATCTAAGGCTCTTCTCCTTAGTTGTGTGAACAGAATTTTGGAGAATAAATAGAGATCCTTGCCTAGATTCCAAAGAAAACAGAAAGGTTCTGGATTTCCCAAGTGTGGGAGTTAATGATATCCTGGATCAGGAATACTGACCCGCCAAGTCCCGGGCAGTGCTGGATGGGCCGGAGGCGCAGCCAGAGAAGACAGCCCGGGGGCAGCAGGGGGCCCTAACTGGCTCCTTATACTTGCTGACAGCCTCTTCCAGGTGAAGAAGAGGGACCCCATGAGTGGGCACGCACAAATCTCTGTCCGCATCGTGGGCACCCGAGACCTGAGCGGCACTCTTGCTGGCCATGTCGTCTGTGGTGGCAGACTCCTTTGACCTGGGTCTTGTCTGGGGTCTGGCGGAAGGGCCCTCTTGACTCACATGTGCATTCTCTCTGAGCAGTGGGAGACTCCTTCTTGGTCAGCTACACAGCTTCCATCAAGGCTGGAGAAGTGGGGAACGGAGAGGTCCTGATGCTTCCTGCCCAGCTCACCTTTCAGAACTCAGCACAGGTATGTCCTCCTTACTCTGCTTCTAGAAGCCTTGATACTTAGACCACTATCTCTTAGCTTCTCTCTTCCTTTCCTCCCTCCCTCTCTCCTTCCTTACATCTTCCCTTCCTTTCTCCTTCCTTCCTTCCTTCCCTCCTTCCTTCCTTCATTGATACTGAATTCTAGATAACTGGGTGGGCCCCGGAATCTCACACATTTTGCTGTGAACTTGGCTCCCTTAGCATCTCAGTGGGACCTCTAGTAATGCCTTAACTCCTGTGGGTCTGACATAAAATTATCATAAAAATGTCAGTAGATTTAAGTTCTTTTTTTAGTGCCTTGCTTGTCATAAGCACTCAACCCGTAGTTTCTGTTTGTATGAGGTCACTAGGAGCTACCCTGACGAAGTTCCACAGCCTAGAAATGTATGTTTTCATGATCCTGGAGGCTGGGAGTCTGAGATCAAGGTGTGAGCAGGGCTGGTCTTCCTGAGGCCTCCCTCCTTGGCATGCGGATGGCATCTTCTCCCCGTGTCCTCATGTGGGCATCCCTCTGTATGTGTCTGTGTCCTGATCCCCTCTTCTTACAAGGACCCCTGTCAGATTGCATCAGGGCCCCCCTAATGGCCTCATTTGATGTTACTCACCTCTGTTAAGTCCCCACCTCCAGATACCATCGCGCTATGAGGTGCTGGGGGCCAGGCTTCAGCATATGGATTCTGCGGGAACACAATTCAGCCTGTAACAAAATTACTGTTTGTATCTTCGTTCACCCTTTAATCTGTGCATGCGTCAAATGTGGTTCATTGCGTGTCCTGCCGGGCACCGTTCACATCTTGGGGATGCAGGAGCAGTTTCTGTCCTTGTCCTCAAGTTGCTCATGCTCTAGCTACTTTGGTCATTTTGTTCTGACTTTGGCCTCTGGAGGAAGTACCTTTCGCTCAGTGGGGAAAGTGAGGCTCAGAGCACGACTGCCCTGGTCTCAGGACAGAATCCTAATCGGACCACACAGCTGCGAGCTCCTTCCACCCAAGTCTCAAGGATCTGTGTGTGGCATTGCTGCCACAATAAGAGAGAGAAAAAAAATACTAGATAAAACGAGATAAAAAGGGGGATTCCAAAAACGTAAAGACTAGATACAAGGAAACTATTAAACTGTCAGAAGAGACCAATGTCTCGGAAAATAATTAGATACAAAGTCAGGAACAGAGAACAAAGGATACAAAAATAGAGATAAAATCACCCAGAAGAAATACCGTCCCAATTTCGGAGGACACAAACCAAGCGAGTTAAAATCAGAAGGGGAGAAGGCAACAGTCAGAAACCAAGGGTAGAAACTCAGAACTTCAACAAAACCAAAGCCTCCACCTCCTCCTGACAGAGCATTAGGACTTCAAGATCCTGAAAGCACCTGGGGAAGGCGGGTGTGCGCGATAGAGGGAGGATGGTGGGGGGGATGAAGGGAGGGTGGGGGGGATGGAGGTGGGATGGAGGTGAGGCACGAAGGGGCTCCTCAATCACTACAGGACCCCTCATCTGTTCCTTTGCTTGGGGTCTCACCTGTCTGTTATACTGACTTTATTTCCCTAGGAAACCCCCATCCCCATTAGCCCCACGAGACCAGGGACCTCATCTTTCCTATTGACACCTGCATTCTCCGTGCCAAAAGTAGAGCCATGCACAGTCAATGCTCCGTAAATATTTGCTGAATAGATAAATGAACAAGTCCGCAAACTAAGGAATCTTGGGCAAGGTTTAGTTTTTGATTTCTCTGAAGCTCAGGTTTCTCATCTACATAAGGGAGATGTTTTTGGCAATGTCTCCAGTCTTCCGTGGGGGGTACATGAGATGTGTCTGTGCGCAATGGCCAACAATTTCCTACTCCTTCCAAACCGTCAGGGGCTCTCTGGGCAGTTCTGCAGGTGGAGCGTGAACAGCACACCTGCCTCCTGAAGATTCCTGAGTTCCAAGCTTCACTGGCCTGCGTTCTGGGCTTCTGCTTGCCGGCTCTGGTCGACCAGCAGCACGGCACCGACCTGGCTCCTGCCAGAGAGATGAGTTCTGGGAGGCCAGTACTTGCTGAGTGATTACATGCTGGAAGTTGACAAGGAGCTCCTGTACTTTGTTCTCAAGTTGTTTCATCTGTTTGGACTTGACTGTCGCTTGGGTGACCGCGAAGCTTTTCTCCATGACCTGTAGAAGATCAAGTGTATCTGGGGCTGAAAATGACCCAAGGCTGAGTCTGCACATGAGAACAATGATTTGCGCTGCTTGTCATTCAGTCCCAAGATGTCTTAAATGACAAAAGAGAAAACAGTAACAGATTTAATCAGGTGCGAGCCCGATGGGATGGAATCCTGGCCATAGAGAGGAGGTAAGGTCTGACAAGGCCGCGCCTAGAAACCACTGCCCAGCTGAGTTTCAGAAGCAGTGCCAATTCTTTGGGCTTCACTGTCCCCACCCCAACAACAAGAGGAGTGGGAAGATTCTCCCCCGATCTCTTCTCTTCCTGGCGTTTTAGAATTGCGTGAGCATAGCAGAGGAGAGGGGAGGAGTCCCCACCCTCCCCACCCCGCCCACCTCAGGCTGTGGTCCGGAAGCACAGATCCTCCTGATGTGTGGTCTGAATGACAATAGCAACTTCAGACAATGTCACCGTCCCTTTGCCCTTCATCTCACTTGGTCTCGTCACCAGGCGTTTTGTCTCGCAGATCTTCACAGAGGGATGAGTGAGAGACCGTGTTCCCACAGCTTTTATCATGGAGCATTGTTAAAATCGTTCTGTTTTATTGTTGGTTATTGCCGTCAGTCTCTTACTGTGCCTAACTCATCAGTTAAACGAGATGTATGTATGGGAAAGAATGGTGTGTCTAAGGTTGGGGACTGACCGTGGTTTCACATGCATCCGCGGGGGATCCGGGAACGGACCCCCAGCAGGTGAGGGTGGTGAAAGGGTCCGTAGACAAAAGGACGAGACTGATACAAAGCGAAGGTCAAGCAAAGCTTTATTTCGCGCCAAGCATCAAGAATCAAACTGACCGGCCAGGGCCGTCTCTTGCAAAGAGGCGACCCCTCCCAGTCTCACAGACTAACTTATATAGAGTAAAGGCCATGTGGTTGAGCCTGGCCACACACAGGTGGCCAACTGAATTACATTCTACCCCATGATAGTCATCTAATTTAGCCTATGACCTTGGCTAGAATTGGCGCCTTTGTCTTGTGCCCAAAAGGCGGGGGCTCACGCTCCCTGGCGGGTAATACGTGCGCTTTCCCTTGATTGGACGTTTCCATCTGGCCGGACACGTCCTTGAATCTGGACTCCGTTATCGGGGGCTATTTGGCCGTATTTCGCCAATTCTGTTTCTAAGCGCTTTTCTCTTGGGGGGAGGGGCAGGTTCAATCTAAGTTTACTGCATAAACAACAAAATGGCTCACTCTGGCTCAGTAGGCCCTTACAGGTGGGGACGGCTGTCGTTCACGCTCACGAATCGTCTAGTCGGAGGTGGTTCCGTCAGATGTGCGTTGTGTCTGGATCTGGAAGCTGCTTTCTCAAACGTGCCTGTGTACCCCAGATTCATACAGGATTGGATAAAACAGGCCCTACGCGATGGATGGTCGAGAGGGAAAGCCCCAGAGCCATTTCCAGTTTCTTGCACTATATTATGAAATGTCCTGCCTGCCTCACACACGCATCCCTGGATCTCGCTGGGCCGGCGTTTTCTGACTTCAGGCCATGATCTCAAACGTGTTTCTCAAGCCTTGAAATTTCTGTAGGAAGCACAGGGATGAGGACTTACATTTTGTGAGGAGATGAAGTCAAGCATCATAACATACTTACAGATTCTCTCTGCTTAGACGTTGGATGTCAGAAAACACACGGAGGAGGGGCCCAGAGGGAGAGAAGGGAATCGAACAATGTGATCGAATGTGGGCTTCTGAATGCAGCCTCAGGCTGCCGGGTCCGCAGCCCTGAAACTCACAGGCTATCGTGAATATCCCCAAACAGATTCAATCCAGGAATGGGAAGGGACAGGTGATTGTTTCATATGTGTCTTTTCTTTAAAGACTCATATTTTAAAAAATTCCCTTTTTCCCCGAAACAAGGACCTTGCAGTGTTTTTAATGTCCTTTCTGAGCCTCCGCTAGGGTGTCCTGCTGGCCCGTGATGGGTTTGGGCTGCCCCAGTGCTGCTATGGTAACTGTGGGGCTCAGGTTGGGGCTGCATCTTGGCTGGACCGCAGCCGGGATGGAATGAGCAGGGGTTGCCTCACTCACTGGACATCATGCCCCAAGCCTCTAGGCCGGGTTATACACCCAGACCGCACCACCACCGCCATCACCGACCACAGCCAACACCAGCAATACTTTCGGCACACTGCCAGACTCTAGATTAGCTAATTTAATCCTCACAGCAACCGTACCGAGTTGAATAGGATTCCCGTTTTATAGATGGGAAAACGGAGGCACAGAGAAGTCAATGCCTTGCCTGCGGTCAGGCTGCTGGTGAGCAACGGGGCCAGGTGCGAGCCCAGGCAGCTGGCTCTGACTACTGCCCTGTACTGCCTCTCAGTTTCAAGATCTTCCACCTGCATCCCCCCGACAAAGTGTGTTCTCTTGGTGCGTCTTCTCAGATACTGCACGCATGGACAGATAGCTGGCCTGACAGCTTCCTTCCTGAGCTTTGGCATGGGTCCTCAGCCCCCATCCAGCCTGAACCCACCCCCTGGTGTTTTACCAGCGGGCCCACGGCCTGTGCTTTCTTGCCAGTTAGGGAAACTGGTGTTCCATTCATACAAGCATCCGGGAGAGAAGGACACCCTGCAGATCCACAGACCTTTCCACCTGGAGGGACTTTCAGATCCTCACAAGCCCCGGCCCCCAATAGTCAAGGGCCTCCTATGGCTCCAGTCATGGCCAGTTGCAAATACAGCAAATGATACCTTCTGTGTCAGGCTCCAACAACTGTTGACGAAAGTGTTTTCTTTTCTCTCTCTCTCTTTCTCTCTTTTTTTTTTCTAGAACAGAACCCAGCTAAAAGCCCTTTTCACCATAACAGTTGAAGAAAAGATAAAGGTAAGAGCAACGGCTTGAGCCCCCAGACGCCCCTCAGTGTGCCTTTTCCTGCCTCTGGTGTGTTGGTGTCTGTCTGTCCTCACGGCCAAGGGGAGGGGGTGGCTGCTGGCCTTGGTAGCCCAGACGACCATGCAGTGTGGGGTCCCCCAGTGTGGCCGGAGGCTGTCGGACTCGTTCCCTGGATGGCCCGTCTGTCTGGGCAAGGTGTCCTCACCTTGTAACCACATTTCACATTGTTTCAGCATCTGCTGGGGCCAGACATTAAGCAGTTGACATGCACTGAATTGTGTGGTCTTCATCACAATCCTGGGGCGTAGATTCTATGTTAAAATCACCCTCATTTCATAGATGGGGAAATCGAGGCACACGTTGGCCAAGTAATTTGCCCAAGATCGCCTGGCTAGCATGAGGGTTCCTAGGACCATTCCCAGGCTCTGTGATTCACTGGGAGGACACACAGGATTCCATCCATAGTCATACTCATGGCTGATTTATTACCGAGAAGGATCCAGAGTCCAATCAGCAAAGGGCAGAGGTGCACGGGGCGAAATCTGGAGGATGCCGGGCACCAGCTTCCAGAGTTGTCTCCTGGTGGAGTCCCACGGGAAGCACGGAGTTGTCGAGAATGAGTGTGACAGCCCAGCTCATCAGAGACCAGCACCAGGACTTTCTTTGGGGGCTGGGCACATGGCATCCTGTGCGTGGCACAGACCACCCGGAGGAGTGTGTTCAGTGTAAACTGCATTCTTTACATGACGGGTTAGGTGCGGTGAGCCACTCTTATCAGGGAATGGTGGGAACCCTCCCGAAATCCAAGTTTCTAGATGCCAGCCACGGCTCCCTGCCTTGCACGCTGGCCTCTCAGAGGATAGCACTCCAGGGCGTGCCACGTGTGTGCTTTTCTCATACGGGTTGGAACTGGGATTTGAACACAAGCACTTTGGCTCCGGGGCCCTGTCGTTGGGCAGTGGGCTACACTGGGGAGCTGAATCCCTACGCTAAAGAGATGGAAACAAAATCCAGGTCTGGCTGTAGCGAGGGGAGGATTTATGGGGGGAAGGGGCGGGGGAGTCAGGAAGACAGGAGCCAGCAATGGTTCTGGCTGGTCTGTGCGCTCCGGAGGGCATGTCCGCGTCATATTTGCACTCCACTCTGTGCTTTATATTCTGGGTTGGCACTCGATAGGTAAATATCCCTCGATTGAGCTGATTGTTGATTGTCATCAATGCCGGTGATTGCTTCCCGGTGGAGCAGGTGTCCGGTCACTGCGTGATTGTAATAGAAGTCAGAGGATGTTTGCTTAATTGATGTTTATGAGCCCTTCCTCCAAGCCCCAGGCCCTCTCATGTGGATGGAGATAAGCCACACCCAGGTCTTTGGGGCAGCCTCCAGCCCACACCTTGCCTTCAAGGGCAGCAGGAGTAGGTGCCTGCTCTGGGGCGCAGACTCCTAGGTGCATGGTTTGGCAGTGGAGCACCGGGCTGGATCTCAGCCTCACAGCCCCTTGTCCAGGTGACCCTGCCCTGTGGACCACATTCAGGGACGTCACCACGGAGCAGGAAGATGAGGTATACAGATGTGATGGCCCTACAGTGTTGTGGGGACAGCAGGTCCTTGGACCAAGGGCCTCACTTTGAATCCCTGCCTGTCCACCGATTGTGTGTGACTGTGGGTATGTGCTTTGACTCCCTGAGCCTCAGTTTCCTAGCCGTGAAATGAATGATAGTGTGGTAAGCACTCGACACAGTGCCTGGCATTTTGTAGGGGCTCAGTTAACAACAGCCGTTGTCTTTGCTATCATCATCATCATCATCATCATCATTATTATTATATGCACCTGCAGACATCACTCCTCTGCAGGTGTTCTGTGATAATCGTGAATGACGTCAGGTATTGGGGTCTCAATCCCAGATGCCCACGGGGGCCATACAGGTGCTGTAAGTGTGAGTCAGGCCCAGTGCAAGATTCCAAGGCATAGTGGAGTCTGGGGCAGCCTGGAGACTCAGATCACCCAGCACCCACTGTCCCCCTGCCCTCATTGAGACCTTAAACGAGGGGGAAAAAAAGTCAACACCCAACTGCCATGACTGAATTTGCGAGGTTGTGACCCCAAATCTAGGTCATACATGCTGCAGATACTGACTGTAAAGTGCTGGGTAGATGGCAGGCTTCGTGGAGGAGGTAAGAATTCAGTTGGATGTAGTGAAAGGAAGGACATGGTTCAAGATGGAGGGAGGGTATTCTAGAATATTCCACCAAAGGTCTAAAGTCGAGTTTGAGCCAGCTGGGCTGGTGGTTGGATGTGAACCCAGGTCTCCTGGGGGCTTGGCACCAGTGGATTCACGTATGGATGAGGCAAGTCCCTTGCCAGCTACGGTGTGTTCTAGCGGGGCTACTGAGCACCCGCGTGGTGACATCATTGCACTAGGAAAGTGCGAGGGTGAATAGGAGGAGCAGGGCATGGGGATGGAGGCTCCCCCCCCCCCCGACATTCCATCATGCGGCTAAAACATGGAGGAAAGCCATTAACTATCCATTGTATGGGTTGGGATTTTGGAACCCTGGGAGACCCCATCAGCTCCTTCGTTTTCTGTTACATTCCCAAGGGTGAAACTGGCAGGTGTCAGCCAAGGAAAGCAAGGCCTCAGAAAACTGCTTCCCATTTCGTATCACAAGGTCCTCTTGCCCTTCTGTCTGCTGCATGGAGAGTCTGGGGTGGGGGAGGATCACACTGTTCGTGCTGGACATTGGTGTTTTGATTGGGCTGGAGCTCCCCACAACTTCTTGTGCCCTAAGAAGGGCCGGGTGCCAGGGCAGGGACCCGGAGAGCAAGGATCTTGGATCTAATCCAGAGAGAGACGTTTAAACCAGCTGTGACATCCCCGAAATTCATGTCCAGTGCAGTTGCAATAATGATTTTAGTAGCATTTGGGGGGAGATACCTGATCAAATTAATCAGAGTTTCACCTGAAAATATACATTTCTGAAACTAGATGCGAACATTGTGACAATGAAGAGGAATGTGGGAAGATTTGCCCTAGGAGGTATTAAAGAATTATAAAGCTACGTTAATGTTGTTTGCAACTCAAGAAAAGCCAGACCAATGGGACAGGATAGAGTATGTACACAGATTTCCATTTAATAAAGATGGTATTTCAAATCAATGGGAAAAGAATGTATCACTCATAAATTTATGGGCAACTGGCTGGATCTTTTGGAAGAAAAAGATGAATTCCCTCATCAGATTAAAATCTCGGTAAAACAATTTCTAAAAGGTAAATATAGGTCAGTATCACATGGTATGAAGAAAGCCATGAAGGAAAACCATGGATTTGAGTACACAAATAGGTGGAAATTTTACATTTAAAAACAGCATTAAGAAAGATAAGTGACAAGTTAGGGAAAATACTTGTAACAGACATAAAAAAAGATCCACATCTTTGATATATAAAGAGCTTCTATTAATAACAAAAAGGAAGTGTCAGTAGATAGCTATGCGACATGAGAATTTCTCAAATACAGAATTTTACAGTGTGTTCCCTTGACCACAGTGGAGGGAGTGTGTAACTGTGGGCAGAATCTTGTGGCGCTGGCTTGCCCTCAGAAGATGGGTGGTGTGCAATCATACATCACGTCTACCTTCCCTGTGTTACCTCTTGTGTGGATTACTGCACCAGCCTCCTGCCCGTTCAGCCCTAAGCTCCTCTAGCCCCATATCCTCGTCATCATCATCTTTCTAAAACATGAACCTGCTTGCTTTTCCTTTTCTGGAGGGACTCCCTATTGCCTGCTGGATTCAGCCCAATTACCTCAGGTTAATATTCAGGAGCCATCAGAAAAGTTGGCCTCTGCTGTCTCCTGGTGCTGTTGGGTCCCTCTGTTTTCCACACTTCTCCAGTTTTGCATATGCTGTTCTATTTTTAGACATGCTTTGGAGAACGTCCTGCAGGAGCCTAACCAACCTCTGCACCTCTGTGGTTCCTGACTCTGCCCCAGGCGTTCTGGTCCCACCCTTGGCTGGGATCCCATGCTGCTGGGACTCCTGATAAACCTTGTCGTTCTGTGACATTGAGTTAGTCTCCTGGTTGGCATTTAATACATTTTTGTGATAGCAGAATAGAATTTTTGCCCTGGAAGACTTTACAGATGCTTTAGTTTGACTTTTTCATTGAAAAAAATCAGATCTGGAGAGGCTGTGGGAACTGGCCAGGGTCCTGAAGCTGAGGATAGAGTTAAGGAACAGGGAGGGTCAAGCTGTGCAATTTTTTCTCAAATCCACTTCTTTAGGAGACTGGTACCTTAGCAAATCTCCATTAAGAAGTATGATTCCCTCTACCAGTGATTACTCCTAAACCCCTGCCTCCCTCAGGATTGTCAGCTGGGAAGCCCAGAGAAAATTTGCCCTCAAGGGCTGTGTGACAAAGGTCCACAAACCACTGACCCCCTTGTGCTTCTTGGATCTTTAACTTAAAGTGAAAGATTTCAACAAAATTACTTCTGAAATCTCTCCCAGAGAAGTTCTGTATGGTCTTCTCTTTTCTACAACCTTTTTCTGTCTTTGAGGGGTAGGTGGGTAGGATTTAATAGATGTCCGTTGTGGACTTTTAGAGGAAATGCTTGCTCTATATCACACAAACACAGAGAAAGCTGGAAGAATAAAATAACATTACCTCATAATCCCACCACTGGAGGACTATTACCGACATGTTGGTTTCTTGCTTCCACAAGTCTGTGGATTTATTTATTATGTAATTGAAGTCAAACTGTATAAACAATTCCTCCTGATGCTTTTGTAACTTGCCGTTGGATTATAAGCATTGAAAGCATTCCTTTTGAAAGGCTTTTTTTTTTTTTTTTGGTCCAGCATTGCTCTTCATAAATGCAGTGATAGAACTCATCAAAAAAATCAGCTCTCAGCTAATACATGATTAAAGAGATGGTAATAGCACATGATTCTTTGTCAGAGACAAGCAGGAAAGTAGGGGCCTGGGGATGAGGAGGTTGGGATCACTGAGCCGGTTCTCTTTCCTTATTCTTTCGTTCATGAAGTTTATGGTAAATAGGCTCTTTGAAATCTGTACTTATAATGCTTATCAGTGAAATTTGGCTGCAAGATTTCTGGAGGAAATCTCAAAAGTATGATTAACTTGGGGCTGATTTCTAGGGTCCAAATGCTTAAAGTTTTGCACCTGTCCCTGTGCTGGGGGAGCCCAGCACCCAGCCTCCCAAGTGAGACATCCAGGGACATTTCTGGTTCCTATCTCTGGCATCCCACACATTCATTTCATGCTCAGTCACTGGATCCTGTAGATTGTGTCTCCTAAATATTCCTGTAATTTCTGCCCTTCCCTCCAGCTTGCCAAAAGTAGCAGTAATAAACAGCAGCTCAGATTTACTGACTGATCTCTGTATCCTGCACCCCTAGCTAGTAGGTCCTACCTTGTGCATCTAGTAAAGTACACACATGTGAAATTTACCTTTATTGACATTTAGCATACTCAGTGTCGAGCAGACAAGCACCACTGTCGAGCAGACAAGCACCCAGCCTCTGGCAACCACTAATCTGCCTTCCATCTCTACAGATTTGCCTGTTCAGGCCATTTCATATAATGCAATGTGGCCTTTTGTGGCCAACTTCTTTCCTAAGCATGGTATTTTCAAGGTTCGTCCATATTGTCCTGTTTATTGGTACTTCCTTCCTTTTTATGGGTGAATCTTATTCCTTGTATGCGTGGACCACATTTTCTTCATCTCTTCATCAGGTGGGAGGATCTCTGGGCTTTCTCCATCTTCTGACTATTGTGAATAGTGCCCCTGTGAATATTCAGGTACAGATTTTCGTTTGAACACCTGTTTTTCTATTCTTTGTAGTATACACCCATGAGTGGATTGCTGGATTGTATGGTAATTCTGTGTTTAACTTAGCAAGGAACCATAGGCACTGTTTAAATCCTCAGTTTATAGACAGGAAATTGCAACTTACAGAAGGGTCCCACCATGTGGTAGGGGGTAGAGCTGAGAGCTGAACCCTAAGTGGAGCCTCCGTCTTTACTAGCATGTTTTACTGCTTGCCGCGGCCTTGTTTCATATCCTCATTCTTTCTTCCTTGGCTGTCACATCTAGTTTGTCCTCCTCCAGGCTGATGTCATGAAGTAGCCAGATTTAACTTTCTTTCTATAATACCCATCTGACCATGTGACTTCCTGGCTTCAAACCCTGCATTGATCGCCCCACAAATCCTTAGGATGATGTCTAGAATCACTAACCTGCCCTTGAATGTCCTTTGGGACCTGGGCTACATCTCTCCACCTGTGTGTGCTGTTCCTGCTCTTCCCTCTGCCTGGCTTGCCCTCCTCCCCGATCATTCTCCCCTGCCCCTGGGTCACCTCATGGAAAGCTTCCTTTGTCCTTTGAGCTAGGTTAAGGGCTTCCCCTCCTCCCAGCCCCACTCCTCCAGGCTTCTCCAGCCTCACCCCAGTCACACCGTGTCACTTCAGCCTGCTTACCTGTGTGTTTTTCTGCAGGATTGTGAGGTCCACAGAGCAGGACCTGGATCTGTTTCCCCCTTGTCCTTCCAGCATGTAGCCCTGGGCTCACTGAATAAACTAGATGTCAAGAAAGTTCACCACATCCAAACACTGAGTCAACCCTAGTAGCCCACTTAGAGAGTTTCAGCAAACACACTTATAGCAAAGCTTGGTTTCTGCACATATGAAATGGATGTAAGAATTCTGAGTTCAAAGTATTGTTTCAAAGACTAAAAAAGGAGGAAGGCCTGGCCTCTGGCAGAAGTTCAATAAAGATATTGATGGTTAAGGGTAGTTTCAAAGAATGGATTGTGAAAACTTTTGGCCAGACACTGGGAGATTTTTTTTTTTTTAAGATTTTATTTATTTATTTGACAGATCACAAGTAGGCAGAGAGGTAGGCAGAGACAGAGGGGGAAGCAGACTCTCTGCCCAGCATAGAGCCCGATGTGGGGCTCCATCCCAGGACCCTGAGATCATGACCTGAGCTGAATGCAGAAGCTTAAATCCACTGGGCCACCCAGGCGCCCCGACACTGGGAGATTTTTAAAATCTGCCCTTACCAGTCAGTCTAGAAGAGTGAGCTGTCTACTCAGAATAGGAATCACAATGTCCACAGTGGCCCAAGACCCTGATGACCCAATGCATGGCTGCTGGTAAAAGACCAGGCTGGAGCCCAAGCCCCAGAGAGGCAGCTGTGGTATGAGGGCTACTAGTCCTGGCTGCTGGGTGTGAAACCCAGGTTCACTATTGACTAGCTCTGTGATCTTGGGCCATTTATTTAGCATCTTAGTACTTTTGTGTTCTAATTTGTAAAATATAGACTAAAGCAGTGCCCAGTTATGATATTGTGAGAATTAAATGGATTAATGCATGTAAAGCACTTGGAACCACCTCTGGTACTTAGTGTCTGCTCAGTATGTGTCAGCTATGATGATGAGGATGGTGATGGTGATGATGGTGATGTGATCATGAGGATGATGGTGATAGTCATGATGGTGATGATTGTGGTGAAGGTGATGAGGATGATAATGGTGGTAGTGATTATATGGAGCCTCCTTTTTCCCATAAAGCTACATCTTAAGATTTTACTCTCTTTTAGCCATTTACATGGAGGAGGAAATTTGAATAGCAGAGGCATTTTGGGCAGATCAGGGGAGCAAGACCTAGCTTAATTTAGCAACACTGATACTGATAAATGCAGATTGAAAGAAGAAAGAGTTATGAGTGGACCTGCCCCAAGCAGGCAGTCTCTACCTACATGCACTTATTACTTGGTATCAGAAAGTAGGGATTGCAATAGAGAAGGGAGAAAGATGGCAGGATCTGGAAGAGCTTACCCTACCTTTGGCCTCTTCCTAGATAACAGTCATTCATTCCTGCCTCAGTGTCAGGTCCTGTTCCCAATGACCTGCCACATTGCCTCTACTCTTCAAATTCTCTTGGCCACGTGAATGGCCAAAGGAGGGCAAGACTTCAGGTGGAGATTCAGAGAAGGTGGAGGTGGGAAGAGGGAGACAAGCATGGTGGCCTGACCTAGCTGACCAGCTCTTCTTCATGAAGTAGGAAAGGAGAAGACAGAGGGAGACAAAGGAATCTGTTTCTACATTTTATAGTACAGTTTCTACCTTTCTACCTCCCTGCGTGTAATTCTGTTCTAGTCTTTGTTTCTGGTTCTCATCAGTCAGGCAGGTATGGGAGGCTGGGACTAAAAATGTTTTTGGAAAGCCACACAACTCCCTGGATAAAAGCAGTGTGATCTAATGGGTGGAGAACATGGACTTGGGAGTCCAGCAGGGCTAGGTTTGTTTTTTCAGCTATGGACTTTGATTTTTTAATCTCTTTCCATCTACATTTACCTATCAATAGGCTGGGGATAATACATACCCCATAGGATTGCTGAAGGTCGAATGATGCAAAGCATGTATCATACCGTGTTAGTTTTCTGGGGTGCCATAACAAATCATCACAAACTGGGGAGCTTAGAATAACAGAATCTTATTCTGTCACAGTTTGGAAGGTGAGAAGTCTGAAATTAGGGTATTGACAGAGCTGTGCTCTCTTTGATGGCTTTAGAGAAGAAGATTTTCCTCTTCCTAACTTCTGATGACTCCTGGGAATCCTTCCTTGGTTGCACCTACATCACTCCAATCTCTGCCTCCATGGTCACGTGGGTGTCCTTGTGTGAATCTGCCTCCACATTTCCCTGTCCTTTTAGGGAACATTCATTCGATTTAGGACCTACCCTAATCCAATATGAATTCAACTTGATTGCATTTGCAAAGACCTTATTTCCAAATATGGCCACATTTATAGGTATCGTGGGTTAAGACTTCAGCGTATCTTTTTGGAAGACACAATTAAACTCATCACATGCACCTAGCCTAGGGACTAGCATGTTTTGGGTGATGAGATGCCATTAATTCCCTGTATCTCCCCATTATTCTTGCTAAAGCTGGAAGAAAAGAAGCACTTACCTTCTGTGAAAGAGGAATCCTAAAAACAAATTGCTCATCAATATCCCCTTTGTTCTTTTTGGACACAGATCTTTTGTTTCCTTTCCATCGGTATTTTAATGTAACCTCTGTGCAGTTATTCATATTTATACAATGTGTTGTTTGTTTTTTTCTTATCCGGTAGCTATACCTATCAGGGCACAGAGGGCTATTTCCAGCACAAATGGAGAAATTGCATGTCATTTTGGTGTTAATTAAAATGTAATATTTAGAATCAGGAGGATATTCAAATATGGAAACAGAACTGTTTCCCTGACTGTGTTTGATAACAGCATCTTTGAACCAAGGTTGATTAATCAATAGCCAAAAAAAGTCCTATGTGCCATTGCTCTTTGATTCAGGTTCCAATATATGGACCAAAGCTCCTGTTTCTGAATTTACTTGGCTTTGACTGTCTTGAAGGTCAGGTAGGCCTTGTTGGTCTGTGAGACAAATTTAACCTGGACTAGAGCCTGCATTGTTCCCACAAGAATCAGGCCTGCTTTTGTTGTCTTCTAGCCCCTAAGTAATACATTTAATGTTCTTATAATCTATAGCCATTCCTAATTAAACTAGTCACAGACTGGCTTCTCCGGAAGCAGATACTGAGACAGAGTTTGGGGTATAATATGTTTACTAGTGTGCAGAAAAGAGTTAACATATCTGGCCTGAGATGGCCTGCTTGCAAGATTAGCCCTTGGCAAATGTATGAGAACTTGGAATTCAGAATAGTTGCCACGATTCCCCAAACTGTTAAGAGTGGCTCACTGTGTTGAAGCTATCATATTACAAATATAAATAAATACAAGTAAATGTATATAAATGTGTTATAAACAATACATTTTATTCTTCAGGCCTGCTTTTGTTCTGGGAGTCTGGAACTGGTACCTACTAGGGAGAGGGTGCCTAAGGGACCAGTCCTGGATCAAAGCCTTGGGCACTGAGTCTCTCATGAGCTTTGCTGTGTTGTTATACCCGTTGCTGGAGGAACTAAACAAGTCCTGTTTGATGGCCTTGGGAGAGGACTCTGGAAGCTTGCTTCTGCTTTCTTCAGGATTTAATCCTCTGTGCCTTTTCCCTGTCCTGATTTTGCTCTGTGTCTTCTCCCTGTAATAACTCAGAGCAGTGAGAATGACTTTAGGCCAACCTCTGGGTCCTCCTGGTGAATATCAAACTTGGGGTGGTTTGCCCCTCCCCCAACACAACCAGTGATTACCCATGAAGGGAAGAAGGAGGAAGCAGGATTGGGCAAAAGAAGACTGTGTGAGTTGTGATCTGAGCTGACAAAGCCGCACCTGGGAGTGAACTCTGGAGCAAGCATTGCCTGTCTGAGGGTCCCTTGTCAGGCTAAATGGCTGGCCATTAGGCTTCGCATCAAAGAGAATAAAATAATTAGGAATAAACTTAATCAGGAGGTGAAAGTCTTGTACACTGAAAACTACAAAACCCTGCTGGGGAAAACTAAAGAAAACACAAATAAATGGAAAATCATCTTGGGCACATGGAAGGGATGAAAAGTGTTATCAAAATGTGAGGCTCTCAGTCCAGGTCTGCTTTTGAGGCCACCTTCTGGTAAAATGACTCATTCTTCACCTCCATATAGCTTCTCCATTACTGTGCCAAAGGAGTTGCCTTTGTTTACACGGCCCACAAAAGAAGACGTGGCAAGAATCACTGGTGTTTAGTGAGCAAGTATTAAAAGACAGATGCTCTTTTAGTGACTTCATTCAACTTCATTCATATTCTTGTTTAATCCTCTGTACGACCTTTGGAGGGCTGCTGTCTCAGTTTACGGGACGGAGCAGAGGCAAAGAGAGATGAACTCATCTGACCAATACTGTATGACCAATAGGGTAGAGATGGTGCCGCACCCAGATGGTCTAGGTCTTGAGCCCAAGCTTCACCCGCTCTGCTGTTTGCAGTCCCCCTTACCTGTGAATAGGAGGTGGACCTGGGTCAGACCCAGTCAGTACCCACACACCCAGTGTCATCACACCAAGGGAGGAAGAACCGCGACTCACAGCCCGGCAGACAGCAAATACTCAGTAAATAATTGTTGATTAATAAATGAGCCAAGCTTTGCACTAATCTATCACTATTCTGTTTAATCCTGATTCTAGGAGGTATGTTTTTTTAAAGATTTTATTTATTTATTTATTTATTTATTTATTTGACAGACAGAGATCACAAGTAGGCAGAGAGGCAGGCAGAGATGGGGGGGAGGCAGGCTCCCTGCTGAGCAGAGAGCCTGCTGCAGGACTCAATCCCACGACCCTGAGGGCATGACCTGAGCCGAAGGCAGAGGCTTAACCCACTGAGCCACCCAGGCGCCCCTCTAGGAGGTATTTTTATCCCCCTTTTACAGATGAGAGAAGTGAGGTTGCTGGAGGTCAAGTCGCTCACCCAGGGTATCACAGAGGCGGCATTTCCATCCAGATCTGTAGGATTAAAAATCTAGAGCTCCTTGTTTGGATCAAAGTGTCTTTGGGAGAATTCAAGGTGTTAAATCTTGTGAAACCCTTAACCTAGCCATTCTCAGTGTGTTCCTCAGACAAACAGCTCAGCAGCTCAGAACTAGGAAAAGCCACTCCCGAGGCCGTGTGCCCAGGTCTAGTGAATCAGAAGTTCAGAGTGGGGCACAGGGACGCGTGTTTCCACAAGTCCTCCTGGTTCGGATGCATGTGTAAGTGTGAGCGTGGTCTCAGTCCTGCATCTGACCCATACGGAGTGCTTGTCAGATGCCAGCAGCTCCTGTGGTCTCGAACTGGAGGAGGGGCTGAAGGTGGAGCCTCTAGGACTCAGTCAGCTTCTCACAGCTGTCCGATGCCCACTGCTCCCAGCCTGTTAGGGATGTACGTTTGTCCCAGGCTCTCGAGTGCCGGAACCCAGGGGTGCCTCTGAGGCGTGAGAGAGGGCTGGGCATGTTAAGGCAAGCTGACGGCTTGCTTGGCAGCCAGCCGCCTCTGACTGTGGGAGGTTCCCCTGCCCCGTGCCTTCTCCAGCATGGACCTGAAGGCCAGTGTGCGCCGCGGGTTGCCTCTGCAGTGCTCTTGGGAAGGGGGAGCACATGGTGTGGGGAGAAGGAAAGAACACTACAGATTCTGACCCTGTCTCGAAACAGCTCACAGCTCACGGGTTCTTAGTGCACATTAGGTTTGTTACAGATGGATTCCCGAACGTAGTGTTCTGGGGTGCCTGCGGTCTGCCAAGCTGGGGGTGGATGGTCCACCATGCTGGGCTCCTGGGCAGTGTTTGTCCTGCTCGGTGCTCCAGACGCGCTGCGTGGAAGCCACGCTATAGGGAAACAGACTCCGAGAAGTCCAGCGATGGTCTCAGGGCGAGACAGTTTCAGCCAGTGGGTCCAAAGCCAGGCCAGTCTCTCTGCTTCTTCTGCTGTAACTCTTCCTTAGAACCTGACTGAAAGATGTGAAGCGTGACTACGGACAAGTACCCTTCTCTCTCTCTCATCCCCTAGGTCGTCCCAAACCATGGCCTTCATGCGGCAGGATTCTTCGCAGCCTCCATTGTCTCCTTTGTGCTGACCTGGGTCACGCTTTTCTTCATGGCTCGATATCATTGTTTGAAGGGAAGCCTGCTCACCAGACATGGGGTGAGTCTCCATGTGCGTCGTGTTCCTGGAAGGTAGTTAGGTTGACAGTAGACATGAGGTTGGCATTTGTCCTCCAGTTCAATGGGTCTCAGTCCTGGATGGATGACCCAATCCCTGGGGAAATGACAGACACATGCTCATCTCCAGGCTTAACCTGCAAAGACTCTGACTGGATGGTCCCAGGGTGTGCCCCTATCATTAGTCATTTTTAAACCTCCCTGGAGGATTCCAGAAGGTGGCCAGGGCTGGGCGCCCCTGTGGTCTGACTGAATCCCCAAGCACTGTCAGTGTGGCCAACTCTGCATTCATGCCATGCTAGTTCAGGTCCTGGTCCACACTCCCTGCTGAAAGGTCTTTGGCTCACTTCGTCCTCATGGGGAGACCAGGTCCTTCAGCCTGGCTTGGGAAGCCCCCTTGGCCGGCTTCTGCCAACCTCTGCTACCACTGTCTACTTCCCACCTCAGCCCCAATCGACCCAGTGACTCAGCATTCCCTGAGAGCGTGAGCTCACCACACTCACACCGGAAGCTTTTTTGATCCTCTCTGCCCTTCAGTGAGCATAGTTCTGGCTGGGCTGGGAGCCGTCTCTCTCAGTTCCTGCGCTAGCTTCCGTAGACCCCACATAGTACACCTCCTAATTTCTTGGGCTCATCTGTGAATGTCTTGATCTCTTTATTCCTGTCTTGGTCTGGGTTCCCACGGAAGCACATCCTAGGCCTGGGGTCCAAATGCAAGTAGTTTATATGGGGACTGATCCCAGGAAGTATTTGTGTGGGGTCAGGAGGTGAGGCAGGAAGGGAAGGCAGCTGGTCACGTTACCACTCTGGGCCCCTGGAGCTTCACCTTGCCCAGGAACTCAGCAGAGAGTAGGAAAATAGCCTCAGAGTCATCCCACCTAAGGAGGGAAGGAGCTGGGGTATATGTCATACACCATTGGTCATCGGTCAAGGACATGGGGGCGATGGAGCTGTTAGAAGGTGGGGGAGGAAGGACTGTTCTCCCCACTGAGAAGACACTTGGAGACCAGAGAAGGAAGCAGGCAACTCCATACCATTTACACAGACTTTTATTTAGGATAACTTACTGATAGGTGATCAGGTTGGGGGTGATCTGGATGCTATGCAGCTAGTCTCACAAAGTCCAGGCCTTAGTCCACAGATTGTATAGAGTGAGGGGTTGTGCAGAGGGCCTTTTAGTGAGAGCAGAGGACTCACTTCCTCCAAGGGTTTGCGTGCACGTAATTGACAGCTACCCTTTCATTAGATCTCATGGCACCGTCTGCATCAGGAGGGGGAGAGATCATGCTATCTTTAGCAAATTTACAGAGCGCCTAAACAAGCCTCCCCCTTCCAGCCTTGGTGGGCATTTCCAAGGTATGTGTCTTAATCTCCGAGGTCCCTGGAACACATAGCCTGAAGAGAGAACATGAACAAGATGGAGGGCCACCGAGGGAGTCAGTATTGTCAGAGTTCCCACAGGGGCCCGGACAAAGGGTGACATTATTTCCCTGGCATGGGCTCCGAAGGCCAGCACAAGCCTTTAGGGAAAGGAGCATAGGTATTGGCTGATGGATCTTCAGTGGACACTGAAACAGCAAGGGGGAGGGGACATGGGTAGAAAACAGATTGTATCTGCCACCATCCCCGCTGTGTGGTATGGAGCCTGGTGCTTGGAGGGCACTGAATAAATGTGTGAGGAAATGTATGAGCCCTCAGCCCATCAGTGGATGGACAGAGGGGAAGGAAATCAGGGCAGCAGTTCATAGAGTGAGATGGGCTGCCACCAGGAGACACTGTGGGAAGTAAGCGTCCGTGGCAGTTTGTTGGCCCCTCCAAGGTTGGGAGGGCTGGAGCTGCTGCAACTCAGTGTCACCCAGGGGCCCAGCACCTTGAAGGGAACATCTGCCATCTCTCCCCCTCATTTGTATTGAGGAACCTGAGGCCCATGAATTTAAACACTTGCTTCAGGCGGCCAAGTGTAGGCTGGATCTGGCTTCTGAGGGCCGTGTCTGGAGGCTGGAGGTCTTGTCCCCATTGTTCACTTGGTGTCTGCTTCCCAGAGGAGAGGATGGTCATTTCAAAGTGAGATCGGTCCGCAGTGTCTGTAGCAGGCAAAAGGGGGGAGGAGAAAAAGGACCCCTTTCATCAGACCTTGGGCTTGTCTCCCAAAGCCATTATCCATCACAGAACAAAACTTCCCCACTGCTTTGATGAAGGAGCAGGAATCATTTCCTGGGGATGAAAGGCTGATCGTTATACCTGCAGAGAGAAAAGAAAAGCGTTGATTCAAGGGTCTGAAGACCCTTGAAGTTCACAGAATGAAATCTTTTCACATTTTTCTTTATTTTTGGAAACCCGAGGCAACCAATGAGACAGTGTGCTATAAAACACAAGACAGACTTCTTCACCCCTTCTAGCCTTCTTCACTCCTTCTACTCTAGGAGTTAGACCGATTTGGGACCAGATACCAACCCTGACTCTTCATGAGCTGTGTGGATGCACATAATGTTATTTTACTCCTCTGAGTTATGGTTTCTTATATGTAATGTGGAGCAATAGCACTTATTTTGTTGGGACAGTTTTGTGATAATAACACATAAAAGCCACAGGGACAGGAATTCTTAAATATTAACTATAGTTATCACCCATTTTGCAGAATCAACAATAAGGACAAAACAGATAGAGCTATCCAATCATTGGCTCAGGCTTAATTATCTCCCATGTCACATCCATTTGACAATTCTATTTTCTGATTAGAAACCAGCCAGATGCATGAAGTTGAAGTCCATCTGCCAACTAGAATTTCTGTCTGCATGATGATTATGGTGGTGCTGCTGCTGATGGTAACGATGATGGTGGTGTTGGTGGTGATGATGATGATGGTGGTGATGGTGATGATGATGGTGTGATGAGATGATGGTGATGATGGTGATTGGTGATAAAGATGTTGATGGTGATGGTGGTGATGATGGTGATAGTGTTGGTGAGGATGGTGGTGATGATGTTGATAGTGGTGATGATGTTGATGGTGATGATGATGATGATGGTGTTGGTGGTGATGATGTTGATGGCTGATGATGGTGATGATGATGGTGATGATATGATGATGGTGATGATAGTGGTGATGATGATGGTGATGATGGTGACAGTGGTGGTGGTGAAGGTGATGATGGTGACAGTGGTGGTGGTGATGGTGATGATGGTGAAATACTTCACAGGTCTTTACAGGTTGCAAAGGTCTTTCCATCCATTGTTTTGTTAATATGCACAATATCCCCATGCAGGGCTACTAGAACTAAAATCCCATTTTTTTTTTTTTTTTATGAGAAAGTAGATGCCCAGGGAAATACAGTGTCTTGTCTGAGTTTACCCTGCTCACAAGTGGGGCCAGCAAGGTTCTCTGACTCCTGCCTTCCCTCATAACTTTCTCAGTACATGACATTCACAAGAAGGCCCACTCAGTTGTTTCTGAAATTTCTCTGCAGGTTCAGCATCATGAGAGCAAGCTGGAGCACTCCCAGTTCACCTCACCCGATGATGTCAATGAGGACCTTGCTCTCAATGACCAAATGATTGACATTCTGTCTTCAGAGGACCCCGGGAGCATGCTTCAAGCTTTAGAAGAGTAAGAATTCTTAACTGCCCTGTACTTGCTTGGATATGATGAATGCTTTAGCTGCACTAGCCTGAGAGCAAACACTGAGTACATTTCATTAATTAATTAATTAATTAATTATTCAGTTAATCATTCATTTGTTACTCACTAGTCATCATGGAACTACTGCTATGCTTAGTATTTGGGAAAAGGGATGAATAAGACATAGTTCGTGCTGTAAGCTAATGGGGAAGACAGACACATAAACAGAAGAGATCAAAACAGTTTGATGAACACCATGCTAAAAAGGAAATCAAGACTAGCTGAGCCAGGAAGAGGAAGTAATTACCTCAGAGAGGGTCAAGGAAATGCTTCCCAGAGGAGGTCACATTTTAACTAGTTCTTGAAGCATGGCTGTAGGCTTTCCAAGTGGGTTAAGAGAAGAAAGACTTCAGGCAGAGGGAAGAAAGGGCGGATGAAAGGATAGGAAATGAGCAAGATCCATTTGGTGAAGCAGAGTAGCTCAGTAGGACTGATGTGTGAATTGGGGTATTGAATACAGAGAAATAAAGGAAGAGGCAGCTGGAGAGAGAGAGGCCAGGCCAGGCAGTGTGTTTGATGAACTGAATTCTTTTTATTTATTTAACAAAAACTTACAGCGTCTCACTTGTGTACAGCAGAACCTAGAGCTGGACACAGTTCTGAACACTGCATGGATACGAACTCATAATCCTATTAGCCTCCTTACGGAGGTGTTGCTCTTTTTACCATCTCGTGGATGGGGGATTGAGAGAGGCTGCGGAGCTTGCCCCGGGGTGCACACTAGTAAACGAGAGATCCAGGGCTTCAGGTCTTTTAAGGGCTGGCCTGTTTCTGGCTCATCTTTACTCTTAAGTCATCTGTACCAACCAAAGGCTCAGTGTCTTCATCAGGGTGACCTCTCCTTGGAGTCCCTGGACTTGAGTTTCTGTCTCCCTAGTTCTACAGATCTGTTAAGGATTCTGCAGAGTTTATCTGCCCTTGGGCTGCTGCTTCCGGTATTTGGAAGGTACCCTTTGAAATGAGGTGACCCCAGATGTGGGGGTACCTACTTCTCTGAGTTTCTTTGTTCTGTTAGGTCTTGGCCTCATCTTTTATTACTCCTTCTTAGTTCTCGGATGGTCTCAACCTGATTGTTTTTGGTCAGCTTTTCATTGTTTTTGATGGGATAGTTTGTCCAGATTACCCGGATCACTCTTAGTAAGAACAGAACCTGTCTTTGTGTAAGCCACATTCTAGACGATGAACAGCCATGTTCCCTGCCATGGGGAGAGCCTGTGAGAGAGATGGACAGGGAAACAAGCAAAGCCCAACATAGCTCAGAGCTCCTTGGAGTTAGATCGGGTTTACGTCGGGCTGTGTCACCATGTACCCTGGGTCAAGTTACTTAAGTAGAAGTTCTGGGAAGGACGGGCTAGGTTGTGGAGGGTTCTGGATATCAGGCTCCACAGTAGGCACTGGAGACCCAGGGAGTAGCCTGTTAATATGGGCAGATCATGTTCCAAAGGCCACTCTGAATACAAAAGGAGAATGGCTTAGAAGGTTAAATCCAGACTTTTGTAGGAGATGTGGATGTATGACGAGGGCAGGAGCCGTAGGTTGGGTGAGGAGAGGGATCCAAAGGAAGAGCTTACAGAACTTGGTCACTGGTGGTCATGTGGCTGAGTAGGTCTGCATAGCGGGGTGTAGTTTGCCCACTGAAGGGGAGGGAAAAACTCAGGAAGCCTCCCTATAGTTCTGGGTTCTATTTGCTTGTTTGTTTGAGTGGGAAAGGAGGGGGCATCAGTTTTACTGCTTGGTAGATTTCTGGGTCTTCTGCTTGTAGAATGCCCACAGTGGCGTATGAGAGGGGTACGCCTTCACGAGGGCAGTGTGATGCTCAGGCTGGGCCACGATCTTTGGAAGATCCATTTTTACCAAATACACCATCTGAACACGTAGGATTCTTACTGGTTTTATCATGCTTTTATTTTTCCTTTCTTTGCTTCTTTTTATATTGATGACGATTAGCAACGGGACCCCGTGGGAACCCCTCAAACTGGATTCCATTTACTACAAGCTTCTTCTGATCCTAGATTCGGATGCATATCTTTACCTGTGCACTTCCCCCTAAACTAATTGCTGTCAATTTGGAGTCATCATGATGCTGATAAGCTGTAATGACTTGTATTTTTATACAATACCTTGTATTTGTGCAGTGTTTAAAAATGCAGTCTCTTTTCCACACGTTGATTTGGTCCCCATGCTAATGCTCTTTGGGAAGGCATCTTATTTTGCCTATATTTGAACTAGTTTCGCTAGTTGAAGGATCTGGTGCTCTTCTTGGTAACGAGCTGTATTCAGAGTCACTTATGTAGTAAGTGACAGGTTAGGACTGGAGCTTTCTCGATGGAATCTCGGCCACGTTATGTTTCACAGATACTCTCTGAGCCCCAGTGTCTTCATCTCTCGACTGGGGAAATCATAAGTGCCGGGGATTGCTGCTAAGTTTAATGATATGACAGGGACTTGGTGGCCAAGTCCTCTCTGGGTTTTGCCTCGGAGCTGGGGCCTGACTTGAAGGGCGATGATCAGGTGGTAAAGAGATGCCTTTAAGTAGATCAATCCCTCTTGGAGTCCTTCTCAAGAGCAGTGCAAACAGCAACTGAAAATGGGAGAGCTTCGGAGCAAGGTAGAGTAGCTCTGGTCCTATCTCCCGGGAGTCTGGAATCAGTGACCCTTGTTCATCCATTTCCAGGTCCAGAGTCGTACAGCTTGGCTAACTGAGCTTCGTGCCGCCATTCACATGTGATCCTTCATTTTAGCTTAATTCTCTAATCAGAATGCCAAGGGCGACCAATTAAAATTTGCCACACTACCCAAGAGGGAGGGGGGAGGAATGGATGGGCAGTGGGGAGAAAGGTGGCTGGTTACTGGCAGAGGTTCTTAAATGTCTCTTATTACATTAAATGGTAGAAGCACGTGATTAGCGAAATATTTCCTAGATAGAAGTCTGTTTTCTTTCAAAACGTGGAGATAAAAAGTGGAGTCAAATGATTTGGATTGTGTGATCAGCTCCTAGATATTTAATTTGCAAGTAGGTCATACACCACAACCTCTGGCCAGAGGAATTAGGGCTGTGATCAGCATACGCATGTGTGTAATACATGTGTATATTAATAAACAATAGTACTTAAGGTTGAGGGTCCATATCTGGGCTCTCTACTCTGTTCCGTTGGTCTGTGTGTCTGTTTTTGTGCCAGTACCATGCTGTCTTGGTGATCACAGCTTTGTAATAAAGCTTGACATCAGGCAATGTGATGCTTCCTGCTCTGTTTTTCTTTTTCAACATTTCCTTGGCAATTTGGGTCTTTTTTGGTTCCATACAAATTTTAGGATTGTTTGTTCCAGCACTTTGAAAAATGACGCTGGTGTTTTGATTGGGATGGCGTTGAACATACAGATTGCTCTAGGCAGTATAGACATTTTAACAGTGTTTATTCTTCCGGTCCGTGACCATGGAATGTTTTTCCATCTTTTTGTGTCTTCTTCAATTTCTTTCATGAGTGTTCTGTAGTTCCTTGAGTACAGATCCTTTACCTCTTTGGTTAGGTTTATTCCCACGTATCTCATGGTTCTTGGTGCTATTGTAAATGGCATCAAGTCTCTAATTTCCCTTTCTGTATTTTCATTGTTAGTGTATAAGAAAGCCACTGATTTCTGTGCATTGATTTTGTATCCTGCCACAATACTGAATTGCTGCATGAGTTCTAGTAATTTGGGGATGGAGTCTTTTGGGTTTTCCACGTAAAGTATCATGTCATCTGCGAAGAAAGAGTGTTTGACTTCTTCTTTGCCAATTTGAATACCTTTTATTTCTCTTTGTTGTCTGATTACTGTTGCTAGGATGTCTAGTACTATGTTGAACAGTAGTGGCAAGAGTGGGCATCCTTGTCGTGTTCCTGATCTTAATGGGAAGGCTGTCAGCTTTTTCCCATTGAGGATGATATTCGTTGTGGGTTTTTCATAGATGGATTTTTTGAAATTGGGGAATGTTCTCTCTGTCCCTACACTCTGAAGAGTTTTAATCAGGAACGGATGCTGTATCTTGTGAAATGCTTTTTCTGCATCAATTGAGAGGACCATGTGGTTCTTCTCTCTTCTGTTACTGATTTGTTCTATCACATTGATTTGCAAATGTTGAACCATGCTTGCATCCCAGGGATCAATCCCACCTGGTCATGGTGGATAATCTTTTTAATGTCCTGTTGGATCCTATTAGCTAGGATCTCATAGCAGCAATGTCCATAATAGCCAAACTGTGGAAAGAGCCGAGATACCCCCTTAACAGATAATGGATAAAGAAGATACAGTCCATATATACAATGGAATATTACTCAGCCATCAGAAAGGATGAATGCCCAATTTTTGCATCAACATGAAGGGTACAGGGGGAGATTATGCTGAGTGAAATAAGTCAAGCAGAGAGTCAATTATTATATGGTTTCACTTACTTGTGGAGCATAAGGAATAACATGGAGGACATTAGGAGAAGGAAAGGAAAAATCAATTGGGGGAAATCAGAGGGGGAGAAGAACCATGAGAGACTATGGACTCTGAGAAACAAACTGAGGGTTTTAGAAGGAAGAGGGGTGGAGGGATGGTTGAGCCTGATGATGGGTATTAAGGAGGGCACAGATTACATGGAGCGCTGGGTGTTATACGTAAACAATGAATCATGAAACACTGCATCAAAAACTAATTATATACTGTACGGCGATTAACGTAATAATATGTTAATATAAAAATATAATAAAAATAAGTAAGTAAATAAACAATAGTACACATGATAGTAACAGTGTGTAACAGAAATGGTAGTGGTACCATATACAAAGTTATTAATTATCCTGTTTTTGTTGTTGGTTCAAGAAGTGATGGCCTATGAGGAGCACAGTCTTCCCTGAGCCCCGTATTCTCTGAAATGAGCAGTGCTGCTCCTGGTGTGTGAATGCCACGAGGACATTGAGGTTACCAAGATTTTATTCTTGTAAATCACCTAGGAGCTCTGGAATTTTATGTTCATTTCTCCTTGGGCACCAGACTTGTTTTGCTCGAAGAGCGTTTGACATTGATTGTCAAGCATGACCTGAAGAGTGCTCACTGGAGAGCTGCATTTGTCCCGTCCCCCTCCCCCAGTCCTCCTCCCCCAACCTCCCCCACCCCCTCCTCTTCTCTGCCACCACATCCCAATATTCAGTATTTATCAAACGTCCATTCTGTTTTCACACTCCGTGGTTGAATGCTCATTTTAGGGACCTGGTGGGGTTTTTGTTTTGTTTTGTTTTTTTAATCATAGCATTGTCAGTTACTTTTAATCTTTCCATCTTGACTTATAGTCAGGCTTTAGGAGCTCCCAGAAAGAAAATGTCACTCAGAATGTCAGGGGCTTAGGATGAGTGGAAATCTGTGGTGATCTCCGCACTAAAAACAGCTTTTTTCTCTAGTGAATTATTTATCCCATTTGTATTTCTTATGTGAAGCTTAGCTAGGCTTCTAAATATGTTATTAGATGTCTGGATTGCCGCCTTGTTGCTCAGACCCATCGGAGCCCTACCCTTGCTCTCTCTTGCTGATTTATCTTTGACAAAAGCATCTGCTTGGTTTGTGTGGTTGTGTATCTTTGACATCATTTCTTCATGGTCTGTCTCTCACAGAGAGGATCTGAGGGAGAGGTCTTTCCTTTGGTTTGTATCAGGCTCCTAAACGGTTGTCCTAATGGAGGCGGCTCAACCCTGGGCATGCGGAAGCAAGAGGGAGGAGGAACAGGGCACTATTGGCAGCTTTCGAAGGTTTGAGAAGTGTGGAGAGCCCACAGTGTCAGCTCTGGAAGCTTCTAGAAGTGTGGAGAGCCCACAGTATCTTAGCTGTGGCCTTAGTCTTGCCCTGACCACTGCCAAGCACCTCTTGCCCATGGCCTTAGGTAATTCTCACAGCGGCTCTGGAAAGGAAGCTGAGGTTCAGAAAGGTTGATTGGTTTTGCCTGAGGTCACACAAGTGGTAATGGGTTTGGGCCCAGGACTGTGTGCTTTCAGATCTACTGTTGTATTGACAAAACGGCTTTTTAAAAAATATTACACTTAGATTTTTCCAAGAGAGACAAAGGAAAAGAAGAGAAAGAAAGGAAAGGAAGAGAAGAAAGTCCAGGCGAGTGTTTATTTCCTGTTATTTAAAGGAAGATAATCGCTGTCTTTTAATGCCGCCAACATCCCCTTCTAAGCTGTCTCCGAATTATGGTTTGGACAGAGTCATTGTTCAGTGAGTATTGGTTGAATCAAGGCTTTTAGTTCCATGTAATGAATGGTTTCTGTGTGCCAGCTATGTGGTATTGTTTTTTCTGTGTTTTTTTTACAACTATGCCTTTTTTATTTTATATTTTATTTTATATTAACACTGCGGAGATATAATCTTGTTTCTCATTTCTGGAACTTAAACAGGAAATTAACTTCAGGGAAATTAAGCGACTCACCCAAAGTTTCTGTGGTTCCTTTGCCCTTTCGGGGTTGTTCGCTCCTATGTGCAGTCACTGGGAGGCCCTGGCTGGATGCTGGCGTGGCGTCTGGGTGTGGGTCGTCACGGGAAACACACAGGCAGAGCATAAAGACGTGCACGGCTAACCCTGCAGTTCCACAGCCTGGAGGGGCTCTCAAGAGGAAGGGGCTCTGTTAGAGAAAAGCAGGGTTTCACTTTTGCCTGGGGGCTCCAGGAGGACCCCCGAAGTGGAGGGTCGGGGGAACCAAGACCTGAGTGATGAGCATCCTGTAGGGGCCAAATGGACGGAGCACAGGAAGGGACATAGGTGGGCTCTTGAGGGTCTAGGAGGCGATGAGGCCAGCATGGTAGGGGCACGTGGAAGTGGGCTGTAGGGTCACGCCAAGCCAGCACAAGTGGGCCCCAGAGCAGCTTCCCCCATAAGCCTGATGGAGAGTCACCAGCAGGTATGTTCGAAGCTGTAGGGTTAACTTGACAGCTAAGGTGTGAGAAGGTGCGGCGTTTCTCAAACCAGAAGTAAGCGCAGTGCATTCCCAGGTGTGACATGGCTTCACAGGCAGCCCAGAGTCCATCCCAGGGAGTCCAGCCGTGGCAGGGACTCCCTTGCAGAGCGACTGTTCCATCGGCCGTCACCAGCTCCCTTGGTCGTGGTCCGGCTGGATTCCGCAGGGGCCCCTCGCTCAGGGCCCGTTTCCCAGGAGGACCCCCAGGCTGTAGCTCTGTGTGATGTCCCTCCCAAGGGCTACATGGGGGCCTGTGGAATCCAGGGACAGATGAGGGAGGATGAGTGGTACCTACTGACAGCCTGGAAGTGGTCTTTGTGGGAGAAGAGCCGTCAGCTCGTGGCCGTGCTGCTTCCTAAGACAAGGGAAGAGGGAGGATTGAGTTTTGAGGAAGGATCCAGAGGTGCTTCTGGGCTGGGCGAGTTGAAGATGCCTGGAGACACGAGATGGACATGTCTGTTCAGACACGGGTCTGGGGCTAGGGGTGGCAGGATGGGGATCCAGGAGGAAGCCCCTGGAGAGTGGAGAGCGACATCGAGGGGAGGGAAGCAGGATGGTGTCCTCAGGAACTGCATCCTTTACATTGTCAGAAAGGTAACAGGAAACCAGGGCAGTGAGAGCGGGAAAGCCAAGAGAAAAAGGATCCCAGAAGAAGGGGTGAAGAGCTGTGTCTGGTGTTGCCTGCAGTTCGGTCAGGTGAAGATTGGAAGGTGTCCTGTTTTTGCTGTCGGGACATGGCCAAAGGCCAGAGCAGGCTTGGGGAGCACGGGGCAAATGCAGTGGCCACCATCACCGCTGTGACTCACCCACTCTGCTGTGCAGGGGAACAGCAGATGAAGGGAGCTCCGGGCTAGGAGAAGGACATTCAGGGTGATGCCAGAGGCTCTGAGCATTCTGTGGGGGATGGTCCGCAGATGGGGGGAGGCTGAGAGTTTGAGGGGAGAGCAGGTACAGTTGCAGGGAAGAGGGTACTGAGAAGGTGGGAGCCAGTGCTCCTGTGTCGGCACAGGAGAGGGGCTGGGACCTCCGGGAAGAAAGGTCCAGAGAACACAGAGGTGTGTGCAGGGGTGTGGATGGGAGGTGTGAACAAGGCACGTACCTGTGTGATGCTTCTCTGGGAGGTACAGGTGAGGACATTTGGAAGAAGAGGGGAAGACTGTGGGAAGGTATGGCACAGTCCTGAAGAGTGGGGAGGTGGCTTACTAGCAGAAGCCAGAGAGTTACTGGGCAGGTAGCATGCCCACGTGAGGCTGGAGGTCCCAGCCCAGCCCTGATGAGGGATTTGCTCCTGCAGGTCTCCAGGGGGAGGTGCAGAGGCTGCCAAAGGTCGGGGGCGGGGTTGAAGCCCAGCGGTGAGAGATCAGGTTGACAAGCAAGACCTCCTGGTGTGAGTCCTAGCAGGGGCACTTACTGTCAGGTGACTCTGGGTGTCTTATCTATCAAGGGGGGCTAGCTGTGGCTGCCCCCTAGGCTGCTAGGACAGAAGCTGACCCCAGGCTCTCTGTTTTAAGGGAGCAGGAGATGGACGAGAGGTGTTTCCTATGGCTGCTCTAACAAGTGACCACACACTCGGGGGCTCCAGAGAACAGAGCTTCTTCTGTCATGGGGCTGGAGGCCAGAGGCCCAAAGTCAGTTTCACTAGGCTGAGGTCAAGGTGTTGGCCTGCTGCCTCCCTTCAGATGCTCCGGGGTGGAGTCTGCTGGGCGAGGCGGAAACCCCATCCACAGAGCTGTTCCCCGCTGCCCAGTTCCCACGAGGTGCCGGGTTCCTGCCAGCCGCTGACAAGCCAAAACAGGATTTTTTTTTTTATGGGGGACAGAACGGGGACTGTGGTGGAGCAGAGTGGCAGTAATGCCCATCTGGTTTCCATGGCAACCTGTATGGTCTGCTTCCTGGCAAGGTGAGGGTTTCTGGGAGAAGATGCTTTCCTCCTTCCAGCAGGTGCTTTCTGAGTCCCCGCTGGGTGCCTAGCACTGTGGTAGGCGAGGTGCGGGAGAGGAAACTGAGAAAAGCAAGCAGCCCCAATATGCCCTCCGTCTACCGGGGAAACAGGTCACAGATGGATAAATACAGCACCGTGAGATCGTGCAAGCTGGAATAGCCTCGAAAGCTCCCGTGCACGAGTGGTTTACACCTGGTCTGGTGAGACTTTGCCTGGCACAATGTGATGTTCTCCCTGACTTAGCGTCCCACCTAATCCACACCGCCCCATGCAGGCCACAAGGCTCATGCCTTCTCTTAGGGGTTTCTTAGAGATAAAAGGAATCACCGCAACTGTTGGAGTATCTGAGGGGGTCCAAAAAGAGCTCCCATCTCTCCTCAACCTGGAGCCCTAAGCCAGCTGGGAAATAAGACATACATCAGGCAGGGGCGCCTGGGTGGCTCAGTGGGTTAAGCCTCTGCCTTCGGCTCAGGTCATGATCTCAGGGTCCTGAGATCGAGCCCCACATAGGGCTCTCTGCTCAGCAGGGAGCCTGCTTCCTCCTCTCTCTCTGCCTGCCTCTCTGCCTCCTTGTGATCTCTGTCAAATAAATAAAATCTTTAAAAAAAAAAAAAAAAGACATACATCAGGCATCTTCTCCAACCTGGCCAAAAGAATAAATCCGCCATTACTTTCATCTACACTGAAAAGCTAGGTCGAAGGATGTGGCTTTATGTGCAGGCATTGTGAGCCCCGCAGTGAGACACTACTTGCCTCTCCATAAAGCCTACTTCAGGGACCGCCTGCTCCAGGACACCAGGTGCTGTGGCTGTTCATGCCGACTGCCAGCCCCTGGCCCCCCTTCAGTTCCCTCACAGAGCTCCTCCACACAAAGGGGCCCCAGGAAAAGGGAGAAGGGCATGGCCCCTCACCGGCCCTGGCCATTTTGATTCACCAGTCCCCACCCAGTGGATCCTTGTCACAAACACGTAGTCCACACAGGCAGGCAGGAGAACAGCTGACTTTTCTGGGGATTGCGGTGCTTCTAGCAGATGTTTGGGGTCCTGCCCTGGGCCCACCACCTTGACCTTCCTATATGTAGTTGGTCTGGCACCAGCCCCAGATAGCAGCTCAGAGAGAGGCTGTCGGAAGCTACCCAGAAACTGCCTGTGCCCCAGGGAAGAGCATGCGCATAGCCCCCGATTCTGATTAATGCCCACTTTTCTTTTTTCTGTCGCTTAGCCAATTTTTTGAGTAGTAAATAATGAACGAAACAAAGAATTAGAGTGGCTCAAAAGACCATAACCGTGAAAGTCAAATTGTTTTCTCATCCCTGCACTGAAGGCAGTCTGTTCCCCGTGCCAGGCATGGATCCTGTGGAGATCGTCCATGGCTCTGATTGTTTTAAATTATTTATTTAAACTCAATTTAGTTAACATATAATGTATTACTAGTTTCAGAAGTAGAGGTCAGTGATTTCATCAGTTGCATGTAACACCCAGGGCTCATCATATCACGTGCCCTCCCTAATGCCAGTTACCCCAGTCCCCACACCTGCCTCCCCTCCAGCAACCCTCCAGTTTGTTCCCTAGGGTTAAGAGTCTCTTGTCTCCATCTCCGAGTTCATCTTATTTTATTTTTCCCTCCCTTCCCCTATGTTCATGCTTTGTTTCTTAAATACCACGTATGAGTGAAATCATACGGTATTTGTCTTTCTTGGACTGACTTTTTCACTCAGCATAATACCATCTAGATCCATCCACATCATTGTAAATGAAAGATTTCATTCTTTTTGATGACTGAGTAGTATTCCATCATATATATATGAATGATATGGTATATATACCACATCTTCTTTATCCATTCATCTGTCGATGGACATCCTGGCTCTTTCCATAGTTTGGCTATTGTGGACATTGCTGCTATAAACATTGGGGTGCACGTGCCCCTACGGATCACTACATTTGTATCCTTTAAATAGATACCTAGCAGTGCAATTCCTTGGTCATAGGGAAGCTCTGGTTTTAACTTTTTGAGGAACCTCCATGCTGTTTTCCAGAGTAGCTGCACCAGCTTACATTCCCACCAACAGTGTAGGAGGGTTCCCCTTCCTCCTCATTCTTGCCAACATCTGTTGTTTCCTGACTTGTTAATTTTAGCCATTCTGACTGGTGTGAGGTGGTTTCTCATTGTGGTTTTGATTTGTATTTCCCTGATGCTGAGTGATGTTGAGCACTTTTTCATGTGTCTCTTTGGCCATTTGTATGTCTTCTTTGGAGAAATGTCTGTTCCTGTCTTCTGCCCATTTCTTGACTGGATTTTTGTATTTTGGGTGTTGAGTTTGATTAGTTCTTTATAGATTTTGGGTACTAGCCCTTTATCTGATAGAACAAATGCAAATATCTTCTCCCAGTCTGTAGGTTTTCTTTTAGTTTTGTTGACTATTTCCTTTGCTGCAAAAGATTTTTTTTTATCTTGATGAAGTCCCAATAGTTCAGTTTTGCTTTGTTTTCTGCGTCTCTGGAGACATGTCTAGCAAGAAGTTGCTGTGGCTGAGGTCAAAGAGGTTGCTGCCTATGTTCTCCTCTAGGATTTTGATGGCTTCCTGTCTCACATTTAGGACTTTCATCCATTTTGAGTTTATATTTGTGTATGGTATAAGAAAGTGGTCCAATTTCATCCTTCTGCGTGTGGCTTTCCAATTTTTCCTAACACTATTTGTTGAAGAGACTGTCGTTTTTCCATTGTATATTCTTTTCTGCCTTGTTGAAGATTAGTTGACCATAGAGTTGAGGGTCCATTTCTGGAATCTCTGCTCTGTTCCATTGACCTGTGTGTCTGTTTTTGTGCCAGTACTATGCTGTCTTCATGATCACAACTTTGTAATAGAGCTTGAAGTCAGGTATCATGATGCCCCAGCTTTGGTTTTCTTCTTCACCATGACTTTGGCTATTTGGGGTCTTTTGTGGTTCCATACAAATTTTAGAATTGCTCCAACTCCATGAAAAATGCTGATGATACTTTGACAGGCATTGTGTTGAATGTGTAGATTGCTTTGGATAGCATAGATATTTTAATAATATTTGTTCTTCCAATCCATGAACATGGAATGTTTGTCCATTTCTTTGTGCCCTCTTCAATTTCTCTTGTAAGTGTTCTGTAGCTCTCAGAGTATAGGTCTTTTACCTCTTTGCTTAGGTTTATTCCTAGGTATCTTATGGTTTTTGGTGCAATTATAAATGGGGTTGATTTCACTTTCTTCTGCCTCATTTATGGTGTATAGAGACACAACTGACTTCTGTGCATTGATTTTATATCCTGCGACTCTGCTGAATTGCTGCATCAGTTCTAGCAATTTTTTGCTGGAGTCTTTTCAGTTTTATACGTAGAATGTTGTGTTGTCTATGAAGAGTGAAAGTTTGACTACTCTTTTCATGATTTGGATGCCTTTTATTTCTACTTGTCTGACTACTGAGGCTAGGACTTCTAGTACTATGTTGAACAGCAGTGGTGAGAATGGACATTCCTGTTGTGTTCCTGACCTTAGAGGTAAAGTTCTCAGTTTATCCCCCACTGAGGATGATATTAGCTGTGGGTCTTAACTGTGTGGCTTTTATGATGTTGAGGTATGTTCCCTCTGTCCTTACACTGTGGAGAGTTTTCATCAAGAAAGGATGCTGTATTTCATCAAATGCTTTTTCTGCATCTATTGAAAGAATCATATGGTTCTTGTCCTTTCTTTTATTAATGTGGTGTATCACATTGATTGCTTTTTGGATGTTGAACCACCCTTGCAGCCCAGGAATAAATCCCACTCGGTCGTGGTGAATAACCCTTTTCATTTCCTATTGGATTCTTTTGGCAAGTATAGCTCTGTTTTATGTGCATTAACTTATCTACTTCTCAGAGCAGCTTCTGAGCTAAGGACTATTTACAGATGAGGAAACTAAAGCACAGCGTGTGAGTCACTTGTCCAGAGTCATGCAGCAAGTAGGAGGATGTGAGCCCAGGTGGTCTGAGTGCAGAGCCCATGTGGTGGCCCTGTGCTCCCCAGCCCCCGGTGACTCTAGGGCTGTTAACTTCCCTCACTGAGGGCTGCGTGCAAAGTTTACTGCAGCTTGGTTTCTTCAAAGAGGAATTGCCTTATTGTGTGCTTTTCGTTGAAGCTGTCCAACTGCCCACCATCGAGGCCAGGCCAGTTACCGTCTAGCATAGGGGAGTCTCTGTGTTGCATACCTGAGTCACAGCAGCTCTAGATTATTCTACCTGTGGCAGTCTGATAGGAAACCATGGCATTTCCTTATAGCTCTAATCTGCTTGTTTCCTTCTCATGCACGAGGCTAGACATCTTTTGCACACGGAAAAGGTGTTTGTGTCTCCTTGCCTGGTGAGCAGAGCATGTGGCCTGGGTTTAGGCTGGACCATTTGTGCACAGTGCTTGTCCCCTACTCCTGATCTGCCACTTAATCATCTTGACCTTGAGTACAACCCTGTGCCTCTGGGGTCTCATCTGACCCCAGAGTGGTGATGCTGTATGCCCCATGGGAGGTGAGGGTTTAACTAGATCCTCTATGCCCAGGGCTGAGAACCAGGGCTCTGCCCGGGCACGCAGGCAGGTGATTGACCTGTTTCCAGACCCTTTAGTTCTTGGCTCTTTTCCACCCATGGGACTCCATAGTTTCCTTCTATGACTCAGTCTCACAGAGTTCACAGGAATGGGCTGCAGTTACCCAGTGACTCCTGGCTTCTAATTCCTTGCTCTACCTGAGCATGTCATGCACTGTTCAGTCCACAGTGGGCGTGAAGGCTAGCAATGCTACTGTGGGTCCAACAAGCCAGGTCCTGACCCCCAGGGCTTAGAGTGTATAGTCGGGGAGACGGGCATTCATGAGAGAATCACAAGGAAAAAGTATGTGATTACATACAGTGCCAGGCACCATGAAGGAGGTGATCTCTGGTGCTCTGAGGACCTGGCATTAGAACCCTTCTTGCTGAGAGAGGTTTGTGTGTTGGAGGTTTGGTGTGTGGTCGGTCACCGGCGAGGCTGACTGGGGGTAGCAGTGACTCAGGCAGGGGCTTAAGCTTCAGGAAACCCCAGGCCTCAGGTTTTTCCTGGGTTGTTGACCTGTGGCTGGGTGGGACGCTGTGGGCAGTCAGCTGGAGAGGGAGGCCAGCCAGTTGTGGAAACTGGATGGCTGGGTATGAGCTTCAGGCTTTGATCCGGATTGGGGTCTGTCAGCCCATGAGAAAGTGAATACTGACCCAGAACTCTGTCCAGCCCCCTTGCTGCTCCAATTTCGGTGGGACTTGCAAAGAGCCTTTCTTTTCAAGCATTCATCGATTTTGTGTCATGATGCTTACCCAGGGATTTAGTTCAGACTTTTTACTTTGAAAATCTATGCTTTGTTGTTTTTGCTATTTTTGTCTATTTTTTTCACAAACACATGAAACTCTCCAAGGTGCCTGGTTCACTCATATGCACAGATCTCTTTGGGAGGATACTCCCGATCCTGATTGCTGCAGTCTGCGTGGGGGCCAGGGGACATCAGTTTGAGATTTCTGAATGTCATGGGTATTTTGATGCTGGGGGGCATCCACTCTCTAGTAGATGTGTTGTTACCAAAGATTATGATATAAGCTGACCCTGCAGCCGGCAGGGCAGCCCTTCACAGCCCTCCTTCCTGCTTCGCTCATTTATTCCCTTGCCCAACCAGTGTTTCCCAGGCACTATCTCATTCAGAGCCATTTCCCATGAACCGTGGATGCTGAGCTAGGTCAAAACTAGAAACTCACAGTTGACAGAGAAGATAGACTCAGACAGTCTTTGCAAGATGGTACAGGGTGCAGGTGGTAGGGGACACAGCACTGCACGGGGTGGTGGGGGAGGGCTCCTGCTCTGACACCGGAAACTGGAAACAGGAAACTGAGAGGCTTCACCCGGCAGGCGTGGCCTCGGGCAGATGGAGGAGCCAGAGGAAGAGGGAGGGAGTCAGGCTCCCGGATGGATTGTGGCCCCATGAGCTTAGGCTTTCCGTTCATCCATCTGGAAGACATTTAGTGAGCAGCACCTCTTGCCGGGCACTCTCTAGATACAGCAGGGACCACAGTAAAGTCCTCGCGCTCATAGGCAGTCTGTAGTTGGGGGACGTAAAGTAAGTACACGTGAAATACAAGGAGGTGAGGAGTCCCTGCAAAACCACCTTGTGGAGTGGGAGCGGTGGGTTAAGTAAGTGCACGGGGAGCAGCCTTCCTCACAAGGTGGTGTCCGAACAGGAAGTCCTGGAGGGAGCTGTGATGAAGGTGGCCCTTTCTCCCTGGGAGAAAAGTGAGGACGTCTGTAGAGTCTTGATGCTACAAAGAATCCTGGAGATCATCTGGCCTAAACTGCGGGCCTGGAGCGGAAATGTTTTCTCTAGCACACCTCCTGCAATGGCTAACCCATTTCTACTTGGATATCCTGTTGATCGTGAGGGACCGCCATCCCTGGGAGATGGTTACAGGTTGAATTATGTCCCCCCAAAAGCATAAACTGAAGTCCTAAGCCCTTACGTCAAGCGAATGTGCCCTTATTCAGAATAACTTCTTGGCAGATATGATGGGGCTGAGGTGACATCTGTCAGGTGGGCCCTAATCCAGTATGACGAGTGACCTTATAAGAATTGGGAAGTTTGGACACGGAGGGACAGCTGTCTGTGAAGACAGAGGCAGGAATTGGGGATTTCCTGAGCATTGCCAGCTAGGAGAGGGGCATAGGTTTGTAACCCTCAGAAGGAACCACCCCTCGCAACCCCTTGGTTTTGGTGTTGAAACCCTGTTGGTTACAGTTTGTTACAGCAGTCCTGGGGACAAGTACAGTTCCCCATCTCCGTGAGGGCAGCTTGTCCTCCTTGAAAATACCTCCCGTTTTTAACCAGACACATGAGTAGTTCCATGTGAGCAAACACGGGGACTAACCAGGCGAATGGTCTGCGTCCTCCTAACACATCCTCGGCAGGGCCCTCCCCACCTTGCTGTCTTGCCCTCTCACGGCCACTGTCTGAGGCCTGACTGTCACCCTGTCTTCACTGGCCTCCTGCACTGACCTCACGTCCATCTCTGGGCCCTGGTCCATTGTCCATACACCAGCCGGGGGGCTCTTTTCATGACCCTGACTGGGACGGGACATTTGCTGGAAGCCCTGTGCTGGCATGCTCTTGGTAAAACCCTAACCCTCACCGCAGCCGGTAAGGCTCTGTGTTATCTGCCCAAGGCAGTGAGGCTCAGGTTGGAGATATTTTGTGTGCACATGATCACAATTGCCAGATTTCTGTGAGGTGGTCATGAAAAAGACAGAGGGACTAGGACAACGTTGGGACCTGTAGGGAGGCGCATGTCAGGTGGTGAAGACCTTTCTGTCTGAGCTCTCTGATGGTGGAAAGCCTGCCTGGAGAACCGGGTAGCTCCCCATCATCATGTGAATGTGTTTGTATGCACGTGTGTGCCCACACGTGTGTACGTGTGTGTAGGTGTGTGTGTGCAAAGCAGAAGCTGAGGACTTGGCAGGGAAGGTATTAAGGAAATCTGAGCATTGGTTGGAAAGATGACCTAGCTGACATGTGGGGTTTATCTTATTTCATCTTTAAATGTTTCATCCTACAGTTTCTTTCAGATGCTTTTCAGGTAGAATACAATCTGTCTTTCCAAGTAAGAGTTGCACGAGTTATCTGTCTATCTAGCCCCCTAGCTATAATCCATCTGTCCACTCATCCCTTCATCCAGCCAGCCAACCAGCCACCCACCCACTAATGCCATCATCCATCGACCCAGCCACCCATCCCTTTATACATACATACAGCCTTCCATCTGCCTTCTCACTCATCCATTCATCCTCCCACCCATCCATCCACCAGCCACCCATCCATCCATGCATACATATGTCCTTCCATCCACCTACCCTCCCATCCACCAATCCATCCATATGTCCGTCCATCCTTCCATCCATCCATCCACTCATCCATCCATTCATCCAAACATATGTCCTTCCATCTACCCACCCATGCTTCCATCCATTTACCCATCTCTATGTTATGTTTCCTTCACATCTTCTTTTCTTTGCCATAAAGAATGATATCAGGGAAGACTATGGCAGACATACCCACAGCAAGAGCAATGTGAAACAGCAATTTCTAGCATCTGTTTTGTGCTAGGCACGGCTCAGTGCTTTTGAGCATGTTGGTGTGACGGAGGCAGTAGATAGAAGGTAGACTGAGGACTCTGAGGCCACATGCTGTGGGTTCAAATTCCTGCGCTGCCACTTAATAGCTATGCTACTTTCGACAAAGTATTTTAAATTCTCTGCACCTCAGTTTCTTCACCTGTTTAAAAAAAAAGTTAATCACCTACTTTATAATATTAACTGGGTTGATATTTATAAAGCTATTGAAACAAAGCTTATACATAAGAGGCACTGCTAGTAACCCTCTTAATGATTTTTATTTGACATGGTTGATAATATTCTCATTAATCAGGCTGGGAACAAGGCTCAGAGACATCAGGTAACTCCCCTGAGTTGCCCAGCTCTGAAGGGATGATGCCGAGATTAGAGGCTGAGTTGCTGTGACTCATAAGCTCATTGTGCTTTCAGACGTGATGAAACACTCACCACCTTCTGTGATGAGGTGATTAATATGTACCTGAAACGAAGCTGGGAGGAAGTTTCCAGGAGGATCAGAAGTGGGCTGAAGAACGCTCATTTCTTTTTCTCTGTTGCAGAGGACTAGTGTGTGTGGGTGTGGCCAGCAAGTGGGCGGGGAGCGGGCCATGGTAAGCATCTGGTAGCATCCATTCTCCCTTCATGGAGCAGGAGGCCAGGAGAGGGTGGGCCCAGCCAGGCTTCAGAACAAAGGGATCTACAGGAGGAAAATGTCACAGAGGATGGATGCAGACCGCTGACCCCTTGAATCCTACAATCTGTTTGAGTTTATACAAAACCAGAAGGGTATGATCTAATCATAACTTTTACTGATGACCTGCTCACATACAGTGACTATTTTCACTCTGATTTAAGCTTTTACTAGTTCTGACAGTGAAGATACTTGGGAGGTATTTTCCCCGCTTAACTTGCATTGTCCAGGCCCTCAAATAGACAGTTAAAAATATGATTTTTGGTCCTGGCATGGAACTCCCCTCCCTGCCTTATCAGCTGTCCGTGGAAATTGACTCCTAGGAGGAAAATTCCAGTTTCCTTAGTCCTGATTGGCTTTCGTGGGTTTTCATTTGTTATGCTTACCCCAGCTAACTTGAAGATACTGGATTTATACTGTGAAAAATGGGCGTGGATTCTTCTTTTTCCTTCTGAATTAATTATCCTCCATGCTAATGAGGTCTCTTTCACATTCAAGGGGACATTTTCTGCCTTGTGTGCAAATCAATCCTGTCCTCATTTTGTGTTCTGACACCTACCTGCTATTTGGTGAGAACTCGATTAATGTTTACATGAAATAAATAAGGAAAAAGACACGACAGTCATTCCCCTTTCTTGATCATCAGTAGCTAATCAAAGTACTAATCAGGTCCGGGGTAATATATGCTGCACAGTTTCTTTTAGAAAGAGGTCATCATAAGCGACCCTGTTAATAAACTTGAATGGTTTCTATTTTATTATTTATTTATTTAAGTGCCTCTTGTGGGGGACATCGTTTTACACTCCTGTGGGATGACCCTCCTTTAAAACAGGTGAATGGTTGGTATGGGGTGTGCGTGCAGCAGAACTAACCTTTGCAAATACACGCATCTTACAATCCGGTGACAAGATGACATTTTTGTGACATGGAAAAAATGGATATCCCCTGGGAAAGCAGTGCTTGAATCCTGCCAACTCTGCTGACTTGTAGTAAGAATTCAGCCCAGCGTGTGTGACTCACAGGGGCTCTCTTTGTCTCATGGAACCATTAGGACTTTTTACGCACATTTCATTATAAACAATTTAAAATGCCACGGGAGACAGTGGGAGTTACCCCCTCAGCAGTGCACCCTGTCCTGGAGGTGACAATGAATTCCTAATACTTGTTTTTCTCTCTTGTGGCCATTTGGGAAATTAACGGATGAGAGTTAGCCTCATTAGCTGCACGGTATTTTAATTGGTTTAAAGGGACATTGTTCTTTTCCTTTGTGGCCTTGGGACATCCTGGCAGTTTTCATTGTTGTTGCTTCTGACAGCTGATCCATGGTGATTAACATTAAAACTTTAAAGGGAAAGTGCTTAGGAGATTGCCTCCCCAGACAGTTGGGAAGGGCGAGCTGTGCACGATACTCTGTTCTGTAGCTGGTGTCCTGGGATTAAGATAGCCAAAAACAGGGAAACGAGGGTGACTTGGAATGGACAAAATTCGAAGTACTACGCCGTGCGTTTTAAAGATTGCTTGCTTGCTTGCTTTATTAATTTGACTTATTCATTTAAGAGAGAAAGGGGGAGAGCACATGGGTGGAGAGGGGCAGAGGGAGAGAGAGAATCTCAAGCAGACTCCACCCCAAGAACAGAGCTCACCACGGGGCTAGAGCTCATGACCCTGAGATCAGGACCTGAGCTGAAACCAAGAGTCAGATGCTCAACCAACTGAGCTACCCAGGCATCCCTACACTGTGCCTTTTATATTTCTTACTCTTGTAACCATGAGCACTACCCTGTGAGGGTGGTCCCCTTTATGTTGCAGGGGAACTAAGTCCTTAGTTCCCAGGTCCCTTAGATAGGAGGTGGTTTGACAACAAAGACCTACGGAGATGTCCATCTGTTCATCCCAGCCCCCGTATTCCTGGTAAAGCACTTGCAGTTTACCCAACATGCAGCCCCAAGATTTTCTTGTGCAAGTTAATCAATGAATCAATGAATGAATGAGGGAGGGAGGGGTTGGGCAAGGTGTATGAGTTTCATATTCAGCAGTCACAAACTCTCACAAACTTGGTGGCTTACAACAACACAAGGGCCTTATCTTATGGTTCTGGAGGTCATAGTCCCAAATGGGCCTCACCAAGAAAAATCAGGGTGTCAGCTCTAGGGGACACTCCATTTCCTTGTCTTTTCCAGCTCCTTGAGACCGACCCTCTCCCTGGCACAAGCCACTCCTTCCTCTTTAAAGCTGATGATGATTCTGCCCACCCCTGCCTCCTCCCTCCCCTCTGCTTCTGATCCTACTTTTCTTCTGCTCCTGATCCCACTTGTCTTCTGCTCCCTCCTCCCCCTGTTAGAGACCCTTGTTAGTCCTTGACCCTGGTCAAGGTCAGCTGACAAGCAACATTGTTTCTTCTTTGCCATGTAACCGGGTGCTGGTCGGAGATTCTAAGGATTAGGATGTGGACATCTTCGGGGAACCATTATTTTGCCTGCCATGAGAAGCATCCTTAAAGATGTAGATCTACTGTGTCTGTCTCAGTAGAGAAGTCATTTTTTTTTTCCTGAGCCTTTGGAACATTGGTTCATTGAACATTTAACCATGCGTGCTGTGCCCAGAGCAGCTCTTGTGCTTTCCTCTTGCTTTGTGACCCAGGACACTCTGCACGTGTGATATTCAGTAAGCACTTGTGGAGAAAATGAAAGACGAGGTGCATGGGCTGTTGTTTAAAACTAGACTAATTGGGTTGTGTCCAAAGGACACAGGAGCTGGTCTGACCTAAGATGGAAAAATCTGAGCATTGAAAAGAATAATACCTGCATTTGATTGAAACCCACTAAATCTATAAACATCTGTAATTTCATAGCAATACTGTGCAGAGGCATGGAATGTTCCAGCTGAATAAACCCTTGGACTTGGAAGACTCCTATAAGCCCCACCTTCACCCTGTGTATGCACACGGCTGGAGGGTAGGAACATAGCTTGCTGTGAGGACACCAGGCGTCCTTCCATGGGTGCCCTTGCCCCAGGTCACACTGCGCATGGTTTTTCCCCACGTGACACAGCTCAGCTGCAAGGAGATGTAATCCACCTCAGGCAGGTGTGGGAGCTTTCTTGTCTTAAAAGCTTCATCCGCCCGGGGTGCCCGAATCTGCTGTAGCAACTCACACACTGAACAACCAGGGTCCCCACAAGGGACACACCCAGTTCCCAGTGTCACCTCACTCTTCCCTGTTAGATGTCCATGGATGTCTTTGCTTTGCTTTCAGGTCCTCCCATCCCAAAGTGATCTACCAGTCAGGTGTCATGTCCCCCCCAAGCCATGCTGCCTGTAACATATTTGATGTTCTTCCCCTTATGAGTTTTCCAGGTAAAGGTGATACAGAGGTCAGACCCTCTTAGGGACTTGGCCAAAGTTTATCAACCTTTTCCTCTCAAAGCAATCCAAACCAAACCAAACCAAAACAACAACAACAACAAAATAATAGGCCCAAACTCATTCGGCACCAGGAAGTTGCTATGACAACCAACTGTCATTAGCAAAGGCTCAAACATCCCTTCTGCCTATAGACTTTATGTCAGAGTAACTGGATTATGGAAGAATCTCAGCTTTAAGAATGTGGTAGGGATAGAATTAGAAAATGTGCATTTTTCAACCCTTAATGAAATCGTGGGTTTAAGTGACAGTTACACGTGGATGCTAAAGCCATTAGGTGAAAGTGGGTAGATTTCAACAGATCATGTTGTCCTGCCTTGAACCTACTGATCTTAGTAGTGACCCGCCATCTGACGTGATATGAAGCACACGGTACCACTTACGGGGTATTTTGGACAGCAGATTAAGTCTGATTCTAATCAAGACCTAAGATCCAACTAGGACTTTACAGGAAATACAGAGGCTAGAGGAACAGTGATACCCATGAAAAGAATCCACCAAACCCAAAATGGGGGGCATTCTGCAGGATAAATAGCCCAGCCTCCCCAACAGATCTGTGGCATAAAAGAGGAAACGGGGTTGGTGGGGGCCAGAATAAAGTGGACTTAACTGACACTGGGGGATCTTGTTTGGTTCTTGAATGAAATTTCCAACTGTAAAAATCATTTTGACACATTTGAAATCGTTTGACTAATGACTGATATTAATTATTGGAGTTACTGTTAATATTTTAAACATGATTGATAATATATATGGTATGATCATGACATCAAGTTTAGGCAAAATAGGTACACACACATTGATATACATATACACATGCTTATATAGGCATATATCCTTGACAGTTAAAGATGCACACTGAGGAATTTACAAGTAAAATGGAAGACATGGGATTTGCTTTAAAATGCTCAAACCCTGGGGTCCTGGGATCCAACCCCGTATCAAGACTCCCTGCTCAGCACCAAGCCTGCTTCTCCCTCTCCCTCTGCCTGCCATTCCCCCTGCTTGTGCTCTCTCTCTCTGTCAAATAAATAAAATCTTTTTTTAAAAAATGCTCCGACATTAAGAGAGTAAAGAAAATGAGTTTGGTAACTAGTGACAGTTTTTGAGGTTGGGTAATGAGTGCATTGGGAGACATACTCTTGTCTCTACTTTTAAATGGTTGACAATTTCTGTAATAATGTTTTCTTAAGACACTTGTCTTTTTACAATAAGATGCCACCTTCTCCCATCAAATTTTCAAAGATTTTTTTAAAAGATTTTATTTATTTATTTTTTTAAAAGATTTTATTTATTTATTTGTTAGAGAGATGGAGTGAGAGAGCACAAGCAGGGGGAGCAGCAGGCTCCCTGCCGAGCAGGGACCCTGGGATCATGACCCGAGCCAAAGGCAGATGCTTAACCGACTGAGCCACTCAGGCATACCTAATTATCAAAGATTTTTGAGCATTGTAGAGGGAGGGGTGAAATAAGAATCCTACTGCTTTGCTCGGCGGGGAGTTTTCTGGAAAGCGGTTTGGCAGAACATTCTAGAAGGCTTTGAAACGTTGCTCACATTTGATCCAGTGATTTCATTTGTGGATCTCGTGCAGATTATCATTATGAATAGCAAAAGCTATTTACGAAGATAGTTACTGCCGGATTATTTTAGGTTTTGAGTTTCTCAAGTAACCCAAATATGTGACACTAGAAAAATAGTTTAAATGAATCATGGTACATCACAAGATGAACCATTTTGCAATCATTATTTTGCAACCATTGTAAAGGAGAACTTTGCAGTTTTGTTTTGTTTTGTTTTTAGATTTTTTATTTATTTGAGAGGGAGAGTACGCACGAGAGATGGACAGAACAGGATCAGGAGGAGAGGGACAGGGAAAGGGAGAAGCAGACTTCCTGCTGAGCAGGGACATGGGGACTCAGCCCTAGGACCCTGGGATCATGACCCAAGCCAAAAGGCAGACCCTTATCCAACTGAGCCAGCCAGGCACCTAACCTTTACAGTTTTTAAACACCCCCAGAAGATACCTGTTACAATGCTGATTGAAAAGAAATGGACAGACTTGTCCTTGCCTTTGTGTAAAGGCTATGCATCCATGGAAAATCATAGGCACAGAAAAAAAAAAAAATTGGAAGCAAATACAACCAAATGCGTTCACTGGTTCTGTTGAAATGTTGGCCTTACAGTGAGTGAGAGCTTTCTGTCTTTATTTTCCAGGTATTTTTAATCATGAATATAAATTAATTTTTTCTGTGCATCATTTTATGGCTGTATAGATATATAATTATTATACATAGAGAGATATAATTATAATTATAAAAGTATTAGCATACTGTAAAATTCACCCATCTGAAGGGTATAGTCTGATCTGTTACTATAAAACACATGGTCATACAACCACCGCCGCAATCAAGTTCTAGAACCTGGGCCCTGTGAAACATCCCATTGATATTTCTTGAGTACACTTTATGTTTAGAGCACTTCCAGATTTACAGAAACACTGGGAAGCTAGTGTGGAAAGTTCCCACTTTCCACACTGAAACAAATGTGTACCATTTGAGTACACAAATCTGTACTCAGATTTGCCTGTTGTTCATGTTATATGACGATAGGCCACTTACTACAATCAATGAGCCAATGTGATACACCAGGATTAATCGAAGCCCAACCCTCATTCAGATTTCCATAGTTGATCTTATGTCCTTTTCCTGTTCCAGGATCCCATCCAGGGTACCATATTACATTTAGTTGTTATACCCATAAGTTAATTTTTAATCAGAAAAAAGAAAAATTAATTTCAGTTTATAATCCTCCAAATATATTAACTATCCATTTTCTCCTCAGCCTTCTTGTTATTATTTTCACTCGTCGACAAGGACCAGGCCTTGTATTAGTTCTATTCCTTGCAGTTTCCAGTGGGGCACCCTGCAGATTCTCTAAATGGAGCAGGAGGGAGGGAGGAAGAGGAGGAGGGAAAAGGGAAAAAGAAAGCCCTTACCTACAAGAAGTAAAAACCTCAGAGCTCTGAGGGACCTTCGGTTTCTGCTGTGGCTTCGTAAGTCATGTCCTCTTGACTTTCATATCTCCCAGGCTGGAGATTGCAACCCTGAACCGGGCAGACTCAGACCTGGAGGCCTGTCGAACCCAAATCAGCAGAGACATCATTGCCCTTTTGCTGAAGAACTTGACCAGCTCTGGCCACCTCTCCCCCCAAGTAGAGAGGAGGATGGGTGCTGTTTTCAAAAAGCAGTTTCTGTTGCTGGAGAAAGAAATTCAAGAGGAGTATGATCGGAAGATGGTGGCCTTGACGGCTGAATGTGACCTGGAAATGAGAAAGAAGACAGAAAGCCAGTACCAAAGGGAGATGGCAGCGACGGAAGAGGCAGAGGAGTTGCTGAAACGAGTCAGTGAGAGGGTAAGGCAGCTTCGAAAGGAGGGCTTCACTCGCCTCTCTGCTTTCTCTCACACATCTGCTCATCCTTCCACCCATTCACACACCCAGCCATCCTCCTCACCCATCTCTTCATCCTCCACTCCCTGCCCTTCCATCCACCTGTCATTCAGCCATTCCTCTGTCCACCCACCCACCACTCTTGCATCCACGTGTCCATCCATCCATCCGTTCACCCCTCCACCTACCACCCTTCCATCCACTTGTCCATCTGCAGTCCTTCTCTCCATCCTCCCAACCACCACCCTTTGACCACCCTGTCCATCTATACATCTATCCGTCTATCGCTCTACCTCCGCATGCTTCTGTTCACCTGTCCATCCACCCATCCGTCTATCCATCCACCTACCACTCTTCTACCCACCCATCCAACCATCTATCTGTCCATCCACCCATCTACCTACACTCTTCCATCCACCTACCTATCCCACCTGTCCATTCACCCATCCATCCATCCATCCACCTGTCACCCTTCCATCTACTTGTCCATCTGCAATTCATCCATCCATCTACCTATCATTCTTTCACCCACTCATCCACCCATCCATCTGTCCATCCACATGTCTAGTCACCCATCCATTCACCCATCCATCTAGCCATTCACTCACCTACTATGCTTCCATCCACCTGTCCATCTATACTTCCATCCACCCATCCACCCACCCACCCACCATCCACCCACTCACTACCCTTCCATCTACGTGTCCATCCACCCATCCACCCACCCACCCACCACTCTTCCATCCACCTGTCCACCTATGTACATCCACTCATCCATTTACCTACCACCCTTCCATCCAAACATTCCCCCATTCATCCAACCACCTACCACCCTTCCATGTACTTGTCCATTTAGAGTCCATCCACCCATCTACCCACCCACCACCCTTCCATCCACTTGTCCATCCATCCATCTGTCCATCCATCCTTCAACCTATCATCCTTCTGTTCACCTGTCCATTTACCCATCCGTCTATCCATCCACTTGTCCAGTCACCCATCAGTTCACCTATTCATCTATCCATTCACCTACCCACCACTCTTCCATCCGCCTGTCCGTCTATACATCTGCCCATCCATCTTACCTACCACCCTTCCTTCCACCCATCTACCCATCCATCTATCCATCCATCCATCCACCCCCCCCAACCACCCTTCCATCCGCCTGTCCATCTCTACATCTAGCCATCCATTCCCCTACCTGCATTCCTTTTGTTCACCTCTGCATCCACCCGTCCATCTGCATACCCACCACCCTTTCTTCTACTTGTCCATCCAACTATCCCATACTTATTTAGAAAGACTTTATTGACCACTGTCTGCCTCTTGGTCACTGGACTAGGCAGTGAAGTACTGAGGAAATGAGACATGGTTCTTGGGTTCAAGAAGTTCATAGTTTAATGAAGCATCTTCACATATAGAAGACGTGACCTCATTCAGCTGTACTAGAATAGATACATGTTCACAGGTTCATGGGACATCATGGGGAGAGTAAAAAGGCTTCATTCATGGAAGAGTGCATCCACAGAAAGCATGGTTCAGGGAGGTTGTGTTGTCAGAGTGTGTGTGTGTGTGTGTGTGTGTGTGTGTGTGTGTCCGTCTGGGCTGCACTCTGCTAGGTCTTGGAGCCCTCCAGCACCAGCTCCACCATCAGACAAACCTGGATGCCCATTCCAGTATATTCCAGTTCTGCTCCTGAAGGGTGTAATTAGCACGACTAATTACAAGGCTGAGGGCACCCCCTCTCGGCTGGCTGGGAGAGGAAGGAAAAGCTCGCTGGGGCATGGGCTGCTCTAGGCTCAGTGCACAGTGCTCAGAGAGTTCTGACCCCTCAGGCTTCTCAGGGCTGACCTCTATTGATCAGAGATGAAGTCTCATTTTTCTAAGAAATGCATCTGTTTCTGTCTTGGGGGAATCGTGCCAGAGTTTTTTCCTGAGTGTGTCAAATCAAGCCTGATTTCTGTCTTCTTCTATGAAAGAGCGGACTTATGCAGCTCCTGTGGCTTGAGACCACATTTCCAGGTCTGGAAACCTGTCATCTTGGGGAGGTCTAACACCTGCTTGGGAATAGGCTTCTGAACTGCTAACTTCCGTTCCCCAGACTGCTGGCCGGCACAGAGATCCCCTGGCGGTGGACAAACAGGGCTGACAGCTCATGGCTCTCAGCGGGTCATCTGCCGTCAGCCCTCACGCAGAAACAGATCAAAAGAGGAAAGATTCATGCTGTCTTAGCCCTGCCTTCTCCCTTGCATTCAGTTCCCCTTACCTTAACATGGATCCTGTTTGAGGGTGAGGCTTGTTTTCTGCTTGGCTCCCGTATGAGTTTCTGTGGTTGCTCTTTTTTTTTTTTTTTTAAGATTTTATTTATTTATTTGACAGAGAGAGAGAGAGATCACAAGTAGGTGGAGAGGTAGGCAGAGAGAGGAGGAAGCAGGCTCCCCACTGAGCAGAGAGCCTAACGCGGGGCTCAATCCCAGCACCCTGGGATCATGACCTGAGCCTAAGGCAGAGGCTCTAACCCACTGAGCCACACAGGCGCCCCTCTGTGGTTGCTCTTAACAAATGACCACAGATTTCGTGGCTCAAAGCAACAGATTTTGATTCTTTCACAATTCTGGGGGCCGGAAGAACTAAATCCAGGTGTCCGCTGGCACACCCCCTCTGAAGTCTCTAGGGGCGCGTCCTTTCTTGTCTCTCCCAGCTTCTGGTGGATCCAGGCGTTCCTTGGCTGGTGGCTGCCTCCCTCCTGTCTTGACTTCTTGTCTTCGCATGGCCATCTTCCATCTTGGGACCGTCTATCTCTTCTCTTATAAGGATGCTTGTCTTTGGAGTTAGGTCCCACCCAAATAATCCATGATGATCTCCTAAGCGCCTTATCTTAATTGCATCTGCAAAGATCCTCATTCCACAGACAGCCTCAGTCGCAGGTTCTGGGTTAGGATGTGGTTGTGTGTCATGGTGGGGAGTGGGGAACACTCTTTCCACCACCAGAGTTCTGCCAGCTGACCCCCCTCTCTGACTTCCCTCCATGACTATATTGGTCCATGCGGAGTCTCCCTGAGCCTGGCACTTCAGAAACCGTGCGGAGCTCACAGTGCCGTGACAGCCCCTAAACCATCTCATGGTCTTTCACTTTCTTTTCTCAAATTTGTTATATCTTTTGTTCCCGTGGACACAGTGCCTGCTTGGAAAGTGTTAGAAAACAGGAGTTAGCAACTAGACCCACGAGCCCAGACTGACCTGTGGGTGGAGAATGGTTTTTATGTTTTTAAAGGATTGTAAAAAATCAAAACAAAACAAGCAGAGGAATATGTGACAGCAAACCCTAGGGGGCCGGCATGCCTTAAAATATTTATCCGGCCCTTTAGAGAAAAGCTTGTCAACTCCAGTTCCAAAACATGAAAAACCTTGGGGAAAAAATATGTAGAGCCCACATCACCATCCAAGGCAGACAGACGTTCGTTTGGTCTGGGTTTTGAGTTCCTGCTATGTACCTGACCCTGGAGATATAGGGATGTTAAGGCAGCCCCCACTCCTATCATCCAATTTCAGCATATATTTTGACCTTTTGCATACCTTTTTTTTTAAATCAAAATCAGGAGCATGCAGTTTATAGAATTGTATGTTTTCACTTAATATCACAGTATAAACATTTTGTGATTGTAGTAAGTGCTCTCACTTGTAAGTTTCGGCCATTGTTCTAAGCACATTACACAGGCCTTCTCATCAGATCTTCACATCACCTCGGTGAGGTGGGAATTGATAGGATCCCACTTTTCCAGCTTAGGAAACAGATTCAGAGAGGGTCCCCTGCCTGTGGACACATGGCTGGGGCCAAGACGAGGACCCAGGCAGCAGGCACCCACCCCGCACCTGCCCACCCGCGTGGTGCAATGGTGTGTCATACGCCCTCACTGCTGTGGGCCTGGGTAATGCATCCTGCTGGGCTACTGCCTTTAGCAAACTAAAGGCTCCCTGGAACAATGTAGTTTTAAGTGTTTCCCGAATACTGGCACAGGTCTTAGGGCCACGAGGACGGATGGCGGGACAGCGTGCTCCTGCTTCCCTGTGCACCTTCCCCCACTCCCCAGTCTGCTGGCTTGCAGCAGGAGGCCCCCATCACTCTGGGTCCCGTGGGTCACTTCGTTCAGACCAGTCGCCTTATCTGAGTCAATGTGCTTCCAAAAGTAGCATCTGAATGGCAACGTCAATAGAGGTATTTCTCTTCCAGCCCTTGCAAGCCACTCTATCTTATAAAACTGCCAATGACCTTGTAACTTATCGGTATATTTATCATAGTCAACTTTAAATAAAAGGTATGGAAATATTTTGGACATATTACTCCAATAAGCATTTTTTTTTTTAAGAAAACTGAGCAGAATCGGGTTTTTTGATTAGAGGGTAGTAATTCTACTAATTAGAGAGGAAATCTGTTCACATTTAAATGCCTGTGTCATCTCATAGGGTTTTTAAAGTGTGTCTCTGTTGAGAGGCCTTGGGGAGAGTGGTGGTGACTGTGGACTGCGCAGAGACAGCTTGGGTTCAGGTCCTCACTCTGTTCTTGCAGAAGGTGCATTGCTTGGTCCTCCTGGGTCTCAGTTTCCCCATCCGCAGTTGGGGATACAATTTTTACAATTGGGCATCTTGCTAAACTGAGTACAGGGAGTATAATTTAGTACAGACACAATTTTCTGTTGCAGTCTCACATTTTTGATGGTGCAGAGTCAACAATGGCAAGTTGCTCTGGAACAACCTGGCCCAGACCTCTGATTCTATGTTCCCCCCTATTCTCTCCACAGGGTAAGTTACTTTTTAGGGAGCGCTGAAAACCACAGGATAAACATGCCTCATTTCCCTGCGAAGTCCATTGTAGTCGAAAGTTCAATGGGGAGTTGGAGTCTGTGACCATGACTTCAGTACGTCTTTAAAAATGCATATTTGGGGGCACCTGGGTGGCTCAGTGGGTTAAAGTTTCTGCCTTCAGCTCAGGTCATGATCCCAGGGTCCTGGGATTGAGCCCCGCATCAGGCTCTCTGCTCAGCGGGGAGCCTGCTTCCTCCTCTCTCTCTGCCTGCCTCTCTGCCTACTTGTGATCTCTGTCAAATAAGTAAATAAAATCTTAAAAAAAAATGCATATTTGTTGCCGATATGTACAATATAAGACTTCATGTAAAAATGCAGGCTTCTAGCTTCTCATGAAATGGGAGATGTACTGCACTGTGTCCAAATTCCTGCAGAGCCCTCTTTGGTGGGCTGAGTCGTGACTGGCCCTATAGGCAGGCCTTGTTCTCCACTTTGCCCCACTCCCCACCACTCCCTAATGGTTCTCATACCAGGACCAGTCTCTCACTTCCATCCACAAGTTGCCTTGCTCCTGCAGGCCTTTTGTAGCAGGGTGTGGGGGTCCCCCTGCTTTATGGCATGGCCTTCTCATCTGTGCCCCCGGGGGATTGAAATAGGTCAGTGGGTGAACACATTTCTGCAGGTCTCTGGACCCCTCAGGAGGCCAGTGTAGATAGAATTGAGGGGGGCTCCCATCATAAATTCGTGTTAAGGAGTATTTAACCATGACACAAGCATATCATTGACTCATGCCTTATTCTTCAGAAATATAAGTCTAAACAAGGACGAATAACTTTATCTTGGGATTTCCATGTGTGCACATGCACTTTTTGTCCAGGCTGTGAAAAGCTATATGGATCTCATCCCATCTTTCATTCCTGTTAATTAAAATAAATTGAGGTTTGAGGCTTGTCGAATTTCATCCTGCCAGGAGAGAAGGTCACATTGATGACTGAATCAGCCTCACTGGGTTCCAGCCCCTCCCTGAACAGCAGAATGTCCCTGCGCTCCCAGAGTCAGGGGCCTGGCCCCCTCCTGGCTGTGGGGAAACTGCATTCTTTACTGCAGATAAAAGCTGTGAACAACCACTCTGTCCAGAAGAGTGACTCACAAAAGTCTGATCCAACCCTGCTTATAAAATCAGCTTTGCAAAAAGGCCATGTTGTTTCCTGGTGACCGAGGCAAACCATGAATACCAGGGAGGGCCCCCCCACCCCCGGAGCTGTGGGCAGGAGGGAGTTCTGGAGCTTGGGGGCTGAGGCTGTGCTGTACCCTGAGGGCAGGGATTGTCATGTGTTGGCTGCCAGGCTTTTGGGGGGCCCTCTCAAAGTAGCACTCTTCTTCTTGGGCCAGATTCTGAATAAATTGAAAGGTAAGGCAAAGGAGCTGGGAAGTTAGAAATCACCTTTATAAGGCTTCTGTGAGTGATCGGAAGTGGAGGTTGTAGGTCTGGGTGCTCAGTGGCGTGGGTCCGCGACAACCCTGAGTGTCAGTGGGTGTATGGTGCTCTGGTCCCTGATTAGCTGGAGGAAGTATAGCCCTCTCCCTCTGTCCTCACCACCCTCTGACTTTCCTGGGTTCCCACTTAGCCTGCACAGCCACTGAAACCATAGTCTTTTGACCTCGACCCCTCGAATTGCTGTGCCCTTCTCCTCAGGGACACGAACACCTTCCCCTGACTTTGCTCCACCAACATGTCCATCATCTGTGTGACTCCAGAACGAAGAGCTTGAAGATTTGGTTTCATCTCCTCTCCTCTCCTGGTGCTGCTGAGAGCTGGGGAAGAACCCATAGCTCCTTGGACCATGTATTTCTGATATGGACTGTGGCTGCGTCCCAAATCGCCACACATTCAGCAACTTAAAAATAACACCCACTTACCATCTCTTTCTGTGGCCAGCAGTCTGGACACAACTTAGCTGGGTTATCTGCATGGTCTCAGAGGCCTGAAATCTGGGCTTCATTTGGGCTGTCTGGTGCTCGGTGTCCTGTCCCAGCTCATTCATTTATGCACGGAACTCACCTTGCAATGCGGACCGAGGCCCTCAGCTCCTGCAGGCTTCCCTTCTCCATAGGCTGTTCTCTCTTCTTCAAGGCCAGCAGGAGAATGTCTCTCCGTTCAGGAAGGCCCAGTTCCTCCTTAAGTCAGACCCAGGATCATTTCCCCTCTGGCTAGCTCAGAGCCTACTGATTAGGGACCTCAATTACATCATCAAGATCTCTTCAGTTTTGCCGTATAATTACCAGATCATGGGCTGACGGTCCGGTCGCATTCAGAGTTTATGTCCACACTCAATGGGGGAGGATTTATATGATGTGGACAGCACAGGCCAGGTATCCGGGGCGGGGGGTGACTTAGAACTCTTCCTCCCCAGGAGGAATTAACTGCAGTCCCCTCCTGGGGCATGAGTCTTTTGCACTAGCTGGAGTGAGAAGGTACCAGGAACCCAGTGCTGGCATGTCTCCTCCTTCCTACCTTCATCCTGAGCACATGAGTACAGGCATCCAGGAGCCATTTCTTAATGACTCTGCCTCCTTTCTTACCCAAATCATCTCAACTTCGGCTTGATTTCAGGTATTTTTCTCTTCAACTAAGTCAAGTGCAAAAGATGATGGAAATAAGCGGGAGAGTCTAACAGCACAATCTGTTGATGTTTCCATTTTGCAGACTATTTTCAGGCAGTTTGATTTGCAAATTTCTATCTCTGTGAATTTTCTGCTTTGAGACTGCTCTGAAAAACAGTAAGATAGCAGGGAAGGACAGGGTGCTGCAGTATTTCCCAGAGCTTAGCAGCTTTATCATTGCCAGCGTGGAGCATGTGTGTGTTCCACATGAGTGTGTTTCCTGTGTGTTGTTGTGCATATGTTTATGCACTGTGTGCTGCTGTGTGTGTATATGTGCTGTGTGTGCACTATACATTGATGTGTGTATGCATGTGTGCACCTGTGCGCACTGTGTTGCTATGTGCATGTATATCGTGTGCTTGTGTGTGTATGCATGTGTGTACCTATATACATGGGCATGTGTGTATGTACCTGTGTGTTGCTGTGTACATGTATATTTTCCATGTGCATGTGCACTATGTTCATGCATGTGTGCGCATGTGCTTATGTGTGTATGCACTGTGTGCTGCTGAGTGTATATATGTGCCGTGCGTGTGTACATGTGTGTATGCACTATACACTACTCTGTGCATGTGTGCATGATGTTTATGCACTGTGTTGCTGTGTGCATGGATATTTGCTATGTGCATGTATGCATGTATGTGCATGTATGCATGTGTGTGCCTGTATACATGTGCATGTGTGTATGCACTGTTGTGCACGTGTGTATTTGCCATGTGGGTGTGCACTATGTTTATGCATGTGTGTGCATGCACTGTGTTGTGTGTACATGTAAGCATGTGCACCTGTGTATGCATGTGCAGGCACACACAGCACATATACACACACAGCAGTGCTGTGTGCACACATGTATGCATGCATGTGCATATATACATTTGCATGTGTGTATGCACTGTGGTGCTGTGGAAGTGCACAGTATTCCCATGTACATGCATATTTGATATGTGCTCATGTGTATGCATGCATGTGCCCATACACATGTGCATGTGTGTGCACACTGTGTTGCTATGTGTGTGGGGGTTCATGCATGTGTGTGTTCATGCACGTGCATGCCTGTGCACTTGCATATGTGCATACGGGCACATGTATGCACATGCATGTGTATATATGCATGGTGTGTTGCTGTGTGCATGCACATGTGTGCCTGTGTGCATGTGTGTGCTTGCATATTGCCTGGGTGTGTCCGTGCATGCCTGTGGGTGTGTTGTCTCTCACCTGCTGCCCCCTCTGCCTGCAGTCTGCTGTGGAGTGTAGCGGCCTCCTGAGGACCCTTCATGGCCTGGAACAGGCGCACCTGAGGAGATCGCTGGCTCTGCAGCAGGAGGAGGACTTTGTCAAGGCTCACCGGCAGCTGGCTGTTTTCCAGAGGAATGAACTGCACAATATCTTCTTTACCCAGATAAAAAGTGCTATTTTCCAAGGGGAACTAAAGCCAGAGGCAGCTAGAATGCTCCTGCAGGATTATGCCGACATACAGGTAAGGCTTCAGATCAGGCTCGTGGCGATGGGAGTGTGACTTCCCATAACCGTGCCGGTGATTTCTCCTCTCCCGGACTCTGTCCTGTCTCTTCTCTTGGTTGTGGAGCAGGAATGCACCCCCACCTTTTCCTTCTGCCTCTGGACGTGCAGATGAGTTTCCAATAAACAGGGCCATTAGTAACTTGAAGCCCAGGCCTGGGACTCAGGCTGACTTGGATTTGATTTCCAGTTCCACTGGCCGTCAGCTCTGTGGCTTTAGGCAAACGGCCTGACTTTCCTGAGCCCCAGGTTCATCACATGTAAAATGGAATAATAGAGCTAATTCTCGGAAAGCCTGCGCTTGGCACGATATACATTGAATCCATATGGCAGCGGAAAACACATAAATATCCATATGCCTCTCTGTGTGTGTGTGTGTGTGTGTGTTGGTGTAGACCCGGGCCTTGCAGTCCATGTCTGCAGATGCCTGGGGGCCTCTGTGTGTGTTCTTCCGTGTCAGTCTGAGTGTGAATATTATTAATCCAAGTGGAATAAATTACTAAACGGTAGCAAAAATAGTTGATTCAAGGCCATCATCGTTGCTGGGGATTTCTCAGGCCTGCGTGGAGTATTTTACACGCACATGTACACATCCAGCGTGAAATCACTGGTGTGCGGTCCAGTAGCAGATCTCGCGTCCCCCTGGGGTGAGGGTGGTGAGGAGCAGGGCTGTGCCAGAGGAGATCGAGTGACCATCCCCAAAAGTCTCCCGAAAGTGAGTCTTGCGGGATGAGGGGGCCACTCTTGGGAGGCACGGAGCATGGAGAGAATGAGCCAGCCTCCCCATTTTGCTCTAGGTTTTTCCTGCTCCAACCTCAGTGAGAGTAATTAGAGCAAGAATTCTATCCCCAGGTGGGCATCCAGACCCCAAGGCATCATGTGGGTCTTGATGGATTTTGCCGTCATTTTTCTCCTCGTGATGGCCAGTGGTTGATTCTCACCCCCAGAACATTCGAGCTAGAATGTGTGATTGTCAGTCATAACGGAGTCAAGAAGGAGACACCCACGGGTGATAATGGTAGCAGGACACAGGCATCTTTGACCCCAGCTGCTGGGGTACTGGAAGACGGCAGCTCTGTGTCTCTTTATGAGCACAAGCCAGCGGTTCCCGTGGATCTGGTTTCGTGGAGAATAGCAATATTGCCTCCGCATTCCCGTTATATGGATTCTGCTGCCAGCAAGTCAGGGAGATACCAGTATTCAGCCACATCTGAGCGGCCATTCTGCTTTTCACTGTCTGGACAGTGCACGTTCCCAGGCATCAAGAACTGGAGATCCCACATCTTTGGTTAGAGACGAGACTGTCCGTGGCATCATACGTATCTTGCTGAACAGAGCATTGATCTTTTTGGTGGCCCACTGCAGGGAGACCATTTCCACAGATGGGAAAAGACAGCAGAGCCAATCAGGGCGATGATTCCACTTGGGCTAACGTTTTACTTACTGCCAGTCTGATTACCATGCCACTGGTCATAGCTGCATTTTGGAGCAGCCTACTATGATGTTAGAGCACAGGTGCCGGAATTAGATTACTGAGTTCGAATCCCTGCTTCACCATCTACCAGGAGTATGATGCGGAGTCAGTTTCCTCATCTGTGAAATGGGGATAATAGTACTCTCTCTCTACATTAAGTTAAATAAGGCACGAAACGCTCTGAGCCCAGTGCAGGGCCCAGAGAAGACTCCCCAATGTAAGGTAGGTTATCTCTGTCTTGTGTTTGGGGTTCGTTATCTTGATTCCCATCTCCTCCACGAGGGTGGAAGTTCTGGGGGTCAGGGCTGATGGCTGATTTATCCCAGAACATGGCCCCTGTGTTGGTGCTGGGTTTTGAGAGCCCCATGGGCGAAGGCTGAGTGACTGGGTGAGCTTTGCATCCCCTTTCCTAGGGCAGCAACGTTGTTTTGACAAGTCCTAACTCTGGGTCTAGAAAGCCCTTTTCCAAGCTCTCATTCCGTATTAAGCCTTTGTTAAGAACGGGGCATTTTAAGGTGTTACTCCCCATGCTTCTATGCCTGTGTGTTTTCTTCGGGAAGGAAAGGTAATACTTGATGGGTCTAGAAAGAATAGTCTCTAAATTTTAATCAGGCATATTTTCTTGATTTTTTTTTTTTTTAAACAGGAGAAATTAGAAGAGCTGATGGATTTTCTCCAGGCCAGTAAGAGATACCATCTAAGTAAGAGATTTGGCCACAGGGAGTACTTGGTTCAGAACATGCGGTCATCAGAGACCCGTGTACAGGGCCTTCTGAGCGCTGCTGACGCTCAGCTCTCCCTGTTCATCCAGAAACATGAGCGGTAAGACTCGAAAGCCATCCCAGAGGATGCACAGGAAACGCCTTGCCCTGCTGTCCTCATTAGAGAACCCCCATGCCGCTCGGTCAGCGAACGCACTGACGGCTCCTAACTTACTCCTTGAGAATTCTCTAGGCGTAAGAATCTTTTGCGCAGTAGAATTTCTAAGACCGTTATGATAACTGGGACAGCCATGCGGTGAACCTTCCGTGTGCCCTTCATTCAACCTCAGTGGCCAACCCTGATGTCACTCTATAGCTCTACCCGGAGTCATCTTTTTTTTTTTTTTTTAAATAAGTATTTTATTTATTTATTTGACAAAGAATGCGAGAGAGCACAAGCAGGGGGAGCAGCAGAGAGAGAGGGAGAAGCGGGCTCCCCGCTGAGCAGGGAGCCCAACACAGGGCTCGATCCCAAGACCCCGAGATCGTGACCTGAGCTCAAGGTGCCAACGGAGCCACCCACATGCCCCCCCCCCAAAACCTGGAGTCATTTTAAAGGAAATCCCCTACATTTCCCTAAGAAATCAGTGGAGGAGGCTTATGTCTGCTCCGTGGTGGGAGGGCCCGCTTCCCCTTGAGCACAGACACTCTGCCAGCTCTTGTATTCACCTTGGCAGTCAAGTCCAAATGCACAGACGCTTGTTGTGCGTTGTCCCCGATTTTTCTCTGCAGGCCCCGGGGAACCATGCAGTCAGTGGTCATGCAGACTCAGAGCAAGGCAGCCTCGGCCCCTATCTGACCTTTGCTCCCAGCTGGTCTTTGGGGTGGTTACTTGCAAACAATGACTTTTATTCTCTTTGGTTATGAGAAGCTGTAAAATAAATAGAGGCATGCCTATGAAGTCAGCTTTCCCAGGCCACTCTGTGGTTTTAGGAATTGGTCTGTCACCTTGGTAATTTTATTAGGACTCTCTCGCTCTCTCGCTCAGTTTAATGAGGATTCTGTAAGGTGCAGTGTACTTGAACGCTCGCTACCTGAAGATGCTAATGAATTTGTCACTGCAGTTGCCTTGACACTCGTGATTAATTTTCACTCAAGTGAAAGAAACGGTTCCTGGCCTTGAACCAAAGCACCTGATAGCTGGTTGTACCATTGGGAACAGTTGGCGGGGAGGTGTCTTTTACCTCTGATTTTTAAGTTCTATTTTAAAAATTTGGCACAGGGACACCTGGGGGGCTGTGTGGCTCAGTCGGTTAAGCGTCCCACTCTCGGTTTCTGCTCGGATCATGATCTCAGGGTCATGAGATCAAGGCCCGTGCCAGGCTCTGCACTCAGCCCCGTCTGCTTAAGATTCCCACACTTTGCCTCTCCCTTTCTCTCTGCTCCTCTACCTGCTCGTGTGCTGTCTCTGTCTCTTCTCTCTCAAATAAATAAAATATTTTTAAAAATAAAAAAGTTTAAAGTTGGCACAGACTTACATTTCTTAAGTATGTATCTGTCATTCATTCAGTTACTTATTCATTCCTTCAAGAAGCTTCCGTAGATATCTACCCTATGCCAAGCAGGAGACCCAGCCCAGTGAGGCAGATAGACCGGGAATAGTCTTGGTGATCGTGATAGTAACAGACTGTGTCACTCAGGCTTCTCCAGAAAAACAACCAATGAGATAGATATGAGGGACTGGTGTACGTAACTACAGAGGCTGAGGACTCCTACCACCTGCCCTATGCCAGCTAGAGACTCTGGAATGCTCTGGAAAGCCAGTGGCGTAGTTCAGTCTGAGTCCAGAAGCCTGAGAACCAGGGGATCCCAGTCCGAGGACAGGAGAAAGTGAGAGGAGGTGTCCAGCCAGAAGCCCTGAAGCAGGAGAAGGGGGCAGTTTCCTCCTTCCTCCACCTTTTGTTCTCTTCAGTCCTTTACTGGGTTCGCTGGTGCCCCCCCAACATTGGGGAGGGCGGTCCCACAATTCGAGTGCTAATCTCTCCTGAAATTGCCCTCCCAGATGCCTCCGTGCTCGGTGTTTAATGTGGGTGCCCTGTGCTAGCCAGGTTAGTGTGAAGAATTAACCCTACAGGATATTCCCAACATTTACCTCTTGGACTTTGCTGGTGACAATCCCATCACCCCCAGTTCCAAACCCACGGTCTCTTCTTGGAAAACTGTACCTAGAGCGCTGTGGTTCCCAGGGTGCCACTTTCTCCCAGAGCTCTTGCCCAGTTTCTGCCCGAACAGGCGATTTCTGACGTCGAGCTTTCTGGGCAAGTCTCTAGGCACGCCAGCCTTGCCCTTCCTGTATTCTGGGACTGTCTCAGCCACCCGTTCTGCTCCTCCTCCTTCTGGGTAAAGACTTTCCCTGATCAGCCCAAACGAAGATGGAGAGGAACGTGCAGCCACCGCAGCAGTCGGGCCAAGGCTGGGTGTGGAGGGTGCGTCATCCTCCTGCGTCTCTCCTAGAGCGGGGTACCTGGATGAAGAGCAGACGGAGGCGCTGCTGGGGCGCGCGCAGACCGAAGTCTTTTCCATCAGACAGAAGCTGGACAATGACTTAAAGCAGGAGAAAAGGAAGCTGCACCAAAAACTGATCCTGAAGAGAAGACGAGAGATGCTGCAAAAGGTATGTGAGCAGTGACATCTGTGGGGCCCAAGGCCACATTTCTCTGATGGTCAGAGCTGACCGTGTTTGGCCACCTGGACCATCCCACGTCCTTCCAACCCAGGACAGAGATGGTCCGCAAGTGCTCCGTGAAATAAAAGCACGACGGACATCTTTATTATGCTTGTCCGCGTTTCCTCGTCCCCCATGGCACCTTCATGCCTGTGGCTCTCTCCCCGGGGATCTTCTGACCTGGGCTCGCCTTCCTGAAAGTCCTCCCCTGACCTCCTCGTTTCAGTTTTGTGTCATGGATCTCGGGGTGTTTATTTTCCCCTATAAGCTCACAGGTCCTCTGCGCCCGGAATACGGATTAACAGCAGATGTTCACAGACGTGAGCTCTGCCCCCGGGCGCGCTTCTGAGAACCACACAGCTGTTAAACAACTCACTGAATCCCCCCAGCTACTCTGTGAGGTAGCTCAGCCCCATTTTACTGATGAGGATGTGGAGGCACAGAGGGTTCTAGACCTTCACGTTGGGTCCCTCAATGTGTCCTCTGAGGAGCCAGGCTGGGAACCCAAGTGGTCTGTTCTTGGACTTTACCTACTCAATAAGTACGGGTCCAATACATGTTCAACAGATGGAGCTCTCGCTCTATTTGGTGTTATCTTCCTTTCTTTTAGAGAGCATGTGAGCAGAGGGGGAGGGACAGAGTGCAGGAGAGAGAATCCCAAGCTGACTTCCCACACTGAGTGCAGAGCCCCATGCGGGGCTTGATCTCATGACCTTGAGATCATGAGCTGAAACCAGGAGTCCGACGCTGAACTTACTAAGCCACCCAAGCGCCCCTATTTCGGGTTCCTTTCTTAAGGACAGCTTTCTGAGTGTGCGATGGCTGGGAGAAGGCTGTCTCCATCTCATGCCTTCCGTGCGGGTCTCCACGCGTTTCCCAGAGGGCTGTGCACGCCCAGCCTGTCCCCGCTTAGTTTTCCTCCTTGAAACCCCTGCAGCACAAGGAGCAGCGGAAGGAGCAGCTGTCGCTCGGGGAGGCCCTGCGAGTTGCGGAGGACGCCGGCCAGTACCTGGGCCGGTGGGGAAGCCTGCTGGCGGAGCAGGGCGCGGCACTGGAGACGCTGCAGGAGCGCCTGGACCAGGCCGCCCTGGAGGAGCTCAGGGCCCTGACACTATCGCTGTCCGAGAAGGCCGTGGAGGAGCTGCGGCGCCTGCAGACCTCGGGGATGACCCAGGAGCTGCTCAAACGTGGCGTGCCCTGGCTCTTCCTGCAGCAGATCCTGGAGGAGCACAGCCGGGAGCTGGCCGCCCGGGCCCAGCAGCTCGAGGGTGAAGAGAGGGACAGGGACCAGGAGGGCGTCCAGAGCGTGAGGCAGAGACTGAAGGACGATGCGCTAGAGGTGTCTACTGAGGAACAGGCGGAGCTGAGACGCTGGGAGCACCTGATCTTCATGTAAGCTTCCTCCGCGCCTTGCTCCGCCCACAGGGAGGGCAGGGCTTTCCGGGATTGTGGGACCACCGGCCCTGCTCTCAGGAGGCTCACCGCAGGTCCTTGCTCGCCTGAACTCGCAGCGCAGGGGAGAGGGCCACCCCGGGGCGCAGCGTGAGCAGCCAGGGCTGGTGGGAGGCAGGCTGTGTAGCAAGAAGTGGGTGAGGTGCCTCGGGTTCCCATGGGAGGTGGTGACGGGAGTGTGTGTGGGGGGGGGCAGCTGGAACCTACCACTCCCGCATAAGCAGGAACTGCAGTGGGTCCCCCTTGCTCAGAAGCTCATTTGATAGAGGGGCCTTATCCCAGGGAGCGGAGTGGGGAGCAGAACTAGCGGCGGCGGAGGGCATTCTGAGCCCGCTCGGTTTCACCAGATGTCAGTGACGTGGGATACTGGGCCCTCGTTTGAGGCTTTACCCTCACCGTCTCTGCACTGGCCCCTTCCTTCCTTCACTGATTCGGTGCTTGGGCTATTTGCTTCATTCTTAACTGGAGAACCAAGTAATGACATCACTTCTGAGTAGGAGGTGGGGCTGCAGCTGGTCAACTCTTCAGGTGATACCAGGAAACATTGGATATATGGCACAGCTACTGTTTTTAAAGACACAGGGACACCATGAGAGCCATGAGTACCAGCTGAAGTCACATGTCAGAGGGGCTAGAGCCCCACGGCCCTTCCCCTCCTGCCAGTAGTTACCAGCTCTCCATGCAGACTGAGATCCGCGTGGCCCAAATGGGACACATTTCCTGGTGTAGCAGGGACCCACGAAGCTTTTGGCAGTTGGTTGAGGCTGGCCCATCAGACTGGAAACTGAAGGAGTTCCAACAAGGCTAGTATGGAGCTGTCAGTCGGAGTGAGATGTGGCCAGTGTCGACCAGAAAACCTAGATTTAAATCCCAGCACCACTACCTGCTGAGTATAGGAGAGTTACTTAACCTCCTTTGCCTCATCTCATCTGTCTTGCCTTAAACAATAATACTACATCATTTAGGATGCTTCCAGCAGCACATAATATTATCAGGTTGGTAAAAGATGAAGAAATTATTTTATAAGGAGGAGTCAAGTGGTAAATTCTTCCCATCTTGATTCAGTGGCTCAATGATTCCATCAAGGACCAAGTTCTGTTGGTCTTTCTGCTCCACTATCCTCAGTGTGCCACTCTGGTCTTTGGGGTCATACCTTCATGGCTTCAGGATGGCTGCTGTGGCTCCAGGTATCACACTCATCATCTCTTTTTAACATCTGAGCAATCACCCCTTCTGATACCATTGGTCAGGACTGCCCAGGGCATAGGCCCATGCTGAAACCATTCAGCGGGAAGGAGAATGCAGTGACCATGACTGTCGGAGACCAGAAGGCTGTCAACTTTTTAAATGAAGAGCAGATAAGTGTAGTCACTAAGGGCTACATGATTTCTGTTGCGACTACCCATCTTGCCATGGTAGCAAGAAAGCAGCCACAGTCTATGAACTAATGAACTTGACTGCATGCTAATAAAACTTTATGAACAAAAACTGACCAGGGGAGCTGGACTTGGTCCACCAGGCCAACATTTGTCAGGTCCTGCCTTAGACCAGTTGTGGCTTCCTCCCTAGGGCTGTGAGGGGTGTTCCTGTCCCCAACATCGTTAGAGGGCAGCTCCTCTAAACAAACACTGAGCTGACAAGGCGCAAGGAAGTGGCTCTGGGTTAGGTCATCAGCCATGTCTAACAAGATGCCACCTTCATGGCATCAAGGAGGAAGTGCCTGAGTTCGTATATTTACATCTTTTAACACGACCCATGATCTGCATTTGGTGGTTAGTAAGTAGCAGCTGCTACCCTTGTCACCATCATTCCTGTGCTGGTAGAACTCAGATGATCAGGAGAGAAGACACCTAAAGAGGTAGATCAGGACAAGCAAGCATAGGCAGGTAAGGGTTCTGGGCACACTGAAGGGTCCAGGTCTCCGCCAGTCTTCGAGGGAGGACTGACCTGGCACTGGGAGCCAGAGATGAGTGGCCACGGGTCACCGGTGCTCTGCTGAGGGTGGGGCAAGACCCAGGGGGGAGCAGCTTGATAGGAGGTCCTGGTCCATATCTGGGTGTGTAGTGGGGAGACCAGTGTGACTGCTGTGAAGGAACAAAGTTAAAAGCCATCACCAGCAGTGCAGGGGACATAACCCATAACCGCTCTCTTCTCAGCCTGTTTATTTAGAGCAACTAAGTCACTGTTTCATTGCAAAGATGTGGTTGTACCCATTTGGCAATGACAGCAGCTTCTCCCTTTCCCTACAGACCTCCCAATCAACATTCTTGAAAGTTGCTTTTCCTTTCAACAAACCAACCAGCCAACCCAGCATTTTAAGCAAACAGACAAACCCAAACAACCTGTTCAAGCAAAGAAGCAAACAAAGCTCGAGCCCATTTAGTATCTTTTCCTGGGTATCGATGTTTCACAACTTTAGCTGAACCTTTGGCACAACGTAATTCTGAATCCAGAGCCCTGCTTGTTGGACCTGGTTGCAGGGACAGGAGCGTGCAGGGGATGTTGTGGGGCAGGGTCGGGGATGGGGACGGGAGGAGCAGAATGAGTCCTTTCCTGCGTATCTGCTCAGCAGGTCTGTCTCCCCTCTCTGCTGGGCCAGCGTGCAGTATGCTGGGCGTCAGTGGTTCCTCCCACCTGCCCCCTTGGATGGCCACGAGAACAAGAGCATCTTCCCGCCATGCCCATCCTTCCTTGGCAGTAGCCTCTGGGGGGACAGGATCTGCCTGGCTTCAACCATTTCTTCTCTTCTCCTACAGAGTCCTCTTCCCTGGAACCAGGGAGAACGGGTCCCTGGGTATTTGCAGAGACAGAGTGCCATCTCTGGGCTCCTCCTCTTCTCTGTCTTTGGGTTCTGTCCCTGTTTACTTCCCAGGCTTTGTTAATGTTGGTTTTCTTGAGCACACAAGATGCTGTCTTCTCTCCAAGCCCGTAAAAATCAGATCCTTAAACACGTCTTCTTATTCCTGTGAGTTGTTCTCCGCAGTAATGATTCAGCTCAACCCCCATCCCACGCACATCTCTTTACGCGCTCCAGCCAGCTTTGGACTTTTGGAAGAGCCTGCATTAGACTTGACATTCCCATTACCGTATGGTCATTTTCGGCAACTTCATTTGGATCCATTTTGTGGAGAGTATTACCCGAGCTGCCGCTGATTTAGTCATTTCCCGGGAAAAGAGAATCCTCCCTTTGCTATCAGAAAAGTCTTTATGATTTTTCTCGGGGTTAAAGAGGGTCAAGGAACGATGCCCACCATGAGCGTCTGCTTGTCTGCTTTGCTTAAGATTCCAAAAGGTTGCAGCCTTTATTTCTGAGGAATCGTTTCACACAATCGTTTTGAAACACATTTTTAGAAGCTTTGTGATTTCAGGCAGGTTGGAGTTGCTCTAAACCTGGTTAAGTAAGGTAGGAATCAATAAGGACGCATGTTTTTTGCCAGGAAAAGTGTGTCTTTGAGACATCCTTCCTGACCTCCTGCCTGGATCTTAAACACCACCAGGGCCAAGACCCTGCCTGGCTCCTGTGTTTCTAGAAGTCTTACCTGAGTGCCGACAGAACAGAGGATTAAGACCAGACCAGGCAGGACCGATCGGCTTGAGGATGGGCTGGAATAATGAATGACTCGCCTCTTTCAGAGCTGCTTTCACTTTGGAGTCCACACACCTGCAAACACGCAGGGCAAAGTTTCTCGGAAAGGTGAAGGACAAAGGAGCAGCTGCCATTGCTTGGGGCTCTTTTTAAAAAGTTGGTGCACCCGTGGGGTGCCAGGGTGGCTCAGTTGGTTAAAGCCTCTGCCTTTGGCTCAGGTCATGATCCCAGGGTCCTGGGATTGAGCCCCACATCAGGCTTTCTGCTCAGCAGGGATCCTGCTTCCCTTCCTCTCTCTGCCTACTTGTGATCTATGTCTGTCAAATAAATAAATAAATCTTAAAAAAAAAAAAAAGTTGGTGCACCCTCTCTTGGTGAGAAAACCAAGATGGGGTGTTGAGTCATGGGCCTAGGCCTTCAGACTGTGTCAAGCTGAGGACTCATGTCAGCTGGAAGGTCGTATTCTGTTTCCAGGGAAGGACATTCTAGCTGAACTGCAGGCCAGCTTTCCTTCCTTGAGATACGGGCATGACAGGGCTGGCCGTGGCCTCCCACAGTCCTGTGGGTACATCCACGGAGCACATTTGACCCAGCCACTATTGTCTGGACATTGCCAAAATACCAAACAAATCTGGGTTTTTCTATAGATGATAGCTGTCTGGCTAAGGCGTTAACAGACCGCGCATTGCCCAAAGCAGGAAGGAGAGGGCCTTGCCGGAAAGGAAGACTGGGAGCATTCTTCAGTCTCCTTATCTGTAAACAGAGGACCTAGTTGCTGGAAGGATTAGCAATGGTGTAGGTAAATATATTTGTCTCCTGGGGCTGCAAAGTACCCCATGCTGGGAGGCTTCAAAGGACAGGAGAGTATTCTCTTGCTGCTTTATAGGCCTGAAGTCTGAAATCAAGGGGTCAGCAGGGTGTCACCAGGCTCTCTCTGAAGACCCTGGGTCAGTCTCTGTTCTTTGCCCCTCTGTTGGCTTCTGGGGCTGCCACAGTCCTTAACATCTTTTGGTTTGCTTCCTCACTCCAGTCCGTGCCTCTGTGGTCCTGAGCCCTTCCCCTGGGCCCAGGTCTTTCTGCTTACAAGGACACCAGTCATGTTGGGTGATGGCCCCATTTCCCTCCATTATGACCTCATCTTACTTTTGCATCAGCAAAGACTCTGTTTCCAAATAAGATCATGATCCCAGGAACTGGGGGTTAGGATTTGACATCTTTTGGGGGGACACAGGTCAGCCTTTAGCAATAAATCACTCAGTGTACTCCCAGTGCAGAATGGGTTTCCTCTGGGTGATGGCTGTTGGTCATGATCCTTGAACACCCAGGGCAAGGCCCCCCTTGCCCCTTGTCTTCCTGAACTGAGCTGGGCATCTCTCCTCTAGGTCATGTAGTGTGATGGTCACCGGGCTCAGCAGATGACGCTTTGTTTTCATGTCTGTTTCCTTAATTTTTTTTTTTTTTTTTTTTAAGCGAAAGGCTCTGTCCAGGTCAGGAAGGCTGGGAGGTCTGTTGCCTGCCTGTGGGCACCCTCACAGCCCTGCCTCATCCGGCTGTAACTTCACTCAGGCATGGGGGTGTGTCCTTCACAGCGTACCGTAGGGGCTCAAGAGACTCCTGTGAAAGAAATGCATGATTAAAGACGTGAAGTGTTTCACTCAGCAAAATCTTCTCCAGTCCCATCCATGTTGAGACAAAAGTTGGGTATTCATCCTTTCTGATGGCTGAGTAATATTCCATCATATATATGAACCACATCTTTATCCACTCATCTCTCGAAGGGCATCTCAGCTCTTTCCACAGTTCAGCAATGGTGGCCATTGCTGCTATGAACATTGGGGTGCAGGTGGCCCTTTTTTTCACTAGATCTATATCTTTGGGGGTTAATACCCAGTAGTGCAATTGCAGGGTCATAGGGAAGCTCTATTTTTAATTTCTTGAGGAATCTCCACACTGTTCTCCAAAGTGGCTGCACCAACTTGCACTCCCGCCAACAGTGTAAGAGGGTCCCCCTTTCTCCACATCCTCTCCAACATATTGCTTGGAGCACTGGGTGTGGTGCATAAACAATGGATCTTGGAACACTGGAAAAATAAAATTAAATTTAAAAAATTAAAATTAAAATTAATTAAAAAAAATAAAGACATGATAGGTTCTCCAGTCATGGATTTAGTGAGTAGAGTTCGCTCTTTGAATTTCTAGCTTCTCCTTCCCTAGCACTACCCCCTCGCCCATTTCCATTATTTATTTATCTATCTATCTATTTATAAAAGATTTTATTTCTTTGAGAGTGTGAGAGAGCACACGCACTGGGAAGGGCAGAAGGGGAGTGAGAGGCAGGCTCCCCACTGAGCAGGGAACCTCATGTGGGGCTCAATCCCAGGACCCCAAGATCATGACCTGGACTAAAGGCAGACACTGAACTGGCTGAGCCACCTAGGCTCTCCTTTTTAATCTATTTTTAAAATGTTTTAATTTAAATTCAATTTACTTAACACAGTGTATTATCAGTTTCGGGGGTAGAATTTAATGATTCATCGGTTGCCTACGACACCCAGTGTTCATTGCATCACATGCCCCCTTAATGCCCATCCCCCAGTTACCCCAGCCGCCCACCCCCCAGCAACCCCCAGAGCTAAGAGTCTCTTATGGTTTGCCTCCCTCTCTGTCTTGCTTTTGCAGGAAGCTCTGCTCCTCGGCCTTCTCCCTATCGGAAGACGAGCTGCTCAAGCTGAGGCAGGAAGTTCACGGCTGCTTTGCTCAGATGGACAGGAGCTTGGCTCTGCCCAAGATCCGGGCCCGCGCCCTGCTGCAGCAGTTCCAGACTGCCTGGCGAGAAGCAGAGTTCCAGAGGCTGGACCAGGCCCTGGCTGCCCCCGAGCTGCAGGTAGGAGGCACGCCCCAGCCGCTCTTTCATTGTAGACATGGGCATCTCCCTGCCCCTGATGCAGGGGGCCTGGGCCCCGCCGCCCACCCTGGGATCCCCTCTCCTCTGCTCTGTATCAGCATCCAGCTACTCCTGGAACTGCCAAGCTTGTCCTAACCTTTAGGTGCCCATCGCAGACCCCCTGCCTGGGCCCTCAGCTGCTCACGGCTCCACCTGCACCCTCTTCTGGGCCTGGCCCTGGGCAGATGGGTGCCCCCTGGGCTGAGAGGTTTCTTTCTCTCCTGCTCCCTCAGCCACGCCCAATGACTGACTCCTGGCCCCTTCTGTAAGTGGCACAAGGAGGATGCTCGCCTCAACTCAGGGGAGTCAGGAAAAGGGAGCCTCTCACACCGGGTCCTGTATCATCGTGATGGACAGCTGCCTTTTTTGATCACCTATTACGTGCCTCAAAGGCAGACCAGTCTTGTGCCATGTTTGCTCCTGAGGCCCCCCATGGAGCAGCCAAGGCTGGACTTAACTGAGACCCCTGCCCTGTGTGGCCCTTTCCCCTTCCTGACCTGGTTCCCGAGCTCCCCACAGGCAGGTCTGAGCTGCTCTCTCAGGAAACCCTGTACACCCCAACCCCATCTCTGGCTCTGCCTCTGGGGAACACGACCTAAGACGAGGCTTTTCTTCTGATGGGAGCACGCTTCCCTCAGAACATCAGGGGCCAGCTTTGTGGTATGTCCTCTTCTTCATTCCACTTAACCCTGCAGAGGTCCACTCTGAACACCCGTCCAGAAGACCCCCGTCCCCAGGCATTCATCACGTGGCTGTGGTCCATGTCTTCACATAGTCGATCACTGCAGACAAGCCCCCTGACCCGTTTGCCGCTCCGTCCCCAGTACCTGGAAAGTACCGGGCACACAGTAGGTGTGCAGTGCACGGGCCTGAGCCAGCCAATGTATGAGAGATGTTGGGCTTCCCCGGAGGGGTATTATGTTGGGACTCAAAGGCCTTCAGTTTCAGTGAGCTCATGCACGTTCACAGCAGGGCCAGAAGCTGGGTTTCTGTGTTCCTTTCCCGGAAGAGAAACCCACCAGCCCAGGAAAAATGAACCGATGGAGGCAGACAGTGTGGCAGAACTGGGCTCAAGGCTGTTATTTTCTGACTTGAAACCCACTGCTTAGCCTTTGGGGGAAGAAAAAAATTTAGACATATCCTTATTGAATAAAGAACAGCACAATGCAAAAACAACTTAGAAGCTTTTATATTCTTTCATGTTTAAAAAAAAAAAGTTTTTTTTTATTTCTGTTCCTAGAAGAGTGCAGGATTTATAAGACGATGGTAGTTAGAGAGTAAGGGACAAAGTAGCAAAGTTGTTTGTTTGTTGGTTTTTTGTTTTGTTTTGTTTTGTTTTTTAAGTTTTGGAGCAATGCATAAACATATTTCCTTAGAAGTGAAGCAAGGTGCGCTTCGCCTGCTTTGGAGAGGACTGGATCAGATGGCCGATCCTGGCAGTGATTAATTTCCTGATTCTGAAGTTGTTTAGTGCTCGGTTTGGAAATAGAGTTAGCCTGCAGCGAGTATGAACTATGCTTGCTTGATACCCTGCAGAAGAGGGGTGCCTGGGTAGCTCAGTCAGTTAAATGTCTGTCTTTGGCTCAGGTCATTATCCCAGGGTCCTGGGAGCAAGTCTGGCATTGGGCTCCCCGCTCAGCGGGGAGCCTGCTTCTCCCTCTCCCTCTGCCCCGCCCCTGCTCATGCCTGCACTCTCTCTCACATTAAAAACAAACAAACAAACAAAACACCCCACCCTGCAGGAGAAATGCACTGATGTGCTGGCAGGGGCTGGTGTCTGTGAGTGGCTGAGCCTGACTCCCTTCCCGAGGACTGACCTGCGAAAGCAGAGGTGCAGGTGGTGGTGGAGTCCGCTGGTGCCAGCCAGGAGAGCCGCTCCTCCCAGCTTCACCAGGACAGGGACCTCTTGGATCGCGTCCCCTGCTGAGAGAGGCTGACAGGTGGAGGTCCCACGGCTGGGAAAGAGAGGTGCCGGGGTGGCTGTGCTGTCTGACGGCAAAGCTGTGGCACTGCCAGTGGCCGTCCTTCTTCTCCCTTTGGGCCTGAAGGCCTATGAACTGAGCTTGCTCAGGCAAGTGTCCATCTTTCCCCCTCTGTCCAGCCGAAGACAACTGGGCAGCCCTGGGGGCCACAGGAGCCCCTCCCAGCTCTGGGAGACAGACCTGCCGGGGCTCACCTTCCCGTCCGTGTTCTCTCTTGCCCCCTCCAGCAGCAGTCCAAGGCGAGAAAGTCGCGCTCCAAGAGTAAAAGCAAGATAGACCTTTTGAGGAAGTGCATTGAAGACAAAATTCAGCTCTTCAAGGAACAGGCCCCTGAAGACCTGGTTGAAAAGGTCAGTCCTTCCGCTTTATCTGTTCTCATTGCCCACACAGGGCTGATGTCACACCAGTCCCAGGGCGCACAGAGTCCCCCTTTGGGGGAGGGGTGTGTGCGCATCTCTGTCAGCACCCTGTTGTTCAGCGTCTCCTGCAGCTGGGACCCCCCCCGCCCCCCGTGCCCCTCAGGCCTCTCTGGAGTCCTGTCTGCAACCTCCTCCTGCATTTCCCCACTCGCTCTCTGGATCGTCCTGCGGGCTCCAAGGTGCTGCTGCCTCCGCAGACGTGGGGTCCCCACCTCCGTGCCTGGCCCTGCGTTGAGGCGTGTGCACGTGCTGTACTTGACGTTCCTACATGCACGGCGCACGAGCCCGCAGTGCCGGCTGCGTTCTTCCTTCTTGGATGGACCTTGCCACCTTCCCTTACCTGGATAAATGAACCTTGTCCTTGGCAGTCTGGAGGCATTGCCTCTGTCCTCAAGTGTCCCCTCTCCCAAGAAGCCTGCCTGGACCACCCAGTTCTTCCCGCTCGTTCCTCTTTTATGTCGTCCTTCCTTATCCTAACACGCCCCACACTGCCCATTCACTGCACTGGGATTCTGAGCAGGTGGCAGTGTCCCAGGCACGGTGTGGAGCAACTCTGGGTGATAGCGGTGACAGACAGGCCTGGCCCCGCTCTCATGGGGTACACATTCTGGCTAGAGGAGACGGACAGAAAGCACTCCTCAACAGTGGTCAGCGCCTTTGGGAAATGAACGAGATGATGTGACAGTCACGGGATGGGGTTGAGATGAGTAACACAGATTGTAGGCTGCTGGGTCGGGTCAGGTCTCTCTGAAGAGGTGACACCGTGTTACCGCTGTCTGAGTGCCTGCTGTGTCCCCCAGTGCTCAGCAGAGGGGAGGTTCCCCAGAGGAATGTGCTCCCTGCACAGACGTATCAAGCCATCCTTCAGAGCGCCATCTTGTTTCTACCTCCTATCCCTGTTCTCGCCCTAGTGTTGTGTCCGTTTAATGCAGGTGTATTTCTCAGAACACAAAAGCATCAGGTGGCCAGGAGCCCTAGAGCCTGTGCAGGGTGAGGTCCAGGCCACAATGTCTCTGAATACAAGTAGCGCCCCCTCCCATCTGTGTTTTATGTAAAACTGAGAAGGAAGATGGGGACAAGGCAGGTAGAGGCGAACACATCCTTTTTCTCAAGACTACCACCGAAGATAGAAAGTCGTATGAGAGCCAGACGGGCTCGCTGAGCGGCCCCAGGATGAAACACTCAACCACCTGATCACAGCCTTCCCTGGGGCTCCTGGGGGTGGCCTCCCTGGAGGAGTGAAGCGGAAGCGCATCTCTAAGCAGAGCTGGGCCTGACTGGCTCCCGGTGTTGTGGTCCAGGTTCACCAAGGGGCAGCAGAGGAGAGAGGGGCCCCCAGCTGCAGAGGAAGTAGCCCTCTGGGGGTTGGGTGGGGTATTTCCTCCCACACCTGCTGGTCTGTAAGCCAAACTCCTCGACTCTAGGTGGATGTTGCTGGAGAAGAAAAGGTTGCGATTTGTGTTGGTGGAGAGAAAGGGTGGCCTGAGCCACGGCCAAGGACACAGTGTAGGCTCAGGGGGAGCCCAGAGAATCAGCAGCCCCGTGAAAAGGCTGCTTTGCTGGAGTGCACGGCTTCCCGAGGGAGGAACAGCAGACCATGATAGAAGGATCTCTCATGCCAGGCTGAGAAGTCTAGCTGAATCCTACTGGGCCCATCCATCGAGGAGAGGGACAAGGTGAATGACCGTGGGACCGTGGTGAATGGTGACAGGTGACATCCTGTCCCGGCAGTTCCCTGAGCCAGACTCAGCAGCCTGCTCTGCCCTGACCTCACCTCTGTTGTTCCCCTGGGAGGTGTGCATTTGTCCCAGGCACAAGCTGGACCCCTCATGTGGACAGGAGGCTAGCCCTCTGCCCGGCTCTAGAGGACGCGCTGGCATCGACAGGGCCATGTACATGTCATTGTCCTGTGCACTGATTTAAGAATTCGACTCCCCTCCTAAGGTGTAACAGCGCTTTATGGAGAATAGTGCTCAGTTACTTTGTTGGCTTTCGAGTGCCTGTGATTGCAGGTGCTTTGCTCAGTACTTCCTGTCCACATCTGTATTAACTTACGTGTAAGAGGTACGCCAGGCAGTGGTGGCTCCAGGGCCCGAACCGAAAACTTTCCCTTTGCTCCCTGCCGGCAGGCAGCCTCTGCGTCGAATGCCCTGGTCGGGATTGCCGGGGAATATTCTCATGGCGTGTGGTCGTCTCCCGTAGCCGTGCAGTGTGGGACAAACATGCGTTGGCTCCCGCATCAGTGAGGGTTGTGACAGTGATAGCCCACTAGTCACAGGGGTTTTGTGATGACCAGACAGGAAGGCACTTTTTAGCTTTCAGTGGCTACAGTGCTAGTTTTGCTCAATGATGGAGCAGCTCGGTGGGTTTGCGCTAGAACCCAGAGAAAGGCAGACAAGCGGCATTTGCCAGCTGTAACAATTTAATGACAGGCCATCTTCACAGTCGGCTGTCTCACTGTGGCAAGTGCCAATAGAATACGCACTCTCAGCTCAACGGCTTTGACGCTCCTCCCAAAGTTGATTGATTGCGTTGTCTTAGCATTTGAGCCACAACCGTTCAGAGTTTTCATTTGCAGGGTCATTGTGGAAGGAAATGACAGCCCTGGGTTTGCATGCCAGCGGCTGACAGTGGTGTGATCGTGTTCCAGGATGGGGAAATTCCTCGGGGCACGTGTAGCTGCAGAGAGGGACTTGGTCAGAGAGCCACCGCACAGCCTCAGTGGGGCTGGCCGTATGGTTCCCCGAAGGGACTCCGGCTTCACTACTGGGGCTGCCAAGCATGCTGGAAGCACCTCCTTCCCTTACGAGAATCTGCATCCGTGATCCCTGGAACCCTCCACCCTGGTTGATCTGTGCCTTTTCTGGACTCTGCCATCTGAAGAGGTTGGGAGAATTGCCCAAGGTCACACCATCAGTATTCACTAGAGCCGGGGATGGAAGGGGGCACGTCTGCCTCCATCGACTACGCCCTTCTGTGACAAAGGAAAGGCTCAGCCTCCCAAGGTGGCTCTCCTGTGACTTTCCCATGTCCCCTCGCCTTTCTTTGGCTTCTTCCCTTGCCCTTCTTGTCCTGCTCCTATCCTTTGGTCTCCTTCTACTTTATCCTTTAGGGAAGGTTTCTTGGATAGCCTTCTCTGGGCCAGCCCCTGGTCCCGGTGTCTGCTGTTGGGACAGCTTCAGATGGGTGACCACTTTGAGCATCAGCCACTTGGAGGTTTGCCTCCTGCTTTCAGATAGAAAATCCACTTGGCTGATTTGAGCTCCACGTTGCATGAGTGCTGTGTGACTGATTCACAAAGCGTCGTGTGACTGATTCAGGGAGACAGACAGACAAGGGCGGGCTTCCTCCCTGACCTCTTTTTCCGAATAGCTGAGAGGCTAATGGAGTGAGGAGTCTGCTCTGGTCCCTGGCAGCTGCCTGAGGGGTTGGGGACATTCAGCCAGGGACAGCCCGACTGTCTGATGGGCTCACTGTAAGCTCACAGATGCAGCATTTTAAACCTACAAGAGTGGGGAGGCCATATACGTTTTAGAATAAGTTAATCAAGTTCATAATTAAATTTCTGTTGTGATTGCATGAAATTTACAGGTTAATTTGACAATTGTCATCCCATCCTCCAAAAGGTGGAATGTTTCTTTTTTATTTGGAACAATTGTTTCCATAAGTAGGGTGACCATAGATCTCAGTTTGTTTGGGATGGTTCCAACAACATTTCCTCCTTTTGCCCCTCAACGTGGTGATAAACCATATGGTCCCCTTATACATAAGGTGTTTCTTTGTGATGGTTCCTAGATATATTATAGGTTTGCATGCGGATGTGAATGGTAACCTATTTTCAATTATATTCTTGACTTACTCAATCCTGGTGTAGAGAAATGTTACCAGCTTTTATTTATATCTTTCCAGACTGCTTTATTCTGTGTCTGGAGCCAGACATCTGGGTCCAAGTCCTAGCTATGCCACTTGCCAACTGTGTAACCTTGAACTTCTTAACTGTTCTGTGCCCTGGTGTCCTCATTCTTCAAGTGTGGGTAATAGAAGCACCTGCCTTTTAGTGTTGTTGTGAGGATTCTTCTGCTGGTTCTGCTGATTTTCTGCATGGTCAGTCATCCTGTCCACAAATAATTGCAATTTTGTCCCCTCTATTCCTAGCCGCTACCTCATTTCTTTTTCTTATCACTGCTTCCATGTCCTTATCTGCTGGTTCCATCATCTCTCTCATTTCTGCTGATGGATCGTCCTGTGGATTGTGGATCCTATTTTCCAGCTTCTTTGTGTGCATGGTAATTTTTGATCGGATGCTAGGCATTGTAGGTTTTACATGCTGGGTCCCAGGTTTTATTGTGTTTTCTTTAATCGTGTTGAAGTTTTGACATGTAGTTAAGATGTTTGGGATTAGTTTTACCCTTTCAGGACATTGTTTTGTTAGGCGAGATCGAGAGCTACCTTTAATTGAGGGCTAATGTATCCCTATTCTGAGGACCGTGTGCCTGTGTGCTTTTTTCACTCTGGCTCATGGGAACGCTAGCTCTTTCCAGTTCCATGTGAACTCTGGTATTCTCTCTGCCTGTGATTTTTGGTGGTTCGTTTCCTGGTCTGGTGTAGTTTTTTTTCTTATTCAAGCATGCCCACCACTTAGCCAAAGACTTGAGGACACCCCTATAGGTCTTTGGAGTTCTCTTTCTCTTTCTCTCTCTCTCTCTGCAGCAATTTCCTCTTTGGGACTGTGCTCCACAAATTCTAGACATAGTAGCCTCCCAAACTCTATTTTTTTTTTTTTTTTCCTTAACCTGATGCACTTTCTGGGCTTCCCATGGGTCCACATCCAAGCAGCAAGCTGGGGTGGCTATAGGGTCACCTTGTCTATTTCCTTCTCGGGCCACCCATTCCTGTCCTGCCTCTTGTCCAGTATCTGGAAACTTTTGCACCATGTACTGTACCTGGTTTTTGGTGGTGGGAGAGTAAATCTGCTCCCAGTTCTTCCATCATGGCCAGAAGTAGAAATTTTTTTACCTATCCCTTTGACATTGATTTTGAAGTTTAACCTGTCCTTTTTTAAAAGTTTTTCAGTTACTCCTTTCTAATTTTGTTCTGTTTTAGAGAATAAAGTATATATGATAATGATGTTTGGGAATTTATTGTGGCTTACCTGTGGTTTTATACCCGTTCTGTTTTGAAAGATATTTGATTTGTCCTCAGAAAGTTTGTTTTCTCTTAGGTATGGAGAAGGGAGGCCTCAGAGGCAGCTAGGAGCTAGAGCATGGGAAGCTTGGAGGTATACAAAGGAGCTCAGCCTTTGAGGCAAAATTGGTAAGATTTAGGCACTTTTCAGAGAATATTTGGGGTGATATATTCATTTTTAGTTCTGTAAGGAGGTCTGTATTGGCCACCCTTCCTTTCCTGACCTCTGCTCTCTTTGGCTGTAGGGGATGTGGGTCTTGTCTTAGTCTGCTGAGATAGAAGCTAAGGTTGCAGACCCAACCCTCCACTAAGAAATGGCTTGATTTCTGTGAACTGAAGGGCCCTGGGGCCAGACACATCAACAAGACAAAGCATCCAATGCAGGCTTGGAGGCCAGAGTCAACCTGCAAGAGTCAGTCATGTCAATCCCACTACCCTCTCATGGAGGGCACCCAAAGAGGGCTTCTCAGAAGCAGGTATCTGATTGATGAAGGGACATTCTGGCTTCTTCCTTGACCTCCAGGTGACTCTCACCAGCTTGGGACACTTGATCAGATCTCTAGGACTGGAGGGCTGCCACTCAAAATAGTGCCTGGCCAAGGTCAATGTCTTGACCAGGGCTGGGAATGTACCTCTTCCTCCTGGAAGGAGGCCAATCCACAAAGCAGAGTAAATCCATGGCACACATTATGGGGCTAATTTTTTTATTTTCCAACTAGTAGAAATAGTTCTATCTGTCTGTCTACATCTGCTATCTCTCTCTCTCCTTCTCTCTCTCTCTCACCTGTCTCTGCTTTTTACCTAGTACTAAAACTTGAAGACCTTCCATATCAGTACTTAAGAGTTTCCTGGTGGCTTTTTACAGCAGCATGACATCTCATAATATGTGTGACCCTTAAATGATGTAGCCAGCCCTCAACTAATAGACATTTAGGTTATTTTCAATCCCTCGATATTTCACACCAAACTTGGATCCTCTCCATAGATCCTACTTCACTCTGTGGTGAGACAGGTGGTGCAGTAGCAACTACTTCTATTTCACAGATGAGAATATTGAGACTCAGAAAGGTGGAGAGACTTGTCCAAGGTCACATTGCTGGCAGGTGGGAGAGTGGAGCCTCTTGAAGCCCGTCCCTGTGTCACATTAGCAGATCTGAGTTGATGGATCCAGAAATGAAAGGAATGCTTCAGTAATTCTTTGATATGCTCTGCTGCTGTTTTTGCACACAGTGTATATAAATTTCTCATAAATATTCTTTAGGAACATTTAAATATGAATGTGAAAATGACATGATTGTATTACTAGCTGACTGGTCATTTCTGGTGTTATTTTAATGATGTTGTCCTCTGTCCAGGTGGCATGTCTGTCACTATATCCCTTCACCCATTCATTATTTATTCACCGTTTCCAGGTTTCATGACATGCCGTGCGTACACAGTTCATTAGCGTTCCCTTCATTCAGGAGTGGAACTCCCGCACTGCAATCGACCGTGCATGCTATTGTGTTCCTGCAGCTGCCGCAGCAATTATGCAAAGGTGGCTGGCACTTCTGTCAGGAACAGCTCTCCACATTTCAGAAATGACTAGAGTTTAAGCATGAGAATAATGTGCTCATTTTCTGATGACCTGACAGGAGAGAATACTGATGGCACAGGTTCTTCTAAAGATTAGAAGGGAAAGTGCAATGACAGGGAAGGCATTTTAGGAAGGGGAGAGAAAAATCTCTCCATCCACAAAGGCTGGGAAAGCCTCTAGATGGTTCCCTTTATGTCTGCTTTTGCCTCTGTTTTATCCCTTGAGCCAGTATCTGTCAAAGTCATCTACTGAAGCATTGTTTTAAGGGAAGTTTCATAATTTCCCACCATTCCCAGACAGAATCCAGGTTCCTGAGTGTGGCATTCAGGGTCTCACTATTAATCTTCATCTTAGCTTTCTAATCTGTCCTACTTCTACGTTTCATACACCAAAAGGTTACCACAGTTCTCTTTTAATTTAATGGTTTGAATGTAGTAACTTCTTTTTTATATTGTCCGTTTTTAAAAGTTTACTCTTCATTTTTATAAAACTTGGGCATGCGTTCTTTTAGAATCAAATAATTCTACAAGGTTTGTGCTAAAAAAAAAGAGCAACTTCCTATTAAAAAACCATATATATATATATATATATATACATATATATATATATACATATACATATATATACATTTTCAAATCCTCAGAGGTAATGATCTCTAATTTTTTAGCTAGATCTATTGGCACTTACCTCCATATTTCCAAATAACATGCTTGTCTTGCTATTTCTTGATGTCTTTACTTTGGGTATTATCTAGTCACATTTCTTTATGGAAATAAGATTCAGCTGTCTTTCTTCTTTCAACCTGCAACACACATGAGCCTTTTCTGTTTTCCTCAGTATGTAAAATGTATATCTGAGATTTCCATTTAGATGTTATTTACATATGAGCCATATAAAACTGAGATTCATTTTTCTTTTCTGTATAACTTTTCATTTTTCCTGGAGTTAATGCTGTCTTTTGGTTCCTTTTTTGGTCACTTTTCTATGTACTTATCACTAATTCAATACATGTTTTGAGAGTTGACCAAATATCCTCTCAGGACCACCACACAAGTCATGCTTCTATTAATTTCATCATCTTTAGGACGTCTCTCTCTGTACATCTGCTGTGCCCCAATTGGGACATTGTACTTTATACCTTATATGCAGCTGCCATCTTGGGGTTGTGCTATGAAATCCCTTCATCCTTCTCTTTCTTGATTTGTTCCTTGTTTTAATGAAACGCATCTTATGTTATTTCCTTAAGAAAGGGCATGTTGGAGATTTAATATTTTGAAATTTTGTAAGACTGAAAATGTTTTCATTCTGCTCCTATTGTTGATAGGTAGTTTTGTTTGTCTGTTTGTTTTTGTTTTGTTTTTTTAAAGATTTTATTTATTTATTTGACAGAGATCACAAGTAGGCAGAGGCAGGCAGAGAGAGAGGGAGAAGCAGGCTCCCCGCCGAGCAGAGAGCCCAATGCGAGGCTCAATCCCAGGACCCTGGGATCATGACCTGAGCCAAAGACAGAGGCTTTAACCCACTGAGCCACCCGGGCGCCCCTGTTGATAGGTAGTTTTATCAATTGGGGATTTTGGAAAATTTTCTTGAGTTACATTGATTATGAACTCCTCTTCTTTTCTCTAATCTCTTTTTCTAGATCGCTAATTAATCAGATATTGGACCTCTTATATGTTAGTTTTCATTTTTTTTTTCTTTTTTTCCTCATTATTTTCCTTCTGTTTTTTGTTTTGTTTTGTTTTACTTTCTGGGGAATATCCTAAGTTTTACCTTACAAACCTTTAATTGAATTTTTCATTTATGTTTTATTTACTAATTTAAGAAGAGCTTCTTTTCCTCTCCTAATGCTCTCTTCTTAAGGAAATGATATTCTTTTAGTTTTTAAGGCTACTACAACTTTTTGTATCCTGAGAACATTGTTTTTTGAAGAAAATTTTAACTTCTGCATATTTACTGTTACCTCTGTATCCATTAGAGGCTTTCCCCAGGTGTGATCATCCTTGGTCTGCTCATATTTAAGAGTGAAGTACTCAAAAGCTCCTTGGAAGCTCTGATATATAAGCAGGGCCTGTGGACTGTGACCTTCACCCTGGTGTGACTGGCCTAGACCATTTACTTGGGGGAACCCCAGTGTTAGGATCTTTCTCTAAGGCTGGTTGGAGTCTCCAGAGAAGACCATTCTCCTACCAACACGGTAAAGGCCTGGCTGCCCACATTTGAAGAACCAAACAGAGGAAGATAACTGAGATTTTAGTAGTCTGGATGTGAAGTTTCAATTGAGTCCTCTGCTTTCTATATGGAGCCTGGTTTTTCCAAGTTCAGAGACTCTTCTGAAGATTAAATCTTCAGTTGTCACAGGGTAGAGTTTGCGTGATGAGAGTTCTGGAGGCTCCACCTCTCCTCTTGTTTAGCTTCAGCTTTTACCTCCAATGGTGCCTGAGTTCTGTGATACTTAGCGGGATCCTACAGTACAACTTATGTTACTTCTTTGCCAACCTCATTCCTGGCTTAGAATTCAGTTTTGGGGGATCAATTGAGTCCTTCACTACTCAGTCATCCCCTTTCCAGCTTTCAAAATTTTGTGGCTACTGTCTCTTCTCTCATTTTTTCCCACCTTTCCATTCTACCTTGAAGAAAACAGTAGATGCATGTTACAAATCTACCATCTTCTGCCAGGAAGCTCTGTTGTTAATATTTTTCTGTATTGTGCATGTATTTCTTTTCAGAGAGAGAGAGTATGAGAGCTGGGGTGGGGTGATGCAGAGGGAGAAAAAGACTCCCCATTTAGTGCAGAGCGCAACATGGGTCTCCATCCCAGGACCCTGAGATCATGACCTGGGCTGAAATCAAGAGTTGGACTGTTAACCCTACTGAGACACCCAGGCGTCCCGTGCATGTGTTTTTATAATTAAAAGTAGAGAAACTTCTTTAAAGGAGGAAAGAAAATCCCCTGCAATCCAAGGGACTCAATTTAACTAATTATAATAATGATAATAAAAATAATAATAATGGCATAATATGGCAGTTACCATTTATTAGGGGCTCATTAGTTATCAGAACGTATAATGGGCATTATCCCTTGTTCTTTTATTATCTCTTTTTCACAGACAAAATTGAGACTCAGAGAGGTTAAGCAACCTGTTGAGGTCACATAGCTAGTTAAATGGTAAGTTTATAAGTAAGAGATAGCAGGTCAACCATAAACCAACCAAACAAAACTATACTGACAAGTTTAAGGCAGTACTCTTGATTTGTTTGAGATTTTGGCACTGTGATTATCTAGCTGATGGGGTGGGTGGAGAGTCTTTCCCATCTTAGAAATAAATTTTCCTTCTCTAAATGTCAGCAGTACTAATGTTTATTTAGCAGTGTGGCATTTTACTTAGTAAATATTAACACACCTTTACTGAGTCTACTCCCTTCCTGATGCAAGATGGAGGAGAGAGTCTTCAATTTTGAACACATCCTGCAAAGCATGGGTGAAACTGATCTGGGTGTCCCAGGACCAGCCATTGGGATAAACGGGCACGCTCCTAGATAAAGAGCATTTCATCAGCCCGACCCTTCAGCCTTTGGGCGTGAGATTCTTGATGTGTGCACTCGCTCTCCACGTGCGACTTGGCTAGCGACCTCCTGGCCGCACTCCGTGCTTTGCTCCCTTTTCTCCAAGGTGGGCGTTATCTGACTGGTGGGATTAAAGAGGGCACTGGGCGTGTTTGGTGTGCTCCCTCAGCTCTCCTCCAAAGCCAGGCAGCCTGCAGGAGGCCCCCATTCTCTGTCCACCTTGGGCCGCGCTCAGTGGTGGGGAGTGAGGTGTGTGTGTGTTCATCTGGACATGCTCAACCCCGCGGGGGCCGCATTCTCTAGTGTAGATCTCATCACTATTAAAGCTGACATTTGGCCTCTGCCTGGCTCACCCGTGCTTCTGTTTGTTCCCAAACCTGGGCAGGGAGGCTGTGGTGTCTTGAACTCCTTCAGTGCCAGTAATTTTCTGCTGGCTGACAGGGGTTGATTTTAATTTTCATTCAAAACACATCACCAAGCCTAGAAGAAACTACTCTTTTGAAATGCACCGGGAGGTGAGTCAGAGAGACGAGTAAGGCAGTGGCTGGAACTTCCCATTTAAAAAGAAAAAGAGTATTTAGCAGCATATTATTTTGAAAATGAGTTTTTATTATTGTAGATAACTTGAATATTTAATGAAGTCTGTCACAGAAATGCAAATCTGTACCCCTTCCCGGGGCTCTTTTTAGATAAGGATGGAAGCCCTCGCTAGATGCATGTTCTTACTGTGCCGGAATTAAAAAATTAAGCTTTCCAAAGAAGAGGAAGAAAGGATTTTGGAGAACTTTCTTATCGTAATTTTACTGTCCACATGATTCTTACAGTACATAGGAAAGGCTTTGCGCTTGTCCCCATGTCTCTGGTATGAACTTGTGGAAATGAATCTCGAGATCCCCTTGTGGCCACCTTGCTCTGTCCCGCACCCCTGAGGGGGCTCACTTTACAGGATATCTGGGCCACCACCCACCCAGCAGTGGAGAGGATGGAGACCCCATGGAGGTGACTTGGAGATCTGAGCGCATGGCGTGATAAGAGGAACCGTTCATCCCTTTCTTGGCCACCTGCCTGTCATTTGTGTTTTTCTTCTTGAAGGACTTCCCCTGGGTTTGCCATCACCTTTCCTCTTGCCTTAGGGTCTGCAAAGATGTCACAACTTACCAGACAATAGCCTTCAAATATGTGCAGGTTTTGTATGACAATTGTACCTCAGTAAAGCTTTTTGTAAAATCCTGTATGTTAGGAGGTGGTATTATTCCCATTTTACAGGCAGCTCATTGAAATTGCCCAAGGTCACGAGCTAGCATGTGACAGAGTCAGAGCCCACTTCTGTCCTCAGTGATGAGCTCCTTCAGGGTCAGATCCATGTCTCATGCATTTTCGCCTCTTCTCTACCCCCACCCCATCCCCTCGGTGCATCATATCTTCCTATAAATTATACATATATGGTGCTCATGAATTATTTCTTGGACTGATGAATGAAGCATACATATACTCTTTTTGTAACCTTGGGGTGAGAAAGCAGCTGTGGGCAAAAGGTGTTTGCAGAAAGACTGCTAAGATCCGGGAAGCCCTTTAGAGGCTTATGTCCCCATGTCCCCATGAGGGAGCCATCAGACACGCTCTTGGGGTCCCACTGTCACGAGGCTTCGCCCAGTCTTGGAAGGACATGGGGCCACCACTGGAGGGGTGTGAACGCCTCAGTCTGAGGATGGCTGCCTGCCCTTCTGCAAGGCCGACCCGGGAGATTCAGGTGTGATCCGCGGTTACTATGGAAACCCATCGGTGGGCAGGGGGCTGTCACCTGGTTCTCCAAGCTAGGGAAAGTTTGGGGTCTAATAGCATCCTTTCAAGAATAAGGCTTCTTGTTCCCGTTCAAGCAGAGAAAGGAGCCTCTGTCTCCCAGAGCAACTGGGCTCTTCTGCCAAAGCTCTTGGCGTTGCTGCCTCTGGTCCCTGCTCTTTGTGTTTTTTTCCGTGAACCAAATGCGCAGGTGCCGCGCCTTGTGTCTTTGCAGACCCTACATGCCCTGTGGCTCTCTTCTGTGTTCCCTGAAGCTTGTTGAAGGCACTGCCTCTCCAGAAAGTGCTTGTAGGTCCCCCTCCCCACCACCAGCCAACAAGCCATCTGTGTGTTTCTTTGGAGCCCTTCTTCCCTCTTCTCCCCATTAGAGTTTTTCCTGAAGGTCAGGCTGTAGAGATGAAATCTGAGCTTTTCAAACTGGGACTTGCATTCCTCTGAGGGTCACAACAGATGGACAGAGGAAGGCTGTGCCCCTTCGGGACGCACAGGGACTTCGTCCTCTGCAGCCTCCACTTCCTGTAAATATTCTTCTGTATGTCAGCCACTTCCGAACCTCCGACGATCAACAGAGGATTAAAAACAGGCCACATGGGATGCCTGGATGGCTCAGTTGGTTCAACATCTGCCTTGGGCTCAGGTCTTAATCTCAGTGTTCCAGGATCAAGTCCCACATTGGGCTCCCCAATCAGCAGGGAGTCTGCTTCTCCCTCTGCCCTTCCTCATGCACCCTCTCTCTCTGTCTCAAATAAATAAATAAAATCTTAAAAATAAATAAAAATAGGTTACATGGCAGAAAACAAAATTCCACAAACTTTTTCAATATTTTTTATGGGGGTAATATATATATGTGACGTTGACTGTCTTCACTGCTTTTGCCTGCACAGTATGGTGGCATGAAGCACATTCATGCTGTGGGGCAGCCACTCCCACCCCATCTCCAAAACTTCCATCTTCCCAAACCAAAGCTCTGTCCTCATGAAACACTCACTCCCCATGTCTGTGTCCCCCGACTCACCGTCTAGTTTGTGGGCATCTGACCACACTAGGTACCTCACATAAGGGGAATCCTGCAGTGTCTGTTCTTCTGTGACTGGCTTCTTTCACAGAGAGCATCGTGTCCTCAAGGTCCATCTGTGTGGTAGCCCGTGTCAGAACCTTCCCTGTTGAAGGCTGTGTAATATTCCATTGTCCGGAGAGACCACACTGTGTTCATTCCTGTTGATGGACACTTGGGTTGCTTTTACCTTTGGTTTTGTGATTGAAGTTCCACATGCTTCCAGAGATTAAGTGAAAGGCTTCCCCAAGATATGTGCTTGAGTAAGCTGCTCTTTGGCTGGTGGTTTATTGAGCTCCCTGTAGGGGGAGGGGGTGCATAGCTATAGGGACCTGCCTTTAGGGGCTCAGGCAGTGGCATCTGAGAAGGATTAGACCCTTTTGTTCACGTGGCAAGTTTTCTGGAGAAAGTATGAGAGGTGGTGATCACAGAGCAAACACACAGATGACAGAATGAGGGGCTTGGTTGTGTGACCAAGAGGATTGGAAGGATTCCCTCCTCTGGAATTCATGGAGCCCCTTGAGTGCAGGGCCCTTCCCCAGAGAGGCTCATGGCCTGGCGGGGTCAACAGTGTGGTGAAGGCTGGCTCAGGAGAAGAGCCTGGAAGGAAGGGAAGATGGAGAAGACAGTGACAAACACATGCCCAGTCAGGATACTTCAAAGAGAGTGGCTGGAACCAGGGACCCGAAGGACAGATGGAGATCCTCAGGAAGACAGGGACGCGTAGCATTTCCACCACCGTGGGGGGCCCTGACAGTAGGCCCACAAGCGTGGTGAGTTGGCCGGTCCAGAATGGCCTGGAAGGGTGGACTCCCGGGGGCACACGTCGGGGTGACAGAGGAACAGACCGGACTTTCAGGGCACGCCTCAGCTGGGATGGGAGTCCATGTGAGAAAGGTTGAACTTTCATCATCTGGGTGGGGAACCTTGAAGGATTTCCCACTGGGTAGCCAGCCACACAGTTCCCTGTACCTTCCAGAGTGAGAAAGGTGGCGTGAATGCCAGACTCCGGAAGCCCCGGAGAGGGTTTGTAAGCAGAGAAGTCCTGTGGTCCTAACTGACACCCTGCAGTTCCTAGGGCTGTGAGTAGTGGAGGTCTTCCCGAGTCCTGAGTGAATGACTACCGGAGCACAGCCATTGCCTCGAGACCTCTCCCCGCAGCCCGCCCCCCACTTACCTGCCTGGCTTCCGGCTTGCCCTCCCCAGGTCCGTGGAGAACTGCTCCGGGAGCGTGTGCAGCAGCTGGAGGCCCAGGAGGCCCGCTTTGCCGAGTCCCTTGTCTCCCTGCAGTTCCAGAAGGCGGCCAGGATGGCCACCACCCTGTGGGCGTACACCGCCCTCCTGAGCATCCAGGACCTGCTCCTAGAGGAGCTGAGTGAGTCGGAGACCCTGACGAAGCTGGCCTGTGAGCAGATCCTGGGGTCCCACAGCCCGGTGAGTGCGGGGCTTGGGGCTGGGGAAAGAGGAGGATGGAGCCTGTGCCGCATCTCTGGGTTCCTGGGTTCATCCTGGTGCGCTCTCCAGTGTCAGGTGGGACCTGTCGTGCTCTGTCTAAACTGCAGGGTAGCAGGGAGGACTGAGTGAGGTGACTTCCAGCTCAAGCCTGCTGGATTTCATTGCCCCCAAGAAGGAAATCTTTTGAATTTTAACATTTTGAACATTGCCGAGACTGGGGCACATCTTAAATCAACAACCCCAGGACAGTCCTTCTTAGAGCTGTAAAAACAGCATGGCTTTCTGTTAGTGGTGCCTTAGATACGGTGAAATACTGGACTGCTGTTTATCTTTATAATTACCTTTATTACCACTCTTCCTACACGCTGCATTTTTTTCAAGGTGTGAGAGCTCTAGTCCTAAAACAAAAGCGATGGTATCTTTGAGGACTAATCTTAGGTCCTCGATGAGTTGATTGTAGAACTTCGTATGTTACTATAATTCCTCTAGAGAGGAAAGGAACCCACGCTTACTGGGTGCCAGGTGCATGCAGGCAAGCACGAACAGGCTGTGATCGGACACACTCTTGTGTAAGCATTAATCATTCTTAATCACATGTCTCAACATGACCCTTTAAGCACGACTGATTGTAAGTGGCGATCTTATGCTGCTCTACTTTTATGCTCTCTGTCACTCATTATATTACTTAATTATAGAGCTGGGTTGTGACATGGGTACTGCTCGGATATTCAGTTCTCGGGGAAAGAAATTGAGATCCATGCAGGTGACAGGTCAGGTTCTTTGTGACGACCACGAGGCTGATAAATGCCAGGGGCAGAATGCAGTCTGCTTCTGACTTCAGCCCACAAGGTCACGCCTGTGGCCTCTCCCCATTGATCTTGCCAGTGGGGGTTCCTGTCTTTCCTTTTTGAAAGCCATGAAGAGTCCTGAATTGTTTTTCCCATAAACATTATGCACCCCGCATTAGGTCAGATGTTCCTTAAGGAAAGAAAGAAGTGGAAACGTTGGCATTCCCGCTCAAAACATTCAGATGCTGGAAAAATAACAATAAACCTACATCTTAATGTTTTGTGAGTTCACAAGAGAATGTGGAAAATTCCCAAAGGCCAAGGATATCCCAGGGAAAGCAAATCCAAAGACTCAGATCTTGGGGTAAAGACTGAAATCTGCAACCCAGGGATTTGGAGTTCATTTGGGGGAAGAGGAGATATGGCCTGGAGTGTCCTGAGGAAGTAGAACACCCAGTGAGGGGGTGAGAGGAGAAAGCCACCTGATGTCAAAGGAATCACCTTGGATAGGGAAATCTGTCCTTTTCCAGCCCTGCTCCAGAGGGCTGGGGGGAGTGGAGTCTCCCCTGTGAATTTTTTTTTTTTTTTAAGATTTTACTTTACTAAATTATTTGTCAGAAAGTGAGAGAGCACAGGCAGGGGGAGCAACAGGCAGAGGGAGAGGGAGAAGCAAGCTCTCCACTGAGCAGGGAGCCTGATGCAGGACTCGATCCCAGGACCCTGGATCATGACCTGAGCTGAAGGCAGACGCTTAACCAACTCAGCCACCCAGGCATCCCTTCCCCGTGAATTCGTAGTCAAAGGCTTCTGCTGGTGTGAGGAAGGAATCCCAAAGTACTTTAGCTCTCCAGTCAGGAAATCTCCCAAGGCGATGAATCAAATTAAAATGGTTCTAGCATGGCTGACTACTACAGTGCATGACCAAAGCAAAAGCAGATCCTCCCAGAGAAAAACAGTCTCAATCTGGGCAACCCAGGATTTTCACAGATGACCTTCAGCGAAATAGGAAGTCTCAATTAAAATCAGAAGTCCCCAAACACATGAGCAAAACAAGATGTTGTATATATAGAAGAAATAAACAAACGAAAAAACCCAACAGAGTAAGGTCCTTAAAGATGTTAGATGCTCAGATCATCAGAATAGACTATAAAATAATGATTTATGAAATTATTTTTAAAATTAAAAGTAATACCGAAATGACTTTAAAATTTTCATTCATGCGGAGAGCAGAGAGATTCTAAATTTGCATGTATGTAATAAAATACCCAAAATAATGAAAGAAAACTTGACAGAACAGCAGGGAGAAGATAAATCTGTCACAGTAATGGGGGATTTCAGCACACCCCTCTTCCTGTGGTTGATCAGATGAGACATATTTAAAGATACAATGAACTGATTAACCCATTAATCAACCTGTATTTAATGTCTACCCACAGAATCTTACAGACAACAATTAACAAATACATGTTCTTTTTGACCGCACATTGGGACAGCTACAAACAGTTAAGGTATACAATATTACTTGACCATCTTTTTGAAAAAGATTAACCTTGAATCCATTTAAGAAAAGATTGTTTCTCAAAGTCCATACTTTGAAAGTTTTAAAACTTACTCCTGAATAATTTGTTGGTCCAAGAAATGATAATGGAAATTTGCTTAAATGTAGAATAGAAAAATAATGTAAATACAACATATTAAAATGTGTGGGATTTGGCTAAAGTAGTTTTTTAGCCCTAAGGGAAATTAACGCCCTAAACTTATATTAGAGAAGAAAGGCTTATGATTAAGATCATATAAAAAGCTAGAGGGGAACAATGACAAATGAATCTGTAGAAAGAAGGAAGGAAGATCACATAAATAAAATAAGAAAAAGACTACCAGATACCAACCAAACAAAACCATGATAGAAAGGATAAGTAAAGTGAAAAGTTGAATATGCTGAAAAAAAGTCTAATAGAATACACAAAGTTCTGATATGAGTGACCATATAAAAAAGAGATAAGAGACCAGTAAATAATAAAAAGCAAGGTAACTATACATGCAGTAGAGTTTTGGAAAATAAAACAAGGAACAATTTCATGTGGATGAATTTGAAAACTGAAAGGAGATGGAAAAATTTCTGGAAAATTTGTCAAAAATGTCTCAAGTAGAAAAACAGTCTGTGTATAGTCTTATTACCATGAGAGAAACTGATTCAGTAATCAAGAAATCTTCTGACACACATAAAAAAGCATGCACCCTGATAGTTTTATAGGTGAATTCTAACAGACTTTTGCAACCTCATTTATACATTATTCCTGATGTTAGAAAAACATCACTGTGACCAAAACCAGATGTGAGTCATTATGAGAAAGAACAATTACAGTTCACCTGTACTTGTGAGCATAGATGTCAAATTCGTAAACAAAATATTACTAATATAATCCAGCCGTCCATAAAATAATTAGTACAGCATGGCCAGGATGAGGTTTTCCCAGGAATGTAAGGTTGGTTTAACTTCAAAATATCCATTTGCAAAGTTTGCCAGGTTAACAGATTAAAGGAGAAAAGAAAAAAAAAAAACTCATATGATCATTTCTGTATAAACTGATCAAGTATGTTATCAAATTCTACACCCACCCAAGATGAAAACTTCTCAGCAAATTAATGACAGGAGGAAACCCAAAGTCTACGGTAAGTGTGAGTGAGAGGTGGTAGGCATGGGGGTGGGCCAGCCCCAAATTACAGGTGAAGGATGTGAGGAGCAGGTCAAGGTCATGTATCGATGAGGGGCAGAGCTGGTGACATCCAGCTCATAGTTCTTGAGTTGCCCCTCAAGGGCCCTGGGCAACCCCTCAGCTCAGCCCTGAGACACCTCCTGGCTCTTTTTTCTTGAGACCCCCCTGATTTCTGTCATCACCGGACAGTACGATGCTTACAAATGTAACATCAAAGATTCCTTATTCTCGACTGGGTTTGGAAGAGTTATGTGCCCTGAACTGGAAGTGACTGCTCCTAGGTCACGTGATGTAGTATTGAGTTGGTGGAAAGCCAGCCAGCATTTCCTTGGTTTGCATTCGGAGGGAAGACCAGCCTGTTGTTTTGCTCCAGATACTAGAATTTCATTCCACAATTTGATCATTCTGCGAAAGCAGCTGTCCCACTGTGAATGGTCTTTTAAGTCAAACATTCAGGGGAATTAAAAAAACATGAAATGAAATGCTTTGGAAAAAATGACTGGTAAGAGAAACGTACCGAGCACGCCTCCTTGGATGAAAGAGTTAGATTCCTCTTGTGAAATGGGAACATGGGCAAGACCTACCTAAATCACAGGACCGAGCAGCATGATGGGCAAATCTGCAGAGGACACACTTCCTCATAGGAGATAAGGGGACCCCAGACTGACCGTACCCACTGCATCAGTCCTACAGCTTCAGTTGTCCTGGCCCACCCCGCCCCGTTCCATGCCCGAACCCAGTGTCTTCTTCTGTTCTTCCTCTGGCTTATTGCCCACTTGCTGCTTGTCGCCTAGTTTGTGGATTCTGCTGCTGGCCCAGCTTCGCTGCTGGGACGAATCTAGATGTAAAAAAGAAAAAATAACACTAGCAGTAAGTTGCTCCCATTAATCTAACTCTCATTAAGTCCAAAGCATCATGGGAAGTGTTTGAACCTTCTGTCAAGCCCTTGATACTTTGATATCCATTCTACAGATGATGGAGGGAGGCTAAGGAAGGTTACAGCATTGCACCAAGCTCCTGTCCCTGGAAAGCAGGGCTGGCGCCTTCTCCCACAAAGCACAGCTCCTGTCCTCACATCAGTTTCTGCCTCCCTCCCTCTACACTGCAGCCCAAGGAATCTCTCTGAAAAACCAAAACAATCACTGGCAGCCCCACCCCCAGCTCTGGATTTAAAACCCTGTCCTTCACTACTCTTGGAGGCACCCTGCATTTCAACCCCCGGACCTTCTCGCTGCTCCTGCACCCCTGCGTGACGTTCAGGCCTCCATTCCTCTGAATTACCTGCCTCACTTCTGCTTCACCCCTTTGCAAGCTCATATCCATAATCTAAGACAAGCCAAATGTTGCCTCTTCCGTGAAGCCACCCATAATTCCCTCGGGCAGAGCTGGTCTCTTTCAGCTTTGTGCTCACACACCCTCCCTCCTGAATCTCTACGATAGCAGGTGATGGCTATTACTGTCACTATTAACTGTGAGGCTGTCGTCCACACTGGGCTGTAAGTTCCCAGAGTCCAGGGGCCGTGTCTCATTCACCGCGATTGCTTGTGCCCAATAAAAGTTCTGGTACTCTGTCAGTCTGTCTGTCTATCACCTTATCATATATTTTTCTAACCATTCATTCAGCTGATACCTACAGAGTGCTTACCAGAGACAGCAGAGCTGAGGGATGGGGCCAGGAGCCAGAGAAACCGAAATCAGTCCTTAGTGAGGCTTTCATGCAGCTCTGGGGCTTCAGAAGTTTGACCAATACTCTCTGTGCCTCAGCCACCGTACCTATAGAATGGGATAATAACACATTTCTGCCTTGTACTGGATTGAGTCTAGTAGTACCTGCTAGCTGACATTATAAATAATCAAGATGATGATGCTGATCAGGACTGTTCTTCCTTGTGTGAGCCAGGCCCTGGGCTCCCTGCTGGGGAGAGGGGTGGACAGGCCAGCTGTGGTCCTGGGCTCCCTGCCCTCAACAGTAAAACTCCATTGAGAAGAGTTCCCGAATCAGGTCTTGGATTCCACTTGTGCAAAGCAGCAGGTGGATGCCCAGGGTGCAGAAGGAGTTTAGGGAGAGGCTGGCCTCTGGGGGAACATGTCATCAGCAGCCACAACCTGCAGGACACCTTCCTGCCTCATTTTCTGTTCCCAGCCAGAACTCACCTGGACTTGGAAAACACGTGTGATGCTCTCTCTGCTCTACTCATGCTTTGGAGACACTAGCAGCTGTGGGTTCAAGTCTGCCTTCTTTGCGCAGTAGCCAGGGCTGGCCAGTGAAATTGTGACTTCAGTGAGTCGGGTCCACACTGGGCTCTGGGCGTGCTGGCAGAAAAACTGTCAGAAACTCATTAGCGCTGTTGAAAGTTCTATGTTTGGTCATGTTTGCATGTGGGATGCTGCCACGAGACAGATGGCCGTAATTAGAAACGTCAGCATGTTAGAGGCCCTGCTCAGAAGCGTTCAAAGGCTTCCATGGCCCTGCGGGCAAAACCCAAATGCTCAGCACACGATGGCCCCAATTTCTCTCTCTGGCCCCATTTTCTTCACTCTTGGTTCTTGAGCAGTGTTTCTGAGCCGTGGGGGGGCTTTGAGGCCCTTTTGACAGTTTGATGTAAGCTTTGGCTCCTCGGCAGAAAGGCAGACTTTTCTGCACTTATTTAGGAAGACGATGGACCACCATCTGCTCTGGAGCCCATCCGAAGCCCCTTAGAGGTAAACCCCAGCTCTATCCCTGACCCCACTTAAAGCCCTGGACTATCTGGTGACTAACAGGTCCGATATGTCTGCATTTTATGAGGCTCGGGACCTTCCAGCCTCCCCCTCCCCTTACCTACCCAAGCAGATTGTGGACAGCCTCTTGTAGCCATATTATCTGACTCTGGTGGCCCAAGAAGGCAGATTTCTTCTGCTCGGCCAATGAGAGGCAGAACAGTATGATGGTTAAGGACACAGACCCTGGCGTGAACTGGCCTGGCCTCAGATTCTGGCTTTGCCCCCTAAAAGCTGCATAAGACAGCTTTTGCCTTAATCTCCTCCTCTGTAATGGGGGAAAATAGACTGTGTATTCCTTGGGGTTGTTACAAGGACTCAATGAGATTGATACATGTGAGCATTTAGAACAGTGCCCAGCGTGCTGTGGGGTCGCGTCAGCGTCAGTCGTGCTGGTTGTGCCCGAGCACAGGCTTCCCCCCAGATGGATGAATGTGTGCTGGCGCCTTACATAGATCAGCAAAGTGCACCAGCTGCCAGGCACGGTGCTGAGCGCTGCAGACAGGGGGCTGGAGAGGCGGCCCTGCTCCCCGGAGCTCACACTCAAGCAGAAAGGTCCGGGGCATCAGGCAGCTACGAAGATGGGACAGTGTCTGAGTCTGCTCGGGCTTCTGGAACAAAACACCATAGCCTGAGAGCTGAAGCAACAATGGGTCTCTCCCTGTTCTGGAGGCTGGAAGTCCAAGATCAAGGCATCAGCAGTCAGCTGCTGCTGAGAGCTTTCTTCCTGGCTTGCAGACGGTCACTTTCTTGTTGAGTCCTAACCTGGAAGAGAGTGGGGGCCCGGGTCTCTCTCTTCCACGTCTTATAAAGGACGCTAACCCCATCATGGGGCCCCACCTTCATGACCTCATCTAAACTCAGTTGCCTCCCCAAAGCCCCACTCCCAAATCCCATCCCGGGGTGATGGCCTCAACGTAGGAATTGGGAGGGGCTGCAGACATTCAGTCTGTGATGGGCACATACAGGGGAGGGCAAGTGGGTGCCTTTGGAGATGGGGTGTGCCCCATCCCAGGGCCTGAGGAGCCCTTCCCTGAGGAAATTCATGAGTTGGGTTTTAGAAGGAGACTCGGGAGTGTCCAGACAACCAGGGGAGGGCCCTGCAGGTGGTGGGAGCTGTTTGCGCGAAGGCAAGGAGGCACGAGAGGTCACGGCATGACCTCCTTACGCTACTGGGCACAGCTAGATGGGGGAGGCAGGCAAGAACAGATCGTGCCAGGACCAAGAGGTCTGGTTTAATCTGCGGACCCCTTGCCTCTCTGTGCACAGGAGCTTCAGGAGCTGGAGAGGAAGCTGGAAGACAAGCTGGCACAGCAGGAGGCGGCCCAGCTCCAGCGGGCCCTGGCAAGTCGACAGCAGTGGGCTGGGGACGGGCCCGGGCTTCTGGGCATGCCTGAAGACACGGATTCTGGAAGGCAGGTCTCTGCTGTCCTGCAGCAGGCCCTGAGCCAGGCCCAGAAGTTACTGGAGCGCCAGCAGCAGAGGTGAGCCCAGTGCCCGGTGGTGGGCCCTGCAGACCTGGGGTTCCCTGACTTCTCCGCTCAGCTGGATGCACCCCTGGCTGCCATGCACCTGTCCAAGGCATCTCGCAGCACTCAGACCCCCGCCACTGTCTTAGGCATGCACTTCTTCCCTGGCACCTGACTACACTTTGGTTTATTTTCTTGGTGAGATCATTGAGGTTTTCACTGAGCACATTTTTTAAGCTTTTAATTTTTAAATAGTTGTAGACTCCCAAGAAGGGACAAAGATAGTTCAGGGAAGGTGTCCGTGCCCTTCATCCTACTGTCCCTGATGGCGACATCATACGGGAATCCTGGCGCTTTATGCAAACACCCGTGCGGGCAGTGAATACAGACTTGAACTCAGATCTCACCGTGACCAGAATAGTTCAGAACCTGCTTTTGTAAAATTATGAAGCAGACTGAGCCCCTATCTTTAGTTAGGGCTGTTCTTTGCATTCTTCCTAATTGACATACAGTCAGCCTTTGCCCACGGCTTTAAGCACTCTTGGAAAACCTACTTTTTACAGCTTCCTGATTTTCCATGGTCAATAGAACGTTGACATGGAAAGGACAGGGTGCAAACGAGAGAGGCCGTGTGATTCCGTTTTTGAAAACACATGTGCACAAACTAATTAGCAGCAGAGAGACCCAGTTGTAATGGGTGTGACTTGTGGGTGGTGAGTTTATGGGTTATTTTTAACGTATTTGATTATGCTTTCCTGGAAACACAACATCAAAATGAACTAACGGTATGAGAGGCTGAATGTGTGTGATTGGAAGGCACAGGGCCTGGAGATGCAGACCTCGTTTAATTACACCAGGATTTTCGGGCATATGACGCCCTCACATGCCTCCTGTCTCGTGGAGGAAATTGCTCATGAGGAGAGCTTTTGACATGAGTTTGGAGTTGTGTCAGCCAACAAGAACGTGGGGTGGGCCTATCATGTCACCACATCTCTCACCTGAGGGACGGGGTAGGCAGACCCTGTCACGTGGAAGTCAGAAGGCCTGGGGGGACCCCCCCCCCCACTCCGTGGAGAGGTGCCACCAACCTGTGTGGCCAGAGCCAGGACCAGGCTGGGTTCATGGTTCTGGGTCTGCTTCCACACAGGGAACATGGTGGGCGAGGACCCCAGATCTGGGTCTTCTTGAGCATGATGACAAATACTGAGAGTTTTCCAAGCAGGACCCCAGATGGCCCAGCCAAGCCACAGAAATGCTCCCCACAACTCCCACAAAACTTCTCCCTTCAAGGAACCCTCTGTCCTGGCAGGCCCCCATAATACGATATTTGCAAACTGTTCTAGAACAAGACGAGATGTGCCTCTACTGGGCATCTCTTTCAATAGGTTTAAAAAATAATAATAATGTAGGTGAGATTTGTGTTATTTAAATAACTTGTTGGTCTTCTCCTGGATCACGTGACAACCAAAGTGGACTCACATAGATTTTGTGTGCACTCCAGTTGGAGGGAGGAGCGAGACCACAGCGTTGTGCTTGAGGATTTGCTGGAGAATGTGGAGTTCGACACCTTTGCGACCCTGTACAGCCAGGTGAGGATCCATTCGCCATGTTGTGGGCCATGTCCTCCCCTGCAGCGCTGACACAATGACAGTGGGACCCGGGGAGCTACTGGGCGGATTGTGGACAAGCGTCCGGCACCAGGCCGGGAGGCAGAGGATTCCCATCAGGCCCAGCAGCAGCAGCTACAGTAATCGTGACTGCCCTGGTCAGCCTCTTTTCTGAGACTCGCCTGGCACCCAGACATGCTTCCTCTTCTCTGTTGGACACGAGTTTAACACACACAGGAGAGGCTCCACCGGGAGCAAAGCTGGCCACTGAAACCAGGTCTCACTCTCTTAGATGCTCTAGCCATTCCGTTCCAGGCTCCTTCTCCCTCCCTTTAAAGCAAGATACTTCCTCATTGCTGCACGAATAAAATGGGAAGGGGATGCCCCTTGAGAAATGAACAGCACTAGCCCAGCGAGTCAGGGAGCTTCCCTGTGCTGTGGGAGAGGCTGGGACCCCATCCCTGTTCCTCACTGAACTCCTCCCTTACACCCCTCCAGGCTCCAGAATGACCGACCCTTTGTAGATAAGGTGGAGTGCCCTTGACTTCAAAGACCCTGACATCCTCTGAAGAGGCTTTTCTCATGAATAAATATTCACTGTGCTCTAGTAAGCAGCAAGGACTGTCTTGGGTACTGGGATTTCAGCAGTAAACATGAGATAAAGTTCGTGCCCTCAGGAGCTGATGGTCTAGTGGGGAGAGCAGGCAATCAGCAAAATAAATATATAACCTGAATAGTATTTGATGTGCACTATGATCTCATTTTTATAGTTATGTCCATCTGTCCATCCATCCACCCACCTGTCCATCCATCTAGCCATCCATCCATCTATCCCCCATCCACCCATCCACCTGTCCATCCATTATCCATCCATCCATCCGTCCATCCATCCACATATATGTCTAGAAAGATGGTTGGAATGATGCTTGCCTAATATTACTGATAATCACTTCTGGATAAAGGCATTTGGAATAATTATTTTAACATTCATCTTTGTGCTTTTTTGCATTGCTTAAATTCCTTAAAATAAGCCACATTTCTTAAAAACAAAGCCGAGGATGAAACATGCCGAGAACACACAAGCAACAGAAACCCACACAGGAAGGAGGAAAAGGGTCCTTGTATGGAGGGAGGCGGGAGCAGGCACAGGAAGAAGGCAGGGCCATGTGACTGTGATGGAGGCAGAGGCTGGAGGGACGCACTTTGAAGACGCAGGAAGGGCCATGAGCCCAGGCAGGCAGATGGCTGCTAGAAGATGGAAGAGGCAGGAAGACAGATTTTCCCCAGAGCCTGAGCGGGAACTAGCCTTGATGACACCCTGACTTTAGCCCAGTGGACGTGACTTCAGACTTTCGTCCCCCAAACTACGAGAGAAGAAAGTATGTTATTCTGACCTGCTGTGTCTCACCAGTGGGGGGCCGTTCCACACGTGGCAGCTTATTCTGTTCTCATGGAAGCCTCTGCTGTAGGTGGTATAGGTACCCCACTTTACAAATAAGGAAGCTGAGCACAGAGAGAAAGAAAGGCGTTGCCCCAGGACACACAGTGTCCTTTCGGTGCGGTGGGGCCACAGGCCAACCCAGACTCCCCAGATGGAAGGACCTATTCTCTCTCTCTTTTAACCTCTTATTTTGAAACACTTTGAGATTCCCAGTAAGTTACAAAGCTAGCATAGAGAATTCTGGCACCCCGTGTTTCACTCAGTTTCCCCCCATGGTTGCCTCTTACAAAGGGCTAGCACTGTATCAGTGTATGACACTGGTTGCAAAACACGTGCATGGTTCTGGGTCCATTTCACGTGAAGATTCACATAACCAGCACCACAGGCAAGATACGGACTGTTCCATTTGCACAAAGACCTGTCTTGGGCCACCCCTTTACAGGCGCACCCACTCCTCTCCCATCCCTGACCCCCGGCAACCACGACGCTCTCCGTGTCTGCATCTCGTCAGTTCGGGAAAGAAGAACACGTGAACTCTGATAGGATGTGATCCGGGGGGACAGGCTCTTTCCATGCGGCATCCATCCAGGTGTGCCCTGTAGCCTAGCGTCTTCAACCGTCTGCTGGTCTGGGGGACATTCCAGATGTTTGCTGAGCTGCACCGTTCGATCTGAGCCGTATTGCCTCATGGTGCACAGGGCAGGAGAGGCCAAGCCTCACCTGCTGTCCCTGCTGCTGGCCCGGAGGTGCAGCCCTGGTGCATGAGTTGAGAGCAGTCGGGAGCACAGATGAAGGTTCTGGACGCATCGCATGAGCCAGGGTTGCTGACCACATAGGTTTTACTTGACAGCTCTGTGAACTGGGGGACATGTTTTCCAGACCGAGCTGCTAAAATATTTACTTCTATGGGACAAAACATCCTAAGACTGTCATCCGTTAAAGCGTGGTGTTCATCAAGGTCAGAGCAGTGAGCTCATGAGCTTCCCATTAACCCTTCTAGGAGCTGAGACTGGCATCGTACCTGTCCAGGCTGGCCATGGTGCCCGGGGGCACGCTGCGCCGGCTCCTGAGCGTGGCTCTGCCCACGGCTTCACAGTCCGAGCTCCTGGCCGCGCTGGATCCGAGCAGCCAGAAGCATCCGGACCACATGGTAGAGAACAATGGTGGTGGGGAGCCTGCTGACCTGGGCAGAAGGAGGTAAGTGTGCCGTCCCGGCTACTCTTGGAAACCAGTTGAGTGTGATTCCAGGAAGGGAATGCGCGGAGGGAGGAAGTGGGACACCTGCAGCCCTGGGCACACACACCTTCCCGGTCGGCACTTCATTGCGCCAGGAGCAAAGGACAGCCAGACCAGGGGAACCCTTGATAAATCATGGGAGGCCTGATTATTTTGTCCTGATTTTTACCTTCATCACCGATTTATTTTTCAAGTGGAATCTTCAGAAAATCTTTCGACATACTAGATGCTGGCTAACTGAACATAATGACAAAAAGTAAATTAATTAAAAAAAAGAAAGTTAGAAGGTTTGGCTATGTGAAGAAAGAGAAATCAAAATAAAAACCTTTGACTACCTTAAAAATAAAAAGAAAGAAAGAAATGTTTCCCCTGCCATAAATGCCATACACATGTTAAAGGAAGTGTAAAAAATACATACAAGGAAAAAGAAGAAAAAGAAATGTCCTGGTTCCATTCCCTGGAGAAAATGGCTGAGAGCATTTTCTTAGAGTTTTTCGTCCAGAATGTGTTTCCTTGCTGGGCTTTATCAATGTGTTTGGGTCTGTCTGTGTCTCTGTGTGTGTAGTAATCCCAGCATATACTCTGCTCCACAGAACAGGGAGTTTGCTTTTTTCCTTCTGATTCTTGTCCACGTGCAGACATCATTCTATGCAATAATTATCACACCATTTAGACTGTATTCTCTGCTGTAATCTCATTAATTTAAAATTCATACTTTTCAGTTATCGAAACCCCTTCCTAGTCCTCTTGTTAACAGCTGTGTAATATTTCACAGAGGTGTGCAGCAGAGTGAATGCAAAAGTTACTCTCTGACTGGATGTTTGGTTTGGATTCATTTTTTTCCTCAATCATGGATAAGGCTGCCTCGAAAATTTGCTTCAAGAGCCGATTCCAGGCATGAATTTGGTCATCAAAGTCTCTTAATAAGGAAAGGCAGGAAGCAGGAGTGTGGAGTGAGGGGGTGTGGGAGCCGCAAGAGGGCCACTTGAGAGCAGAGTCTGTGGGGGACGAGGTAGCAAGAAAAGCCACAGCCACACCTGAAAAGAGTGCTGAACACCCAGTGGTGAAGCCGGCCTCCTCCCCCAGGGCCCATGAGTCCGCCGAAGTGTCATGACTGTACTCACAGGTGTGGAAGTACATGATTTTCCTGAGAAAGGGGGCTGTGTCTTTTTATCAAGGTCATAAAGGGTCCCTGACTCAAAAAGGTAAGAAGCACTGCTAAGGGGGAAGAGTAGGGTTGGGTGTGAGGCAGGGTGGGACTGTGGGAACAACGGCTGTGGGTCCACAGGGTGTGGTCGGAGGGCTGAGCATGGGTGTGGGCAGGTTTGGGTGAGTGTGGTCAGGGGATGAGTATAAACATGATGAGGACTGGGTAGGTGCTATTGGAGGGCTGGGTGCGTGTGGGTGTGGTCAGAGGGTTGGGTGTGGGCGTGGTCAGGACTGGGTGTGGGTGTGGTCAGAGGGCTTGGCATGGGTGTGGTCAGGGCTGGGCAGGTATCAGAGGTCTGGGTGTGGGCGTGGTCAGGGCTGGTTTTGGGCGTCGTTAGGGGGCTGGGCGTGGGCAGGGTTAGAGAGCTTCATGCCACTGGTTTCTCTTGGTGCACAGGCAGGTAGGGACACGCAAATATTGGAGGTGACCCTGAAGCAGGAATGTGGCCACCCATGAGGACCTTGTTTACTGGGCTGTGCCTTCAGCCAGTACAGTTTGGGAGGCTGGTGAGCAGAGATCTCTAATGGACAAGGCAAGAGAATCAGGGTGGCTGTCACCACGAGTATGGAGCACGTGTGTGCCATTTCTTTGCCCCGCTTCATGGCCAACTGGACTGGATCAATTCTGGAGCGCCTCGGCCACTTGCCACAGTCTCTGAGGGCAAGGCAGTCACCACTCCTCTGTCCCAAACACCTCGTGCCTGGCCACAAGTTCGGGGTCTAGGGTTTCAAGCAATAAAATCTGCCTGACTAATCTCAGCACAAAAGAGTGTGTGAGGGACCTGTCAGAACCCAGGGAGAGCTGGATGCCCAGGTCCTGGGACGGGCAGGACCAGGAGAGTACAAAAGACATGCTCTCTGGGGTGCTGCCCTCAGGGGACCATCTTCTGTGCCCAAGAGTTCGGCTCCTGGGAGAGTGAGCTTGACTCAGCGTGGGAGGTCTGTCTCCACCACCGGCCAGACAGTGTGAACCAGCTTGGCCAGAGTAGAGCAGGACAGACAGGACTCTGGGTTCCACACTGTCCTTTACTGAATCGACCTGAGCCCAAGGCCCATGAACAACTACTTCCTCTTGCTCCCTACACGATACTGCAGTGTCCATTCCCCTATGGTGAAAGTCACAGTCCTTCCCGAATAGCCTTAGGGTTCCTAGGCCAGCCCACCTTCCAATCTTCTGCTGTGCTATTTCAACTTAATATATTCATGAAATACTTCTGAGCTCCTACTGTGCCCACCGTTATAGGCAGTAGTGTGTGCAGGAGAGTAAGGGGCGTGTGGACCCCCTGTCAGTTAACACATAGATCACGTTCCTCCACACATGTCCTCCCTCTGTGGGGATGCAGGGCTCACCTCAAGTGTCCCCACCTCTACACAGCCTTCTGCTATCTGACTGATGTTATCCATTACCTGGCTCTGACCCCCAGACTGGGAATCCCTTGGGGGCAGAGATTTTATCTTGACCAAAGAAGGTGCTCGATCAGTGTGCCTGGAGAGAGAGACAGACCATGAAAACGAGTTCTTCCTATCAATCCAAGGTCATGTTGAGGGATGGAATGCCATCATGCTTTTCAGGAAAAGTCTATTCTAGGAAATATTAAGACCCTCCCTTCTTGCCTCCAGGAAGCACCAGGTGTGGTGGCAAGCCCTGGAAAGCCGACTGCGAGGAGAACTGATAAGCAGAGGACTGGAGAAGATGCTCTGGGCCCGAGAGAGGAAGGAGAGGTAACACTGGGTACCTGCTCGAGTGGGCCGGGCAGGAGGTTAGCCCAGCTGCCTGTGAGCGGGACGGGAGATGAAGGGCCATCCTAGGAACCTGGGAGAGGGTGAATGCAGCCATACCCACATTCCTTCCTGAAAGACCACCATCTTTGCTCACAGTGACTTAGTTTAGGAGTTGAAGATAAGCCTCTCGCTGTCAGTGGGAGAATGTCCTTTTATCATTTGTTAGCACTTTACAACAGTGGCTGTTTTCAAATGGGATGTCATTAGAGGGAGAGTAAATCCTCATTGCTGTTTAGAGTTTATAGTTTACAAAGCCCTTTGCCTCCTGCGACACTGAGCTTCCCAGACTTCCAGAAAGTGGGGATGGTAACCCTGGAGCTCAGGGAGGTCAGAGGATGAGGCACCAAGCCTGCAGCTGGGAAGCTGGCGGCCATGGGGTTTGGGACCATCGAACTAACCCCTTTCTTGCCCTAGACTTGCAGGCCAGTGATCTTTCTACTCCACCGAGCACCTTTCTCTTTTAGCTGTGGTTTCTGCACACCTGGAGGTCAGAGGGAAGTTAGGGGCGGGGTGGTGTTCGATTGCTACAGTTGACCAAGTTTTTCCCAGTGTTTTCCACTAGAAAAGTGACGTCAGGTCGGCTCATAACAGGGTAGAAAGTGGTCATACCCAGCGAGTGCTCTGGAAACCCTCAATGTCCAAGCGGAGCGTGTATCCTGAGTCCTGCCCCTTCTACCATTTCTCAGCTACAGGAAAGGAACTGAAGCCAAGCTTCACGAATGGTCCATGTTAACAGTCCTAGAGGCATAATCATCTGGATGTCAGACTTTAGTCCCAAAGAGATTAGATCAGGATTTGGAACCCAAATCAGGGCAATTAAATTCGAGCTGTATAAATGTGAGGTCCTCCAGGAAGGAGCAGAAGTAAGCTCCTCCAGATTGGGATGGGGAAGTGAAGGCACTCCCTGGCTGTAGGCCTAGGAGGGGAGTGGGTACAGAACAGGAGGAGTACAGGTCCCACCCCACTGGCACCCTCTACAGGCCTTTGCCCTGCCAGGAGGCACATGGAGCTATGGCAGGAAGACAGAGACTGAGTCACACTGAACTGGGTCGAATCCTTGCTCACAATCATCCCAGCTGCAAGGGTAGGAGGCCTTGGAGCCTCATGGTCCACATCTGCCCTGGAAGGGCCAGTGAGCCTGTCAGTGACATCCAGCAGGTGACCCCCAGTGACATGGCCTCATCATATACTGCTTGGGCACTGAGAGAACCCGTGGCTTTTAGCTGGTGTAGGCCTCTTAGAAGTAGTCCTGGCCGTTACCAAGAGCAACTATGGATTTAGGGGCTGGGCCACTCATGGACAGGACTCCAGAAATCCTTTTGTGGGACATCCCCAAAGAGTGTCAATCTTCTGTTTCAAATGCAGTTGGCCTGACTTCTAACTCTTGCTTTGGAATCAGGTCTCATCAGCCTGCTTTGATATGAGACTCCCAGGCAATGATGTCCTAGGAAACGTTGAACCATTGGCTGGTGGGGAGGGAAACAGAGACAAATGCTCTGGTCTGTAGTATTTCCCAGTGTTCATGGTGTACCTGCTCCAACCAGAGCTGATTTCAAGCTAACCACATGATGACAAGAGGCTTACAAAACTTGTGCAAAGTTAACAGTCATGAGTCAGTAAGAATTGTCTATAAATGCCACCTGCCATAGGCTTTGGCTCATTTCAGGGGTGACCTGATGACCACAGTGTCTTTCATTAAAATGACACCTGGTTGAGGACCTAAGGACCCAAAGTGGGTTCTCCTAGAGATCTCCATCAGAACACTCAGGAGGGTAAGTTGCCAGATACATCAAATCTGGTCTTCTGTTCTTTCTTTAGTATATTAAAGAAGACATGTCCCCCCCTCAGAGAGAGGGTCATATTCCCTGGAAAAGGAAGCTGGCCACACCTGTCCCTGGAGTCCATTGGAGAACTGGCTGCTATCCCAATTATAGGAGCAGAGACCATTGATTTATTAAACACAGGCGAGAAGCTCTTTATATTCAGAAATCCAAAGGAGCCGGAGATCTCATTGCATGTCCCTCCCAAGAGAAAGAAGAAGAACTTTCTGAATGCCAAAAAGGCCACTTGGGCCTTAGGCATGCACTAGTCCCAAGGAAAGCTCCAGGGAATCTGAAGACAGAAAGACAGTTTTCTTTGTGGGGTGTGTGTGTGTGTGTGTGTGTGTGTGTGTGTAGTGTACAACTCATGGATATAAGTTACACTGCAGAAGACGCAGACACCCCCAACACCCACGACATTCAAGGATTCACTTTCATCTGGTCTTATGAATTTCCAGAGGGTCTGCTCTTCTCAGCATCATGAGGGACATGCCGAGACTCAGGAGCAGCCTCGAACCCTTGTTGCCTTCAGACTCACCTCTCTGAGGGTCTGGGGGAAACTCTGGCCCCCAGTTCACACTCTACAATGTCTGGCGGCATATGGGCTGTGTGTCCAAGTGAGGTTCTTTGTTCCTGCATTTTATGTTTGCTACATATTCTATTTTTATCAAGGGAACTTCTGAAAATAAATGCATTTTACAAGAAGCTCTTCTCAGTGACACTTGGTTTTGCTTTATGTAGGAACCCTTTATTTTTAATTGCTTCTGTGTTTTGGCTCCACATTGTTGTGTTCAACAGAGACTTGCCCTCTATCATTCCAGTGGCCAGGAAATGGGCCAGCCACTGGGACATAGGCTCTCCAGCTCAAGTTAGAGTTATTTCATAAATGAGGAAATCCAAAGGCTTAAGAAGATGAGGTGATATGTGTAAGATCACAAAGCCAGTAAGTAGAAGAATCCAGGTTCATGCTCTTTTTAAAATATTTATTGATTTATTTGAAAGAGAGACTGAGAGCACGAGCAGGGGGAGTGGCAGAAGGAGAGGGAGAAGCAGACTCCCCACGGAGCAGGGAGCCTGACAAGGAGCTCAATCCCAAGGTCCTGGGATCACGACCTAAGCCAAAGACAGGAGGGTCCGTTGGTCAGTTACTGACTGAACCATCCAAGTGCCCCTAGGGTTCATACTCTTTATGGCCCCAAACCCTCGCCCTTTCTCCTGGACTCAATCAGTGGTCACGTTTGCCAAAAAACCGCACATAGGTCCTTGTGTTTCATGTAGAAAGACCCTTTCTACTTTCATAGCAATGGCTGAGCCAATGATGTCTTGGGGCTGGACTGGGTCATGGCATGAGCTTTTCTAAGAGCCAGGCAAAGCATACAATTGTATTACACATTTCCTGAGGGTAGGAAATGATTGAGAAGGAAATTCTGGCACCAGCAAGGAGAAGACGAGGGATCCTGATGAAGCATCTTCTGCAGGAGAGTCACTCCTGGACCCTTCCAACTACCTTAACCCACTTCCAGTGCTCACTAATACCCCAGCAAGGTGAGCATCACTACTCCCATTTTGCAGCCAAGGCAGCTGAGACTCAGTGTAAGTAACTTGCCTCCGATTACACCACCTACTAGGGATCTTCCAACTTTCAAACCCTTATCAGCCATGAGACATTTTGTTTGTTGACGACCAGAAGGCCAAGTCTTCTTTGTATTTTCCCACCAGCACGCACGGAGCGTGGTGAACAGGAACCTTTGCTGGGGATCTTACTTCTTCAATAATGAGCTGCCACGTAGCCATGTCATGACCTTAATGGATATGCATGAGCGAGCAGTTCAAGTGTAAGAGAGAAGAGTTGATCTTCCCATCAGAAGATCTAGTGAGCAGAGAGGACAAAGAACAGTGATTTTTACACATAGGGTAGTGAAGTGGAAAATGCATGGTTCGGTGTAAGATGACTTGAGTTCATCCTGCCACACCACTTGTGAGCTGTGTGTCCCTGGGCAAGTCACCTGATCTTTCTGAGCCTCATGTTCATCACCAACAAAATGGTGATGAAAATCCCTTCTGAGGATTAGAGGAACTGGATCTGTAAAGTGCTTGACGGTCGTGTGGGCCTGCCATGTCTGTGTCCTTCTCTACCTCTTGAAGGTGACCCATCTGCCTTTCTAATAATTTCTTGTTTCCACAGGGCTCTGCTAGAATCATGCATGGTTGAAAGTAGATTGCACATAAGGATCTCAAAAAATAGCTCAAAATTATGGGCTGGAGGCTGATTGAAGAGGCTATTAGCAACAACAGGAGGTACCCAAGCTGTTTAAAATACAGCATTTCAACCTAATAATAACTCCCAGTGTTAATAGAGAAAGACTAACTATGGATTTACTTTCTCTACTACATGACAAACATGAAGACTGGGGGAAGCCTGTGCTTCTGCAGTCAGATAGATCAGATTTGAATCCTGGCTGGACAACTTCGGAGCAAGTCACTGTACCACTCTGAACCTGAGCCTCCTCATCTATAAAGCAGGGATCCTACTACCCTACCTTAGTGTTAAGGTGTCATAAAGAATGGAGATATTGGCTCTTTTTTTCCATAGTGTCTGATAAAATATTGGCATACAATAAATGTAGCTTATGTGTTTTCATTACATTTTTACATATTCACAACATTGAGCTTGGTGGCTCATTTTATTTCCATTGACATGCTAGATGAACACGGTGGCCCTTCTAGAAGGGGCTGTTCCTACCATAATACATGGAAGCCTATTCATAAGAGAGATGCTCCAGGGAACTTGAATTAAAAGGACTTCAATTCAAGTTTGGGTTCCATTACTTACAAGCTGCAGGAAATTGAGAAGATAGCTAAACTTCTCTGAAGCTCAGCTTCCTGTCGATTTTGTCTTCAATGATGAGTTCAGTCTGATTGAGTTGACTGACATGAAATACATAATTGTCAAATGCAAGGGATAAAATAGATATATGAAAATCATGCTGTGGGATTTGGGATTGAGAGCCAAACTGACTGGGGAGATTTGGGAACATCTTTATGTTTATGACTCCAAATATTTATCTCCAGATTAGACTTCTTCTTGGACTCCAGGCACTATGTCTGCAGCTTGCTGGACATCTCCTCCTGGATACCCCACGCTTCACTTTTACATACACTGATCCTACTTGGCTTCTTTGAAGCAGTTATCATTTAAAGAGATTTAAAATGAGAAAATTGTATTTTATGTTCATGTAAATATTTACAACTTCTGGTGCTTTTTTAAAAAAAATGTAGATCCATATTCACAGATGCCTCAACCTCAGCATGTCCATCCCTGAACTCATCAGCTTCCTAGAAAACCGATTCCACCATGGATGTCTCCTCTTTGGAGTGGATAGTGCCAAGCCAGAAATTTAAAAATCATCCTAGACATCTTCTTGTTTCTCAGCCCCCAAATATGATGACCAAATCTTGCTGATCATATCATTGCATGAGCCTTGACATCTATGCCTGCCTTCACCCCTTCACTCCTGCCCAGGCCAGGGCATCACCACACCACCTCTCTCCTGGTTGGTGCCAACAGTCTCCTTTCCTCCAGGCTGGTGCCTGCCTGTTTGCCCATGGTAGCTATATCTAAGTCATTCCCTTGCTGAAAGACCTCCAAAGACTCCATTTCTTCCAAGACCTCCATTCATTGTCCTCTGATTACCTTCCTAACTGGTCTATAGAGGAAGCCCCTGCTTTCTAAAGATCCATTGAATGACAATAAGATGCCAAAGATAAGGTGGATTTGGATTTGCCTCTCGGATCTGGTTTGTTTTGGAAAGGTTAATGGCCTTGTGGAGGATGGACCAGAGGTAAATCAACTACTTAGGCTTTTTATCAACCCATTCTCCAACATGCAGCTAAGGCAGGGAGTGAGGAGAGCCAATCCTGTTACTGCTTTATGTGTACCCTGGCTTCTCTGGCCTTCATTCACCAACACTGAAAGCAATGGCAACCACCACATCACCAACAACCACAACAGGAACCATAACAGTAATTGTTGAGTTTACCTTCATTTGAGTAGTGTGCTCAGGGGAAGGGGTGTCCTCCCCCAGCCCCAGGAAATGAACCATCACTGTCTCCCCACAGACTGTGAATTCAACCATCTCTGAATTCTCATTGGGATGTTTGGACCATTATATTTAATGCATTTGTTGATACCATTGTGATTGAGTTTCAATCTACCAAGTTGCTATTGTGTTTTTTATTCTTTGATCTGTTACTCACCGTCTTTTCCCTCCATTTCTGCTTTCTTTTGCACTGAGTCTCTTTTATGATTCAATTTTATCTTTTCTGTTGAATTACCACACCTCTCCTTTTAGAGGTTGCCCTAGGGTTTACAATATACATCTTTTACTAATCATTTTCCACCTTCAAATAGTACCATGTGCCTTCACATAGAGTGTAAAAATCTTACATGGGATACTTCCAATTCCCTTTTCCATCCTTTCTGCTGTCATTTGCCACGTTTTGCTTCTATTTGTGTTAAACTCCTACATACACTGATATTACTTTGCTTTTTAGAAGCAGTTATCATTTAAAGAGATTTAAAATGAGAAAACTGTATTTTATGTTCATGTAAATATTTACAACTTCTGGTGCTTTTTAAAAAATGTAGATCCATATTTCCATCTTATCTCATTTTCCTCTATATAATGTCTGTAGAATTTCTTCTAGTGCAAGTTTGCTGGTGATGAATTTTCTCATCCTTTATGTCAGAAGTCTCTTTATTGCCTTCATTTTTGAAAGCTATTTTACTGAGTATAGAATTCTAGGTTTGCAGCATTTTACATTTTCGTGCTCACTACTTTAAAGCTGTGGAGAGAGCTGAGATGCCCTTCAGCAGACGAATGGATAAGGAAGATATGGTCCATATATACAATGGAATATTACTCAGCCATCAGAAAGGATGAATACCCAACTTTTACATCAACATGGATGGGACTAGAGGAGATTATACTGAGGGAAATAAGTCAAATAGAGAGAGTCAATTATCACATGGTTTCACTAACTCATGGAACATAAGGAATAACATGGAGGACATTAGGAGAAGGAAAGAAAAAGTGAATTGGGGGGACTCAGAGGGGGAGATGTGAGAGACTGTGGACTTTGAGAAACAAACTGAGGGTTTTGGATGGGAGGGGGGTGGGAGGTTAAGCTAGCCTGGTGGTGGGTATTATGGAGGGCATGTATTGCATGGAGCACTGGGTGTGGTGCATAAACAATGAATCTTGGAACACTGAAAAAGTAAAATAAAATAAAATAGATGTCACTCTGTCTTCTGGCTTGCTTTGTTTCTGACAGAATGTGTGCTGTATTGGTTAAATGTTCCTCTCCATATATCAGTATTTTTTTCCTCAACCTGTTTGAAAATTTCTTATAGTAAGAGCAGCCTCTTTATTATTTTTTTTAACTCAAAATTTTGCAGCAATTCCACTATGGTTTTTCCTTTCTTTTTTCCTTTTTCCTTTCCTTTTATCCCTTTTGTGGTTTTCTGCTTGGGGTTTGCTGGATTTGGGAGAATTTGTATAGTTTTCATCAAATATTAGAAAAGTTTAAGTCTTTGAATCTTCAAATATTTTCTTGTTGTTTTGTTCCACCTCCTTCTCCTCTTTGGCAATTCCAAAGACACTTGTATTAATCTGCCTGATGTTGACCCAGTGATCACTGAAGCTCTGTTCATTTTTTTCACTCAAGGACACCAACATTATTTTCAGTCATCATGTCTCTCTAAGCTCCCCTTGGCTGTGACAGTTTCTCAGATTTTCCTTGTTTTTGATGACCTTGGCAATTTTGAGGAACATTGGTCTGATATTTTGTTTGTAGAATTTTTCTCTGTTGGAATTTTGCTGATGTTCTTCTCATGATTTGACTGGGTTATGGGTTTTTGAGAGGAAGACTACAGAGGGAAAGTATCATTTCATCACATCATATCAAGGAGAGATACCATCAACTTGAATTAATACTGTTCGTATTGCCCTTGACCACTTGAATGAGGTAATGTTTGTTAGGGTTCTCCACTGAAGAGTTACTGTTCTACCCTTTCCAAACTGTACCCTTGGGAAGAAAGTCACTACGCACAGACCACACTTAAGGGGTAGACAGTTGCACTCTTAGAAGATGAGGTGTTAATATAAATTATTTGGAAGACTTGTATATGGGAGATTTGTCTTTTCTCTCCTATTTATTTGTTTCTTTGTATATGTATTAGTATAAATATGTACTCATGATATTTATTTTATACTTCAGGCTTAATCCATTGCTACTTTATTTTGTTGCTCAAATTGTTCCATCTTTGGCCACTGGAAACTATTTCAGTGGTCTTTGGGTCCCTTTGACATACCCCCCATCACTGTGGGTTGGTTTGTTTGTTTGCTTGTTATAGAGCAAATGCATCCTTTTCCGCACTACAAAATTCTCCTGGCTTGTCTTATGAACTGCTTGGCCCAGTCTTAGAATTAGCCATTTCTCTAAGGAACCCTCGTTCCTTTTATTGGTATGAAAAATTACTTGCCCCTGGAGAATTTATTATAGATGATTTTCTTTTCTTTTCTTTTTTTTCCTTTGTGCTTTTTGGTAGCTTCCAAATTTGTTAAAATGAATCTCTATTGCTTCTGTAATCAGAAAGAGTACAAAAATGGTATCTAAAATCAGAGAGTTGGGATAAAGAAAATAGTTCCCATAATTTGCCTTCTAATCATCATGGTTTGGGAGTATCTAAGACCCACTTCACATAACAATCATAAATCATAAAATTAACTCTTCTTACCAGTTCTTGCACTGTGAACTGAATAGGGAAATTTGAGGGATCTGTAGACAATCACAGTGTCAGAGTTGTAAGAGAAAAACCCAGATATTAGTGATTAAAATAAAATGGGAGTTTAATTTTCTCCCATGTGACAAGCAACCTGAAGTGGGCAGTCCAGGCTGGGACAGGAAAACTCCACATCTCTAAAGCCACTTTTCTCCTCAGCCATGCTGGGTAAATGGCTTCAACCCCCGAGGTTATCTCATGGTCCCCAGGTGGCTGCCACAACTCAAAGCTTCACATCATTCCTGACTGAGAGAAAGAGAAAGTAGAAGAGCAAAATATACCAGATTGAGGAACTTTGCAGAAGTCCCACTTAGTGATGTCTGCTTACAAATCATTGGCTAGAACCAAGTCACATGACCACCTCAACTTCAAGGGATGATGGGAAATGTCACTTTTAATAAGCATCCTCCAAATTGAGATTCTGTAGTAAAATAGAAGGGAAGAAAGGGTTTGGGTGGGCCACTCAAAAATCTCTTGCCAAATTCTCATGTGCCAGTGGGAGACAAGAAAAGGTCCAGCCTTTTTCTCACAGGGAGAGAAAGCCAGGGCCTTCTGTGTGCATTCCTTCCACATAGATTCTCATTTGCCCTGCAGAACTCTTGAGACTCAGAGGTGGATATTACTATTCCCACCAACCTTTGAAGAAACTGGGGTTCACATAAATCAAATAGTTCCCTCAGGGTCACCCAGCTTAGCAAATTCCAGAGCCGGGTCTCTAACTCCTGTCTGACTTCTTCCCACTGCACTCTCCTGACTTCACTGGTCCGCAGTTGGCCTTGTTGTTCATTTATTCTTTCAACTACTGACATGTGCTGTTGTGTCCTGGCACATAGAGATAATTTAGTGTGGGTCCAACGGATGAGTGAACAAGGGACGCTTACTGTAATGGAGAGCAGACATTGACCAGGTCCATACAGGGACATCCCCAGGGCGTTATGAAGGGCCCCCTCTTTCTGGAGGCCACCAGGGAAATGTCACCAAGAATAGAGTGTGCACCAAAGCCAGGAATGCTGGGAAAGGGAGGGCAATGCAAGCAGAAGGAAGGGTGCAGGCATGCAGGCATGAAAAGGTTTCATTGCAGATGGGAAGATGGGGAGGACTTCCCGAGCAGAAGGACCCAGGGTAGCAGGACTGGTCTGGATGCTCCAGAGGCTCTGTGTACTGTGAGGAGAGCATGTTGAGGGAATGACCGGTCAGCAGAGCTGGGTCTTGAATATCTGCCAGTGCCCAGTCTGCTTCCAGTGTGTGTTTACACCTCTCGCACACATCTGCTCTACTGTGTTCTTACACATTCTGTTTCTGGAGTTTACACAGGGAACACCCAATGGGATGTGTGGGAAACACTGGTGGTTTGCACTGTGGTTCCTTCATTTTTTGAAGCATGTGAGTTTACTCCTCCCTGCTGGTGAACTGTGGGACTTGATGGTCCATGGGCTCACCCGGGTTCCCAGCTCCTGTGACGCCTTAGCTGTGTGTGCCCTGAAGCTTAACATCATGGGCCATGCCTTCCTTAGAGCCACACCTCTGGAATCCAAGGTCAGAGGTGTGTGTGTAGAGGGAATGGCCATAGAGAATGGAGTTTTTTTTTTTTTTCCAAAGACAGGTCTGTGAAAGCAATATTCCTTCTATAGTGGGTCTATGCATGGACAGACATTTCTCCAAGAAAGATAGCCAAATGGCCAACAGATGCAGGAAAAGATGCTTGACATCATTCAGCATCAGGGAAATGCAAATCAAAACTACAAAAAATATCACCTCACACCTGCAGAATGGTTAAAATCTAAAACACAAGAAGAAGTGTTGGTGAGGCTATGGAGAAAAAGGAAACCTTGTGTCCCGTTTGTGGGAATGCAAAGTGGTGCAGCACCGTGGAAAACAGCATGGGGGCTCCTCAAAAAGAGAAAAATAGAACTATACTATGATCCAGGAATCATACTACTGGGTGTTTACCCAAAGAATACAGAAACACTAATTCAAAGGGAGACATGCACCTTGATGTTTATAGCAGCACCATTTACAATAGGCAAGATATAGAAGCAGCCAAGGGATCATCAACTCATGAATGGGTAAAGAAGATGATGGAGTCAGGATTAGCACCCAGGCAGTTTACTCTCTGATCCTGCATCCTTAGCAGGTTGCAAGGATGAGTGGTTGCTCCAGAGGGATACGTGTGCTGGCTCTTTTAGGAGATCTCCATAAAAGCTGTGTGCACTGGAAAGAGAGGTCTCCTTATAGGAAGCTGAGATGCCCTTTTCGGTTATAAGTGCTGAGGACTTCCTGGGTACTTTCTCATTGCAAGTCCAGGTTGGATTCACTCAGAAGCTGATTGTGTCATGGGAATCGGTCAGCCTTAAGTGGACTGGCTTGACCCAAGCTGCTGTCAATATCACTTCTTCCAAAATTTCAGTCCTCATCTACAAAATGAACACAGGAATCTCAACTGTCAAGCCTGTGCATATAGATTACTTGCAACAATGGAACGGAAGTTTGCTAGATGGGTGATAGGTGCTGTGACAGTGTCTTGAACATTGGTGGTGGCTCAGAGCTCCAGGAAGGAAAGAAAAGGAGTCACATGTATGAAGCATGCCATGGAGGGAGTGATGTTCTTTCAGGTGATCATATTTGACACTCATGACTTTGTGAGATGAACATCTGAATCCACCAAAGCTGGTCCTAGACTTTCTTAATTCATTGAAACATAGCAGTGTTGATTCTGCTTCATCGTCTTTACCTGATGTTTCCTGCTCCCTGGGACATTTCCCTTCTCTGCAGGACACACACATACATTCTGTCCTTGGTCTTTTGTTGGCTAACGTCCTTAGATCCCATTTAAATGTCCCTTCTGAGAAGCACTGTCTGATGTCCACCTAGCTTGGTTCCCTTTTTATGCTCGCATGGTCCTACATGGGTTGTTTTAAATACGCATCATTCTGGTGGTTTATACAAGCCAGAATGCCTGGCTGGACAGACTCAGGGAAGGCTCTACCTTTGTCTTATCCATCACCATGTCCCCAGCACCTGTGCACAACCAGATGCTGGTTGTTTGTTTTATACATAATAACTGCATGCACAGCCAGATACAGGATAACTGCTCGGTTCACGCTCGGGGGATGAGTCAGTGAATTTTTTTTAAAGATTTATTTTTATTTTTATTTTTTTAACATACTAATTTAACTTCATTTAGTTTTACCTCTTTTCAACGTTCCAAGATTCATTGTTTATGTGCCACACCCAGTGCTCCATTCAATACGTGCCCTCCTTAATACCCACCACCAGGCTCACCCATTCCCCAAACCCCTCTCTTCCAAACCCTCAGTTTGTTTCTCAGAGTCCACAGTCTCTCATGTGTTGTCTCCCCCTCCGATTTACCCCAGTTCACTTTTCCTTTCCTTCTCCTGATGTCCTCCGTGTTATTCCTTATGCTCCACAAGTAAGTGAAACCATATGAGTCAGTGAATTTTTAGCATCTCCAATTGCACGCTGGAGAGGAACGAAGTTCAGAAACTCCCAGTGACCTACTCAAGGTCACCCACCTGGCGAGAGGCACTGGCTGGCCTGTGACTCTAAGTTTACCATCCCAATGACACCAACAGGTGCTAAAAAGGCTTGCTTCAGAGCGCTGTGGGAGAGACTGAGAAGAGAGGACATGGAAATCATTCCTGCATTCCAAACACATATCAAGGGAAAAGAAAACGCATGCTTGAACAGGAGCTTGTTTTCAACCCTTCCAGATCATCTTATTTCCACACTCGCTCACTTCAGGTGTCTGCTCAACCGTCACCTTCCAGAGACCTGCCTGAGCCCTTACTTTGAAACAACTCACCCTGAGCTTCTCCCTTCCCCATGCCGGCTTGTTTTTCTCCCTATGCTCACTACTGTCTGACACATTCCTTGTGTACCTGATGGGCCATTGGTGGCTATGCCATGGAGCTGCGGTGTCATGCTGGGCGATGGAGACTCTGGCAGGTTTCTTCCCAGCCACATCTATCCCCAGTGACCACAATGGTGCCAGACACCTAGAAGACACTCAGTAAAAAATTGTAGAGTCGATGCAAAGTGAACAAAATACATAAATGAAAAAACCTGCATTGTCCTCATATGCTGCTTCCTGTCGTAAAAATCTATTCTTACTGAGCAATCTTATTACAGCCGTTAGACTGGAGCTCCACTCTCTGGAAAGGTCACAGTCAGCTGGAACAGCTAAAATTAAAATTTTAAACTTCATTAGCATGGATGAGTGTGCAGTGAGGGGGGCAGTCAGACACTGAGGGCGGGGTGTACATTGAAAGATCTTCTCTGAAAATCCTGACTCCTCACAACCTTGTCAAGAGTATGTGTTGTCCAACATTTAGAATTTTGTGAATCTGATAGGTGAAAAATTGCATATGAAGGTAGTTAAAAAGCTGCACTGAGATATAACTAGCATGTGATAAATTGCACATACTTAGAATGCACAATTTGATGAATTTTGACATATGATTATTGTTATACCATCATCAAAATCAAGATAATGGACATACCCATCCCCCAGAAAAGTTTTCCTCTATCCCTCTGCAACCCTCCCTCTAGAGGCACCCCACCCCTCTTCTGGGCAACCACTGACCCGTCCTGTTACTATAGATTAGTTTGCAATTTTTTAAGATTTTATTTATTTATTTGAAAGACAGAGATTACAAGTAGGAAGAGAGGCAGGTAGAGGGAGAGGGGGAAGCAGGCTGTCTGCTGAGCAAGGAGCCCATTGCAGGGATCAATCCCAGGACCCTGAGACCATGACCTGAGTCAAAGGCAGAGTTGAACCCACTGAGCCACCCAGGTGTCCCTAGATTAGTTTGCATTTTAAAGCATTTTATGTAAATGCAGCCAAGCAACACATACTCTGTTTTGTTTGACTCCTTTCACTCTGCATAGTTATTTGAAATCTCATCCATGTTGTTGCACAGATCAGCAGTTCATTCTTTCTGTTGCAGAGTAGTGTTCAAGTGCATAGACATACCCCAGTTGGCTTGGTTATCATTTTGCTGATGGACATATGAGCTGTTTCAGGTTTGGGCTATTGCAAAATAAAGCTTCTGTTCATGGTTGTGTATAAGTCCTTGCGTGGACATACGCTTTTACCTCTCTTGGATATAGATCTATGGGTGGATGGCTAGATCTTATTATAAGTGTATGTTACACTTCATAAGAATGTATCAAACTGTTTTCCAAAGTGGCTGTGCCATTTCATACTCCTATCAGTACCGTGTGAAATTCTAGCTCCTCCACACCCTCACCTAGATGTGTGTGGTGAACCTTTAGCTGGAGTCATTCTAACATGTGAGTGGTGATTTCCTTCTCTGGTTTTAGTTAGGATTTCATATATTTGTTGCCAACCATATGTCTTCTCTGGTGAAGCATCTGTAAAATATTTCACCCACTTTTCTATTGGTTTGTTTGTTTTATTAGTTTTGAGTTTTGAGAGTTTGCTATATATTCTGGATACAAATCTTTTATCAAATATGTGGTTTGCAATTTATTTTCTTATTCTGCAGCCTGTCTTTTCATTATTTTTTAAAGATTTATTTGTTTTATTATTTTGAGAGAGAGAGTTGGGGGGAGCAGAGGGAGAGAGGGAATCTCAAGCAGACTCCCTGCTGGGTGTGGAACCTGACTCGGGGCTCATCACATTACCCTGAGATTGTAACCTGAGTCAAAATCAAGAGTCAGATGCTTGACTGATTGAGCCACCCGAGCACCTTGTCTTTTCATTCTTTTAACAGTGGCTTTTTGAAGAGCAGAGTTGTTAATATTGATGATGTCAAATTTGTCAGCCTTCTGTTTCATAGATAGATACCTTTCATAGATAACTATGAAATTTTTGCTTAACTCAAAATCACAAAGGGTTTTCCCTGTGTTTCCTTCTACAATTGTGTGTGTGTGTGTGTGTGTGTGTGTGTGTATAGTTTTATAGCTTTGCATTTACATCTCTGATCCATTTTGAGTGGGGGGTTTTGTTATATGGTGCAAGCTATGAATCACAGTTCTCTCTCTCTCTCTCTCTCTTTTTTTTTTTTTTACATGTGTGTGGCCAATTGTTACAGCCTTATCTTTTGAAAAGGCTGTTCTTCCTCCACTAAATTCGTTTTGCATCTTTGTCAGAAATCAATTGCGCACATATGAGTCAGTCTATTTCTGTCATCTCTATTCTGTCGCATCGATCCATTTGTTTATTTTGATACCAATAGCAGTTTCTTAATTGCTGTGGTTTTATTGCCTTAGATGAGGCAGTGTTGGATATGTTAATTTGTTGTTCTTTTACAGGGTTGCTTTGGCTAGAAGAGGTTCTTTGCATTTCCATACAAATTTCAGAATTACTTGTCAATTTCTACTCACGAGCCTGCTGTAATTTTGGTTCAGATTGTGTTGAGTCCGTAGATCAGTTTAGGGAGAATTTACATGTTAACAAGCTTGAGTCTCCTGACCCATGGATGCAGTGTAGCTCTCCACTTCCTGCAGTCTTCTGAAATGTCTTTCAGTAGTGATTTATAGTTTTAGGTATACTTTTGTCAGGTTTACCCATTGGTAGTAAATATTTGTAATACTATTGTAAATCTCATTGCTCTTTAAAATTTCAATTTCTTTTCTTTTCCCTGAAAGCATATAGAAATTCAATTATTTTTTGTTTGTTTATTTGTATCCTGCAAGTTTGCTAAACTCACTCATTAGTTTTAGTGGCTTTTCTGGAGATTCCATCAGCTCTATTCAGGTAATCATGGAGTCCTTGAGTGAAGATAGTTTTACCTCTTTTCCAACCAGGATACATTTCATTTTTTTCTTGACCTTATTGCACTGGCTAGAGCCCCCAGGACAATGTTTAATAGAAGTGGTTAGAGCAGATATAAGTGATTTTTTCCTGATTCAGTCTTTTGTTGTGAAGTTATGATGTTAGCTGTAAATTTTTCATGGATGTTCTTGATCATGTGGAAGAATTTCCTTTCAATTCCTACTTTGCTAATAGTTTCAATCAGAAATGCATGTTGGATTTTGTCAGATGGTTTATTTTCATCTATCAAGATGATTATATGGTTTTTCTTTTTCGTCCTGTTATAGGATGAATCACATTGATTATTTTTTTAGAAGATTTTATTTATTTATTTGACAGACAGTGATCACAGGTAGGCAGAGAGGCAGGCAGAGAGAGAGGAAGGGGGGAAAGCAGGCTCCCTGCTGAGCAGACAGCCTGATGCAGGGCCCGAACCCAGGACCCCTGGGATCATGACCTGAGCCGAAGGCAGAGGCTTTAACCCACTGAGCCACCCAGGTGCCCCTCACATTAATAATTTTTAAGTATTAAATCAACTTTGAATTGTTAGTCTAAACCTAACTTGGTCAAGATATGCCATTCTTTTAAAATATATTATTGGTTTCTATTTGTAAAAATTTTGCTGATAACTTGCATCTAAACTCATAATGAATATTGGTTTGTACTTTTTTTGTAATGCCTTTCTGGCTTTGGAATCAAGGTATTGCTGACCTCATAAAATTAGTTGGAAAATCTATTCTCACTTTATTTCATGGAAAAGTCTGGGGAGAGTTGTATTTATTTCTTCCATAAATATTTGCTAAACTTCATCAGTGAATTTTGGTGTCTGGGGTTTTTATTATTAGAATGTTTTTAACTAAAAATTCCATTTCTTTAAATATATAGAGCATATCAGGTTACCTGGGGGTTTTGGAATAATCTTTGGTGGTTTGTGTCTTCTAAGGGATCTTTACATATCACCTCAGCTCATAGAGCTGTTCCTAATATTTCCTTATTTTCTTTTTATTTCATGTAGATTCTGTAGTGATGTCACTGTTTTATTCCTGGTCTAGTAAATCTGCCTTCCCTTCTTTTATTTTATATGTTTGTTTATTTATTCATTTATTTATTTATTTATTTACTGATTGATGAAAACACAGGTTTTACTGGAAAACCTCAATGAGCAAAAAGAAAGGGGGGAACATTATGTAAGCCATTGTTTCAATACATTTTCAAACTATTGTTTATTGGTAAGCAGAGTAGTTTAAATGAATCCTTTTGGGGGGATATTGAATTTGGATGATATATATTTTGCAAATGAAATTATTTTAGAAAATATTATACTTGAACAAATGGCAAATTATGACAGGATAGTGACACAACCTAGGATTACTACAGAATCAGGTGCTTTAGTCCCCAAACCAAAAACAACATGACCTTAGAAAATACAAGTCTGAGAGTTTGGTTTTCCTAACTGTTCTTTTATTTTTTCCTAAAAATAAAAGAAGCCTGGCTAGAGGCTGGTCAATTTTAATGGTACTTTCAAAGAAACAGCTTTTATTTACTGATTTTCACCACTCTTTCTTGTTTTATTGATCCCTGATCTTATTTCCATAATTTCCTTTATTTTTAAAAATTTTTGTTTAAATTCTAGTTGGTTAACATACAGTGTGATATTAGTTTCAGTTGTACAATATAGTGATTCAACACTTACCTACAACATCCAGTGCTCATCACTAACAAGTGTACTCCTTAAACCCCATCACCTGTTTCCCTCATCCCCCCACTTCCCTCCCCTCCATAACCATCAGCTTGTTCTCTGTAGTTAAGCATCCGTTTCTTGGTTTGTCTGTCTTTCTCCTTTTTTCCCCCTTTATTTGACCTCCTTCAGATTTAATTCGCTCTTTTTTTTTTTTCCAGTTTCTTAATGGAAATTTAAAATGGAGATCTTTTCTCTTTTCTGACACAGGAAGCTAGTGCTGTGAATTCCCCCCTAATAAATGTGTTAATCATAGCCAACAAATTTTGAGAATGTCAGTTCTGAGTGGAGTCCAGTTGATTTCTTATCCTCATTTTACATCACATCTTCTGTTTCTTTATGTTCCTGGTATTATTGATTGAATGACAATCATTTTAGCTTGTTGGGTGCTAGATATTTTGTATTCCTATAAATAGATAATCCTTAAGCCTTGTTCTAAGATGCAGTTAAGCACTTTGGAAATATTTTAATTCTTTTGAATCTGGTTTTTAAGATCTATTAGGTGGGACCAGAACAGTGTTTAGTTTACAGCAAATTATTTCCCACTATTGAGATATGCTCTAAGTACTCTACAGGCTGATCCCTGAATTACAAGGTTTTCAAGTCTGGCTGGCAGGAAACAGCACTATTTCCAGCCCCCTATGAGCACTGAATGTTAATCCCTCCAATCTCTTTGGGTGGTTCTTTCCCTGGCTTCAAGTAGCTTTCTCACACCTGTTAACAACACTGTACTGAGTAGCTGAGTGTGACCCTTTGGAGATCTCTGGAATTCTCCTCTCTTGTATTCCTACCAGAATCCTTGGACACCTTGAACTGTCTGGACACTGAGCTCTCTCTCCTTAATTTGGGAAGCCCCTGGACCCCACCTGGGTTCCCTTCTCTGAGGTAGTGCCTAAATTGTCTCTCAAGGCAAAAAGTGAGGGCAGTTGTGGGCTTATGTCATTTACCTCCCATCTATCATGGTCTTTGTCCTTCATTGTCTGATGTCCACTGACTTGAAAACTATTGTTTGTACCTTGTGTTTATTAAAATTGTTTTTCCAGTGGAAGGCTTAATCTGATCTTTATTATTATATTTTGGTTTTAAGCTTCACACTAAAGTAGTTTTAATTTACCTTTCTCATATCAGTAAGGTTACACATTAGAATAATACAATTATGATTCTTTCTCCTTTTCTGTAAATTATCTATTCATTTCTTGGCTCACTTTTCTCTAGGGTTTTTCTTTCTCCTATGATTTTGGTAATCTCAATAGAGATTTATATATTAAGGATAATAACCCTTGTTATTATTATGAATTTAAATTCTAAATATTTTCCAAGCATAACACTTTAATTTTTGTGGTTTTTATCATGCAAATGTTTTTGATTTTTACGTAAAAATATTTCCCTTATTGCTTCTAAATTAGTAACTGTATTTCTTTAAAAAATGATTTTCATGTAAAAATATCTTCCCTTATTGCTTTTAAAGTATTAAATGTATTTCTTAAAAAACAATAAATAATAAGTACATTAGGTGGAAATCAAGCAATACAGATAAACTTAAGCATCCGTTGAGTGAGGCACACTAAGGTTCTGACAGAGTAGCTAGACTCTCAGTACCCAGATTTGTTTTTTAAGAGATTAGTATCTTTGAAATGGATTGGATTGAATATCTACATGTATCTGTGTTTGGAATCAGTTGCTAATGTTCCTAAGGTGAAGCTCTGCATGTTGAGTTCAGTTGTTCTTCCCCTCAAAGCTCTGTTTATAGAGAAACAGTTTCGGTGAAGAAACCCCAAGCGCAGGAATCCAAGCAGAATGACTCCTGTTCAGAAATGGGCAGTGAGTGGGAACAGGGAAGCAGGACTGGGGAAAGAGCTGCCACCATTTGAGCACCTGCTGTGTGGCAGCCCCTGTAGACAGCAGTTGTATAAGAGATGAGCTGCACTGGCTATCGTCCTGTTTGTTGCTGCCTTGTCTTTGGAATACCCTTCCTAAATTTGGAAACTCTCCCTCCTTGTTGGACGTGCAACCCTGAAGTAGAGCTCAGTAACTCACTTTCCCAGCTCCCCCTGCATTCAGGACAGGTGTGTGACTCCAGCTTCGCCAGTCAAATGCAGGGAGGCAAATCTCTGATTTGGAAAAAATGATTGGATGTGGCAGGCGCATAGGGAAATCCATTTGCCCGCGAGAATTACAGCAGAGGCTGCTCTCCAGGAGGGACAGGGCAGACAGCTCTGGGTTTCTGGGCTCCAGCCTCACAGATTGTCCTATGAGACAAGATGTCTGGGTTCAATGGAAGTGGCAGCAGGGACACTGGGACATTTAGCCACCAACCCTGGTCCTCAGGCCTTTTGTGGGAGGAGTCGTCTAGGAGGTCTCTTATACCTGTGAATTGGTGCTGGTGAACCTCTGGCTATTGCCTATTATTTCAGGCTTGTCAGTAAGGAGACACATTTGAAACTTGTATCTTCTTCACAGCTCACACACACACACACACACACACACACACACACGCCCAAGGTAGAGAGAGAGAGAGAGAAATTTTCCTTGTTTTCCTTAGAGAGTAGGGACAGTGGAAATTACAACCGTTATGTTGCAACACCAACCATTCCCTTTGTTCACTGGAATAGGGATCTAGCATTTTCTATTGTCAAAAGATGTGCTAGGCCACCAATCATTATGCAGGAGGAAAACCAGGTTATCAAAACTCTGTGACCAGCGAGGATATCAAAACAACAAAAGCCTCCATCACTCAGTGTGGTCTGGTCTGGAAGATAATTGTGTGCAGTCTGCATAGAGTGAGATATTTGAAATAAAGCCTAGACATGTTAATTTAAAAAAATTAGCAGGAAGTTATTCCCTCCAACCCCCAACAAGATTATAGGAAATTTGTTAGCACCTAATGGCAATCTTTTACAGAAGAGAAGTCCTTGGAATTGCTATCCCCAGAGCCCTTCAGCTCCATTACTATGAGTTAGGTTCTCTTGGGAAAGACTTTAAGGTTGAACAGTCAATGCAAACCCTCAGCCTCTCATTTTTATATGGCATCTCGCAATTTTTAACGCACATCCATTCATCCAATCCTTCAACCGGTAGTTAACGGAGCTGTATGCCAGGCACTGTTCTAGAATCAGTGAGCAGCAGTCAACACTACTTATAAATTCCTTCCTCTGTGGAGGTAACACTCTCATATTGTTCTCTCACAGCATGAACAAAGAGCTCTCTTAAATAAGTACCATTTTCCAAATGGAAAATTGGGGCTCAGGTCATATAACCTATAAGCCCTTCCCCAAATTTTTCTCTACAGAGCAACAAGACTGGTCTTTTATTTTATTTTTAAAAAATATTTATTTATTTGAGAGGCAGAGATTGGGGGTAGGGGTAGAGGGTGAGAATGTTCAAGTGACTCCCTGCTGAGTTCAGAGCCTGATGTGCAGTATTTGATCCCACAACCCATGAGCTCATGACCTGAGCTGAAACCAAGAGCCAGACACTCAACAACTGAGCCACCCAGGAACTCCAAAACTGATTTTTAAAAAAACTGCAGGTCACTTTTGTTTAAAGTCCTCCAGTGGTTTCTCATCACTCTTTTTTTTTTTTTTAATTCAAGTTAGTTAACATGCAGTATATTATTAGTTTCAGGGGTAGAATTTAGTGATTCATCAGTTGCCGATAAAACCCAGTGCTTGTTACTTCACATGCCCTCCTAATGCCCATCCCCCACTCACCCTCCTCCAGCAATCCTCAGTTTGTTCCCTAGAGTTAAGAGTCTATTATGGTTTGTCTTCCTCTCAGATTTCATCTTTTATTTTCCATCCCTTCCTCTATGATCCTCTGTTTTTTTCTTAAAGTCCACACATGAGTGAAATCATATGGTTTGTGTCTTTTCTGACTTTCTTAGCTTAGCGTAATACCCTCTAGTTCCATCCACATCATAGCAAATGGCAAGGTTTTATTCTTTTTGAGGGCTGAGTAATATTCCATCACATAAATATATATTTACACACATAACATCTTTGTCTGTTTGTCTGTTGATGGATATCTGGGAGTTCACTCTTAAGAGTAAAATTCGAATTTCTCATCATGGCCTATAAAGCCTTGAAGGATATGCCTTCCCTTTGACCTCATCTTGCACCTCTCCCCAACTTACTCATCAAAATCCACATTTGTTTTCTCTCTATCCTTCCAGTATGCCAGGTTGGGTCCTGCCTCAGGACCTTTGCACCATCTATTCCAGAACACCTTACTCTGTATACATCCTTGTCACTGTTCAGGTTTCGGCTCAAATACTACCTCCTTGGAGAGGCCTTCTCAGACTTGTCTATATTACCTTAAATTAGCCCATATGCATCCATCTTTCTTGCAATATTTGTTTTATTTTTCATATAGCACTATCAGTTTTCTTAGTCACAAGCAATGGAAACAGACTCTGGAGGAGAAAAAACAGACTTCTAGTTAGATATACTGGCTTATTCTTCTGTCCCTTTCCAGCTGCATGGCCTGAGACAAGCTCCTTAATCTCTGTGATCTTATAAACATGTAAGTCAGGTCATGTGCTTTCCCAGCTCAAAGTCTTATAGAGGCTTCCCATCTCAGGCAGAGAAAAGTCAGGCTCCTTTCTCTGTCCTGGAAAGCCACGCCAACTGGATCATTCCTTGCTTAACCTCTTCTCCCATGGCTTCCCTCTCACTCTGCTCCAGTCACTTTGGCCCTTGAACAGCCAGACTTGATGCTGTCTCAGGGCCTTTGCACTTACTGATTGCTTTCTCTGCCATCTCTGCTCTGAATATCAACCCAACTTTCTCCTTCACTTCCTTTAAGACTTAGATAAAATCTTACCATCTCAGTGAAACCTTCCTTGGTTGAAAATTGCAGCTCCATCCCTACCTCTTCTACACCTATCCCTGATTTATTTTTCTCCATAGAACTCATCAGCATGCAACATACTGTGTCACTTACTTACTTGTTTATTGTCAGTCTTTCCTGAATCCAGTGACTGCTCCGTGAGAAAGCATGCTTCATCACCAATGTTTTCTACCACCTAGAATACAGGCACACACAGATCTGTGAACAAGGCTCCCTTCCTTTCCCCTGTTCTGTGTGATGGGTGATTAGAGCTCCATCCAGATGTTAGGACTGTGAAGGTGAATAGGATTAAGTCATTAGAGGGTCTGGCATGCTGCCTGCTGGTGCTGGTAGTCTCCAGGTTCTCCCCACTCAGCTTGCCAGCTCAACTACCCACCCAAGGCAAGCAGTCCAGGAAACAGATTGATTAACAGCCTTCATCTTGAGTATCCTGAGAACTGTGTTTGAAGAAGTCTTAAAACCAGTAAATATCAGATGCTAAAGTCTGTCCACTAGAAAGTTAGTCCAGAGGCAGCAAGAGTCACACTCAGTTGGTCCCTGAGGAGAGAGGATAAAGACACTTTGCTTTAGAAGGAAGCGGGACATAATCAATCACTGCTCACCTAAAGATGGAGTGGGCAGAGAATCAATGAAAGCAGAGGCTCTCCAGTTCAGCTTTTAAGAACACAACTGTGGGCTCAGTTGTACTTTAGGAGCCTGAGTCCTAGATCTTACTATGTGACATTGGGTGTGATTGCTCCTTTTATTTGTCAACTTGCCTGGGCCATGGATTCAGATATTTGGTTGAACGTTATACTGGATGTTTCTGTGAAGGTGATTTTTGGATGAGATTGCCATTTAAGTTCAGTGGACTTTGGGTAAAACAGATTGCCCTCCACAATGTGGGTGGGCTTCATCTAATCAGTTGAAGGTTGAGTGGAACAAAAGACAACCTCTTCTGAGCAAGAAGGAGTTATGCTCCAGATAGAGTCTGGACTTGAACTGAAACAGTACTTCTTACCTGGGTCTTTAGCATGCTCACCTGCTGCACAGATTCTGGATTTGCTGATCTCCTTAAACTAAATCTACCTACATGTTCTGTTTCTTTGGATAATCCTGACTAACACTTGGGGCAAGTTTATGTCTTGATGAAACTGACACTCAGTTCGCTTGTCAGTAGCGAGGTAGTATGGTCAGTGGGTAGAAGCATGAATCCTAGTGTCAGTTGACATGGCTCCCCACTCCTTCCATAGGCCTGTGACCTTGAGCAAATTACTGAACCCCCTTGTGCCTCAAGCTCAAAAGCAAGGGAGGTAATCATGCTCTCTTGTGGAGTTAGTGTGAGAATTAAATGAGCTAGTTTCCATGCATGCTGACCAGCTACAGCTGCACAGGACACTACCAGGAGAAGCACCACCTCAGAGTGTGTGAAGACTGAGACAATGCATGAAACCACAGAACATAGCAGTGAGCACACTAGGTCAGCAGGCTCACTGCCAATTCTTAATACCTGTTAGATGGCATTGTTGTTGTTCTTTAATTAATTAATTAATTAATTTGACAGAGAGAGAATGAGAGATCACAAGTAGGCGGAGAGGCAGGCAGAAAGAGAGAGGGAGAAGCAGGCTCCCTGCTCAGCCGAGATCCCAATGTGCGGCTCGATCCCAGGACCTTGAGATCATGACCTGAGCCGAAGACAGAGGCTTAACCCACTGAACCACCCAGGTACCCCTTAGATGGCATTGTTAATCTTTGTTTGTAAATGAGCGAAATCTTATTCACAAAGTGAGTACAAATTCAATCCAGGCCATAAGAAGTTGGAAATACCTTTTTCTTTTAAATTTGGATTGGAATTTTATTGAGTCTGTAGAACAGTTTACAAAGAATTGACAACAATATCCATAAGCATAGCAAACCTAATTTACTTTTTGAAATGGTCAGATGTCTGGTAATCTCAGTCATGTGGAATCTGTTGGCAAATCCAGGTATTGGGATATCCTTGAGACATATGGGGTACATGCCATCCAAAGCCACACAACTGATTCTGTGCGAAGAGTCAGGGAAGGTACTCAAGTCCCTGGGCCCCCAGGCTGCTGGATCAGTGTCATCTCTAAAACAAAGCATCAGAGAATTAATTAACTTTCCAACCCTTGGCCTTTCATCTTGTTCAGCATCCAGCCCGGTGCCTGTCCTACTGGAAGGACGTGCACTTCTGTTGAATTGCTTGTAACATTAAGAAGTTAAGATCAAAGGCAGGGGACTTGATGGATCTGGAAAATTAAAGAATTTTAAATAGAATGACCTAGGGCCATCTTCATGAAGGATTAATCAGTTTTCCCTGTTTCTATAGCTATCAGGGCATCCATGCATCCTATGTAAGTTCTGGAATGCATATCTCAGTTAATGTTTTTATTCCATGAGGCAGGGTGATATACAAACTCAGCATGTAAGAATATATCTAAGTATGAAGCACCCAGTTTGTTCCCTATTAAGCATTTATTGAATGCCTACTACTTCTCATGGCAGATGAAGTGCAGATGACATTTAAAGTATGCTTTCAGCCTAAAGGAGCTCCCCTGTCTAGCTGAGTTCACATATATCACAGTATATACTGGTATATGAATAAATAGTCAGCTGCTACCAAGATTTACAGGTGGGTGAGATCGGTGTGGGCAATAGAAATAAGGGAAGACTACGTTTGTATCTTTGGGGTAAATACATAGCAGTGCAATTGCTGGGTTGTAGGGTAGCTCTATTTTTAATGTCTTGAGGAACCTCCATACTGTTTTCCAGAGTTGCTGCACCAGCTTGCATTCTCACCAACAGTGTAGGAGGATTCCCCTTTCTCCACATCCTTGACAACAATTGTTGTTTCCAGAGGGACATTTGCATCCCAATGTTTGTAGTAGCAATGTCCATAAAAGCCAAACTATGGAAGGAGCCCAGATGTCCATCAACAGAGGAATGGATAAAGAAGACGTGAGACACAGACACACACACAATGGAATATTACTCAACTATCAGAAAGTATGAAATCTTACCATTTACATTGACATGGATGGAACTAGAGGGTATTATGCTGAGTGAAATAAATCAATCAGAGAAATACAATTATTGTATGATTTCACTCATATGTGAAATATAAGAAACTTTGCAGAGGATCATGGGGGAAGGGAGGGAAAACCAAATGGGAAGAAATCAGGGAGGGAGACAAACCATGAGAGACTCAATTCTGGGAAACAAATTGAGGGTTGATGGAGGGGAGGTGGGTGGGGGGATGGAGGTAACTGGGGGTTGGGCATTAAGGAGGACACATGATGGAATGAGCACTGGGTGTTACACGCAGCATGAATTACTGAACTCTACAACTGAAACTAATGATGTACTATATATTAGCTAATTGAATTTAAATTAAAAAAAAGAAATAAGGGAAGAACCTCTTAGGGGAGGTGAAAATTAAATTGAATTGTATCATGATGAATTTAGAGGTGACTTGAAGACAAATTAATACCCAATTTTGAATAAATTAAGCCAGCGAAGTGTGACTGATGGCAATGAGATTATATCTTTAAAAGCTGCATTGGGGGTGCGCCTGGGTGGCTCAGTGGGTTAAGCCGCTGCCTTCGGCTCAGGTCATGATCTCAGGGTCCTGGGATCGAGTCCCGCATCGGGCTCTCTGCTCAGCGAGAAGCCTGCTTGCTTCCCTCTCTCTCTCTGCCTGACTTTCCGTCTACTTGTGATCTCTGTCTGTCAAATAAATAAATAAAATATTTAAAAAAAAAAATAAAAGCTGCATTGGTCTATGTACTTGTGCTGGGTCCTCCATGGATTTTCTCCTATCTTACCCCCTGCTCTGCTGGCAGAGCAAGTCACAGCAATTCACACATATGAGATAAATACGTATTTAACCCAAGTCAATGGTGCTGTCTGAGTGTGCACAATGGGCAGCTCAGGTCCCTGAGAACCATGCTCAGTTCAGGAATGAGGCAGAGAGAAGCTGGGCTCTGCTCTCATAACTTAACCTCTTGAGAAGTGGGATAGAAATTCTCTTGCCTCTGTGGAAATGCCAGGAGCAGGGAACACACTTCTCTTCACAAAGCTGGTAAATTGTGACTGGCTGAAGAGTAAGTTGGTTTGGAAGTCTGTGGCAGAAGCAGTGAGAGGAATAGGGTGTATCAACGCCACCAGTGTTGTCAACAACAAGGACAGTGTCAACAGTGTCAACAACAAGGACAGTAGCAGCAAGAGCACCTTCTCAGTAACAGCAGTGGCACCATGACCAACACTCCCAGAGAGCTACATCGTGTTTACTTCACATGCATCATACCATTTAACCCTCATGGGATTTGTCTGAACCGGAAGAAAGAGGAGAGAACGTGGATTAAATTATATCCCTGAGATTTTTGTCATCCAGCAAAATAGGATTGTTTTGGGGGTAGTTGGGTCTGGATTCTAATCCAGGTTCTTCAATTAAAGTGAACATCAGGCAAGTTCTGTAAACTCCCTGAATTTCAACTTTTAATCTCTAGATGGGAAAAAAATAATAGGAATCCTAATTTGTTGTGAGGACTACATGAGGTCATGCATGAGGTATGAGGCACACTCTCAGTGGGATACCTGGGTGGGGAGGCATCTTGTCAAATCAGACTCTAAGAGAAACTTCTGAGGGGGATGAGGTCACCATTCTGCCCACTCCTCTCTTCTCTGGTGTTCTCTGTCATTCACCATTTTGGTTTATCCCAGCTGGGAATTGTCAGAAAAATGCAGAAGGGTTGGCAAAGGCAGATTTCATCCCCAAAACTTGTCATCTTTAGCTTTTGCTGATGCTCAGTTCTGTTTTCTCAGGAAAGATTTAAAAAAAAAAAAAAAAAAAAAACCTTCCCAAACAGAAACATCACAAATAACCCTCCTGAAACCCTTGTCTTCTTCAAGACAGAGTTTCAGAAGATGAGGAAATTGGATTTCAGTCCAACTGACAGCCTTATTTGTGTGTGGGGTTCCCTGTGTTTGTGCCCAAGAGAATTGGGACCAAGGTAAGGATGCTTGGTGGGGGGGGTGGCCTGTGTTTGGCTAGTGACTTGCCCTTAAACACCACTGTTTGGTGTTTGGGCTCCATGCCTGAAGGTAACACAGTGCCTATGAGAAGCAGAGGTGGGAATGGTCCCTAGGGAACACACATGTATGGAGGATGGCTAAAGCAATCCCTGACCTTCACCTGCCTGACAGAATTCATCCATGAACATAGGCCCTCTCCTCCTTTGTTCTGGCCTAGGCTAGACACCAGTCAAGGAAGTCCTTGTTCTCCATTAGCTTCTTCAAGTTAGGGGTTGCACTGTTTGCTTCCCCACTGTATTCCTGTAACTTTTCCTTCCCTTAGGTTCTCCTGGAAGCAGAGCCTTGGTCAAGATTTCAGGCACAAGTGATTTATTAAGAAAGTTCCCCCAGAAAGCCCCAGTTAGGGGACATGGGAAGGGGCAGGAGAGGGAGAGACCTGGTGTTGTGATCTGGGTAAAGCCCCTGCCTGTCTGATCTTGAGTGGTATGTTGAAGCAGATATTATATCTCAGACTTTCTCCTGCTCACAGCAAGGGGATGGGCTTTTTAATTCCCTCACTGGCCAGTCATTGGCTATGGGGCAGAGGGGTGGGCCCAGATTCTTCCAGAAACTCATGCCAACAAGGAAGGTTTAGTGCTCAGGGACAAGCCTGTGAAGGTCGCAGGGGCAACCCCTAGCAGCAGAGCATCCACAGCCTAAGGAAGAGACTCAGGGCTAGTAAGACAGTGCTGAGAAGCTCTAGAATGGGCACCAATAGTACATGCTATGCTTTCCCTGCATCCCAGGAATGAGTGAGGGATTATGACAAGAGTAAGCCTGCATTGATTCTCTTATGGAGACCCTCATCTGGACAGAAAGAGACTTTCACTGCCATGGTCTGGGTGGGTGAGCATTGGGGACAGTCCCCCGGGATTGGGGGCTGTTGCCCAGGTATCAGTAGAGTGTTCCTGGCCTGGCCTTACCTGAAGCCTGTAGGATTCCCACGTGTGGAGGCACCCTCTGGAGGGTAGGAGGAGGCTGATGTTCCTGGGTCTCTGATATAATGCCTTTTTATAGTTGTAAAAACAATACATGAAAAGCAAAAAAGAGAATTCAAGGTGCCTGGTTGGCTCAGTCGGTTAAGCATCCAACTCTTGATTTTGGCTCAGGTCATGATCTCAGGGTCATGAGATCGAGCCATGCACAGGGCTCCACACACAGCTGGGAGTCTGCTTGAGATTCTTTCTCCCTCTCCCTCTCCCCTACCCCCTCTTATGTGTGCTCTCTCTCTCTCAAATAAATAAATAAATCTTTAAAAAAAAGAAAAAAAATTCAATACTTCTGAATGAGATGAAATGAAAAATGAAAAATAAGTGTCCCTATTAATGCCATGCCTCCTCCACATGAGGCGTGTACCTCCTGGATCAACACACACAAAACAGATAATCACGTCAAAAAAATGGGCAGAAGACATGAACAGACACTTCTCCAATGAAGACATACAAATGGTTAACAAACACATGAAAAAGTGTTCATCATCATTAGCCATCAGGGAGAGTCAAATCAAAACCACATTGAGGTACCACCTTACACCAGTTAGAATGGCCAAAATGAACAAGACAGTAAACAACAAGTGTTGGAGAGGATGTGGAGAAAGGCGAACCCTCTTACACTGTTGGTGGGAATGCAAGTTGGTACAGCCACTTTGGCAAATAGTGTGGAGATTCCTTAAGAAATTAAAATTAGAGCTTGCAAGGCGCCTGGGTAGCTCAGTGGGCTAAAGCCTCTGCCTTCGGCTCGGGTCATGATCCCAGGGTCCTGGGATCGAGCCCCACATTGGGCTCCCTGCTCAGTGGGGAGCCTGTTTCCCCCTCTCTCTCTGTCTGTCTCTTTGCCTACCTGTGATCTCTCTCTGTGTCAAATAAATAAATAAAATCTTTAAAAAAATATAGAGCTTGCCTATGACCCTGCAATTGCACTACTGGGTATTTACCCCAAAGATACAGATGTAGTGAAAAGAAGGGCCATCTGTACCCCAATGTTCATAGCAGCAATGGCCACAGTCACCAAACTGTGGAAAGAGCCAAGATGCCCTTCAATGGACGAATGGATGAAGAAGATATGGTCCATATATACTATGGAGTATTATGCCTCCATCAGAAAGGATGAATACCCAACTTTTGTATCAACATGGACTGGACTGGAGGAGATTATACTGAGTGAAATAGGTCAAGTAGAGAATCAATTGTTATATGGTTTCGCTTATTTGTGGAGCATAAGGAATAATACGGAGGACATTGGGAGAAGGGAGGAGAGTGAGTTGGGGGAAATTGGAAGGGAGACGAACCATGAGAGACTGTGGACTCTGAGAAACAAACTGAGGGTTTTGGAGGGGAGGGTGGTGGGAGGTTGGGTGAATCTGGTGGGTATAATGGAGGGCTTGTATTGCATGGAGCACTGGGTGTGGTGCATAAACAATGAATTCTGGAACACTGAAGAAATAAAAATAAATAATAATACCCCCCCAAACAAACCCCAAAACAAACCAAAAAAAGAAACCATGTTCCACCATTCTGCTTTTGTTTTATCTGATTATCACCCAATTTAATATGTATAGATGCATGTGTTCCTATAATTATATATATGTAAAATTTTTTCAGGTTATATTTTTTGAGATTGTATTTGAGTTATTCTTTATAATGAAAAATAAGGGATCTAGTCTGTTTGCTCTATTATCCAGTTACTCTTCTCTCCTTCTACATTTTCTTAGTTTTCTCGATGTTTTGGGGTCATCTATGGATTAGTTAAGAGTAGACTGACTGTAAATATAAAGCAATTTGACTTTGGGGTTCTTTAATTTCTCAGGCTCCTTCCAAAGCCCTGAGCCTAATTTTGAATTTGCGATATTACACTCATTTTGTTAAAGATGGTGCCCAAGATCCAGAATCTGGATCTTCCCTGTTAACTTTATAATGTCAAAGATGTAATGGATATGTAGAGTGTAAACTATACTAATGAGACATGATCCCCATACTGCAGTGAGAGGATACTAATAAGCTCTATTTTTTTTATTTTATCAATTTTCAGTTGTGCTTGTAGACACAGCTATACAATATATTGTATAGAAAGAAATTTAAATTTCTATAATCCACTTACAGATTATAGAAATGAATTGATTAGCATGTCGTGGTCTCCCCATTGCTTCACCCCACACCTGCCTCTGACTTCCATAAGCTATATCATGATCAACTCTCTTTATCCAATATAAGGAAAGCATCTGTGATTTGTCCATGGTTTGATTCTAAAATCTTTAAATCAACAAAATTATGTTGATTACATTTATATGAATATAATGTTTTCTGAAGCCAAGCAGTTTGGTGAGACTCGAGGAGAAGCACCAGCTATGAAAGCAGCTAAAGGGTTGAAAAGGGTTGTTACCTTGGTTTGAGGTCTTGTTCTTTCCTTCACTGGCTGCATGCCTTCCACCTGTCCCTCCTCACCCTGTGCCTCAGTCTACCCATCTGCAGAATGGGGTTCCTGACAGCATCCACCTCACTGGCTTGTAAAAATTATGTGTGTGTGCAGTGCTGGTGGGCTGCTCAGCATTCAGGAATCGCTCTGCACACCTCACTGTCATTACAATGACAGATCCTGTGATTTTGCTCATATTCTCTGTACCCTCAGTTCTGGGAAGTTTCCTCTACTTATTCCTCCAGCCATTTTCTGAATTCATTATTTTAGCAATGATTTTTCATTTTCAGGAATTCTCATATTCTTCCCCCTTTTTCAGAATAGCTCATTCTTGTGTTTTATAGCTGTTAGACTGTCCCAAATCTCTTTGAAGGTACGAATTCAATCTTTCAAGGGTCTCTTCTCTGAGTGAGCTATTTCCTTTGGGGAGAGTTCTGTATCTATACTGATCCCTCTCTCCCATAGTGATGTTTTTCCCCAAGGTCTGTTTATCACCACCTGTCCTTCTGGTTTATCAATAAAGGACCAAGCTGATGAACAGAGGTGGCGCCAAGGGTTTCTGCTGGGTGTGTGTGACTGTGTTTGATCTTTTGGCTTCCTCCATGGAGGGCAGGTTGACGTGGGCTTTCACCTGTGAGTGAGGTCTGTCAGCCAGTGGCTTGATGTCGGTCTGTATGCACTGGTACAGACAGACAGAGCACCTCACCTCCCAAATGTAAACTCTACCCTATGCACTAATATCTGCAATTAGGTTTGCCCTCCTCAGGCTTTTCTGTTTCTATAGAAAGTGGAACTCTAATTTCAGAAAAATGCAGCAACTAGTGGGGTGGAGTGGAGGTAACAATGCTGGGGGTACTGATACCTAGCTCTTTCACAGATATATTTAAACATTATTTTTAAATAGTGATTTTAGGTTTACAGAAGAGATTCAGTGATAACATAGAAGGGCTCCTATGCAACCCTTGATTCACTCCTCTTGATGTCTGTATTTTATATATACAAGCAGCATTTGTCAGGCTTTTTTTGTTTTTGTTTTTAATTTCACCAGTTTTTCCACTAATATCCTTTTTTCTGTTTCGTGAGCCATTTGAGGTCACTGCATTTCATGTAGTTATCATACCTCCTTTGTCTCTGGTGATCTGTGACATTTCCCTATCTTCCTTATTATTCATGGTTGTGATACTTTGGTGAGTGATGGTCATGCATTTTGTAGAGTGCCCCTCAGTCATGGTTTGTCTGGTGGGATTTTTTTATGGCTAGACTGGGGGTATGGATTTGGGAGAAGTACACCACAAGGATGAAGCATCCTTCTTGTCACATGACTTAATGTGGGTGTTGCTCTTTAATTGCCTGATTTAGATCGCATCTGTCAGACTTCTCCACTACGTTATTGCCTTTTTCTCTCCATGCTCTCTCAGTTAGAAGTGAGTCTCTAGGTCCAGTGCACCAGGCTCCAAGATATGCTTTTCCATGCTATTCTATGACCTATCTTCCCACCACTCTTCATTGGTGCGTGAATCAGGACCTCAGCTAAGTTTGGTGTGTTCTCCCGGGCTTTGGCCTTAGGAGATGCAGAACTTCAGGGCAAGCCCTCTCTCCAATTCATTTTTAGAATTGGAGATGTATAAGGGCCTTTTTTTTTTTTTTTCCAATTTATCATGTGTGGAAAGCTACTCTGTGGTTTGGGAAATGTCATAAACTAGGACTTCTCCAGGTCACAGTTTCCTCCTTTTGGAAGGGGTTAATGGTTTTGGCCTTGCAAAGATCTGAGGATCCAATGGAATCATCTGGGTGGAATGGCTGTGCTGGATGCTGGCAGGTGGTAGTCTCAGCAGATGCCAATTCCCCATTGCCCGAGCTGTCAGGACTGTCTGCCACCTCTAGTATTTTAAAGTCCTGCAATTACAGTCACTATAAAGCACAAGATGACTGGGAGCTACTTCTCTTCATAGGACAGAATTTTAAGATGGAAAAATAAAATATGAAATCACTAGTCTGCTACCTCTTGTCTGTCTTTGGTAAATTAGAGCCAGAAAGTTCTATGGGAGGGGGAATGGCTAATAAAACTGTAATATTTTCTTTCAAATTCAGTGAAATTTGGGTTTCCATTTGTTAAGAGCCATGTGCATAGCCAAAATCCATTTTCCTCCCTCTTTCATAATGCACCTTTCTTTTTGGTCATCTTAACACCCACTCCATTATACAGAGGGAAATGACCCCATCTGCTGCTTATTGAAGACTAAACCACTTCTATCATCCATATCAGTGCTTGGTTTAGGAAGGGCATGAGACCCAATTTTGACCAGAGTCATGAGGGAAAGTTTGGGGGTTTCTGACAAAGACTTCCCATCTTTGAGAGAAAGCTGCAGAGTCCCTCTTACCTCCCTGAATGCTCTTGTGTCTGGATATGATGTGCACAACCATGGGGCCACCAGACTGAAGATGATGCCAGCACTTTAGGGATATTGGTGTAGAAGGATGGATAGATCCTGGACCCCTGATGGTGTTATTGATCTGTAGACTGATTCTGTGCCATCAATTTTCCCTCCGCTGGACCCATTGTTAAGTGGTATACTACTTTTTCTGTGTCAAGCAGTTAAAATTGGATTCCTCTTGCTTACAGAAGAAAGCAAAATGATACACTTTTAGAAGAATCCTGCAAACAAGCAGCCTTTAAAAAATACCTCTCCAGGGTGCCTGGGTGGCTTGGTCAGTTAAGCATCTGCTTTTGGCTCAGGTGGTGATTCCAGGGTCCTGGGATCGAGTCCCACATCAGGCTCCCTGCTCAGCAGGAGACTGCTTCTCCCTTTGTCTCTCTCTCTGTGTGTGTGTCTCTCTCCCTCTTTCATGAATAAATAAATAAAATAAAATAAATAATATTTTAAAATAAAATAATATATTTTTAAATAAATAAATAAATAAATAAAATCTTAAAAAAAAAACCCTCTCCAGAGACTCTTACAGAGATGTCCTTTAAACACAGCTGATGTCTGTATCTAAAATAGAGTGCATGTCTGTGTGTGTGTATGCATGTGTGTGTGTGTGTGTTCGCAGGGCAGGTTATAGAGTGGTGGGCAACTCACCATGAAGAGAAGCAGATGGGAAAGACCTCAACCCAAAGGATGCAGAGTTTTCATTGATCTCACAAGAGGGGGGAAAGAGAGGATAGGATAATATTTACTTAGTGTGCTTTGTACACCAGGCAACAGGAGCAATGAACACGTGATTTTTGTCTAATTACCATGATAGTTCCTTGAGATATTAGGACTGGGAGTCAGAGATTTCAAATGTCTTGAAACTGACACAAAAGTCCTGCCCTATTCCTTCAACCCCCCCGAAATGTCCTGAATCCATCCATTTTTCCCCCCATCATAAGGACTACCCTGATCCAACTTCCTGTGTCTCTTCTGGACTGCTACTCATCCATCTGGATGGTGTCCCATTAGCTGTCACCCTCATTCCCACATCTCATGGTCTCATGTGTGCACAGTGGTCACCCCCCTTTCTCAAACAGTTCCAGGACATCTCATTGTGCAAATCCAAACTCCTCCCTGTGGTTCCCCAGCACTTCCATGATTTGGTCCTGCCCAGTCCTGTAGCCTCATCTTCTACCACATTGCACTCCATTGACCAAGCTCTAGCCTCCCTTGGAATCCCTACTTTTCTTGTAATAATCCAGGTAATTAGACTTATGGCCTTTGCCCAACTGGTTCTCTGTGCCTGGAAGACATCATCATCCATTATCTCTTTGCACAGCTGACTCTTTTTTAAGCTGCAAGCCCTGACATGGGATGCTTTCACTGAGTACACCATGGTAAGTAACCCTATCCATGTGCCACCTTGTCAACTGAATTGATTACCTTCAACTCAACTTGAATTATTTTTATTTCTTACATACTTTTCCCTTGACTGACTTCCCTGTTGATAATACAGACTCAATGCGGGCCAGGAACTTATTAACACTGAGTATCTAGCACTCAGAACAATGTCTACCACATGAAAGGTTCTCAATATGTGTTTACTGAATGAATGAACAAATGTGGAAGAGCTCTGCATTTATTTCTTGCTCATTGATTCCACAAAGGTTTTGAGGTAGTTCATGTAGAAGAAATCCAATAACATAGATCAATGTACATTTAAATATAAAACATGAAAAATAGGAAAAATTATACATTAGATAACAAGGTCAGCACCAGATTCTCAACCCCACACAGTCTTTACAGATGAGCCTAATCTTGACTCAGGGAACCCTGTTCACTAAATAAAGCCATTAGTAAATGTCAACATGTTCTAGACCTGTCCTTTGTGTCCAAGCAGCCTCACCTAATTGGTCCAGGAGTCACAATGACCTGAGGTGGGCCAGCCAAACTCTCTCCCTGGGGAACTTGTACCAAGGGATACAGAGAAGGATTCAGACAAGTGGAGATGGCTCTCAAACTATGAGATGATGAAGTCTTGGGAGCTAGGCAAGGTGATGAATCAGCTGGAAAAGCAAGTGTGCCAAGAAGGGCAAGAGCACAGCATGCAGAAGATGGAGCTGAGGGAGGATCTTATGTAGCTTCAGAGAGTGAGCAGGCAACAGTGGCTGCTGGCTGACTCCCCAGTTCCTATGAGGGCATCTGAAGTGCTCCAGATGTGATCAGCAGGCTTCATCTTGGTCCTTCTGACAAATCTCCTTTTCCTGGAGCTTCCTAGCATCTGTTCTTGATAACCATGGTTCTGAGACCAGGACCAATGAAAGAAAATAACACTGAACCAGTCAGTTGCGTGGCAGTAACAAATATCCCCCAAGTCTCAGTGGCTTAAAACAGCAAAGACATACACATGTTATACATCCATCATGGGCTGACTGCTGTTCTGCTACACATGTTTCCGCTCTTGGACCAAGACTGATGAAGTAGCCTGTAACCGAATCATACCAGTCACTGTGGCAACCACCCAACAGGTTGTAAAGGGTTGCAAAGAGGAATTCACCTGTATGGCAATGACTATTGTAGATGGGCACTTGACACTTGCCAAAACCTACCACCTGCTTAAGCCATATTGAATGATTTGCTCTTCTTGGAAGATGACCAGGTTTCTTTCTTACCTTTGGGACTTTGCAGAAAAGACTTTAACAATACCCTACAGGATATGGAACTATTCTTCCAGAGGTATAGACATAAAACATACTACAGGTAAGCACATCCACCATCACTCCCTGGTTGTGACCTCAAAGAGTGATAAGTAGGTGAGGGTTGGGAAATTCTATGGAAGGAGATGTAGAGAAGGAGAGTGAATAAATCTTGGGATTATTTGTTTTTGGTCTCTAATGGAGTAGGACTGCCCAAAGGGAATTTTCACATACTGTCCTCTACTAGGAATGTCTGTGATCAACACTTCCCCACTTCCCCCACAACAAAGGAGGAATTTCTCTACTGGTTGGTTAGAATCTGAGTCACTGGTGGGGCCACTATTACTAATGGCTGGAGCTGCTATGCTTGACATCTTGAACTTGCCAGTGCCAAGGTCAAAATTTGAGAAGAGTAGAGGGCCTTGCTGAGATCCTGATCCTGGTCTTCTTGCTTAACTTGAGCTTCTCACAGGGTTCTGCATGAGGGCACTTCTGTTGGTATGGTCACTAATTCACTGAATCCTGTCTTGCTATTGTCTCATGACCTATATTGAGACCCTATTATAGTGTGGATTGGGGATACAAGGAAGAGCTGTCAGGACAACACGATTTAGGTTTTTCTCATCATGCCTCTCAGAGCACCACCTAAGAGCCCCCAGTCTCCACCTTAATTTTTAAGAGTTGGCTAAACACGAGATGTGAAATGAATTTCTACTAAGAAATAGGTGTGGTGCACAAACAATGAATCTTGGAACATTGAAAAAATAAAATAAAATAAAATGCCATTGGACTAAGCATAGAACATGGTTGTACCAATAACTTCTCAGAACCAGGACAATGCAAAATGGCAGTGTCGACACTGGGAAGGATCTGTGTGTAATGCATCACTCTCTGCAGAGAGGAGAGAATTAGGAAGTGTGTGTTTGGGAGATGGGGAATCAACATGAAGAACAGAGACACTGAGAGGAAAATCTATTAATCATGCTTGTCCATGATTACCCAGGAAAAAAAAAAGCTACTCATGTTTTATGACAGTCAGTAATTAAACACGAGAGAGACCTCACTATGATTTCTTGTTCCTGGTCGGAAGAGGAAATTGTGAGAGGCACAGTGCGTGAGCTGAATCATCAGAGTGACAGGCATTTGCTAAACATGCTAGAGCTGGGCGCCAAAGTGGGGTTGTGTGCACATGTGCACTCCTTCCACACCCAATGAGAACCTGCCTAAAAGCAGCTCTGTGCTGGGGACCAGCTGTGCACAGCCCACTTGATGGAGTTCACAGCCTGGACTGGGGAGGAGGGTTTGGGACATTATACTGTAATATGTAGCAGTAAGCGGGAAGGGACTCATAGCATCCAGCTTTGGGATTAATATTACTCTAAATACGAATTTTTTTTACCCCCTGTCATGAGAATCCTGCGATATATTTTAGTGGGGGTAGGAGAGCCCTGTGGACACCACCAGTCTATAGCTCGTCTTACTATGCCTAGATTTCAAATAATAATTCTTATGCAAATTCTTGCTTGGGAATGGGTTTCTCTAATCAGATTGCTTGCTCAACCAGTACTGGGCTGGGTTACAAACCCTGGGAATGGGGGTTTGAATGAGGGAGAAGGGAAAACTCTTGTGGAACTTGGAACTCAGGAGAGATATATCTGAGGGGGTGGACAGGGATTAGGCACTCCAGTGCGTGGGGGTGGGGGCCGGGCAGTACTGGGACCTGGAAAGCCAAAAGCCCCAGGAAGTGGCAGTGGGGCCAGACTGGAGACAGGAGGCTGCCAAAAGAAAGCTTCACACAGCCCACCCCAATTTGTGTTGGGCTTGCTCTTATTCATTCCAAAATTATTGATTACCTCTTATGAACCAGGTAGTGTTGGGACTGGAATATGGATGGTGGGTACAGACATAGCCCTGAAGAGGACCTGGCATCTCTTAAGGGCTTGAAGGCATGGAGGATGATCCATGGGCAAAAGTAGCCCCACTGTGCAGTTAACAGCCACCAGAGCCAAGAGAAAGTGATAGAAACTGCATGAGCAAGGATGTGGACGAGATTATGTCTGGCTTGGTTTAGTGCTGCCAGGAGACCAGAAGGCATCATGGAAGAGGTGGAACTGACCCTTAAGAGATATATATTTTGATGTGCAAAGATGGGAGTTGAAAGGCATCCCAGGTAGGGATGACAGGGTGGGCAAAGTCAGGGAGGCAGGAAATGAAGTCTGTTATAAAGCAAATGCTGGTTACACCCACACGTGTGCTGTATAAACGTCTGAGCTGGAATTCGACATTTTAAGAATGTTTTCCTCTAGGTGAAAAATTCTCGTTTTTCCCCTAATGAATAGATCACAGATTTCTAGTGTAAAATAATCATTATGATGAATAATAATAATATAAATTGTGATCAAGTTGGATGGAGCCCTGAATTGCCAAGTTTGGTTGTATTCTGTGAGGAAAATAAACACATCACCAACTTGGGACCCTTCCCATGAAAATAAATACATCACCAACTTGGGATCCTTCCCCTCCAATCTTTATGTTTCTAATTCAATTTGAGCCTTTTGACTCAGAGGCACACTGCCCATCCCACCCAACCCCAAATAAGAACAAAGTTATAAGAAGGAATGTCCAAGAAATAGTTTATTCTGAACAAGAAACAACACTGACTTAAACACAGCCAGGAAATCCAGCATCTCTTGGGCTGCTTGCAGCTCTTGCCCCCTACTTCATGAATTCAGCCCGGCAAGAAATCCGACATGCTGCCCGGGTCACAGTGAAGAGAGGAGCAGCCCTGTGATTTCCTGGAGGGAACAGGACAGTGCCGATGGGGGACAGAGAGTGACAAGTGTGCAAGACAAGTAGACTTATGTGGGCAACGTAATCGAGAAATAGGCTTGGTTCGAAGGAGGAAAATAATGATCATTTCTTGTTTTTAAAATAAAAATATAAAACCACACCATCCATTAAAACATCTCTTAATATATCCAAGAGACGACGTCGACAGCCCCGAGCATTGATTCATGATGTAAAAAGTAAAAACCGGAAGTTGTTAAGAAAAAATTAAAAACACACCTGAACTTTGAACAGGGATAGACAGAGTTCAAAAACTCCAGAAGAAAAGTTTAAGGGGTTCTAAAGACCAAGCTTATTTCTATAGAAAGTGACCTTCCAAATGAGTGACATAGCAAAGTTTCTCCAGACGATGACAGTGATGCCCAAAAAATGTGGTTACCATTCAGTGAGCGGTGCATGCTGGGTGCGCCATGTGCCTGATGCCATTGAGCCCTACAACAACCCTGCAAGGCTGGTTTTATCATCACCGCTTGAAAACAAGGAAATGACACATAAGTGATTGTGCAGTTTTGCCTAAGGTCTTCTGGTTAGTAAACAGCAGGGCTGGATTCTGGAGGAGCCTGACTACATCTGAGCTCTGTCCCTGGCGCTACAGCTTCTCCCCATTCAGAGGCCGAGTGCTCCCCCACAGGTCCTTCTGCAATCTGTTCCTTGTGTGAGTCTACTGTCCTTCTAGAGTGAACTTTCTAGTCACCCATACTTCTCTGTCTGTCAATACAGGACCACCTCATCAATGGCATTTGGGTACCCTCTTTAAGACAATGCTGAGGAGACCACTTCACACCCTTTGCAGGAAAAACACCTAGAAGGGGGATGGGCACTCAAAATTTGGCTGTAGGACTCAGTATGGGGAGAAAATCTGATGGCACTTGATAAGAGCAACTGATGGTCAGTGACTTCACCTTCCGAAGGGCATCCTGGTGCAGGGTGTGGGGTGGGGTGGGGAGCTGCTGAAATTATAGGTGGGAGGCAGTCTTCTGTGAATAAGGGCAGACGTGTACCTGCAGCATCGAGACCCAGGGGACCAGGGTGGTGTGCAGGTCATGCCCTCTTCCAAGGTCAGAAAGACTGGCCTGGCAGAGAAGCAAGTGAATACACGTCAGGTCTTGCTCCAGGATTTGGAAATGGTGTTCCCATTGGACGGGCAGGAACAGAGATATTTATTTTGACACCGGGTTGCATTTTCAAAAGTACTGTGTGACGAGCCCTGATGGTCCGAACTGTAAAGTTGGGATGGTCTAATTGCTTTACAGGACAGGAGTGCACTTCAGATATCAAGGTTGTATTTTGCCTGTGTAAACAATTTCAGAAACGTCACAGGTTTTCCATGTCTGCTAACCATTTGGTTTCTCCCAATAACCTTGTAGTTTTAGGTGGGACAAAGAGCTGTTTTAACCCCTTTGGCAGATGCAGAAAACAGGCACAGGAAGGGCAAGGTTGTCCAAAGTCACTCAGAGAATCAGTCAGGCACCTGGGACAGGAACCTGGGCTTCTCAGCTCAAGTTCAAGGCTGTCTCTCTGCCTCTGATGTCATCAGGGGTAAGACAGGGGCCATCGTGGCACAGAGAGGGGCTTCCAGTGGGCAGGACAGAGATGTGTGCAGTCCCGTCAGGCGGCTGCAGGTGGTGGCTTAGCTGCTGCAGCCACGGGAGCAGGCGTGGGCCAGAATGTTGTTGTTGCGTCCGTCCTGGAGCTTGCCCTGGGTCTGGCTCCCAGCCCGAACTTCTGTGTCCATGAGCTGGCTGCTCTGTCCCTGCTGCCTCCTCAGCCTGCAAACAAACATAGCACAGACTTGAGATGGTGACATGGAGTAGAGGGCAGCGGGATGGCCAGGAGATGCATTTGTGCAAACAGGGCAACTGGGAAACCCTCAGTCCGTACCTTCTCCAGGCTAGAGTGTGGTGCCCTAGAGCCATGCAGGCCTAGGGTCCAAGCCTGGGTCAGGTGCACTCCTGTGTTAAATACAGAGCCTCTGTTTCCCCATCTGTAAAATGGAGATAACAATTCCTGTCTTATGACTCCCTGGGAAGTCTATAGATCACGCATGTAATTTGCCTAAGCTCACAGTGTCAGTGTAGGTGATGAGTCCCACACAGCATTCATTCATGTGTATGTATTGAACGTCCATTGATGTACCAGCCATTCTGCCAGGGAGCAGGGGAAATCCTGGCCAGCAAGGTAGTCATCTTCTCTTTCCTCATGGAGCTTACTGTCTAAATGGGACAATAGACACTAATCAAACTGCCTGCCAAATAAATATCCAAACGGATGTGCGCCCAGCCTTACAAAACGGCCCCTGACAGACTGTTAAGGAAGCATGATTTTAAAGATTGCATTTCTTCATACCTGGCCTCCTGGTCACCCTCCACATGATCTAAGATGTCAACATCCTTCTCCTTGTGACCTGCAAGTTCAGGTTCACGCAGTATCCCACAGCTGTCACTGCGTGTATGGTGCAGGCAAAAAATAGAATGGAGACATTTAGGGAGGAAGAACATGGCTCTCTGTACTTGCTTCTCAGGCGCCGTTGGTCAAGCTGCTGAATTCCAGACCTTGGCTTCCCTATCTAAACCTGGGATTCTACCATTCACTTGGAGGAAGCTAAGGGGATCAGAGAGAATGTGTGTAAATTATCTACTATGGGGCTGGAAATACTATAATTGCCACCATCCTCCTTGTTCTGAAAGATGCACGTTTCAGTCTGAATTTACTTTTCATGTTAGGAGGTTCTGTCAAACAGAGTGCAGACCTAATGCCTGACACAGGGCAGTGCGGATGCCCCCCAGTGACTACAACACAGTCCATGGCCTTGACGGATCACAGGACCTGTGTGCATGAATGTGCGTGTATGTGTAGTGTTTGCAGCAGTGTCAGGATATGAGTGAGTCCTTCGGGTTATGGCGAAGTAGCAGCAGCAACACAATATTTTGAAGGCCGTCAACTTGGTGGCCACTGCCTCCTACCCTTTGTCCACCCGCAGGGGCAAGGACCAGGTGTGCAGTCCCTCTGGCCCCGAGGCTTGTGGTTGTCCAGGTTAATACACCTGGGAAAGGAGGTTAGGGTTAACATTCATCATCTTAGTGAAGGAGGGGTCAGCTCCCAGAGGGCAAGCTGGGATCCAGAGTACAAAGCAGGGGAGGCAAGGAGAGTCTAGTGCGAGGGGTGGGGGGTGGTCGGACTTCCTGGGCAGGCTGGGAACTGCTTGGGAAACCTTCTCCCTTATCTCGTCTCTGTCCTCCCCTCTACACTGGGAGACTCTTCCAGGCACCTCTGGAAAGAAAATCAGATCATAACTAGGGAAGACTTAAATGGTTAAGAAACTAAATGGAAAACACCTGTACTTCCAAAGTAGGACATCCTGTTTGGTTCACATTTGTAATGCCATATAATTCTCTGGGTGTATCACAAGGTAAAGGTGAATCCCATTAGGATTTTCTTTGAAATGCTCAAACATAGCACAGATGGCATTACTGTCTCTACTACTGACACAAAATATAGCTTCCAAAGTTGCATAATAAAGAGTGCAGCAGATGAGGAAAAGATGGATTTGGAAGTCTTGAGTAGGTCAGGAAAGGCTTCCTGCAGGAGGCAGCATTTATTTATTTATTTATTTTTTCCCAGCATAACAGTATTCCTTGTTTTTGCACCACACCCAGTGCTCCGTGCAATCCGTGCCCTAATACCCACCACCTGGTTCCCCCCACCTCCCACCCCCCGTCGCTTCAAACCCCTCAGATTGAATTTCAGAGTCCATAATCTATCATGGTTCACCTCCCCTTCCAATTTCCCCCAACTCCCTTCTCCTCTCTAACTCCCCTTGTCCTCCATGTTATTTGTTATACTCCACAAATAAGTGAAACCATATGATAATTGACTCTCTCTGCTTGACTTATTTCACTCAGCATAATCTCTTCCAGTCCCGTCCATGTTGCTACAAAAGTTGGGTATTCATCCTTTCTGATGGAGGCATAATACTCCATAGTGTATAGGGACCACATCTTCCTTATCCATTCATCTGTTGAAGGGCATCTTGGTTCTTTCCACAGATCCTAGCAAACAGGATCCAACAGCACATTAAAAAGATTATCCACCATGACCAGGTGGGATTCATTCCTAGGCTACAAGGATGGTTCAACATTCACAAATCAATCAATGTGATAGAACAAATTAGTATGAGAAGAGAGAAGAACCACATGGTCCTCTCAATTGATGCAGAAAAAGCATTTGACAAAATCCAGCATCCATTCCTGATTAAAACGCTTCAAAGTATAGGGATAGAGGGAACAGTCCTGAACTTCATAAAATCTATCTATGAAAGACCCACAACAAATATCATCCTCAATGGGAAAAAGCTTGCAGCCTTCCAGTTGAGATCAGGAACACGACAAGGATGCCCACTCTCACCACTCTTGTTCAACATAGCATGAGAAGTCCTAGCAACAGCAATCAGACAACAAAGAGAAATAAAAGGTATCCAAATTGGCAAGGAAGAAGTCAAACTCTCTCTCTTCGCAGATGACATGATGCTTTATATGGAAAACCCAAAAGACTCCACCCCCAAACTACTAGAACTCATACAGCAATTCAGTAATGTGGCAGGATACAAAGTCAATGTACAGAAATCAGTGGCTTTCTTATACACTAATAATGAAAATACAGAAAAGGAAATTAGAGAATCGATTCCATTTACTATAGCACCAAGAACCATAAGATACCTGGGAATAAAACTAACCAAAGAGGTAAAGGATCTGTACTCGAGGAACTACAGAACACTCATGAAAGAAACTGAAGAAGACACAAAAAGATTGAAGAACATTCCATGCTCTTGGATAGGAAGAATAAACATTGTTAAAATGTCTATACTGCATAGAGCAATCTATACTTTTAATGCCATTCCGATCAAAATTCCACCAGTATTTTTCAAAGAGCTGGAGCAAATAATCCAGAAATTTGTATGGAACCAGAAGAGACCCTGAATCACTAAGGAAATGTTGAAAAACAAAAATAAAACTGGGGGCATCACGTTACCTGACTTCAAGCTTTACTACAAAGCTGTGATCACCAAGGCAGCATGGTACTGGCATAAAAACAGACACATAGACCAGTGGAACAGAGTACAGAGCCCAGATATGGACCCTCAACTCTACAGTCAAATAATCTTCAACAAAACAGGAAAAAATATACAGTGGGAAAAAGACAGTCTCTTCAATAAATGGTGCTGGGAAAATTGGACAGCTATATGTATAAGAATGAAACTCGACCATTCTCTTACACCATACACAAAGATAAACTCAAAATGGATAAAAGACCTCAGCGTGAGACAGGAATCCATCAGAATCCTAGAGGAGAACATAGGCAGTAACCTCTTCGATATCAGCCACAGCAACTTCTTCCAAGATATGTCTCCAAAGGCAAAGGAAACAAAAGCAAAAATGAACTTTTGGGACTTCATCAAAATCAAAAGCTTCTGCACAGCAAAGGAAACAGTCAAGAAAACAAAGAGGCAACCCATGGAATGGGAGAAGATATTTGCAAATGACAGTACAGACAAAAGGTTGATATGCTGGATCTATAACGAACTCCTCAAACTCAACACACACAAAACAGATAATCATATCAAAAAATGGGCAGAAGATATGAACAGACACTTCTCCAATGAAGACATACAAATGGCTATCAGACACATGAAAAGATGTTCATCATCACTAGCCATCAGGGAGATTTAAATTAAAACCACATTGAGATATCACCTTACACCAGTTAGAATGGCCAAAATTAGCAAGACAGGGAACAACATGTGCTGGAGGGGATGTGGAGAAAGGGGAACCCTCTTACACTGTTGGTGGGAATGCAAGTTGGTGCAGCCACTTTGGAGAACAGTGTGGAGATTCCTCAAGAAATTAAAAATAGAGCTTCCTTATGACCCTGCAATTGCACTACTGGGTATTTACCCCAAAGATACAGATGTAGTGAAAAGGGGGCAGCATTTAAGCTGGACTTTAAGGATTGGTATGGAATGGGGGTAGCATGAGGGAGGGACAGGGATTTGAAATGAAGGGACATGAGTGAGGTAAGGCACAGAGAGTAGAGCAGAATATGGCAGCATAGACCAGCATCCTTTCTCGAACTGATGGTTTAGACACTTTGGTAGAACTAGCAGTTTCAAAGTTCCATACATATTTTATGTGACCATGAGTACTACACCCTAGAGCATCAACTAAATGAGGTATGGGTCATCTCCTGGCAATCTATCATCAGATTCAGTGTGAACCAAGGTTGCTGAATGAAGAAAGAAGGACCTTTCTCTAAACTTCCATCCATCCATCTATAGCCTATGGAGCTGAAATTCTAACCCAGTTCTGGGAGGCATCAAAGCCAGCATTCTTTCTACTTCCCTCTATATCTGTGCCCCTACTCACCCACCAACCATTTACCATCCATTCTCCACCCACTCATCCATATGTTCATCCACCTACTTACCCGTGTGCCCATTCATCTACCCCATCCATCTATTCATCCATACACCCACTTCTATATGCCCACCCTTATGTCCTACTCCCAGTCCATCTATCCACTCCTCATTCACTTACCTATTTACCTCCCACCCACCTTTCATATACACACCCATCCATCTACCTCATCCATTCATCATCCACACATCTGTCCATCCATCCATCCTCTCACCTATTCTTTATCTATCTCCTTATCTACCCAGTCACCTATCCATCCATTTGTCCACTTCATCTATTCACTATACACCAATCTGTTGATCTCACTCAGCCCCATTTCCCATCCACCCATACACCCCTCAACTATCATCTATTCATTAGCTTCCCTTCTACCCACCATCCTTCCATCCATCCATCCATCCATCCATCCATCCATCCACCACCCTCCCAGCTTATCAATGTCTTTCCACCTTCCACCCACTCACCCACCCATTCGGTACCCTCCCCTTCCACCAGCACTGCCTGTGGCTCACAGTGGAAGGGACTGTGGAGCAGGACACAGAGCAAACAGTGAACATTCACTGTGACAAAACTTCTGCTGGAAGGGAGTGGCATGGCATAGCACTAAGGGCCCAGGCTTAGATCCAGGCTCTTTCTGTCCCTGGGTCTACCACTTACTAGCTATATGACTTTGGGAGGCTGGATTCAAAACCAGAGCTTTTGTTCCCCCAGTTCCCTGTTCTTTCCACCAACTCCTGTGCCATTCAATTCTGACCTGGAGGGAAGAGGGCATGGAATGATTTTTTCACGCTCTGAAGGAATTAGAAAGTCTCATGTTGTTCAAATAGGAATCTGTGAACCAAGACAGAGATATGAAACCATTATGATTGTCGCTCTGAGAGCTCACTTCTGTGACAAGCCCACAGCTCAGTTATCTGTAACTCTGGAAGAAATGAAAAAGGATTTTGCATATCCTACTAGTCTGCTGATGCAAATTGGCTGGTTATCTCTGCAATGGCAGGAACATTTAATTTTCTCAGGCAACTTATCAAATTAATTGTCAGCTTTGTGGTCAGGATTCCAAGTGACAGACATGAGTTCCATCAACCTCCCGAACTCTACCATCAGACGCCAGAAGAAAGCATTCTGAGATAGCGAACCTTGACCAAGGAGAGTAAGACACACATTAAAATTTGTAATAAATCTGGCTGGAGGCATTTTTTCAAAGGCATAGCATTTAAGAAGAGTAAAATAAAATGATTAGCAATCAAAGTCATTTCAAATCAAGCTACTTCCCACACACAGGATGGAGTGAGTCTGCTTAATACCAACATCCATCTGCTATGGACTTTCTATAGGTGAGGTCTGACCTCTGATGTGAGGGCCTGGTTTTCATGAACGCAGTCAGTATAAAGTGCTTTCACACCTATCCTTAGCATTCCACTGGCTCTCCCCATGTATGTTTCCTGGCAGAGTAGAAACATGAATGGAGGGGCAAAGTGGTGCAGTGGGAGAGTGCAGGGCTGGGAGTTAGGTCAGAGGCCCAGCCTCACCATCACTGGCCGAATGGCTGGGCACTCGTGACTTCTTCAAGCCTCTCTCTCCTCACCTGTAACACACGGATGGGAGAAGATGAACCACTGTGTGCTATCCGACTGTCTGTTCCATAGCAGGTACTTTATAAAGGGCAGCTATTTTTTTTTAAAGATTCATATATTTATTTGAGAGATAGCGCATGAGGTGGGGTGGGGGGCGTCAAACAGAGTGAGAAGGAGATTCCCTGCTGAGCAGAGTGCCTGACCCTGGGCTTGATCCCAGGACCCTGGGACCATGACCTGAGCCAGAGGCAGTTGCTTAACTGACAGAGCCACCCAGGCAAAGAGCAGCTATTTTTATGATGATGACCAGTGTGGAGTATTCCCCTTTTGTAGATGGGGAAACTGAGGATCAGCAAGTAAAACTTAACTACCTGCAGTAGTTCTGATGAGTGATTCCCAGCAAGGAGGTCCCCAGAAATGGCTCTTCAGGCCACATCCTTGTTGGGGATGGGGTCAGAGCAGAAGAACTGGAGGAACGGAGAGTGCTGAAATGGGATATACATGGGATGGCTGAGGGTCAGGACCCAGAAGTGGGTGAACTAGGACAACAGGCTTAGTACAAGAGAATCCACTCCCCAGCATTTGTGGCAGGATGCAGAGGGGGCCTTAAGCCAGGGAAGACCAGGGCATGGAACTGGAGACTGGAACCAGGTCTCTCAATCCACTGTGTCTCTCATCCACTGGAAGGGGGCCACAGCATGGCGTCTGTTATGTTTTCAGCACCCAGGCCAGCAACCAGCCTGCAGCAGGTACACAAACCGCAGATGCCAGAAGGATGGGTGGGCCAATAAGGAATAAATGCCCACCCTTTAATAAGCAGGGTGTTTTCCACGTTGGCAGGCTCTGTGTCAACACCCCAAGGGGGAGAAAAGGCCAGGTGTAATTAGATGAAGCAACAGGGTGTCCTAGCTGGACAAAAATTGGATTGCCGTTTGCAAAACTAGTGAGTCATGGCCCTTGTGGGCAACAATTCACATGAGTTAACATGCATGGAGCTTTTTCTCTTGTAGCTGAGGGAGTTGGGATAGGTTGTTACTGTGTGTGTATTAAAAAAATTAAGGCAAAACAATGTTTGACACAGCAATTAATGGATATGGTTTGATAATTTTGTATATAATGAATTATATGAACAAACACTTGTGTAGGGCTGCTTATGTGGCAGAGGCTTTTAGGTACTTAACATGTGTTAACTCACTTGTTCTAACAACCACCCTAGGAAGTATTTGCATCCCATTTTGCAGATCAGGAGACTGAGGTGCTAGCGTGAGGTCCAAGGTCACAAAGCTAGCTAGCAAGGATCAGTATTGAAAACCAGCCAGTCTGACTCCAGAGTCTGTGCTCTTAGCTATTATGTATACTGCTTCTCTGTGGTTCATGAAAACTAGAGTTGAAGTACAGGAAAGTTCTGGAAGCACACATGCCAAACTGAGCAAAGTTTATCCAGTTAGGGTTGGGAGGTGTCTACTGAAGTCACTTGTGTGTACGCTGCAAGAATCTCTTCTCTAGCATCCCTAGAGGAGACCACTCTTAGCAGAACATTGCTGCCCACCCCCCCCACCCCAAGACAGCCCTCTGCATGGCAGATAGCTCAGAAGAGCAGGAGCTCTTCTACTTAGAAATGAAACAGAAATATGCTTGTGACAGCTGCTCCCCTTTGGCCTTTATTGTGTTTTCTAGAATAATTCTCTCTTCAGTTCTTTGAAGCCCCCTGGGCTGACCATCTCCCATTGTTCCTTACCTTCACTCAGCCCTGTTCAGTGCCTGGGAATCTGACTTGGTGGGGAAGGGGGGCAGAGCTCTCAAGCCCTTGGCTTGAGCTCGTTTAGTCAATGGGGATCCCTGCAGAGATCAAGAGGAGCAAGGGGAATCAAGTTGGGGCATCTATTCCCCAGGCCCTCCCTGCACAGTCTCCTTGAGCATCTGGGGACACTGGAAGGTCACTATTCTAGCTGAGGTAGCCTTGTCCCCCAATGGTATCCATCTCCCCCTCTCTTCCTGGCTTCCTTGAAGCCCCAGTCCACTGCACTAGCCTGTGTGTGAGCAGTGGGACATGCAGAGGGCCTTTTCAACTAACATCTCCTTGGAGTATTTCCTCTGGGATTCTGACCCATGAAACACAAGACCGGAAAGACTCTTCCTTAAGTAAAGACTCAGTATAACTGGCTGTTCTACTTTCAAACCTCATCACTTACTGGGAAGATCAACTTGTATGCAACTCTTATCTCACAAATTCAATAACATCCTTTGGCCAGAAGCATTAGAATTCTGTCTGTTTTATCTGCTGTTGCCTAAAGCAAACGTATTTGAGGGAGTCTTCGGATGGAGCCCGCTACACCACGGGTGTGATATAGCAAAATGTAGCGGATTATCTTACTATCCTCTCCTTCTCTCCCCCACTTTGCAAACAGATCTCGCTGGAGGAAAATGGAAGGGAATGCAGTCTCGGGTTTCTGAGTGATGGGGACTAAGAGGTATTGAGTGTGTTCTCCAACAGCTCCTTGCTGAATGCCTATGTCCACCTTCTGGAGAAGAATTAACAATGCCCCTAGTGAGGATGAGAAGGGATATCAAAAAGATGAGCAACTGGTGGTGGGTCACACAGCTTTTCAGACCCAAGCCCAGGCTTGAAAGGAGGACTTAGCTCTTTCTGCCATCCTAGCCACATGTCTCTTCCTGCATGCCTGCATGAGCAGATTTCTCTCTAGATTTAGAGGTGAGGCTGATCTGTATCTGAGCTGAGTTCCAGGGGAGACTTGCTGGGTCCTCAATGATTTGGGTGCACAAGAAAGGCATGCATGGGCAGCCTTGTGGATGGGCAGTCACTAATGGTGTTTACCAGCTGGATCTGCCGTTTTCCCAGCACCCAGCAGGATCTTACTTCCAGGCTCCTGGGGCTAGGCAGGCTGTGTTCCCAGTTTTGGCCAAGGAGGGTGAGTAAAAATGCTACCAACAGGCTGGAGCAGAGCTGATGCTAGACCCTCTCAAAGTGTCTTTCCTCCATCATTGTGATGCTCCAGAAATGCTGTTTCAGGCTGGGTTCTGGAATGAGGAAGATGATGGTGATGTGGGAGCAGCAAACCCCCATCCACTTCATGACCTGCCATAGACATATAGCATGAGTAAGAAACAAACCTTTGTTGTCGTAAGCCCCTGAGATTGGGGAATTGATCTGGGTGTAGGATCTGGAGGTCCAGACACTGGTCTATTGGTGAATAATGGCATCAGTGCAGTTCAGGGCTGCAGAGTTCCCGTAGGGAAACCCTGTGTCCCCAGACAAGAATGAACTCTTTGACAGGGCCTGAGTTCAGGGTCCACTTTGGACAGATAGCTAGCCCTGTCTGTCCCCTTACCCTCCCTGCCCGCATCCATGTATGGTTACCATGTTTCACCTGCCCAGAAGAGGAGGTCAGATGGGAAGCCAAGTGGGACCACCTGCTTTTTCTTTATTAATCTGCTCTAGCCTTCAATATCTGTCACGCCCCCCCCTTTTTTTCCTCTCCTGGATTCAATTAACCCTACACTATCAATTCCCCTCAGTGGAGAGCATTGCCATTGTCTTGCCTTTGTGGTTCTGGGTTCAGACAGCAGCTGCCACCTTTAATAGACCTCACCTCCCTGGTCCTTTCTATTGATTGGGTAAGGGCAAGAGCTTGAACCAAGCAGTACCAGTCAGAGTCCTCCTCTGATGGTCAGATCAGATTGGTCCAGGAGATATCACCTGACCCAAGCTGGGCCAATCAGAGCCATTCCCTGAGATACTAGAATTTGAGATCTGGAAAACCTTCCCCTTCTTGACTTCCCCTCAGCGTCCTCTTTCATCTCCTTTCTTGAGTTTGGTGGTAGAGCTGGGAGACTATGGCACTCTCCACACTGTGTCTTCCACTGTGTGGAAAGAACTGGTTTACAGTAAAAGAAAAGGACTTCAAAGTGCAGAGAAACAGAAGTTGCCAAGAGAAGGAAGGAGTGAGTCCTGGCCTGGGTCCCAGTGACCTTGGAGTCCCCGTGCACCCCAGCCCTCCCTGTGGCCACAGGAGCCCCCCAGTGAATCCCGTTTTACCTAGGCCATTAGCTTTTTCTCTCCATCCCTTGCAGCCATGACAGTTCAGGGAAGTCACCATTTATGCTGGTATCTGTCTCTGTGACTTTCCGGGGCCACAGTCTTTTCAGGTGATGCAATGAGACATATGTGGATAATTATTAAATTTATTAAAATATCACTCATTTATTTTTGTGTCAAATGTCCATCCTTTCGAAATCACTAATTTTTATTTATTTTGCGCTATTTGTAAAATAACTTTTCTGCGACTAATAGGTATACTTAAAATTTTGGTTAAAATTTGGGAGGAATCCAGGGTTCATGGCTGCCAGTCATGGAAACTCAATCAGTCCCTGGAAGGTGTGTGTGTTTCTCAGGGGTGCCTGATGAAGTACCAGCTGCTGGGTGAGATGTTATTTTCTCGAAGTTCTGGAAGCCAGAAGACTGCAATTCAAGGTGTCAGCGGAGTTCTGGGGGAAAATCCTTCCTTGTCTCTTCCAGCTTCCAGGTGTTGTCAGTAATCCTGGCCATACCCTGGACTGTGGCTGCATCATTCCAGTCTTTGCCTCTGTCTTCAATGTCCCTCTCCTTATGGAGACCCTAGTGGTTGGATTTATGGTCCACTCTCATCCAGTTCAACATCATCTTAACTTGATCACTTCTGCAAAGACCTCTATTCAAATACAGTATGGGGGGGTGTGCAGTCCAGGAGTTCATCATATCCCTTTAAGGGACACAGTGCAACCCACAAAGTAGGCATTTCAGGGAGAGAATCTGAGACTTTTTCATAAGAAGCCTGGGAGAGGGCCAGAGCTGGATTAAGTGGAGGAAATCAACATTAAGTATCCTAAGAGAAGTTGCCAATTACCCTTAAGCACTTATTTCAGACCATCTTACTGTTTATACTCCATTTTTTTACATACATTCTAGGCAATGCTCTTCCTTTGCTTCACTTGGGTATTTTAATTACGGCTTCAACGTTTATAAAAAGTTAAAGGCGAGAGCCAGAATAGTATAGTGGAAACCTATGTGGGTCCCCAGGTCTATAAAACACGGACTGCTGACCTCAGGCAAATGACTACTTCTCTCTAGATGTCTGCATTTACAAATCAAGGTTGTGGTGAGGATTAATTTTAGATAAAACGTAAATGCATGGCATATAACAGGTTTGCAATATGCACACAAAGTGATAGTATTATTTCATTTAAGGCTGGTAATGATATTTGTAGATGTAACGGAGAGAAAATTAGACCAGGACTAAAACAACAACATTTACTTCAAAACATACCATTAGATCCTACTTATAATTTTCAAATTCATACACAGTCCTATTTCATAAAGGATTTAATAAGGCCTCTAAGTACTCCCATACAAAATAAGGTACCTCTGTCTTACTAAAGAGAACTGACTGAAGGGGAAAAAAGACGGGACTTTAAATAATCTAAGCCTGAGCAGACCAGTGACAGCATTGTACTCCTAATACAAACAGGGTCTTATGGACGCAGGGCTATTTGTCAGGGACCACATGTCACCCCTTAACCCACTGGAAACCTGCCATGCTACATTTTCCTAGGTCTTCCACTGGTTGGGAGGAACATGTCAAGATCAGGAAGCCCTTTTCTTTTTATTATTATTATTTTTTATTATGTTATGTTAGTCACCATACAGTATGTCATCAGTTTTTGATTCAGTGTTCCAAGATTCATTGTTTATACCCAGTGTTCCATGCAATATGTCCCCTCCTTAATACCCATCACTAGACTAACCCATGCCCCCAAAAACCCTCAGTTTGTTTCTTAGAGTCCATAGTCTCTCATGGTTTATCTCCCCCTCCTATATCCTCCAATTCACTTTTCCTTTCTTTCTCCTAAAGTCCTCCATGTTATTCCTTATGCTCCACAAGTAAGTGAAGCCATATGATAATTGACTTTCTCTGCTTGACTTAGTTCACTGAGCATAATCTCCCCCAGTCCCATCCATGTTGATGCAAAAGCTGGGTATTCATCCTTTCTGATGGCTGAGTAATATTCCTTTGTATATATGGACCACATCTTCTTTATCCATTCATCTGCTAAAGGACATCTCAGCTCTTTCCACAGTTTGGCTATCGTGGCCATTGCTGCTATAAACATTGGGGTACAGATGGCCCTACTTTTCACTACATCTGTATCTTTGGAGTAAATGCCCAGTAGTGCAATTACTAGGTCATAGGGTAGCTCTATTTTCAATTTCTTGAGGAGCCTCCACACTGTTTTCCAAAGTGGCTGCACCAGCTTGCATTTCCACCAACAGTGTACGAAGGAGCCCCTTTTCAACCAGGCTTCAGTCCCCCTTGATGGAACCGGCAGAGGGCCTTGACTCTTGAGTTTTCATGGAACTCTCGAGTTTTCATGGAACTATCAGGATTCTGCAATCCAAGCACCCATGAGGCCATCTTTATCCGTGGCTGAAATTCCTCCTGCTGCTCCAGGTCACTGAGCTGATTTTCCCTGGCCATTTCCTTGGGCTTTGGAAAGGCGCCATCTTCCTTGCAGAGCAGTGATCCCAGAAATCCTGGCCTTCCCTAAAACAGTCACCTGGGCTCTTCCCCTCCGCCACAGTGGGCAGTAAAGCTTCGAGACCTTCTGAGATTCAGAGAGGCCACTATAGTCCCAGCTAGGGTTTTATCAGTTTCCCTAACTGTGAAATGGGAGGAAAAATCCTATGAATAGAACCATGATGAGAATGGAACGAGCAGATGGCTGTAAGGTGCTCCCCTTACTCCAGAGTTTAGAATAGAGTTGTTCTCAATCGTTTGTTGGCTCCCTTTCCTGTCTATCCTCACCTATAAATGACGTTGGGACCATATGATCAGAATCTCAAAGACTGGAGAGAACCTAAATATGCTGGCCTTGTTTCAGAAGGCAGGGTCCTTGACCTTCACCTCTTTCTAGCAATGGGGCCAGGGGACGTGCCAGCAGCGAAGGTCCCTCCTTTGCAGATTAATCTGCAAGATGCAGGTAGAACTCTTTTCTTCCTTCCCCATGCGTTGCTGAAGAAACAAGAGGGACATTAAAGGACTCTGCAAATGGCACAAACTTTGTATAGTCAAAGATCACTGATATCCAAGGCAGCCCAGGGTATGATGTTGAGCCCAAGGCCAGAGAGGCTGGGCCCCTGCTCAGGCACTGAGGGCAGCAGGACCAGGGCCTGCCCCATTCATCCACTTTCCGAGCTTGAAATGAATCATACTTTCATGCTTCTTGGCCTCCATTCCCCCCAGTGGCTCCAGGCCACAACAGAGGGTTCCTATCTTACTGCCGGGGTCCTCCAGGGAGGCAACCTGGGCAGATGAGGTCACAACACGTTTTAATTGTTCATCCTTCTGATGCCTTAGTCCAGGCATCCCACCCTGGTCCCCAGCTGAACCTGGTGGTGGCTTGATGCTCCTGTGCTGTCTCAGGATGGGTAAGGAGGACAGACTGCTGTCATGTGAATGTGTACCATCTTATACCTGTAACGCCTGGGTTCACTGACAGGCAATATCTATGCAGCTCGTGGAAATCCCTTGTTCAACATCAAATGTATGGGGCAAGGGACCGTTTTGCATTTTGAGTTAGTGCCTGGGCCCTGGAACCTGATTCTCTCTATGGAACCCCAGCCCTGCCACCTCTTAGCCACGTGCCCTCAACCTGCCCTTCGTTACCAGTAACGGGGTGGGGGAGGGGTAAAAGTACCTGCTCACAGGATGGATGGACATACTGCATGGAATAGACTAGGTGCCCAATAAAAGTGTGCCCTCGTGGCCATCCGTTCCGTGCGAGCCACTGCCCCACCTGGATGCCGTGGAGAGATGCCCTGAAGACACCACTTGCAGAAGTACCCCCTCCCTTCAGGTCCTGAAGCTCATGCTACCTGAGTATGATCCCTGTGAGAACAGGGGAGCTTGGGGGTGCCTGGGTGGCTCAGTGGGTTAAAGCCTCTGCCTTCGGGTCAGGTCATGACCTCAGGGTCCTGGGATCGAGCCCTGTGTCAGGCTCTCTGCTCAGCAAGGAGACTGCTTCCCCCCACCTCCCCACCCCCTTGCCCCCGCCTGCATCTCCACCTACTTGTGATATCTTAAAAAAAAGAAAAGAATAGAAAAGAAAAGAAAAAGAACAGGGGGGCTTTCTCCCAGCTGTGTCTCCCTGTATTGGACCCTGAGTAAACACGTGTTGAACAGCTGGATGAAAGCACACGCAGCAGAAAGAGCCCAGAATCTAGGAGATGGGAGATTAGATCCCAAGTCCTTTATATTCCAGTTCAGAGCTGCAGATGCTGGGAATCTTAGTAATAACGCACCTCGGGAAGTGTGGAAAGGAAGGATCAAAGCAGTGACTCTTAACCAGGGTGACGGGAACATCGGGCAATGTCTGGAGTCAGTTTGGGTCGTCGCAATGACAGAGGGGCTACCAGTGTCTATGGGTAGAGGTCACAGATGCTGGTAAACATCGTACGATGCACAGGACAGTCCCCGCATCAAAACACAGATGTCAGTCGTCATCAAATGACAATGGAACTGAGGCTGAGAAATCCAGGTTAAAGAAATGGTATCTCAAACCATAGAATCATATACCGATGTTGCTTATTATTATTAATAGTATTATTAAGTATGACAAATACAGTATTTAATTTTTAAATATAACTTTCTCAGAGCCTCCAAATGTTGCTTTAATGTGATTTTAAGTCTGTTGGTTTCTTTATGAGATGATACGGACAGAAAATCTAGCTCCTGAAACTCCTCTCTCACCAGGGCCTCCTGATTCTGGAAAACTCTGTCACAGGCTATTGAAAAGACCTTTTGGAAAAACTGCACTCATCTCTTTGGCCAAAAATAGGAGGACACGACCCACAGTGTGTTTCTCAAGCTAATGGGAGCCTCAGCTGCCAAGGTTTCAAGTCCCTGGCCTGGTCCCTGGAAGTAGACGTTCTATCTGGCCTGGTAGCCTTCTGTCTGTTGAGACCAGAAACAAGCAATAAGCTTTGTTTCTAGAAAATTAGGCAGTGCTCATTTTAAATTTGCTCTCTGTTTAGAACGTGAGGTCCAGAGAGGTTAGACCCAAGGCACGTCCTCCGTGTCCTAACAGTGGTCCATGTACATCTGCACCCCAGCATGTCCCCTGCCACCTGTGAGCCTCCTGAGGGCACCGGTCCTACTAGATCTGCTTCCATGTCTCAGGGTCCAGTCCAAGAAGACAGCTTCCTGGTAATGGACTGAATGAGAATCTCCTACTGGAGTTGGGATGGCTGATGCCCATCGGCATTCCCCGGGTATTGCATGCTGAGGACGACTTCCTCATTGCATGGGGGAAAGGGAAGCTTTTCTCTGCTGCAGAGCTCATTCTCGCTGAGGGTCTTACAGAGGCCAAGGAACCATGCAGGGGTGAGGCCCTTGGGAGCATGCTTAAGCCCTTGAGGGGTCAGAGCTGCAGGTCCCTATCCCACAGCAAGGGAGACGGAAGGCTGGAAGGTTTGCAGTTTTAGATAGGGTTTCCTGTGACCTGCTCAGAACCCGCTGGAAGGGGTCCCATTTGGGCATGCTTGATATCTCTCAGCAGAAGATCTCAAACCATGGGGTGTCCAAATGACCCCAAGAGCAGGTTAAGATGCAGATCACCAGGCCTGCTCTCTTACCAGCCAGTTTCTGGCTCAGAGTACGTGGTATCCATTTCGTTCGACAGCTATAACTTATCACCACCATCTGGGGGGCTTACAACAGCAGAACTGTATTGTCTCTTGGTTCTGGAGGCCAGAAGTCTGAACTCAAGGTGGTGGCTGGGTTGGTTCCTCCTGGAGGCTGAGGCAGAATCTGGTCCAAGCCACTCTCCCAGCTTCTGGTGGCTGCTGGCCATCCCTGGCATTCCTGCCTCCATATCATTGTGGCTTTGGAGTCATATTGGAGGAGGGATGATGGCCCTCTCCTCCAATAGGACCTCATCTTAACTAATCACGTCTGCAACAACCCTATGTCCAAATGAGGTCACGTTCTAAGGGACTGGAGGCTAGAGCTTCAACATCTCTTTTCAGGGGGCACAACTCAACCCATAACAGGTGCAGCAACTCTAAATGCTAATACTCCTCCCCCTGCTCCCCCACCAACAACGCCCTGGGGTTTGTGATGTGCGCTCCTGTGACCAGGGCCCGGCCTTCTGATTTACCTTGGTGGCCCTCTGCACAGCAGGAGCCTGCCACAGAGCCCACGGAGCCGGCCCGGTCTGTCGCGAGCTGATGGCCTGGTCTGTGGAGAAGGAAAGCCGACAGCCACTGGAGGCCACCTGGGGCCACATGACCCCAGAAAGCGTGAAGGCGAGTCCAGCTCAGCATCTTGGCATCCCCGCCCCAGTCAGGCCACCGGTCACCGGTGGATGTGGTAGGAAGATTACGTTCCCATGGCTCATGTACCGACATGGCAGATGCTGCCATGTCACAGGGGACAAACAAATCCCACTTTTTTCCTTGGTTTAAAAGGGAAACTCTTGGCTTTGGGGAAACCACCTCTTGAATGGAGCCCTCACAGACATGTACAGATGAGAAACTGCAGCAGGGAGGGCTATGGTGGGTGTGACATGGCTCACTGGCCACGTTCACTGTGGAGCAGAAATGAACCTGGATGTGGAGAGGTCAACGTGGTGCTCAGACAGCATCCTGGTGGGATGTAGCCAGGCCCACCACAGGGATCCTTGCATATGGAAGGTATGAGCTAGCCTACCAGCATTTGGGGCCCCTGGGCATGTGCGGGGTCAGTTCAGGGAGGGATGCAAGACCAGAACCACAGGTCCGACCCCATGCCCACAGCGCACCCCCACAGCCGCCATCTCTCCTGTCTCCTGCCTCTTCTGCCCATGCCAGTCTTGGGTGCCCCCTGTCTGGGAAATGACTCCCCTCTCTTTCTTTTGCCAACGCCTGTTATCTGTGCCAGTCTCACTTCTAATCCATGACCACAAATCTCTAAGGAGGCCTCCCCAAGGCAGGGCAATCCTGCTATGTTTCCCTGATCAGTTCACTTTTCCATGTGAGAAAGAACATCTTATTGGTTGAAGTCACCGTATGGTAGTGTTCCTGCTAAATGGAGCCAGAGGCGAGCCCTCAGCGACATAAGGAGGAAGATCTCATTTTCATTTAGAAGGAAATAATTTGGATTCTTTGGATTCCAAATGAAGCGTCTTCAGGCACATGGCACAGAGCGACATGCCACCACTGCCTGCTTGGGTCCGTCACTGCTCAGGCATTCCACAGGCTCGAGTCTGCCAGCAGGTGCTCTCTGAGGACCCCTCCGTCCCGGCTGAAGGGAGGATGGGTCTAGAACATGGCTACCTGGAGCCCATGGTCCAAGGTCCCCAAGCTGGTTTGAGCAGAAGTACCTGCAGCCAGGTTTCTAGACTGGGGAGGGACTGTGAGCCTCAGAGCTGGCAGGACAGCAGGGAAATGACGGTGAGCTCTGAAATCACCCCCATGTCTGCTGCCATATTCCCCAGGTCTGAGGGACTGCGGTCATGGAGGCCTTTCCTGTTCTGCAGGACAGAGCATGGGCACCAGACAGACCTTGTCCTATAGGGGTGAAGCTGCTGCTCCGGCCTGGTGTGTGTGTGGGGGGACTGACCTGGGCACTCCCGGTTAGAGGGCTGTCACCACCCAGGACAAATGATAGGCCTGTCCCAGTGCCTCATGGGGAGTGGGGCCCTGCCCTGCCCAGCAGCCCACTGGCTGGAACACAAACAACACTGAGCAGGGTCCCTCACCTTCCACCACTGCCCTCCCCCATGCATACTCCCCAAAGTCAAACTACTTCACTGGCCGCTGTGTCTACATTTTGCTTCTCTGTGTACTGTACTTTTGGTACTCTGTGTACCACTCCTGGCCCTCCATGCCCTTCCCCTTCCCACCCCTTAGGACCCAGCCAGGCACGGTGCCTTGGGAAGCTTCTCTGACACCCAGGCTGAGCCCGGCACCCTGCCGCCTGGGCTGCCGTGTTTCCCGTGGCAGACATTCCCTCTGCTGCAGCACAGACCCGGTGACAGCACAGGGCTCCCACTGAGACTTACCCATCTTGCTCTCTTGGAGGGCCGCAAGCATATCTGAGAGATCCTGCGAGCCCAAGGACCCACTCAGTGTCCATCATATGGAACAGTCTGCTGTCAGTCCTGCCTTCGGCGCCCACCCCATGAGCCCAGCCCTTCCTGAATCCTGCTCTCACTAATCAGCCCCACTTGGATAAGCCAGACAGTCATCCTGCTGGGACCCAGCCTGAGCCTCCTGCTTCCTTTGCTGACCGATCCCTGCACAGGCAGTCATGTGGCCAGCTCCGACCCCACCCGAGCCCCTCCTAACGTGGTGTTGTCCCAGCGCCTGCCAGCCTGGGATGCCGGAGTCCCTGCATGACCAGCCCACACCATCTCACCCCCTTAAATAATAGCAAAAAGAGCAAATCTTTTCATGAGGACTCCGACCTTGTATGCCATGGTATCCCCAACCTCATTTAATCTTACAACAACCCCACTGCAAGTGAGGGATTTCCATTTTGTCAATGCTGAAAATGAGGCTCAGTGAAGTGAGCCATCCCGTCCCACACTCAGTCTGGCAGGGGTGGACTCTGGGAGGTTTCCATCCGGACCTCGGGCACAGAGCCTTCTGTGAGCCTGCCCTGCTACATGAGCATCCCTGTGGGCTGGCCCGGTCCTGCCATGGCTACTCCACTTCACATGAAGACCCTGAGGCCCAGGGAGCTGAAGTTAGTGCCTGGCTCGCATGGCAGAGGCAGGATCACAACACGGGGCCACCTGCCACTTCCCTTCCTACACCACGGCTGGCTTCGCCGGGGGGCCCAGGGACCACCATTCTCCCAGGGAGACCTGCTGCCATCTGGTCGGGGATGGGGGGCTCTGTACAGCAGATGCTGGCGGAGGACTTACTTCTCTCTGTTGAATATGATGAATTCCTTCCGTACGGTCTCCAAGCACTGCTGGAGGTGTCCATTCTGCCAAAGAGCAGAGAGGCAAACATTAATGATGGAGCACCCTCCAGGGGGGCATGACCGAGGAGTGACGATGAACAAAGCTGGACCTAAATGGGACTGCAGCTGCTTGGGGCAGGGGTGAGCTACGTGGCTGGACCAGCCCTGATGGTATGGGTGGCTGTAAGGGGAGCCTGGCAGATGAAGATGTTTGCCACAATTTTAAGCCATTAAATCAAACTTAAAAGTCATGTTGGAATGGAACATGGGTTGAAAATCATGAAGTTGGTTTCCTGATTGCTGGAATATTCATCTGGCCCAATTACGAAGTGAGATGGGCGGGGGAGGAGAATGTCAAGACGACCCTGCAAAGGTGCTCGTCCTCTTCAAGAACAGATGCTGAGGACAAGTGCTCTGTGACACATGTCCCAGAGGCTGCCTGAATGCCACATGGACACCCTGTACCTGTTCAGAGCCCCGTCCACCCTCGGGCGCCCTTGTCAGCACACACGCAGGTGTCTCTAGGCCAGCTCTAGTTTTAAAGGCTACACAGATGTTTAGATTTCTTTTAAACTTAGGAGAAAAAAAAAGAACCTTTACCATCGAGAGCTATCTTCATCTTCATAGCAATATGGTTGTAAAATAGAATTTTAAAACTTTTTAAGGGGAAACAGGCAGTTGTGGGTTAATCATGCCCCTTAAAAAGATGTGTTAAGGGGCATTTGGTTGGTTCCATCCTTTAAGTGTCTGGCGCTTGGTCTGGGCTCAGGTCATCATCTCACAGGTTGTGGGATTGAGCTCTGAGTCCAGCTCCCTGGTGAGCAAGGAGTCTGCTCTGCACCAGAGTCTTTCTCCCTCTCCCTTCCCCACTGCTCCTCCCCAACAGCACTCTCTCTCCCCCTCTTTCTAAAATAAATAGATAAAATCATGAAAAAAAAGTAAAAAATAAAACCAGATGTGTTGAAGTCCCAAGCCTTCCTAATGGTGAATGGGGCCTTATCTGGAAACAGGGTCTTTGAAGTCCTACTAGATGAGGATGGGCCCCCAACCAATAGCTGGTGTCCTTAGAAGAATGCCGTGCAAAGGCCCAAGGACACAGACAGGAGAGCACCACCGGGAAGGAGGCACGTAGGGGAGGAAGCAGCTGCAAGCCAAGGAAGGGGTCAACGACCGCTGGCCCCACCGGAAGGGGGAGAGAGAGGGAAGGACCCTCCCCGCAGCCTTTGGAGAGAGTGGCACTCTGCCCATACCTGCATCTTGAACTCTGGCCTCCAGAATTGTGACAGAACGCACTCTGGTGGCTTGATCTCTCCAAGGGACCCACAAAAGTTGCCTCCCCGCCCCAACCTCGGGTGACTCCATAGCACAGTCTTTCCAGAGGGCACCCAGGACTAGTCCAGTATGGCGTGGTGACCCCCCGCATGGCAGGCTTTCTTCCACTCTGCTCAGAGACACACGAGGCTCCCGCACTAGGACTCACGGCCATGTGAGTGGCGCGGACGGACGTACATGTGCACCTGCAGCAGGTCTCCGTGCTGTAAAACCACAACCTTCGATTGAGCCACTTTACTGACTGCAAATGAAGGTGTGCGGAGAGGCCAAGGGACATGCCTCCACTTCCCTAAAAAGCAGCCTTGCTCCTTCCCGTTCCCTTGCGTCTAGGCCTCCTCCCCTCCTGCGGTCCGCTCCTGAGACCCTGCTCACCAGAGGACAGCCGTCCTTCGTGCCATCTTTGGACCTGTTCTTCGCCAACCTCTTCTTCTTCTTGTGAAGCGGCTTGGATTCGAGGATCATTTCTTCAAGTTCAAATGTGGGATCACAATTCAGTCTCCCTTTCTGAAAGCAAGTGGAGAGGCAGACTCGTCTGTCTTGGTTCCACCCATCCTTGGACGTGCCTTCATTCATTCATTCATTCATTCAACACATAATGATTAACTGCTACAGTGGGGTACCCAGCTAACGTGTTTTTTTTTTTTTTCCTGTGAGGAGAAGCAACACATTCACATTCTTGCTTCAGACTTCACTCATTCATCCCTGTAATCCCCCCACCGCCCCCCCCCCCCCCCGGTAACCAACCAGGGGGCTCCTTAGTCTCCTTCCTGTGAAGGGTCACTTTGCCAGGCTGAGTTCAGTTACCCAGTGTGACTTATTCACTTATTTTACCACACACATAATCGAAAGTTATGACTCTTTTTTCTATAACTATCATTTTTAATGATTTAAAATGCCATTTCTGACTATAATCCACCCAGTTCCTCATGCTGGCTGCCTCAGCCCTCAGCTGGAGCAGGCTGGGCTCCACCCACTTTGGTCAGGAGGAATTCTGTCCCCCTGATTTCTGGACTGTGGACCCAAGTTGCCAGGTGGCCGTGGTATATCCCAATACCCAGCTAGGGATGCCAGTCCCTTCTGGCAATACAGCCTCGTGGTTATGCCATCCACAGTCTTGTGGTCCATGGGAACCTCTTCCAGAGAGCTGGTCCAAGTCTTTACTGGCCTGATTTATCTGCCATCCATCCATTCATTCATTCACTCACTTACTTACTCATTCCAATACAGACTCTGGATATAGACTTCCTGAGGTCAATCTCTCACGAGCAATCATGGGCAAGTTACTCAATCTGAGAATCCTACCTACGAGAACAACTTCTCATAGGTAGTATTTGTGAGAACAACTTCTTGTAGGTAGTATTTGTAAAGTTTGTATGAGATAATGCACGTGGAATTTCAGAATAACGTCTGGCTTGCAAAACACTCAGTCCCATTAGACCATGATCATTCACCCGTTTATATCTGTGTGACAATCACACATCAAGAACTTCTAGTGCCTCCAAGCTCCATCCCTTGTTCTGGGGTCTTTCTCAGGCAGAGGCCAGCCCCAGCTACATGGGCTCTGGCCTCCAGAAGGGGGGATGGCAGATGCCCTGTACCAGAATGGCATTAACTGCTCACGTAGATCTACGTACCTGTCCAGAGCAGGACCAGAGAGGCTGCAATTCACTCCAGGCAAGGAGGTGGGGGGCTGGCCTGGGGCGTGTCCCATCAGAAGCAATGCTTAAGTTTGCCTCCCTTCCAGAAGGCAGTTACCAAGACCCTCAAATGGGTCAGTCACTGGGTTTGAAGCTGTCTCGAAGGAGGGACAGGAGATGCCAGGGGACAAGGAGAGGAAGGGCATCCCCAGCGGAGAAAGCAGCATGTGTGCAGGTACACGGCTAAGAAATAACATGGACAGAGGGCAGTCGCTTAGTATGGCTGAAGCAGGGGTCCCCTGCTCGTGTTTGTGTGGAAGTGTGCATGAGTGTGAGTGTGCACGTGAGGATGCATAAGTGTATTTGGGTGGGCTTGGGGGAGAGCAGCAGGTGCGGGCTACCAAAGGCTGATGGACACAACATCCATTGGCCCCAAGGGTCACCCAGGCGTCTGGCACACAGCCTTGGGGAAGGCTCAGCCCTGGCCACAGGGAGACTGTTTTAGGCAATCTGTGTTCCATACAAAGGACTGCGTGGAGATCCCTGGGTTTCATCTCCATGGCCTGAGAGGAGCAGAAGAGGACCATCAAGGAGGCTAGCATATTTCTCTGGCATATCCAGAGCATGCGTTCTGGGGGAAGCCAAGCAAGGGAGTCTAGAACTCCAGCAGGCTTATTCATTAAAACAGACATTACCAGGGTGGTATTTAATGAGGGATCACTGAGTACCAGGTCCTGCTCTGAGTCTTTGGAGGCCTTTTGGCATTTATTCTTCCCAAGCTCTGTGGGAGGGGGGTGGTCTCTCTCATCTCCCCAGTCCAGGTGAAGAAGCCCTTCTGGAGCACACCTGAGGTAACAGAGGCGGGAGTGAACCCAAGTCTCTATGGCCTGGGCCCCCCCCGGGTGGGACAGCCTGCAGTCCCCTCCAGGACTCAGCCCTGGGTCTCTATAGGTGCCTTTGTATGTTGATTGGCTTGTTGTTTGTACAAAATTCCTAGCCCACTGGTTGTCAAGAGGGGCAGCTGTCCCCAGGGGTGCTTGGCAATGTCTAGAGATGGTTTTGGCTGTCACAGCCGGGGAGGGCTACTAACACTCTGTGGGCAGAGTTTAGGGACGTGGCTGAACAGTCCCTGATGGGCAGGTCAGGCCCCCACTGAAGAATCATCTGGCTCTAACGTCAACTGACTGTAGCACGGTTGAGGAGGCCTGCTCTCGTCTGTAAGCTCCCTGACAACAGGCGCCAAGACCGTTTTCTTTACGGGGCTTCACCTCGAGTCACACACGGTGCCTGCCTGTGTAGGCACTCCGTGAGGCCACGCTGGCTGTGTCCCTGGGCGTGTGGATGAATGGGTGGGTGGAAGCACACAGTAGGTGTGATTTCCCCCCCAAGTGCCTGGACCTGTGCACACAGTGGGTGTGATTCAATAAAAGAAGGGAGGCTCTGTGCCCACGAAAACCTACAAAGAGAGAAGCCTTCCAGGTGGAATCTTGGAAATAAGGTCCAAATCCACACTCAGTCTCGGCGTAATGGGAGCCCTTTGGGGGCTCCTGTGGCCATGGCCAGCAGAGGCCTCCATGGCCAGCTTCAGGATCTTCCTCTAGAGCAGGGCAAGGGACCCTGCAGAGGGATGGCAAGCCATTGGACGAGACCCCTACTCACATTAGGCACAAAGCCAGGTGTCAGTGCCTTCTCGAACACTGCATCCCAGTTCATGTCGGACAAGTAGGGCGCGCTCTGAACGTCACCGAGGCTGGACAGGCGGCTCTCGGGATCCTTGGTCAGGAGCTGCGGGCAGACGGCAAACATGCTTGCACGAGCCAGGTGCCCCGCTGAAGTCAACGGGGACCCTGAAGGTAGAAATCTAGCAAAAATGAAGGTTCCTCTGCTTTTATGCTCCATTAATGCTGTGCTCTGGGTTGCTATTGTCAGAAGTGTCTCCTATACTCATCCCTTTGTCACCAGAGAGGAACCCGGAGGGCAGGCTGCTTCCAGATGGTCACCCGGAAAGGACCTGGATTTTCAGCCACCGCACTGTCCTTGGGGACTAGCGCCCGTGACATGCCACTCTCGCTAATGTCTGCAGAAGCTTCTAATTAAATATAAAAAGAATTAGCCACCTCATCTTGAGACTGTCAGCCTGGTAACGGATGTTCGAAAGTGTAATAAAATTTATCCCTGGACAGCTTTGTGGTGACTTCTGTGGCCTGACAGATTGGCCTCATTTGTAGCCAAGGGTATAATTTTTAACTTCTCCACAAATAGAATTTCTGCAAATACAGGATGGGGCAGTATAAAAAGCAGCCACAGAGTCCCACCTTGTACCCAAATGAGGCTTTCAGCTTTTCAAATACATACTGGCTTGTCTAACATGAAGAACACCTGGGTTAACAGGGAGAGACAGGGACCCTTTACCCGGGCCTGCTACCCCTCCCTGTCTACCCCCATCCCTAGCCCAGCTGCAAGGTCTCAGGCAGGCTGCTGCAGGGTGTGCACCTGTTCCCTCCTCCAGAACAGGAAGGGCAAAGGCAACTCTTCCATTTCCAGTGCGTGATTAAGATGGAACCCAAGGGGATTGGTGAGGACCTAGTCAACACTAAGGGGTGTGTGGCACCCAGCTGCCAGCAAGTGGGAGCTGGAAGTCAGAGCCCCCCTGCCAGTTTGCTCCCTGCCCCTCAGCCCCCAACACTGCAGAAATCTCCCAGATGTGCCCAGTGAGCAGGCTGTGGTCATGCCACGTGAGGACACCTGGCAAGGTCCTATCTGCTGGTCTTGGCAGCCTCCTCCTAGGGGCTGCCCCAAAGTGCCGGGTGCAGGTTATTATTTTTTTTAAAGATTTATTTATTCATATGACAGACAGAAACCACAGGAGGCAGTGAGGCAGGCAGAGAGAGAGGAGGAAGCAGGCTCCCGGCTGATCAGAGAGCCCGATGCGGGGCTCGATCCTAGGACCCCGGGATCACGACCCGAGCTGAAGGCAGAGGCTTTAACCCAACGAGCCACATTGGCGCCCCTGCCTGGTGCAGGTTTAAACAGAGATCACACTCCAGTGCCCCATGGGAGTTCCCTGCTCTGACAACGGTTCTCCTGGGTGCAGGGGCAGGTGGTGTAGGCACTGGCACGTGCACAGGGCATCCCGGTGATTGTACTTGGCAGTGGGCTCTAAGAACCCCTGACTTCTAAGAATCAAGTACTGACTCTCATGGACAGCGGTGTAGGGAAGAAGAGTTGGCATCTGGAGCTGGGAGAGCCTGGATTCGAACCTCACTTCTGCCCACAGAGAGCCCTGTGGCGCCACAGAAGGACTTTGCCTTCCCGAGCCTCTGTGTTCCCACCTGTAATATGGGCTCCCAGGATTGTGAGGACTACGAAGAACCAGCACACGTCCCAGAGCACGACATTCCCTCAAGCACCACTGGCTGCTGTTACCACCGTCCTTCTACAAATGATGGGGTCCCAACCACCTGCTGCCCTCCATCCACCCTGAGCATCTTGGGGGATTCCCAAGGCAGGAAGCTAAACACCAGCCTCCAAAGGAGGGCACCATCTCCTGTCTGTGCCAAACTCGAGCGGGCTTCAGAACCACCTGGGAGCTGATAGCAAAAGTTTCTGAGTCAGAAGTTCTGGGTGGAGCCCAGGAATCTGCATTTCCAACAAGCTCCCCAATGGTGCTGCTGGTGCTGCTGCTGGCCCAGGGGACACACTTGGAGAACCACTGCTTTATTCTAGCCAATTCGAGTTCCTGGAGAAAAGTCAGGAGAGTTCCCATGTCCTAAAGTTCAGCAACTGGAAAGACCATTTGTGGCAACAATTTTAAAGAGCTGTATGGTTAGGTATAACTATTTATTAGGGGCTTGTAGTGGAGTGAAAAGAGCCAGGGGGATCTGTTGTTGCAGATGTGGCTGTCCCTTACCTTCTTCAGCAGGGCCACCATGCCCTTGCACCACGTGGAGGAGTAGTGGACACGCTCCACCTTGAACATGTTGAGGATCTCATCGATGGGTGTAGCCGAGTGGATTTCATACGGTCTCTGAAACCAAAGGACCAGACAAGGGATCAGAGAGAAGCCATTGGAGGACACAGCCCATGTGGTTAAAACTGTGTAGATGAGGGGGTGGTTTATGCTTTCCCTTCACGTAACAGTGGGTGTTCCTCTTTCAGCACAGAGCACGTGGCCCCTCCCCGTGCGCCAACAGGGACCAGGCTGGTAGGGTGGTCCCAGAAGCCAGCAGGTGGGTGCTCTGCTGTGGCCACAGGAGGTTAAATGAACTTGGCAAGGTCACATAGCCGGTAAGTGGCGGAGGCGGGATCTATGCCCAACAGCCTAACTCCCGAGTCCCTGCTCCAGGCTTGTGGGTGTGGCGGCTCTCACCATCCACTAGACACCGAGCATCACCTCCAGTCACAGTCCCTACCTGCTGGTGGGCCTCATATCACATTTCCCAGGACTGGCTGAGCCAGCTGGGAGTACACAGGGCTGGATTCACCAAAGTCTGGGTCTGGTGGGGTGGATGGATGGCGGGAGGCCGGGCTTCTACCTGCCACTCTCTCCCCTACCATGTGAATACATAACTCTGCTCTCCACCCCGCCAGGTTGGCAGAGCATTAAACCTCCTGATGCAGTTTTGCAACATTGTCTGGGCATGTTTTTGTTTGTTTGTTTGTTTGTTTTGCTTCTAAGAACCTCTCAGAACTTGGGATGGGACCTTGGGTACAGAGATTGGACAGTGTCTGAGCTCTCACCTGCCCCCCCCCCCAGAGTTCACTCCACCTCTTTACCCTCCACCCAGCTTCATGGGCTAAGATGCTTTGAAGTTTGCGTCACGGTCAAATGGCTCAGGGCTGGAACAGGCAGTCACTTCTGGAGCACATGTGTCCCACCAATTAGAGAAACCAAGAGCAATGGGTTCATAGTTGTCCAGGTGAACCTGATTATCAGTTATGAATTCCCGGAAGGCGGGCTTGGATGGTGCTCATTCCTGTGTTCTCAGGGTCTCAAGCAGCCTCAGCCATCCAGCAGCACACGAGGGCAAACATGATGAGTCCATCCATCCACGAACACTGACTGGACACCTGAAGGGGGCCAGAGCCTGTACTGGGCTCATGTGCTTCATAATGCATGGGCTCCAACCTTGTGGAAAGTGGCTTCCCAGAGGGTTGCTGCAAATAGGAGGTGCCATATAAGGAGGTGAGTGTGTCCTGAGCCCTGGGTGGGTGATGATTCCCTGGAACGGAGGAGACTCTTTATCTTCGGCAAATGGGGCTCCCCTGGGGAAGACGTCTGCCTGTGGAAATGCACTGTGCCTTCCGATGCACCCACCCAGAAGGGATCTTTTCCTGACTGGCTGCCTCCTCTTTCATGTATCGATCGAATTGGGAACTCCCCCTTTTGCCCTATAATCTGCAGAGCAAAGCCAAATCCTGTGGGCTCCCTGGAAATGCCAGCTAACTAGATATGTTAACATTCTTTGCAAATGCCTTCAAACATTTTCTTCCAATGTCATGAGAGGCGGAGAATATGGTTCCAGTAATGAAGACTTTAGAGTTTCCTCCTGAGGCTGCTGCCTGCCTCTGCCTTTGCAGGACCCCCCTGACTTCACCAGTAACAGCTACCACGATTAGAAATAACAGGAGTGAACAGGGAGAGTGGAGACGTCAGTTTCTGGACTCTTCCGGATCGCTTCTTCCCAAGTTTCTGCCTCTGGGGAGACCATTCCTCCCATCCTGTCCCAGCTGTACCTGGAAACCCAGCTGCTGGAGGCAGGAGGACCGTGAGAGATGAAGCAGTCTCACCTCCTCATTTTAGAATTCGGGACAAATGGCGACCTTGCCCCATCCCACAGAGATGCAGGTTCTCTGTCCCTGCTATTTCTCTGACACCACCAGTGCCCACCTGGCCAAGCACCTGGCTTCAGAACCAGCCAGCGACAAATGGGAAGGCTTTTCTTGTCATTCACATTGCATTCTGCCGCTCCTTCTTGGTTGCCTCAAGGCATCCATCAATCTGCTTTTCCATCCACTTTCCAAACCTGCCATGCTCTAGCTCTGTCCTCTCTGCTTCTGGAAAGAACCAGACCAGTAAGAGTAATGGTGGTAATCATTACGGTAACCCTGATAAGCCACAAGGCCAACACAGCAGTTAAATATATTCACAGGGAAGCTGGGAACACCAGGCATGGGATACGCTTTGCAGCTTGCCTTCTCAGCCTTCGTCCGTATGGGTAGCTGCAGAGAAGCCCAGCTCCTCCTATAAGAATATCGGCAAACCCGAGATCACTATTTCACCTGTTCCGGGAGAGAATTTACTGAAGCTTGGTTCTCATGCATTGGCCTCAGGATGTGTTGACTCAGAAAAGCAAGTGACATTTCTAAGGTAATTACATGTACTTCTGGGGAAAGTGCTTTTAGCAGCAGGGCACCAATATACTCATTATGGAGCGCAGGCGGGTCTCTCTTCTGGGACACTCAGTTTACAAAAAATGCCAATTTACCGAGAAATCGAAGAGAGGGGAAGAGAGTTGCTATAGACTTGTTATTTGAACTGTTAGAGCTGAGCTGGGCTTTGGGGACCATCTAATCCAATGTTGTTTTCCCCCCAAACCTTTTTACTCCAAACCCCAAACCCGGAACAGATGAAAGTGAAGAACACTTCCTCGGGCTATGAAATCTCCAAAGCCAGAAGCATTCTGCAACCCCTAGAATTGTTCAGCCACTTCTGCTGGGTCCTAGAGGTCCATGAAACACAGCCTGAAAACCACAGAACAACCCACATGCTCTTTCCCTGACCTCAATGGAGACAGAAAACCCAAAGAGTGAGGTAACAGAGTCCGTTTCCTCCCAGGTCCTGACTGCTGGCATACTGCTCTCTGTCTGCTTTACCAAGGGACCAGAAGTCAGTGTTCAGCTCAAGGGCCGCCTCTCTCCTTCCATCAGCTTTGCACACCGTTACCATTACACTCCCTGTTCCGCTCTGCGGGCGAGCCCATCCAGGGGGGTAGATCTAGTTCTCCGAGAGCTCCATATTCCCTCCCTCTTTACATACGCCTCTCTGCACCCCTGACCTTCTCTGTCTATGCGACCACAAAGAGATGAGCTCCCTGGGGTCAAAGGCAAGGTCAGGGAGGGGGCTGGGGAGAAGCAGAGAGGTACAAGGCCTCAGGCTGCCATAGGTGGGGGGTTGGGTCTCCATTCTTTGTCCACACTGAGAGCCCACTGTGCAAGCCAATATGCCACGAGCATGCATTCAGATCTCATTTAGTCCTTTTGGTTCCTCTCTGGCAGCGGTTCACAAGCAGGGACATTTTGACCCCAGGGCATATTGGACGATGTCGGGAGATACTTTCTGGTCGCCGTAACCCAGTGGCGGGATATTTCTGCCGGCATCTGGGAGGGAGAGGCCAGGGATGTGGCTAACATTCCGCACTACACACAGCTGCCCTGGCACAAAGCATTCTCATGTGCTTTGTGTCCACATGTGTGCCCCATGTGTCCACAGCGCCAAAGTCGGGAAGCCCTGTGCTTTGGGCCTGAAATCCCATCCCCCCACTTGGTAATATGGGCTCACCCCAGATCATTCAGAGACTATGTGGTAAAGCCAGGATGGGGGCCCGAATGAATGTCAGCAAAGCCAGGATGGGAGCCTGGAAACGTGTGACTGCCAAGGACACATGCCCACTCGACCACCATGCGGCCATGTCCACGGACAGCACCACATTGCCTACCTGGCAAACCCGAGTGTCTCCAGCTGACCTCAGGGACTTCTACAGACTGCCCCTGACCGTGCCCTGACTGTTCTGTGGTCAGAAATGCTTGCTGTGTCCGCCTCCGTGGCTCTTCCCCACCTGTTCTCATGCTATTCCCTCTAGCAGCTCCTCTGGGACCCAGGCTAACCTGTTCCCTCAGGTGTTCTCCACGCTCCTCTGAGCAGGTGACTAGCACTTTGTCTGCATGGCCCTGTCTCAGAGTCATTGCCAGGAGCATAGTTAACATGCATGTTGGACGCTATATGGGCTCTGCTCGTTTTCTCACCATCCCCATGATGGCCCTGTGCATTGGCCTCATAATCCCCATTTCATGATGGAGGAAGCCGGGGCTCAGATGAGGCCATGCCTGGCTCCAGCGTGGTAAGGTGCTAAGTCAGAGAGGATGCAAGCTTGCTGGGAGGCCCCCGGGGGCAGAAATTACAGTGAGGACTGGAGGCTTGCTGACATTCATCAGGTATGTGCTGGGTAATCAGCACCGTCGCAATGGCTTAATTCTCAGAGCGATCCTGTTGGGTGGATATTATTAATTTTCCCCCTATTAACAGACGAGGATTCTGAGCACTCGATCTATTTCTCAGCTTCGGTTAACATCACTGATGAGGCACTTGGTAGAACCAGGATTTGACCCTGTGAAGTCCTCTAAGATCCCCTTTGTAATGAGGAGGCAGCTTTCGGTTGAGTGAGAGGAAACACCTTCTCGCCATTCAAGCGGTCAAAAAAGGGAACAGGTTCTTCCTGGAGGTAAGGAGCTCTCTGGATGCTGAAGGGAACCAGTGAACAGGTGGGTGAGCACCTGTCAGGGATGCCATCTGGAGCCTGGCAGACAGGAAGGGGGACAACGGCTGTGCTGAGGTCCCTAAGGCCCTTCTCTGGGTCTATGGCCAGAAAACTCTCCTCTCTAATCAGAGGGTGTGGTGGCAGTTCAGAGAGACCAAGGGACCTGTGCTCTAACAGGGAACTAAGGGGGTGGGGAGGGAAGGTGGTCACAGTCTTGAGTCTCTTTCTTTCACTCAGCAGGTGTGCGGGATGAGGACTAAGAGTCTACTTTGGGCAGAGAGATCCTACTGATGTCCCTGGTCCAGCCTATAGGATCCACCCAGGCCATGGGATTCTGTGTTGAGATTTTTAAGCCCATTGATGACACTTGATTCCTCTTCTCTCCCTACAGAACATGTGGGAAGAGATGTCTGTTTACCAGACTAGAGTATTCCTGGGTCCCTAGCCAGAGGACTGTCCTGATCTTACCCCTTCTAACTCTTTCCAACTCTAAGATCTTAGAACACACACTGGAAAATTCCCATGATGGCTCTCATCTTTGGGAGGTAAGAAGCTCCCTGAATTTTGAGGGACTCAAGGAACAAACAGGTGGATGACCACTTGTCAGGGATGCTGTCACTGACACGATGGAAGAATTCTGGGGTTTTGAAAAGACAGCCATTTCCACACCCCAGAGATAAGCAGGAATGCATCTCGGTATAGTTTTTTTGTTTGTTTGTTTTTTAACCAAGAGGGATTGTTTCCTGTATATATAAAAAACCTAGAATTAACTGTATGAATAAACTTGTCAAAGGCGAAGCCAGACCAGACACTTGTGAGAAAGGTTTATGCGACCATGTAACAGGCATCCTTTCATTCGTCACTCTGTCACTACATCAGAGTCCCCAGTCCCACTGCGTGCTTCTCCTTCTTCCCTTGAACGTGGCATTTGGATCTCTTCATAGAAAACCCTGTCGCATTAAAAATGAAACAATTTATTTTGGAAGCAGCAAGAACCACCCTACCCTTGGGGCTTTTTGCCAAGTCATCATCTTTGACTGTTCTGACCCGTGAGGAATGACAGATGTTTAAAAAAAAAAAAAGCACAAAGCCCACAGGCCTCCCCCAAATGCTGTCCCTTAGAAGGAGTTCCCAAACCAGGGCTTAATACATAACCTAATTGCAGGTCCAACCTCCCCCCAAAATGTAGTCTTAACTGGTATGTCAGGAATTTTTCAATCCTGGCCTGGGATCCTGCCCCCTGCGTCCTCTCCACCCTGAGAGGAAAGACAGATAATCTGAAGAGAAGAAACCTTGCCTTTCCCCCTAGAAAGCTCTTTGTCAGAGGGAATCATCTTCTTTTGCTAATAACATCTTGCCCCACCCTCCTAGAAGAAGCTTCCATTTTGTAGGCCTCCTTGGAGCACCTTGCAACGTGCCAGATGGGGGCTGCTGGACTCACGGATCATTGAATGAAGCCAATTAGATCTTCAAATTGACTCAATTGATTTTTATTTAACACAGAAAATGTACTTTCTGCTAGTGAACATCCAGTCATGCTTGGGGCAACTTCTGGTGGAATGAGGACATCAGATAAACAGCCTCTGGCAGATGCCCATGTCCTCTGGTTCCTTTAATGTTAGGGACCATCACACTCCTTCCTGACTGCGCGTATCAATGAAACCAGCAGATGGCAAAGGAACCAGCCAAGAAAAGATGAATGTTTTCATTCAGTGTCTGAGAAAACTAAATATATATATATATGTATATACGTACATGTGTGTGTGTATATATATATATATATGTATATATATATATATATATACACAGACATATATATATATATATTTTATTCTAAAAACACCATGTATAGTAATTACACTTTTGAGGAATTCAGAAGAAATAATTGAGACCAAGAGCAGACAATAGTTGTTTAAACTACAGGATGAAAAATAATAATTATTTGCACTCACGTGGCTTTGATGGTTTGCAAACAGCTCTCACCATTCATTCATTCATTCATTCCTCACCCTTTATCACCCGCGCAGGAGACTCTCGCCCTCCAAGAGTGCACCTCCACTGGCCTCAATGTGCATGGACAAAAATCACTGTGAGACACTGAATATCACAGCCTGTGGCTCTGCACTGGGAAGTGGAGTGGCCAAGGTGAGTGACATGCAAACCCTCGGTCTCTGTCTGGGGTCAGAGTGATCCCATGGCAACTTCAGCTCCAAGAAACAGTCTGAAGGCTTTTATTCCCGTTGTACCAAGAAGAAACCAAGGTTCAGTGGCATTGTTTTCCAACAATACTTGTGCAGAGAAAAATGCCTCAGAATGAGTTTGTCATAATTCTTTCCACTAAAGTAAAAATGAGTGATTAGTTGCCATTAGTTATCCTCAGCTATGAAATGAAATGAAATAAAAACGGAAGTACACACTGAATGTCCCATTTTTATGGGACATCGAGCTATGTATTTGGGGGAAGATACAGAACCAACAAAAAAAGGATGGTCCCTATATTTAAAGAGCTTCAAATTGAGCTGGAAAATCAGGCAGGTGCACCGCGTTGTGGGTCGAAAGAGGACAGTGTTTGAAATCACGATACCAAGGTGTTTGAACTGCCACAGATTAGATGCTGACCTTGATGTAAGACCTTCCCCGTGAACATCCATTTCCCCACGAGCAGGAGGAGGCGGCTGGACCAGAAGCTCGCTCTGGGCCGCTTTAATGCTCAGGGACCTCAGGCACACGGGCCATCAGAACTGAAACCCAGTGCCTCGGACTCCTCACGTGGGCTCCTTCCCAGCCGGGTGGCCAGCCAATAGCACCCTGGTCCAATTTGACCTGACCCCAGACTTCTAGGGCTCCCCGTGTCCCCCAAGCAGGTGCACATCTTACCCAGCCCCGGAGCAGCTCGTAGGCCGTGACACCCAGGGACCACCAGTCCACGGGGTACGAGTAACCGGGGCCTCCGTCCACGTACACCTGGAACACTTCTGGGGCTGCCAAAGACAGGACAGAGAGAAGGTCACCGCGTGCCACAGTTTACACTCACCACTGCTCAGAGAGGGCACACGGGGGTGGGGGGGACAGGAACTTGACTCTCCGAGGGCAAAGCCAGGACTCTGTCCACTGTGCCATGTGGCTCCTGCCGTCTGTAAGCCACAAGCGGGCATCACAGGAAACACTGGTGTGGTCCCCGGGGAGTAGGGGTGTTGCAAGTGTGTGGGGGAGGGGGTCTGCTAGGGCAGAGGTGGGGTAAGTCCCCTGGAAGAGGTGGACTGGAGGGGCATGACTCCGTCAGCATGAACAGAGGTGGGGTAAGGTCTGAGTTAAGATGAAGAAACCACACCTTGTAAATGTCCCTCTGCCTTTGGCACCAACACCAACTGGGTCAGGCGTCCCAATAATGGGGGACACTTAGAACCCATGAAGCCTGCTGCCTCTCACAGGAAACAGTCTTAGGTTGGCACAGGTAGGATCTACTATGAAACTCCCAGGGTAGGCATAGCCACAGAGACAGAAGGCAGATTAGGGGTTGCCCAGCTCGGGGGAAGGGGGAGAGGGGAAATTGGGAGTAACTGCTTTGTGGATGTCCGTTGCGGGAGATGACAATGTTCTGGAACTGGGGAGAGGTGGAGGTCACATAACATTGAGAATGTACTAAATGCTACAGAGTTGCTCCTTTATAATGGGTAATTCTGTGAATTTCACCTCAGCCGAACAAAAAGTGAAGGCTGGAGGCCCCAGGGTGATGGACCCTTATTCTTCAGAGCACTGTGCTTTTCCTGGGGGACCCTTGGCCTTCAGGTGCTCTAATGTGCTGAATGTGCGTTAATCTCATTGCACCACGCCCAAATCCCTGGACCAGGAGTGTGTCCATGCTCTAATTGCTTGTAATGACTTCCAGGAAAATTTTGTGAAATGTGGATCCTTTCCAGCAAATTAACTTGCAGACATAATTCCATCTTGAAGTTGTCAGAGCAGGCAAATTCTGTCCCTTGGAACCACAACACTTTGTGATTAAAGATGTTTCAGCTCAATTTTCAGACCGGCATTCAGCAGGCATGGGAACGGGGAAGGCTGGGTGAGGCGGGCGAGGCAGGACATGCACACTCCAATCGGGGCTCTTGAGTTAGAAGCTGGACGCGTGCCTCCAACCAGTGGCCAGACTCTAGCTTGCCCTGTGACCATGCTCCCCATTTGCTCTGTATCTTACAGCTCACATTCTCCCTTGGGTTGTACTGAGAACCTCTTCACAAGAGCCCCCACGGTCATGTTTGCCTCGGACTCATTTTACAGATGAGGTTCAGAGAGAGACAGTGGGATGAAGGATGTCACACAGCCAGGAAGTGCCAAGCTGAGGTGTGCCTCATGCATGGACAGAATCCTTGTTTGAAGTAAAATTCATATTAATATTTCTTTAAGTACACAAAGATACACAGTTGAAATTAGGGGGAGGTAGGATTGGGAATTAGAAGGAATGTCTCCTTCAGTTATTTGAGACTTAGAGAGAAACCAGTGGGCTACGCTGAGGAACAGGAAGCAGGACGGTGTGGCTGGACCAGAGTTTAACAAGTTACATAAGCTTCTCTTTGCCTCGGTTTGATGAAATGTGAATAATAAGAAGAGTTTCTTCACTGGGCTGTTACCAGGATTAAATAAAAGATTATGTGCCAAGGGCTCAGCCCCCTGCCTGGCTGGGCTGGAGTGGGTGCTCCAGAAATCTAGGCATGGTTTTCATCAGTAGAATGGGCATTCCAATCTCTTCGGTCACTTTTAGCCTCATGACCATCCACCCCATCACCCAGAGGTCTGGGGACCATCGTAAATTTCATCCAGATGCTGAGTTGTGCATTTTTAGCCTCTTGATGTCTGCCCCACCCTTCCATTGTAGATCAGCTTGATGTCAAAGGTGGTGATCTCACCTTTTCATTAAGCACCCTATGAGCAACTAATTGATTTCTTAGCAGGCACTCCCACCTGGATCCCACTGTGAGTCTGAAACTGAGCTTCCATCTCGAGGGACTTCCTTCCCTGCATCTCAGTCTGTGTACCTGCCCTCTTCCCTCTGTGCTGAGAGTTTTGGAACATCGTGCTGTCTGTGCATTCCCAGGGCATGGATGGCTGTCTCCTGGCCTAGCCCGTATGCTCAGACAGTGCAGGAAGCAGGAATGTGCCCATGAGTGCAGGGATGGCTGTTTGTGCTGAGGTGCTCCCCACAAATCCTTGTCATGCCCAGCAGCCCCAGCCCATTTGGAATTCAGGGCACAAGCAGCATTCTGTCCTGGCTGTCATGACCAACCAAGTGACCAATAGCTGCGGCCTGTGACATTCTTTCCTCCCCTACACACTGGGACTGATGACAGAATATGAAAAACATTTTTGCCATAATCCATATGCACCAAAATGACCACTTTGGTTGTCCGGAATCATAGTGCATAGAAGCAAGAGCATCAGGTGGGTGTAAGTTGCAAGGACAGGTACGAGACTCCCCTCACATGTCAATGAATGAATGAGTTGTCCATTTTCCCTGCTGAGGGTTTTTATCCTTTTTTAAAAATATTTTATTTATTTATTTTTTATGGTGTTATGTTAGTCACCATACAGTACTTCAATAGTTTTTGATGTAGTGTTCCATGATTCATTGTTTATGTATAACACCCAGTTCTCCATGCAATACGTGCCCTCCTTAATACCCACCACCAGGCTAACCCAACCCCCTATGCCCCTCCCCTCTGAAACCCTCAGTTTGTTTCCTGGAGTCCATAGTCTCTCATGGTTCCACACCCCTTCTGATATTTCCCCCTTCATTTTCCCCTCCCTTCCCCTAATGTCTTCTGTGCTATTCCTCATGTTCCAAATATGAGTAAAATCATATGATAATTATCTTTCTCTGTTTGACTTATTTCACTCAGCATAATCTCCTCCAGTCCCATCCATGTCGATGCAAATGTTGGGTAGTCATCCTTTCTGATGGCTGAGTAATCTTCCATTGTATATATGGACAATATCTTCTTCATCCATTCATCTGCTGAAGGGAATCTTGACTCTTTCCACAGTTTGGTTATTGTGGACATTGCTGCTATGAACATTGGAGTACAGATGGCCCTTCTTTTCACTACATCTGTGTCTTCAGGGTAAATACCCAGTAGTGCAATTGCTGGGTCATAGGTAGTTCTATTTTTTTTTTTAAGATTTCATTTATTTATTTGACAGACAGAGATCACAAGTAGGCAGAGAGGCAGGCAGAGAGAGAGAAAGGAGGAAGCAGGCTCCCTGCTGAGCAGAGAGCTCGATGTGGGGCTCGATCCCAGGACTCTGGGATCACGACCTGAGCCGAAGGCAGAGGCTTTAACCCACTGAGCCACCCAGACGCCCCAGTAGTTCTATTTTTAACTTTTTTAGGGACCTCCACACTGTTTTCCAAAGTGGCTGCACCAACTTGCATTCCAACCAACAGTGTAAGAGGGTTCCCCTTTCTCCACATCCTCTCCAACACTTGTTGTTTCCTGCCTTGTCATTTTTTTGCCATTCTAACTGGTGTAGGGTGGTATCTCAATGTGGCTTTTATTTGAATTTCCCTGATGGCTAATGATGATGAACATTTTTTCATGTGTCTATGAGCCATTCATATGTCTTCTTTGGAGAAGTGTTTGTTCAGGTCTTCTGCTCAGTTTTTGACTTATTTGTTTTTTGGGTGTTGAGTTGAGAAGTTCTTTATAGATCTTGGATACCAGCCTTTTATCTGTACTGGCATTTGCAAATATCTTCTCACATTCCATGGGTTGCCTCTTAGTTTTGTTGACTGTTTCCTTTGCTTATCTTGATGAAATGCAGTCTAAACTGGATCCTCTCACTGCCAGGGTAAACGAGGCAGAAGAACAAATCAGTGAGCTAGAAGAGAAGATAATAGAAAAGAAGGAAATCGAGGAGGCCTGGGAAAAACAACTTAAGGCCCAAGAGATCGGACTGACAGAGATTAACAATGCCATGAAACGTTCCAATGTCAGAATTATTGGGATCCCTGAGGGGGTGGAGAGAGAGTGCTTGAAGATATATTTGAACAAATTTTACTTGAGAAGTTCCAAACACTCATGTCCAAGAGGCAGCGAGGACCCCTCCCAAGATCAATGACCAACCTCCCAATATTTAATAGTACAATTTGCAGTCTTAGATCCAAAGAAACAATCTTAAAAGCAGTTAGGGGGAAGAGATTTCTTACGTACAGAGGGAGGAACTGAGAATAATGTCAGATCTGTCCACAGAGACCTGGCAAGCCAGAAAGGGCTGGAAAGACATATTCAGAGTACTAAATGAGAAGCACATGAAGCCAAGGACACTCTCCTGAGGGTTTTACGAACATAACCTCTCTTGCCAGCATCCTAAGAACCCAATGAGACAAGTGTTGAAATGATCTCCATTTTAAGATAAGAAAGTAGAGGTACAAACTATGGAAAGAACCTAGATGTCCATCAACAGATGAATGGATAAAGAAGAATGAATGGAATACTATGCAGCCATAAAAAATGAAATCTTGCCATTTGCAATGACATGGATGGAACTAGGGGGTTTTATGCTAAATGAAATAAATCAATCAGAGTAAGACAATAATCATATGATCTCTTTGATATGAGGCATTTGAGAGGCAGGGCGGGGAATTGTGGGAGGAAGGGAGGGAAAAAATGAAACAAGATGGGATCAGGAAGGGAGATAAACCATAAGAGACTCTTATTCTCAGGAAACAAACTGAGGGTTGCTGGAGAGGGGAAGGGATAGGGTGGCTAGGGGATGGACATTGGAGAGGGTATGTGCTACGGTGAGTGCTGTGAAATGTGTAAGACTGATGATTCACAGACCTGTACCCCTGGGGCATATAATACATTATATGTTAATTAAAAAAAAAAAGAAAAAGTAGAGGCACAAACGGGTATGGCAGCTTGAACAGTATCCCCTGAAAAGATAGCTCCAAGTGTTAACCTCCGGCACCTGTGAATGGGACCCTATTTGGAAATAGGGTCTTTGCAGATATAATTAAGTTAAGGATCTTCAGATAAAATCATCAAGATAAATTGTAGGGCCCCCCTTAACTCTAATTACTGATGTCCTTACAGTAGAAAGGAGAGGGAGATGGGAGATGAAGAGAGGTTCATGGGAGGAGGCAGAGATTGGAGTGGCCACAAGCCCAGGAACCCTGGAGCCACCAGAGGCCCAAGAGACAAGGCAGGGCCCTCTCCTAGAGCCTCCCGAGGGAGCACGGTCCTGCAGACACCTCAATATTGATTTGGCCTCCAAAACTTCAAGGGAGTGAACTATTGTTTCAAGCCACCATGTTTGTGTACTTTGTTGAGCAATCCTAGGAAATTAATAAGAGGGGCTAAGAACTTGTTCAGGCCATCCAGCTGGAGTGCAGACCTGGGTTCACCTGGCACTCAGGCAAACACACATCAGGCATTTAATAAATGCACATCGATTGGCTCTTCTACCCCTGACACCATAGAGCTGGTCCAGCTTACTGCTTGCATGCTTCAGAAGCAGAGACAGCTTGTGGCCTCAGAACATCAGCACAGCACAAATGAAGGGTTCTTTGGAAACCATCCCGTCTGTCATCGTCCCCCCTGTTTTGGAACTGGCTACCGGGTTGGATGAGGAGGAGTGGCTTGCTTCGGCCACTCACCCTCCAGCTCTATGGTCAAGCCTAGAACCACTGATCCTGATGCCCAGGTTCAGTAGTCCCACTGTTGTAATGGTTAAATTCCACCGTCAGATGACTCCACCACGCACAGCTCTTGTGCCCCTTCCTCCTCTGTGCTGATGTGTGGCCCTTGCTCAGATCTCCTGGTGGCCTCCTCACCAGTCTTCAGGCCTCCAGAGTCATCTTCTCCAGTCTGTCCTTCTTGCTTCTGACAGGGGAGTTGGTTTTCTGACATAGGACACAGACCACGGTAGTACCGAGCTTAAAGATTTCCCTGTCCTCAGGGCTATCTCACAATTGGCGTTCCTGGGAATACCACCTGCTCTGTGCAAGGTGAATACATTTTGGAGGAGGACGGATTCTCAGGGTCAAACGTCTCTGCGAAATGATGAGGTTCAACCATGTTTATTCCTGCTGGACTTGTCAGAGCCTTTAATGGGCTCATGTGCTTTACTCACTCTCAAAAGTGGCCTATTCAATAGCAAACATGGTCTGGAAATGTGACTTGATCCTGGAGTCATTTTTAGTTTTAGTGGAGTGATTGAAGGGATTAGGGCCAGCAACCTGTGTGGTTAGGTGAATTTAACTTTCGCGGTCTGGCATTCAGTGCCCTTAGCTTCTACCCATAGATCTTCCAGGCTCTACTATGGCCCTGGGCTTACCCACCCCACCCTGGGCTCTAACCTCTCACGCTGCTCACTATTCCTGGAACTCCCCATCTATCTTTCTGTCTGTCTCTTGTTCTCTTCCCTAATTCACCAGGGCTATCTCAAAAAAGGTACAGCTAAATTGTTATCTCCTCCAGGAAGCTACTAGGTCCCAGGTACTATAACATGCGTTCCATGTGTCATCTCCTCCTCAAAATACCCCTCTAATATTATTATTTCCTGTGATCCCTCTCCCTCTTGATTAGATTTGGGTTTTTCTTTTCTTTTTTTAAATTATTTTTTAAAAGATTTTATTTATTTGACAGACAGAGATCACAAGTAGGTGGAGAGGAAGGCAGAGAGAGAGAGGATGAAGCAGGCTCCCTGCCGAGCAGAGAGCCTGACGTGGGGCTTGATCCTGGGACCCCGGGATCATGACCCAAGCTGAAGGCAAAGGCTTTAACCCACTGAGCCACCCAGGCGCCCCTAGATCCCACCTTCCCTAGGCATCTCTTGATGGCAACATTCACACCCTCTGCTGCATTTTTGCTTATTTGTCTGCTTTTCATGGGACCCTAAGCTCCCTGAGGGCAGGAACTGTCATGATGTCTTGTCTTGGTGTTCATGCCTGCCTGCCATGAAGAAGACAAGTGGGAAAGGTTTGTTGACTGACAAAATGAATGATTATAATACAAACCACAAACTATGTACCTTGCTATGTACCAAGCACTGTTCTAAGCTTGGTACATTGCTAATAAAAACAGCTAATCTTTATGGAGCATCTGCATGTAATAAACCTTGCTTTAAGAGATTCATAAGTGTAAGTTGTTGAATCTGGCTGCAGAAAAAACAGGATGGGCAAACACTGCCACGGCCAGGACTGGGTTTTCCCTGCAGGACAGTGAGTGAGACAGCGTCCTGCCTCCCCAGGACAGCAAATGACAAACCAACCAGATAAGAAGAGTTGGTTATGGCCTTGCCCAGAATGATGTCCAGGATCCAAGGTCTGGATACCCCTGATTGGATTAAAGATGAACAAAATGCCCCAAGTCCTTCTTGATTAAAACTTCTTGGCAATGGCCTGGTGGGGGAACATTCAATCCTGAATCTTCTATCTTCAGCCATTGGAAATGCCACCTCTCACTACCATCATCATACACAAAACAGTTATAAAGAACTTTCTAGGGCATAAAGTTCCTTCATATCTTACCCCTATGCAGCCCCAAAAGACCCAACCCACAGATGGAGAAACGGAGGAGGTAAAGGGGTAATTTCAGGGTCATGGAAACTGTGAGTGGAAAAGCCTGGACTTGACCACCATTCTTACAACTTTCAGCCTAGTGCCCCAAACACCTGTTCCTTTATTACCAAGAGCCATGATTTTGGTGACAACACCAAGAGTTGCAATACTCATGTGGCCACTTATGGAGTGTCCACCATGTGCCAGAAGTCACGTTTTTTTACGTATATTATTTATTTCTCGGCAAAGCTAATATTTACAGAACATGTCCTACTGTGTGTGTGTGTGTGTGTATAATTTTATTTTATTTTAATTTCTTTTCAGTGTAACAGATTTCATTGTTTATGCACCACACCCAGTGCTCCATGCAATATGTGCCCTCCTTAATACTCACCACCAGGCTCTCCCACCCTCCCACCCCCCGCCCCTTCAAAACCCTCAGATTGTTTTTCAGAGTCCATAGTCTCTCATGGTTCATCTTCCCCTCCAATTTCCCTCAACTCCCTTCTCCTCTCCATCTCCCCATGTCCTCCGTGTTATTTCTTATGTTCCACAAGTTTTGCATGTGTTAACTCATTTTACCCTCAGAAGGACCTTGTGAGGCAGTGATATTATTATCTCTAAACTTGGAAGCTGAGGCTTGGAGTAGTCAAGTTACATGCCTGGGTGATGCAGTGGGGAGACTCAGAGCCTTATTGAGCCCCCCTCCCTACCCCTTTCTTGGGGTTCATTCAGAAGGATGATAAAAATCCTACCATGTCTCCTTCAAAATCCAGACATTTTCCACCAGATTACACCGTGCTTATGCTGAAATAAAAATAATTCTTATATAATATTATATATATTAGGAATTATTTTTATTTCCACACACACAATATATAATATATGTTTTACATCCCCAAATCTCTACAAGGTCATTGTGTTAAATCTGCTAATCCAACTGGAGCTGAAGCCAAGGGCATGTATGAAGATCCAGGAATTCTACATTGGAGGACATTAGGGTTTCAACATAACCCAAAAGAAAAATAACTAAGTGGCTCACCATGAACATGCACACTGATAAAAATGATTTAAAATCTTATGGAAATCAGCTCCTGAATCACATTCCTTGACAGTGCCCGTGTCCTTCCCTGCTGCATCCCCAGGATCTTTCATGGAGCCTGTTGTGTGTTGCACACCCCATGAGTACTTGTGAGCATGCTGGGCTAACAAACTGGGCTGCCTTCCAGAGTCATGGAACCTATGGCTGCTTTTCTAGCCCAGCCCAGTGGCTTGGGAGGACCAGCCTCACCTCCCACTAACATCTCCCCACTTCCACAGAAATATAAATACCCATGGGGTGGGATCAGCCACCCTAAGTTAACCACGCCAGACTAAAAATATGAGAAGAATACAATAGCTTCTTAAGTTTTAATTATGATCCTGCTAGTTTAGCTCTATGGATATTGCTGAAGGCTTTGAATGCCACAGCAGAGTGTGGCATGCTAGCCAATGTCTTGCCTACAAGCTGAGAGGCTTCCAGGATCTATTCCTACACGTAATTGCCTCCTTGACTGGGAACATAGAATTAACATGTTTCAGTCTAGAAGGGAACTTTGTGGTAATTTCCTACCTCCCCTACAGTTTCTAAATGAAGGAAGTGAAGCCAGTTGGAGGTGTTTGGTGATTTCTGGCCCACTGGGACCAGAACCCAGGTGTTCTACCTGTTTGGTCTTTATTAATGGCAAGACCCTGTCTCCAGCTTGTACATTCTGGCCAGCAGGATGGCCAGATCTGTGCATCCAGCTGCCTCATGGACACCTCTACCTGGCAGTCCTGTGGGCACTGCACACTCAGCCTGCCCAAGCAAACTCGTCCCTCTCCAACTGTCCTCCTCCTGGGGTCTCAGTCTCAGCCCTATGGTCAGCTCGGTTGCATGAGTCAGAATGGGGGAGTCTCCTGGCTTCTACCCCTTCTTCAGTCTCTGCTTTTGATAATTTGATTCGTTCTAAGACTTTCATTTTCCTCTTCCAGAAACTTCCTCTCTACTCTGTTTCATCTCTGCCTGGACACACCATGGCCTCTCACCTACTCCAGTCTAGCATTCTTTCTTTTCTTCTTTTTTAAAATTATATTATGTTAGTCACTGTACAGTACATCATTAGTTTTTGATGTTGTGTTCAATGATTCATTATTTGCACTTAACACCCAGTGCTCATTACAACATGTGCTCTCCTTAATACCCACCATCAGGCAAACCCATCCCCAAACCCCCTCCCCTCTAAAACCTTCAGTTTGTTTCTCAGAGTCCACAGTCTCTCATGGTTCATCTCCCTCTCTGATTCCCCCGCCCTTCATTTTTCCCTTCTTTCTCCTAATGACCTCTGTGCTATTCCTTATGTTCCAAATATGAGTAAAACGGTAAGATAATTGACTTTCTCTGCTTGACTTATTTCACTTAGCATAATCTCCTCCAGTTCCATCTGTGTTGATGCAAATGGTCAGTAGTCATCCTTTCTGATGGCTAAGTAATATTCCATTGCATATATGGACCACATCTTCTTTATCCATTCATCTGTTGAAGGACATCTTGGCTCCTTCCACAATTTGGCTATTGTGGACATATTATGAACATTGGGGTGCATGTGGCCCTTCCTTTCACTACTTCTGTATCTCTGTGGTAAATGCCCAGTAGTGCAATTGCTGGGTCATAGGGTAGCTCTATTTTTAATTTTTTGAGGAACCTCCATACTGTTTTCCAAAGTGGCTGTATCAACTTGCATTCCTACCAACAGTGTAAGAGGGTTCCCTTTCTCCAAATCTTCTCTAACATTTGTTGTTTCTTGCCTTATCAATACTCTAGAAACTACAGAACATTTATTAAAGAAATCAAAGAAGACACAAAAAGATGGTAAAACATTCCATTCTCATGGAACAGAAGAATAAACATTGCTAAAATGTCTATGCTGTCTAGAGCAAATCTGTACTTGCATTGCCATCCTGATCAAAATACCAATGGCATTTTTCAGAGTGCTGGAACAAACAAAATTTGTATGGAATCAGAAAAGACACCAAATCACCAAGGAAATTTTGAAAAAGTAAAACAAAGCTGGCAGCATCTCATTGCTTAATTTCAAGCTATATTACAAAACCGTGATCACCAAAACAGCATGGTACTGACACAAAAACAGACACATAGGTCAATGGAACAGAATAGAGAGCCCAGATATGGACCCTCAACTCTATGGTTAACTAATCGTAGACAAAGCATTAAAAAATATCCAATGGGAAAAAGACAGTCTCTTCAATAAATGGTGCTGGGAAACTTGGACAGCTATGTGTAGAAGAATGAAACTCGACCAATCTCTTATATCATACACAAAGATAAACTCTAAATGGATGAACAACCTCAATGTGAGACAGGAATCCATCAGCATCCTAGAGGAGAACATAGGCAGTAACCTCTTCGATATCAGCCACAGCAACTTCTTTCAAGATATGTCTCCAAAGGCAAAGGAAACAAAAGTGAAAGGAACTTTTGGGACTTCATCAAGATAAAAAGCTTTTGCACAGCAAAGGAAACAGTCAACAAAACAAAGAGGCAACCCACAGAATGGGAGAAGATATTTGCAAATGACATTACAGATAAAAGGCTTGTATCCAAGATCTATAAAGAACTTCTCAAACTCAGCACCCAAAAAACAAATAATCAAGTCAAAAAATGGGTAGAAGACATGAATAGACACTTCTCCAAAGAAGATAAATGAATGGCTAACAGACACATGAAAAAATGTTCAACATCATTAGCTATCAGGGAGATTCAAATCAAAACCACATTGAGATACCACCTTAATCCAGCCTGGCATTCTAATCCCACCTCCATCTGAGTCAGCAGAATCAAGGAAACAGAGGGGTTAAAGATGTGAAAGTAGGAATTTTTCAGGCCTGCAAATGAACCTCAGCTCCCCTGCTTATTGGTACAATGGCCTTGGGCAAGCTACTCCACCTCTTATTTCTACCTCAGCTTTCCTCATCTGAAAAAAGGAATAGCAATATTTGCTACATAATGTTGTGAAGAAAAATGAAATTGTGAATGCATTTATTGAGCCCATAGTAAGTGCCAGTAAATGCTATCTAATTTTGTTGTTGTATTATTATTACTTATGTGTTCAAATCATGTAATTTAAATTCTTTCCAAGTTTTTCTATTTGCTATAGAACAAAGTTCATAGGCCCTAGCACAAGAATTCCTAAAGACCAGTTCCAACCTCATGCTTGGGTACTGCCTTTATTATATAGCTCATTATGCCAACTGCAAAAGTAGGATATTCTTTACTTTTAATTATCTGTAACTTGTCTGATAATCTGTACCCTATTTTTTATACTCATGAACTCCTACTCATACTTCAAGACCCAGACCAAATTTCATTCCCCCTGTGGAATATTCAAGGAATCTCATGCTATTCCTCTGTTCCCCCCTTTACCCCCCTCTCCTGGCCAAGTATATCAATCTATGTTCTGGATTCTCAGCAAACCCTGGTCTGTACCTACCTTTCAGCACTGATCATGCTCTAATTTAATTAATGGCATACATTTCCACCTTCCTCACTGGGCTGTGAACCCTTTGAGGGTTGGGATATGACTAAGTCAGTCCCAGAGGCCCAGGGATTAGCATGAAGCTGATCTAGAAGTAGATGCTCAATCCATTATAGCAGCAAAGAAGTTGGTCACAGAGACCTCATTTCAAATCTCAGTGGCTACCATTGCTGGCTATTTGTAATTGGGCAAGCACCGAGCCCCTGTAAAAGTGTCAGATTCTGTGGAATAATAATAGTTCCTACTGCTTAGTGAGATAAAGTATGTGATGCATTGAGTAAAGGGACAGACACATAGCAAGTTCTCAAGAGATGTGAGCTAGTTACCATTATATCAACTCATTATTGCATGAGCAATGAAATGCACACATAAATGAGAGCCCAGCTCAAAGGATACATGTTGTACCTATTCCCCCAATGATTCAAGAGCTCCATCACAATTCTTTGCATTAAAGTGTGCTGAAAAGCTGTGGAAAACAGAGATAAGCAGCATGCCTGGTTTTCTATCTAGATCCCTTGGGAGTAATTTATATTTCTTTGGCTCTGTAGCTAGCCAGATGAACTCAGGTGTCACATGCTTACATATTACACTGAGACAAAATGAAACTGCTGTGTCAGTCTGATAACTTCTCCCTTTCCGGGACATTAGCAGCATTAATAGCAACTGAAAACTGGTTTCATTAAAGTACATGAGGTGTTGCTCAGGGGTTGACCATTAGACTTCACAAGTCTACATGAGAAGAGGAGAGGAGAAGTGTCATTGGCCAAAAAGTAAAAACAGAAGCTCTGAGGAGATGCAGAAATAAATGATGTGCCAGGACCAGAAAATGACTTCACGTGAAACATGTCAGATTAAACTAGTAGATTAAAAAAAAAAAAGTTTTTTAGACGTTTTCCTAGAGAATGATGTTCTAACTGGAAGCATAGATTTATACTCAGTGCATTTTACACAGTCAATATGTGAAATAGGGGCTCTACTAGCATGTTGTGCTGATAGAAGGGTTCATTTATGTAGTGCCACTCTCTTAAAGTATTCCATATTCTCTGTTTATCGAAAAAATTAACGATTTTTGTTATTTATTTGAGAGAGAGAGGGAGAGAGAGAGAGTGGTGGGGAGGGGCAGAGGAAGAGGGAGAGAGAATCACAAGCAGGCTCCCCACTGAGCAGGGTGCCTGATTTTGGCCTCAATCTCATAACACTGAGATCATCACCTGAGACAAAGCCAAGAGTCAGATGCTTAACCCATTGAGTCAGCCAGGCACCCTGAAATTAATGCTCTTTAAAATTTCCCACTGAACTTGCTATATATGGAAACCAAAAGCTTGGACATGGCATTCAGGTAGTACATGATCTGGCCCCACACACCTCTGCAGACTCATTCTCCTAGCCTACTTTGCTTGGGCCACACTCGCTTTCTCTTAGTTCTTTCTATGTGACAAAGCTCCTTTTTTGCCTCAGGGCTTTGGCAAATGCAATTCTTTCTGCAAAACTTTTATATCCCTTTATACTGAACAACATCTGTCATTTTTTAGGACTTATCTGAAAAGTTACTTCCTCAGCAAAATTACTTTTGACCCCTCCAATTTAATTCATCTCTCTTTTCCATCATATCAAAGACCTCAGACAATTCTGCTTCTGTTCAAAATGTAGAAGTTGGAAAGAGCGTCTCTCCCAGCCTAACAATGAGAAAAATCTAGATCATCATTTTTTTTAGATCATTAGGAAAACCATAATTTTTCTCAAACCTGACTAGTCAGAAGTCTAAGGAAAGACAGTTATTCTGAGAAGAGAGAGGGATGTGAGTACTGGCTTACCTTGGGAAGAGCATGGGAAGAAAACAGGGATGCCCCAGAAGAGGGTAAGAAACTTCTGCTAAAATGCTTACTGAATTGCTGAATGTTGTGTGCTGACTTAAGTGAGAATAGAATTGCTGTTTTCCAGATGCAAGGGGGATTCACCTTTCCTCACAGCTCTTCTCTGCTGACCTCACTGTGAATTCCTGAAAGGATTAGAAGAAGGCAGGAGGCTGTAGAAAGCTTGTCTTGATGCAGCTATTTGGGGAAGAGAGCAGTTACTGCTTCAAGAGGGCACAAAGTCCTTCCTGGATCCACCTCTCCATATCCCTATGGAAAATAATCCTTGAGCTAAAGCAGAAAGGGCAGACAATTCTGTGCCTACAAGGGCACAGGTGAATACTCACTGAGCATGAGGGGCAAGGAAGAGAAAAATAACATCCCTGCCCCTGGGAAAGGGACAAAAAAATCATCCTGGGCTCAGACAATTCATGGTTTCCCATTTCTGTGAGAGGCACATGGTCAGTGAGAAAGACCCACCCCCAAGACAAGATGATGGATTACACAGAGCCCGCATAAGACTGGTTGAGCCAAAACAACAGGGAACATGTACTCCTCTCCCCCTGCCACCTCAACCAGACCAAGTATCAAGGGACAAGAAAGAGAAGTCTCCTGCCAGGGAAGAGAAGGAACAGGAATGAGACCCTCTTTAAGGCACAGGCCCAGGAGGTAGAACAGGAAAACCAAGGAAACACTAATTTGAGAGGAAGTACATTGAGGATAATCATATCAACCTAGACACAGCTCAACTGCTGATTAGATTGGCTCAGTTCTTCTACACACCTAAAGGTATAGTAGTGGGAGACACACAAAAATCTCCAGGCATAAACACTGTCCTACACACAATGTTTAGTCTTTAACCAGAAGTTATAAGACACATGACAAAAAGGGGTGGGGGGAACAACAACAAACAAATAGAATTCCCATGTGAAGAGACACAGCAATCAAAAAAACCATATTTGAATATGGACCAGATGTTAGAACTAACAGACAAGGAATTTAAAACATTTTAAAGATTCTGGTGGAAAAGTAGACAGTACACATTAAAAGATGGGTATTTCAACCAAAAGACGGAATCTATAAAAAATTGGATGGAAATGCTAATAATAATAAAAATAAACCAAACATAACACCAGAGATAAAGCATGCCTCCAACAGGCTCACCAACAGAACTTAAAACTGCCAAGGAAAGAGGAAGTAAACTTGAAGATAGATCAAACAAAATTATTCAAAGTGAAACACTAAAAGAAAAAAGTAGAAAAAAATAAAAGAGCTTCCAGTTGTTATGAGGAAACACGAAATGTCTAACACATATGTAACCGAAATTCAAGAACAGGTGAGAGAGAGAGAGAGAGGGAGCGGGAGAGAGAGAAATATGAAATACTTGCAGATAATGGCCAAGAATTTTCCAAAAAAAATTGTGCGTCATCAAACCACACATATCCAAGAAGCTCAGAGAACACCAACCAGGTAAAACAAGAAAGGATTAAAAAAACACACCTAGGCACATCACATTTAAAACAAAAGAATTATAGCAAATTTGTTGTTAGAAATATTGCCAGAAACAATAGAGTGACAAACTTGAGTGCTGAGAGAGAGAGAGAGAGAGAGAGAGAGAAAATGACTTGTGGATCCAGAATTCTGTTAACATCTCTTTTTAAAATGCACACAAATGAAGACTTTTTCCAACAAACAAAAGAATGAAGAAGTTCACTACCACTAGGCTTTCACTACACAGATTTTTAAAGGAAGCCCTCCAGGTAGAATGAATACGATACACTACGGAAACTGAAGCTGCACAAAGAAATAAAAAATATTGGAAATGGGAAAAAGGAAGGTAAAGAGAAAATCATTTTTTCTTACTAACCACTATAAATATAATTGACTGTTTGAAGCAAAAATAAAATCAATTAATTATGTATCTACAGCACAAAAAAACAAAAGATGGGTGGGAGGCACTGGGAGTATATTATTCTAAGATTCTTACATTATACATGAAGTGGTCTGATTTCAAGGTAGATTCTGATTGATGATGTATATTATATATATAGGGCAACCTCTAAACTATATTTTTTAAAATAGAGGTATAGATACTAACCCAGTAGGGAAGTTAAAGTGGAATCATTCATAATGATCAAGTAATCCAAAATAAAGCAGAAGAGCAGCAAATGAACAAAGAACAAATGGACCAAAGAGAAGAAAAAGTGAGGTGACAAACTGCAATCCAACTATATCAATAATTATATTAAATATAAATGGTCTAAATATCAATGGGAAGGCAGAGATTATTAGATGGATAAAAAGACTGCCTACATGACATGTACTTAAAATTTAAATGTATAGGTTAAAAATGAATGGATGGAAAAAGACATCATCAGGGTGCGCTAGAAAAGACTATTAGCTCATCTCTCCCCTCCTCTGTGTTTGTTGATGTCACACTGATTACTTGAAGTCAGTCATGGTAGGAGGACTTACATCACAAAAATCAGCAAAATCTACAAATCTGTCCCCTTCTTCTCCTCCTCCTCCTCCTTTTCTTCTTCTTCTTCTCCTCCTTCTTCTTCTTACCACCAGAGAGATAGTTGCTAAACATTTACCAGCACACCACTGGAAATACCATACAAACATTAACAAAAGAAAGCTGGAGTGGCTATATTAATATCACACAAAGTAGATTTCAGAACAAGGAACAAGAGGGATATTATATAATGATACATGCAGCAATTTACCAATAAGATGTAATAATCCTAAAAATGTACACACCTTACAGCAGAACATCAAAATACATGAGACAGAACTGCAATGCAAAGAAAAATAGACTAATTCACAATTACAGTTGGGGATTTCAACACACTTCTCTTAGTAACTGATATAACAAGTAGACAGAAAACCAGTAAGAATATTTAGGGCCTAACTGATATTTATAGGCAACACGACTAATAAAGAACATACACATTCTTTGCACAAGAACATAGAGTGTTCACCAAGACCATATCTAGACCACAAAACTAACTTGACCAATTAAAAAAATAGAAAAGAAATCATATAAGGGATTTCTCTGACATCACAGAATTAAACAACATCAACAACAGAAAGATGGATAGCAAATTCCCAAATACTGTTGAAAATTATGAAGTAGACATCTAAGTCACCCATGGGTGAAAGACAGAGTCACAGGGAAGTTGGAAGGTATTTGTAACTGAATGAGAATGAAAAACATAGTGTATCAGTGTTTGTGGAATATAGCTAAGGCTGGACTTAGGACAGAATTGACAGAGCGTTAAATGTTTATATTGGAGAAAGACAAGACTCAAATCAATAATTTGTATTTCCACCTTAAGAAACTAGAATAAGAACAAATTAAACCCAAAGCAAACAGAAGAAAGTAATAAAAATCAGAGAAGAAATCCATAAAACAGAAAATCAATGAAACTAAAAATCGATTCTTTAAAAAGGTGAGCACAAGTGATAAACCTCTGCCAAAATTATCAGGAAAACCATAGAGGGAATACAAATGACCACTCAGGAATGGAAGAGGAGACATCACTGCAGAATCAACACTCATTAAAAAACATAACAAGGTGGGGTGCGCCTGGGTGGCTCAGTGGGTTAAAGCCTCTGCCTTCAGCTCAGGTCATGATCCCAGGGTCCTGGGATCGAGCCCTGCATCGGGCTCTCTGCTCTGCAGAGAGCATGCTTCCTCCTTTCTCTCTCTGCCTGCCTCTCTGCCTACTTGTGATCTCTCTCTGTCAAATGGATAAATAAAATCTTAAAAAAAACAAAAACCAAAAAACATAACAAGGGAATATTACAAATAACCATAAACCCAAACATTTGTAAGTTTACATGAAACACAGAAATTTCTTGAAAGACATAAATGAACAAATCCTACCTAATATTTATTTACTTCTTCTGTCTTAATGAGAAATAGATAAACAGAATAGACCCATGTCTAGTAAAGAAATCAGATTCATAATTTAAGAAGTTTCCTGGTAAGAACTCCAGATCCAAATATCTTCACTGGCCAATTCTACCAAACAGATGCTAGAAATAATACCAACTCTACATGAAGTTTTCCAGAAAGAAGAGAAGGGAATATTTCCCAACTCACAATGCCAGTACTACTCTGGTATCAAAATTACACAAAGATGTTACAAGAAAAATAAAACTAAAATGTTCCTCATTAACCTGGAGGTAGATATTGTAAATGAGGTATTAGAAAATTGATTCCAGGATCATTTAAATAGGAAAATACATTATGACCAAGTAGGATTTATTCTGGAAATATAAGGAAGTTCAACCTTCCAAAATCAATGTATTTCAACAGATTATAGAAGAGAAACTATATGTTTTTCTCAATAGGCTGAGAAAAGATACTTCATAAAATTCAACATGCATTTATGATTTTTTAAAAATCCCTCAGAAAATTGGAAAAAATAGAAACTTCCTCAATCTGATAAAAAGTAACTAAGTACAAAAAACTTATAGCTAACATCATACTTAAAGGTGAAAAGACTAAATGCTTTCTCACTGAGATCAGGATCAAGGCCAAGTGTATTAAATATTCTAGCTAGAGCAACAAGGCAAAAAAAAAAAAAAGACATGTCGATCGGAAAGAGGAAATAAAACTACCTTGATTTTCAGACATGATTATCTACATAGAAAGCTCAAAGAATTTACTACCAAAACTAGGGACTGAAAAGTGAGTTCAGCAAAATTACAGGATATATAATCTCTTCCAGTCCCGTCCATGGGGAGATGGAGAGGAGAAGGGAGTTGAGGGAAATTGGAAGGGGAGGTTAACCATGAGAGACTATGGACTCTGAAAAACAATCTGAGGGTTTTGAAGGGGCAGGGGGTGGGAGGTTGGGGGAACCAGGTAGTGGGTATTAGAGAGGGCACGGATTGCATGGAGCACTGGCTGTGGTGCAAAAACAATGACTATTGTTACGCTGAAAAGAAAAAAATAAAAAAAAAATTACAGGATACAAGGTCAACATACAAAAATCAATTGTATCTCTATAGATCAGCAATTAATGATTGGTAAGTAAATTTTTTAAATTTTTTATTTAAATTCCAGTTAGTTAACATACAGTGAAATGTTTGTTTCAGGTGTACAATGTAGTGATTCAACACTTCCATGCAATGCCGGGTGTTCTTCATAAGTGGACTCCTTAATCCCCATCACCTATTTCCTCCATCCTCCATCTACCTCCCCTCTGGTAACTATCAGTTTGTTCTCTATAGTTGAGTTTCTCTCTTGGTTTGCCTCTCTTCCTCTTTTTTTTCTCTTTGTTCATTTGTTTTGTTTTTTAAATTCCACATATGAGTGAGATCACATGGCATTTGTCTTTTTCTGACTGACTTATTTCACTCAGCATAATACTTTCTGGCTCTATCTATGCCATTGTAGATGGCAAGATTTCATTCTTTTTGATGGCTGAATAATATTCCAAAAATGCATCTATATCTATATCTAGATATATCTCACATCTTATATGTACCCTGATGTTTATAGCGGCATTAGCCAGCATTGTCTACAATAGCCAAATTATTGAAACAGCCCAGATGTCCATCTGCTGAGGAACAGATAAAAGAAGGCTGTAATTAATTTTTTTAAAGTACCATTCACATGCCTCCAAAAATCTGTAAGATACTTAGGTAAATGTAACAAAATATGTGCAAAATCTGAAAACTATATAATGCTGATGAGAGAATCTCAGGTGCCGTAAATACATGGAGAAATATTCTGTGACTGGAAGAGTCCACATTGTTCAGGGGCCATTTCTATCTATACTCATCACAGATTCAGTGCAATCCTAACAAAAATTCAGCAGAGTTTTTTTTTTTGTTTTTTTTTTTTAGAAATTAACAAGCAGATTCTCAAGTTTCAGTGAAAAGGGAAAGAATCTAGAATAGCCAAAATAATTTTGAAAAGAAAAAGAGAGTTGGAAGACTGATTTCAAGTATTATTGCAAAGGTACAGGAAAAGTATGATACCAGGTAGAGCCTCAACAAATAGACCAATGGAACAGAAAAGAATCCAGAAATAGACCCACACATTTACAGTCAATTGAGTTTTGACAATTTGGTTGCAAGGCTGCAAAGGCAATGCAGTAGGAAAAGAACAGTGTTTTCAACAAAGGTTCCTGGAACAATTGGATAGCTGTATGCAAATAAATAAAGCTCTGTCTTCGCCTCACACTGTACTAAAAACTAAATTAAAAATGCATGTAGCTTTACATGTGAAATCCAAAAGTATAAAACTTTTACAAGAAAACAAAGAAAAAAAATCTTTGTTAACTCATGTGAGGAAAAGATATTTAGATACGACACCAAATACATGATCAAGAAATAAAATCTCCTGGTGGTGGACATTAAGGAGGGCATGTATTGCCTGGAGCACTGGGTGTGGTGCATAAACAATGAATCTTGGAACACTGAAAAAATAAAATTAAATTAATAAAAAAATAAAATCTCTTAAAAAACTGGACTTCATCTAAATTTAAAACTTCTATTTCTAGAAAGATTCTATTATGGCAAAAGAAAGACAAGCCACTGATGGGCCAAAATTTTTGCAAAACACCTATCAGATAAAGGACTTATGTGCAGGATATATAAAGAATTCCCAAAGCTGAATTAATAAAAATCATTAATGGGAATGATTTGGATAGACACTTCATAAAGAAGATAAATAGATGGCAAATAAGCAAATGAAAATATGTAGCACACCTTTAGTCATTAGGGACTTGTGAAATAAAACTACTCCCTGCCTATTAGAAGGGCTGATAAGAAAGCAATGACCGCAGGGCAATAACCCCTGTGCTGGTGAGGGTGTAGAGAAGCCAGAGCCTTCATAAGTTGCTTGTGGGGATATAAAATGGTCCAGCCATCCTGGGTAACAGTTTCTCCATTTCTCAGGAAGTTCAACATACGCTTACCATATGACCCGGCAATCCCACTTCTAGGTAATTATTCTAGAGAATTGGAAACTTAAGTTCACATAAAAACCTGAAAGCAAATGCTTATAGCAGTCTCATTCATAATTACGTACAACTGGAAATAACTTAAGTGTCCCTCAACTGGTGAATGGATAAACTCATTGTGTCTATTCATCCAATAGAGTTCTACTTGCCAATCCATCAAAAGGGAAAGCTACTGATAGCCAGCTGTGGAAAGAGCCGAGATACCCTTCAAAAGACGAACGGATAAAGAAGATATGGTCCATATATACAAGGGAATATTACACCTCCATCAGAAAGGATGAACACCCAACTTTTGTATCAACATGGACAAGACTGGAGGAGATTATGCTGAGTGAAATTAGTCAAGAAGAGAGTCAATTATCCTATGGTTTCACTTGTGGAGCATATGCAATAACATGGAAGACATTAGGAGAAGGAAAGGAAAAGTGAATTGGGGGAAATTGGAGGGGGAGATGAACCATGAGAGACTGTGGACTCCGAGAAACAAACAGGGTTTTGGAGGGGAGGGAGTGGGGGGATGGGTGAGCCTGGTGGTGGGTATTAAGGAGGGCACATATTGCATGGAGCACTGGGTGTGGTGCATAAACAATGAATCTTGAAACACTGAATCAAAAACTAATGATGTATTTTATGGTAACTAATGTAACACAATTAAAAAAAGGGGGAAACCTACTGAAACACACAAAATGAATAAATCTCAAATGCATCATTTAAAGTGAAAAAACCCAGATTTGCTAGGGTGCCTGGGTGGCTCAGTCATTAAGCATCTGCCTTCACCTCAGGTCACGATCCCAAGGTCCTGGGATGGAGCCCCACATCGGGCTCCCTGCTCAGTGAAGAGCCTGCTTCTCTCTCTCCCTCTTCTGCTCCCCCTGCTTGTGCGTGCTCTCTCTCTCTCTCCCTTGCCGTCTCTAAGTAAATAAATAAATAAATAAAATCTTAAAGGAAAAAAAAAAAGAAAAAAAAACAAACCCCAGATTCAAAAGGCTGTAGACCATATGACTCCATTTCTATAACTCTCTGGAATCGTCTGAACTGATCACTGGTTACCAGGGATTGGGATGAGGGAACTTTGAGGGTGATGGAACTGTTCTGTACTTTCATTGTGGTGGTGCTTATGTGACTATTTGTGTTTGTCCAAATTCATAGAATGTTGCCCTGAAAGAGTGCACTTCACTGCAGGTAAATTGTCACTCAAAAATAAACATCTCCAGCTATATATTTATCAGTTTTGTGATTTTTTTAAGGTGATTATCTACCTTATACATAGCCAACCTAATGAGTGCAGGAGAATTATCTGTTTGTTCACAGACGTATTTGGGGGCCATAGAACACTGCCTGGAACGTAGAAAGTACTCAATAGATTTGTGAAGATGGATGGATGGATGGATGGATGGACGGATGGATAGGTGGATGGATGAATGAATGAACGAATGGACAGGTTCTCAGGAAAGATACTGAGCACTGCAGCCTCACTGGCCTGGGTCTGAACACTGGCTCTCTTACTTTCTCTGGCACAGGCGGCAGCAAATGTCACTAACCTTGATCATTTCAACAAGGACCATACTAGCATCATTATGTACTTGATCTTAGCCAAAAGGCCGAGAAGCAGATGTTAGCATCATCATCATGGCTCAGTAACCACTCGTCCGCTCACTGCGGCAACCTGGGGGAGGGAACTAACATTCAGTGAATGCAGGCAAGGCACCAGCTCTGTGATCCCCCAGTGCACCCAGCATCCTCCAGCCAACTCAGCTCCTATAATGAACCAGATGTTTAGGGTCTGTTTTCCCTGCTGGACTGTGAGCACCATAAGGCAAGGGAGTTCCCAATCCAGGCCCTGGATTCCCAGTGCTAAGCAGATACCAAATAATCAACCATCTAAATCATAACTGTGGCAACAATAACAACACTATCGGCTCCCAGACCTGTGCATTCACCATTTGCCAGACATTATGTTACATACCTTCCATAGCCATGCCATGAAATCCTCACAGACAACCGACTAAGGCAGATTACATCATCATTAATCCCATTACTCAGATGAGAAAACTTGTCAGGGCACGTGGTTTGGCAGCCAACACTTCTGAGTGTTCATCATGCTGAGAAGGGCCCAAGTCTAGGCAGCCGCTAAGTGAAAGACACCCAAACTGCCTCATGCTGAAGACGACACTTCACTGGACCCCCTCCTGGCTTTCTACTGGCTCCTCAGGCTATTATCATGGATTCAAGACCCCCATGCTTTGGTCTGTCTCTTTGCTCCCTCCCCATGCCATCTTGGTCTATAAGCCATTACAAGAAGTGGAGCTGCAGCTGTCCCCCAACACACCATACTGTTGCCACTCTGTACCTCCACCAGGGCTGATGCCTCTGACCGAAATGGTATCTCCTTATCCTTACCCAGTAGGCAAACTCTGAGCACACCCTCAGAGTCTAACTCAGATGGTCACCTTCTCCAGGAATCTGTCTTGACAGTGTCCTGTTTACACCTGTGCCTACGCATCTGTCTGCCCCACTAGATGGTGAGCCCCCGGGCCCCAGAGAGCATCAGTCTCCTCTGAGCCCCTGTGCCTTCACCCCGTTTATCTCCTAAATATTCCATAAATATTTGCTGAATGAATGCTCAGCTCTTTATTCCACTGCCGATGCATAAACTCTGAAGCCCCGGTGGTTGCTGGAACATTTCTGACTTCTAATCTAGCACATTTCAGAGAGATTTCTTTTTTCTCTAACTGTGAATTCCATCTGCTCTTTTAATTAATGAAAATTCAGTTCTATGCAAATGTTTCTTCCAGGATCATCCTTCATGAGCAACCTCTGGGAGCTTACTCATCAGCCTGTTCTCTGAATCTGTGTTTGAAACATTCTGGGAGCTTGTAATTGGGCCTTTGAACTGAACAGTACAAGTGGAAAAAAAATCGACAAACCTGCCACTTGTCTTCAGGAGTTTATAGCTCTGGGAGCTGTAGGACTTGAATTTACTGAGAGAGCCCTCCTTCATCCTGTCTTCCCCAATGAACTCCCACTGCCTGGTCCTGTCAACCCCTATGGTGTCTGAAAAAAAGAATCCATTTGGTGCTCTCTAAATCCCAGAAAAATCTCTCCTGTGCACCTGTTTATTAATTCAGGACTAAGGCTCCTCTAAACAGAAGGACACCAGGAGCCCCAAATCCTACACACACTTGGGACAACAAACTTTTTTCTTGTCTGAGAAATATGGCTTTCTGACACAGGAACTCAGTGTTAAAAGGCAGCTTGGTATAGTGGCAAAAGCATGGGCTTTGGACCCATGTAGACATGGCTTCAGATTCTGGCTCTCTCACTTGCCTGCTGCATAACTCTGGGCATGTTAATGAACACCCCCAGGCTTCAGCTTCCTCATCGATAAATTGGAGAGAAGTGGAAGCTGCATGTGGGTCTTCTGAGGATTACAGGCAATGACAGACACACCACAGGGTCACAGTATATGTTGGTTTTCTTCTCTCTCTTGGTGGTGGGGCCACTATGGAGACAGAGTGGTCAGCTGTGTCACCACTGGTCTGTTTTTCCAGAGGCTGAGAGCCAGGACAGCAGTGGGAAGTCAGGGAATGAGAATGGGGAAGGCCCAGGGGGTGTCTCAGAGGAGGTGCTGGGAGAGTGTTCTATGCATGGTGGTGGAGCAGGGGCAGAAAAGAAAGGGTTGGTACAATACTACTCCAGTGGTCTAGGCTCAGTTCTCCAGTGGTCTGGGCTCTGTATTCCCGGAGATTGATCAAACAGCTTTAGGCTGTTCCTAAAGGATGTCAGAACTAACTTTATAGGGTTATGGAGATGGCTCCAAAGGGGAAATTCTTCTCTCCATGTCATTTTCCTCTCCTCACTGCCCCTTCTGGAAAAGATGGCTCCTTCCATTCTGTCTGCTTCTCTGGCTGGGACAGTGTCCCCTGGGCCTCCAGGGGCTTGGTGCTCTTCTCTCCTGCATCCTCCCTGGGGGATCCTGCCCCTGTGTTGGCTTTGCTGCATCTCAGTGCTGGTAACTCCCCAGTCCACAGATGCTGTCCACATCATTCCAGAAGCCTGGACAGTATCTCCCAGGGACGCCTCAGATTCAAACCTGGGACTCCTGGAACCCCACACGCCTGAGGCCCCTGCCGTGCTCCCCACACACCTCCACCAGAAGCCTGGGCAGCAGCCTTAACACCCCTTTCAACCCATTCTCCCAACATTTGTCAAGTCAGTGTCTCCTCGGATGGACTGGCTTCAGCTCTGGAATCGTCTGGAAAGAGATTTCCAGAAGACCTTCAAGAGTGAAAGCTCTATTGGTGTAAATACTCAGCATCCCAAGGGGACTGTCTGAAGAGTACAGATTGTAAGCATACCTTCTGGTGTCCATGCTGACCTGGGTCTGACTCTTGTCACCAATGTCTGCCTGGGTAGGTCCCTCATGACCCCTCAGTCTGGTTCTTCAGCTCTAAAGTAGGAATAAATAATTGTGCCCACTTTGCATTTGTGAGCAGTAGATAAAGCTGGGCACATAGCAAATACTAAGTACTATTTTTACTATGACTTGTGGCCAAACTTCATTTTTAAAATTGATTTAGGAAATAAGAGATGAATGACATATGTAGTGAATTCTGGGAGGTGAGGACATGATTTTTGAATCTCGGCAGATCAACACACAAAAACCGATAGAATAGATGAACAGCTAAGCCAAAACCCATGAGGAACACCAACTACAAAACTAAATTGTCCTCCCACAAGCCCCAAAATGTGCATGGGAACAAACCGGCAACAGTGACAAGACTGCCATGGGAGTGACATCTGCAGAGAAGGGAACACAGGGAAGAAACAAGGCAACATATGATGGACCAGAGAACAGAGAGCTGCAAGACAGCCAGCAGGCATTTACGGGGGGATCCAGATGGCCAGTTGGGGAACAACAGCTAAAGCCTGGAGCAGCTTGTCCAGTCCAGTGGCAGGTGAGGCAAAGGGGCCCTTGGTAAGTTCTGCAGGAGGTCAGTCTGGAACCCCATATCTCTGTCATCCTCCAGCCGGAGCTCCCTTCTAGAAGGAGCCCCAAGGAGAAACTATTGGAAGTAGAACCAAAACCAAGTGGGATGGGGACCCTATGGACAAAAGAAAAAGAAGCTCCAGCTAAAAGTAAGCAAGTAGAATGAACCAGGAATTCCCAGGTAACAAGCGGCCTTGGATTTTGATGCTTCATGAAAACAACAGAAGATAATCAGTTAGAAAAACTACCCTGAACAATATCATCTTCCAAAATTCAGGAAAACTAATTTCCCATTAAAAAACAAAAAGGAACATTAGAGTATCAAAGCCAAATTCCATGCAAAGTTATCATAAGAGGAAGGAAAATAAAGGGCAGAATAACACACTTTACAATGATGATTAATCAGAAAGATGTGCCCCCACCCACCAAAAAAAATATTTTTTTTTTCAGGGAAAAATTGTAACCTACTATTTCAAAAGTATGAAAGACAGTGTGGTGACTTGTTTCATGAATGGTTTCTGGATGAATGGGGCCTTTTGGTATCCATTTTCCTCCCACATTCCCCACAGTCCCCTCCCACATGGTCTCCGGTCTTGGTCATGTGACTTGCTTTGGCCAACTGGACATCAGGAAATGTGAAGCAAGCAGAAGCCTGATAAGCCTGTGGGAATGGGCTTCTCCTTCTTTAACCCAGTCGGCTTCTCCTTCCATGCAAGCTCACTGCAGTCCATTTGATGATGAAAGACCATGTAGAGAAAGACTCAGCTGTCCTCGCTGAGCCCAGCCCCCAGCAGACCCATCAGGGATATGAATGAGCCCAGCCTAACCCAGCAGGGGAACCACTCAGTCAAATGGTAGATTGTGAGAAATAGCACATTATTGCTGTTCTAAGCTACTAAGTGTTTTTTTAAACAGTGTTCATTTACACAACTAATGAATCATTGAACAGTACATCAAAAACGAATGATGTACTATATGTTGGCTAATTATATTTAAATTTAAAAAGTGTTCATTTACTTTCCCCAAACTTATTTTTTAACTTCCTTTATTTTTTATTGAAGTATAGTTGACATACAATGTTACATTAGTTTCATATGTGCAACACAGTGATTCTACAACACTGTATTTTATGCTTTGCTCACAACTGTAGCTGCCTTCTGTCCACACACCATTACAATACCACTGACTATATTCCCTGTGTCAGTGCCTTTCATCCTGTGATTCACTTACTCCCTAACTGGAAGTGTGTACCTCCCACTCCCCCCCCCCATTTTTCCTATCCCCCTGTCTCCCTCCTCTGGTAACCATTGGTTTGTTCTCTGTATTATGGATCTGTTTCTGCCTCATGTTTGTTCATTTGTTTGTTTTTTTAGAATCCACATATGAGTGAAATTATATGGTATTTGTCTTTTTCTGGATGAGTTATTTCACTTAATAGAATATCCTCTAGGTTCATCCATGTTGTTGCAAATGTCAAGATCTCATTCTTTTTTATGACTGATAATCCATTGTATATATGTACACCACACCCTCTTTATCCATTCCTCTATCGATGGACACTTAGGTTGCTTCTGTATCTTGGCTATTGTAAATAATGTTGCAATACATGTAGGGATGCATACATAATGCATTATTATTGGTGTTGGTATTTTGGTGTTGAGTTATATAAGTTCTTTATATATTTTGGATACTAATGCCTTTTTTTTTTTTTTTAAGAATTTAATATATTTGAAAGAGAGAGAGAGCATGAGAAGGGGCAGGGTCAGAGGGAGAAGCAGATTCTTTGCAGAGCAGGGAGCCCGATGTGGGACTCAATCCCAGGACTCCAGGATCATGACCTGAGCCTAAGGCAGTTGCTGAACTAACTAAGCCACCCAGGTGCCCCTGGATACTAAAATGCTTTATCGGATATGTCACTTGCAAATGTCTTCCATTCAGTAGATTGTCCTTTTCTTTTGTTCATTGTTTTCTTCACTGTGCAGCAGCTTTTTATTTTGATGTATTTCCGGTAGTTTAATTTAGCCTTTGTTTCCCTTGCCAGAGGAGACAGATCTAGAAAAAATGTTGCTACAGCCAATATCTCTCTGCCTGTGCTCTCTTTCAGGGTTTCTATCGTTTTTAGGTCGCACATTTAGGGTCTTAATCCATTTTGAGTTTATTTCTGTGTATTCTGTAAGAAAGTGTTCCTTTTCATTCTTTTGCATGTGGCTATACAGTTTTCCCAGCACCATTTGTTGATGAGACTAACATTTTCCCATTACATATTCTTGCCTCCTTTGTCATAGATGAATTGATCATATATGCATGGGTTTATTTTCAGGTTCTCTATTCTTTCCCACTGATCTATGTGTCTGTTTTTGTGCCATCCCATATGCTTTTGATCACTACAGTTTTGAATTAAATCTTGAAATCTGGAAATGTGGTATCTCCAGTTTTCTTCTTCTTTTCCAAGATTGCTTTGGTTATTCAGGAGTCTTTTGTGATTCTATGCAAACTGTAGAATTATTTCTTTTACTATGAAAAATGTTACTAGTATTTTGATAGGGATTGCACTGAATCTGTGGATTGCTTTGGGTAGTACAGACATTTGAACAATGTCAATTCTTCCCATCTGTGAAGATGGCATAAGCCACTAGGTTTTGACTTACTGTATTGATTATATAGTAATCAATAATTAATATAGACATTAAAAAAACTATATAAGACATGAAAGAACAGCACAAAGTGGAATTGAGAAACTAAAAAATCAGGCAAGAAAACTCAGGGAAAAAATCAGAGGGGAAATTATTTTAGTAATAAATATTTCACTAGAAAGCATACAAAGCAAATAAACATAACAGGTAATCTTTAAAAGAAGGAAGAGAAAAATGGGAAATATTTTAAAAAGATAAAGAAAGAGATGCAAAAGATTTGAAAATAACAAATACTGAAAATTTGTAAAGACTCCACATTCAGATAATAGTTGTCCTTAGAGAAAACCAAAGTACAGGAATGAAATGTTTCTAAAAATGATACTTCCCATATTGCATGGAGCACTGGGTGTGGTGCATAAACAATGAATCTTGAAACACTGAAAAAGTAAAATTAAATTAAAATAAATAAATACTAAAAAAAATTAAAGATTTTTTAAAAAGAAAAAAAAGAAAGTAGGAAAAAAAATGATACTTCCATCAAAGGTTCCACAGAAAATCCAACTTGAAAATACACATTGGAAAGGCACTGTGTTCCTAGGAATATAGGCCCCAAATGACAAGCAACAAAGTTATATTCTGGCTGCACTACTGGACATTATTAAAAAAGAAAATATAGTTTTTTGTCTGTTTTTGTGTGTTTTTCCCCAAGCCTGAAGCAAGGACTTCTGGCTGTGTAGGAGTTCTCTGGAAATCACGGGAGAAGAAGGTCTTTCTGGCAGACAGGACAGCAAGGATAAAGTGTGAGAAAGCCCAGCACGTACTGAGGAAAGCCAGGTCCTGGTGTGAGGGAGAAGGACTGGAATGCTGAGGTCAGGCACTGGGTCTCTGGCTCCTCAAAGGGGCCTGGAACACTCACCCATGTAGGGCTTGGTCCCGGCCATGGAGGAAGCCTTTTCTGCTCCTTTCACGATCGTCGCTATGTTGAAGTCTGTGATGTGAACATGTCCTAGAGATAGAGAAACAGAAACCCCAGTTAGCAAGAGCTGCAGACAGCTGGGCTCGCTCCTTGTTGATTTAAAGCTGTGGGCTCTATGGTAGGTGCAAGAAGAATGTTGGAGAACCTCTACTTATAAGAGTATTTTATCTAATACTTCGAAAATGTCTAGTTTTGGCAGCATCATTCATAGTAGCCAAACTTAGGACAAACCTAGGACAGCCTAAGTGTCCATCAGTAGATGAATGGATAAAGAAGATGTGGTCTGTATATACAATGGAATTTTATTCAGCCACAAGAGAGAAGGACCTCCTGCCACTTTTTGACAACATGGATGGACCTTGAGAATATCATGCTAAGTGAAATAAGCCAGAAGGAGAAATGTAGATAGTGCATGTATCACTTATATATGGAATCTTAAAAAAAGCTCATAAAAGCAGATTAGGAAAGTGCTTGCCACAGGCTGAGGGGTGGGAGGAATAAGGAGAGTTTGGTTAGGGGTACAAACTGAATAAGGTTTGAGGATTTAATGTATAACATGGAGACACAGTTGACAGCATTATATTGGATAACTGAAATTTGCTTAGAGAGTAGAACTTGAATATATATACGCAAACACACCTACACTAAAAAAGTCTACGTTATGTGCAAGTTTTAGAAAGTGAATTTTTTGATGGCACATGCATATTACTTATAAGTGGACAAAAATACTGAGGGCATGGTAAAAAAATTTTATGGATTAAATTTTGGAGGCAGTGGCTCAGAGAGTAAAAGTTCATGGTAGAGAGATGAGAGGGGTGGGTCCATACTCCCTTGCTGAGGAAGCTGAGTGGCTATGGTTGGGGGAAGAAGAGTGGAGAGGAAATTTTCATGCCCAGAGGACACTCTTGTTCCACTATTTTTCTGCTATAGTCAGTGGGGGGTCTTAGTTCTGTACATCCTGGGAGCAGGGGACTGGGGATTGAGACCACCTTCCATCCAGCTTAAAGTAATGGCAACAGATGGGACATGGATAGGCTAGGTGCCCCTGCACATAAGTGTTCAAGAAACCTGAAAAGGAAGTAAGAGGGACAGAGAAGGAAGGAGACAAGAGATAAAGAAAAGCAGGGAAGGAAGACAGGTGGGAGGGAGGGAGGAAGGAACATCCTGACAGTTGGTACTAGCCTTCTGGGGAACTTGGTACTTAAAAGAATCCAACCCTGAGACCCTTGAAAACTAGCTATAAATACAATCACTTTCCCTCTTTGTCCTCACATCATGGGGAAATGGTTGGATTTTCACCTCTGAAAGCTGTGTTTGAGAGGTTGGGACTTAAATATACAGGTGGCTTGCATACACAAAACTGACATTGGGAGGGCCTGGAGGGCACCTCCATGAGATGGACAGACACCTGCTAGAGCAGGTGCAGTGAGGCCCACAGGAGAGGCACGCCCGACAGGACTAGCCACAGTGGACAGCAAAAGCACCAGCAGTCTCACATAAATCCAAATCTCAGGCTCAGATGCCAGCATTGACATGTGGGCAAGCTTCTGCCAGGCACTCTGTCCAGAGCCCCTGGGTGGGAGGCAGTCATGAGGTACTCAGTTAGTGATGATCTGTGATCCCTTTCGGGTGCTTATGGGTGAAGCCCAAGTCATCTAGCCAGACCCTTGCTGGGAACCTTTCTGGCCTGATGAAGAGTGTGTCCACCCAGGGAGCATCCCTAGAGCAGACACACCTGCTGCAGCCTCCGGAGCCAGAACTAGCATCCATACACAGCCCTACCCCAAGAGGCTGTGTGGCACAGCAATTGGGGGCAGAGACTCTGAGCCACACTGACGTGGTTTGGGTCTCAGCTTTGTTGGGTTAGCTGTCTGCTCTTGGGCAAATAACTTATTTTCTTCATATGTAAAGTGGGGGTGAGGTTAACAAAGTACCCACCTGAGATAGCGTTTTGGAGGAACCAAGAATTAATATACATAAAATGGTTAGAGCGACTGGCATACAAGAAGTAGGGAAGCTTCTTTGAAGTATTTGCTCCTAGCACTGTTATCCTGCCAAGGTGTGGCTCAGATCCCATCGTCTCCAGCCAGCGCCAGTCTGCCCCTGACACCCTCCCAGTCCCCACTTCTAATACTAACAAACAAATCCTCAGTCCTGTTGTTGACTATGAGGCAAGGGAGGGTCTCAGTCACCTCTACACCCACACCTGTATGCTCTCAAGCACAGCCATCATACTGAGAGGATCCTGAAACCCTCCAATACGGCTTTTATTTGGTTTTCCTTCATTTCTCCCTGTCTTTAAAAAAAATTAGTATTTGCATTACCAAAGTAATGCCAGCTGATTATAATAAGTCAAAGACTACAAATGTGTATTTGGGTCACTCCTTTCAACCCTTGATGGTTCCCCAACCCCCATTCATAACATGCCTAAGTAACTTGGTTCTCTGTCGTTTCTCCCCTTACTTATGCCTACATGTGTTGGCGTGCGGTTTGTCCTTCCAATAATGAGATCATCCTCTATGGGTTGTTCCAGAAGTTACTTTTGCATTTAGCCATGTATCATGACATTTTTCCACATCACTATACATTGGTCTATCTATAGGAACCATAATCCTTTGTCCTCCATGCTAAAGGAATCCAATTATTTGGTGATAAAACTTGACCTATAACTTCTCTTTATTGGTCCATTTATTCCAGTTAGGGGGAATATTCATGTTTTGATAGAAAAATATTAATATATTTGATTATAGGGTAGACCCCCTGGGTGATTCATCTAACCTCTATGGAAGTATTACATAACATATAATATATGTTGTTTTTAAATATTAGTATCTATTAGACATATTATTTTCATTTTACTAAGACATATATTATTTAATATAAGGGTGGGGGGGTAGGGGAGCCTGGGAGTGGGTATTAAGGAGGGCACATATTGCATGGAGCACTGGGTGTAGTGCAAAAACAATGAATCTTGGAACACTGACAAAATAAAATTAAAAACAAATGTTTTTAGGGGCACCTGGGTGGCTCAGTGGGTTAAAGCCTCTGCCTTTGGCTCAGGTCATGATCCCAGGGTCCTGGGATCAAGCCCCGCATCGGGCTCTCTGCTCAGTGGGGAGCCTGCCTCCCCTCCTCTCTTGCTGCCTGCCTCTCTGCCTACTTGTGATCTCTGTCTGCCAAATAAATAAATAAAATCTTTAAAAAAAAGTTTTTAAATCTAAGAAATTAGAGTCTCAAATAAGAAACTGTGGCTCCATAGCTACAAAGTATTCCATAGTATAGTTATATCACATTTTATTCAACAATGATCCTATTTGGCATTCAGGTTGTTTCCAGTTTTGTTTGCCTATGTGTTTGTCTTGTTATTGGATCAGGGATAGCATTCTTGAGCACATTGCTACATATTGGTACTTCCATTTTAACTGAATAAATCCCAGAAGTGGGATTGCAGAGTCAGAGGGTTTGCATACTATGTTCCAAAGAGTTATAATTTATGGTACTTTATTACTATTTTTTTTATTTAAAAAAAAAGATTTTATTTATTAGAGAGAGAGAGCAAGAGAGAGAGAGAGCACAAGCAGGGGGAGTGGCAGGCAGAGGCAGAGTGATAAGCAGACACCCTGCTGAGCAAGCCCCATGAAGAGCTTGATCCCAGCACCCTGGGATCATGACCTGAACCTAAGGCAGACACTTAACCAGCTGAGCCACCCAGGTGCCCAATTTATGGTAAACAGGATATGAGAGCGGATATTTCTCCAAATTGTTACTAGCACTGTAATCAATGATTTCACTTGTTGAGAATCGCACAGTGAGGAATGATTATCTCACTGCAGATAAGGCTGCACATTTTCCACATGATGAGACCCAACTCTCCCAGGCAACTGTCTAGAATCTTGATCAATTTTCAATCAGAGCTTTGTCTATGAGATATATTTACACTTTGCTCTGTCTATTGCAAATATCTCCTTCTAGCTTATTGTTTGTCTTTGGACTCTGTTTACAGTATCTCTTATCATACAAAAGTCTTAAAAACTTAAATGGTAATGTTAAGTTTATAATCTATTTTCCTCATAATTTTCCAGAACCCTATTCCACCGCCAAGATCTTATATATTCTTGTATATTTTCTTATAATACTTATTTATCTTTTATATTTAAATCTTCCATATAAAAATAGAATATATTTTTGTTATAATATAATATAGCATTCTAATTTTATTTCTTCCAAATGGATAGCCAATTATCTCAACAGTATTTAGTCTTTCCCAATAACTTCTCATGAGACCCCTGTTTGTCAAGATATCATAATATTTGATAGGTGTGGTTCACCTTCACTCTCAGACATTTATTCTTCTGAAAGGAGTTGTGTCCAGTTCTAGGAAATACCTCCATTAAGATTTTGGTGGGGATTACATTAACTTATGCATTGATTTGAGAAGCATGGACATGTAATTTTTCCATCCAGTGTAATGCCTGGCTTTTCATTCAGATCTTACTTGATTCCTTCAAAATACGTTTAGTGTTCCTTTCATTTAGGCCTTGTAAATTTGGGGGAACATTTACTCCTAGATATTACATAGTTTTGGTCACTCTTTCAAATGACAGTATTTTCCATTTCTTTTTCTACCTAACTATTTTTAGTATAATAAAAAGCTACTGAGTTATGCTTATTTATCTCTTATTTGGCTACTCTATCAATCTTTCAGAGCAAAAGCTATTTATTATCTCTCAAAACCCCATTTCCCTTTCTCAGACAGCAATAGAATCTGGAGCTGGGTTCAGGGGTACCCTGCTAAAGAGTCCACTTCTCTTCCTCCCGGACTGCAGCCGGCTGTGGTCACATGACCAAGTCTGACCAATGAGATGTGAGCAGGCTGATATTTGCACCGTCCAGGATATTTCCTTTAAAAGAATTCTCATTCCCTGCTTCCTTCCATTCTGTTGCCTCTTCTGTGGGTTTGGCAGAACGCTTTCTGCCACACAGTTGAGGAATAAGATAGAAGGAGCATGGACCCTTCTGAACATCCACGGGGAAGAGATTGGACTTTATTTTTACTTTTTAGTCTTTGAAGACCAGTTCGTCTTAATTATTATGTGTCTTAATTTGTACATTGATTTATATTTAATATAAATGTACAAAGACAATGTACATTGTCTTAATTTGTACAACCCCTTATTAATTTTGCTAGCTTTTTAGTGGATCCTTTCGGTGTTTGTAGGCATAGAAGCATGTTATCTGCACATTGATGGTTCTCTTTCCCTTGTTAGGGGGCTCAGAGCAGAGTGGTTAAAAACACAGATGGGGAGTAGTACTGCCCAAGAACAAATGGTGTGCTGCTTTGGTGGACATAAGCTGTTTGTGGTCACTCATATCTCCTGTCTTAGCAATTACTCGTCCCTGTACAGCTGGCTTTGAGAGTGGGGCATGTGGCTTCATCTGGAAACAATCAAGCTAATCTTACCCCTCTGTTCTGGCATTTGACTCAGGGTTAAGCATATGACCTAACTGGTCCCAATGAATATTAGGGAGATGATTTTCCAGAGGGTTCAAGAAATAAAGACTTTTCTTTTTTTTTTTTTTTTTTTCCAGGACGTACCTAAAGTAATATTCTGTCTTTGGCCAGTGTGAAGTGGGAATATGAGCCCAGAACTCTGAAAGTTATTCATTAATGTAAAGAAAGACAGTCTAAAGCTGAAGCCTAGCCACAGAGAAGGTAGAGCTGCAAGCATAGAAGGAAAATGGTGCTAGAGCCTGATCAAACCCTGCCTGAAGCTGCATCTACTGAACTTCAGCTATAGAAGCTGAAAAACACTGGCATTGTGGTTGATATAGCCACTTACTATGAGATTTGGACAGGTTATTTTACTCTGTAAACTTCCAGTTCCTCATCTGTAGTATATTAATAAGTATATAATGAGGTAGTTGTAAGTGTTAAACAGAGCAGTCAGGGATTCTGATGGTGACGTTTGAACAAGACTGTAAGATGGGTGGGGGGATGGGGTGGAGAAGGCCATTAGACCACCAGGGAGGACTGTGCTTATGCCAGCACATAGGCCATGGGAGGGGACTGCAAGGAGGCCAGAGAGAGAAAGTGGGAGCTCGGACAGAGAATGGAGGGGCAGACGTGCCAGGCCCCAGGGCCATCTGAATATCCCTTTGACTGCTGTGAATGGAATAGGGCCAAAGGCCAAAGTGGGGAGGCTGACAAACAGGGAGAAGAAACTCAGCCCCCTGTCTAGTTTTGGCCACTATTATGTATAGAATTGTGCCAAATCTCATAGTACTCATAGTACTCTTATCAGGAGGGTTGGGTCACCTGCATTGTTACATGAGAGTAACTTCAAGTTGCAAAGACCAGGCTGCTGCTCATGGTCACATAGTGGATCTGCAGAGAAGCTGCATTGTGTCTTCAGCCTCATCCCAGTGTGAACGGTCCTTCCCCGTCCCTGTGCTGTCCCCTGCAGAGCTGAGCGGACAGCCCTGTCCTTGTCCTCAGGGAGGTGAGGGCTCTGATGGACTGCTCTGAAGCAGACCTGCTGGGGCTTCCCTAGGAATTCATGCCCAGCAGGTGTGACAGACAGCAAGTTCCACTTCTGGTTTCTGTGAACTGTGCTAATTGATGAGCTGTAACCTCCCAGTGAGCTTCCTTTAACAATTGAGTGAAGATGTGGGAACGCGAAAATTAGTGCCATACAAAGCTTCCTACGGGTTCCTTCTCAGGAGAATGGAAATTTACTATAAAATTTGCAAATATGAACTGAGTTTTAGGCTATTTGGTTTCCACAGGTTGAAAACATTCAAAACACAGCAAGAGAAGGAGCTCTGGATGTTGTGTGAGACCTGTTAGTTCAAGTTTTACTATTGGTATCAATAATCAGTAATCATAGTGCCAACCCTGGTATACCCCAGACATGCTTCTCTCCTTTCTCTGAATGCATGGAAACTCATCTCACCTCCAATCCTTTGGCAGTACTTGGAATTCTCATCTCTCTCCTCTGCCTAGTAGACTTCCATTCATTCTTCAAAACCTGGCTCTAGAGTTATAGTATTGGTGGATGTGCATCTATTCTTTGCTTGCATACCTCTACCAACAGGAAACTCACTACCACAGGGGAGGTATCTGACTGTTGTCTTAGTTGGCTCAGGTTGCTATAACAGGATACCATAGCTGGGGCGGCGGGCTTAAACATAAAACATTTATTTCCCACAGTCCCGGAGGCTGGGAATCTGAGGTCTGGGTGCCAGCATGGATGGATTCTTGGTGACAGCCCTCTTCCTGAGGTTTGTATGGCAGGTTTCTTGCTACATCCTCACATGGTGGAGAGAGGGCTCTGTCCTTTTCCTCCTTTTCTAAGGGCATCAATCCCATCGTGGAGGCTCCAACCCCATGACTTCATCCAAACCCAGTTACCTCCCAAAGGCTCTAGCTCCAAGTATCATCACATGGGGGGTTAAGTCTTCAACATGGGAATTCTAAAGGGGGGCACACAAGCATTCCAGCCATAGCAGACTGATTTAGGCCTCTTCCCTGGGCCCTCCACTCTTTTCCAATGTCATTCCCATCTTAGCATCCACCATATTGTATCGGTCACCTTGTCTGTCTCCTTGAAGCTGGGAATCTTGCCTTGCTCATTTCTGTCTCCAGTACCTTAGCAATGGCCTGGCCTGGGAAAAGTATTCATCAATGTTTGTTGAGTGACTGATTGACCAAATAAGAGACTGAATGAAAGAGATATGGTGAGCAAATCCTGTCACCTTTCTTCATTCCCTACTGCTTAGAGCCATCACAATATTTACAGGAGTTGATGACATTCCATATAAACTTTTGACTGTGAAGACTTCAGCAATGTCACCTTCTCCACCTGAACTCAGAGGGTGGGACTAGCCACCCTCTCCATGAGTTTTGTGCTCACAGGTGCTCATGGCAGCATTGGCACTATGAGGAATTGTAACTGGGGCTATTCTCTGAGAATAAAAATACTTAACAGCCACGTGACTTTCAAGGACTCTAGCCTATTTCTTCATGCAGGGACTATTTATGGAGCGGGTCCTGTCTGAGGTATTAGGGGAAGGAAGGGCTTGAAACCACAATGCCAGGGATCTGTGTCATGGACTAAGGGGGTGGGGATGGTGGGAATTACAGGGTGCTGAAGACCCATCCACAGTCCCTCCTTGGGGCTATAACTGCCTTGCCACCACCCAGTCACCTCAGTGGCACCAGTGACTACCGCTTCATAGGCTGGCTCTGGCACCTCCTGGACACGTTCCTAGAGAAGGCACCAAAGCCTTCTTGAATTTTGCTGCATTTTCATTTTCTTCCTCCACAGCTACATTGCAGAAATACCAATTTCCTGTCCTCTGTGCTCTTTGCCTTCCTTTCTCCCCTCTCAGTTCCTGTAATGAAGTCCCCCTGAGAGGTGTGAAGGCAAGTGCTCTCATCTCATTGAGACCTACAAGCCCACACCTGGGAGAAGAAGGGGTTTGCTCAGAGTACTAGAGCAAATCGAATTCTCTCTGGATCTGTCCTCTGAATGCCACATGCCTCTCCGTGAACTCCTGGGAGTAGGTGCTGGGGTAGTACCACTAGGGGGCACTAGACCGGGGGTGCGGATGGAAGGCAGTCTACAAGAGGAATTCACCTCCCACATTATTCCCTGGGGGTTTCCCTTTCATTAGACTTGAATTTGACGTAAAGTCTCTTGTGACCCTCTGTCCCCACCTTCTCTGGTTTACAGGGACTACGTCATTCCTAAGCGGAGGTCAGAGTGGTGCTGCCCAAGAGAAGCAGCTGGAAGCCCCCTGGGGAAGAAATCAGGGTTGATGAGACAGACCCACAGCAGGCTCCAGGCTCCCGCTGATAATTACTGTGCTTCTGAGACGTCATGATGTCACACTGGCCCTGATCTTCCATTCGGGATCACACTCCCTGGGCACTCTCCCCTCCCAATGATCTTCATGGACATCGGAGGACAACAAATTAGTCCCTGCCTTATGGCCAAGGCTGCCTGACCAGTCCCCTCTCCTTCCACACTCCGTGTTGCACATGTAATTTTATGCAATTGCATGGATTAATCACAATGAATACCATTTGTAGGTTTTCAAAGCGCTCTCCCAGCTGTGATCTGCTCTGAACAACTCTGTAGGACCAGGCTGGAGATGATCTCCTGACACTTAGCATCCTTGACTCTCTTTCTTTTCTCTCTCTTGTTCTCTCTCTCTTTATTCCTTCCTTCCTTTCCTCCCTCCCTCCTACTTCTTTCCTGTCTGTCTTTCTTTCCTCTTTCTTCTCTTTCCCTTTCTAGCCCTTCTTCCTCCCTTCCTTCCTTATCATTAACATACAATGTTACATTTTTTTCAGGTGTATAACACAGTGATTCAACAAGCTTATACACTGTGCTATGTTCACTGCGTTCCACTCCTCTCTTTGCTACTTCCTGTGTCACAAGGCCAGAATGGGGGAGGGAGAGCATTTCCTGGCTCTCTTGCAACTATGGTTCTCGATGAGATTTATGGTCTGCCAACAACGTACACTCAGGAGAGGTTTGCAGGGTGGAAGGAAAGCAGAGTCTGCCTATTTGGGACTGAGCCAAAGGATGGACAAGCTGGGTCAGTGGGGGTCTTTGCTGAGGCTGGACATTTGTCAAGGTGGCCTCGTCACTGGTGTGAACAGCTAGGAAGTGACTATCCAACCCAAGGTCCCTGAGCCAGAATCCAAGCCCCAGGCAGGTTTGACCTTAAGTCCCACCACCTCCCTTCGTCATCAAGCTGCTTTCTCTTGAGGGCCCTGCAGCCCAGACTGCTATGCACATGAGGGACGTGGAGCTGCCTCCACTTCAGCCTGGGGGGAGACCAGGTCACTGCTTTCCCTACAGCTCACCCTCATGGTCAGTCCAGGATGTAAGCCTCTCCTCCATACAAACGTGCATGCTGAAGCCAGGGGCCAGGCTCCCTGTGCCTCCAGCCTGGTATCAAACACTGTTCTGGAAACAAAAAGTGATTAAGATGATCATTTTCAGGCAGAGCAGGAATTTGGACCCAGTGTCAGCAGAGACATAGAGACTCACAATTTCACAAGGAAGCATTTCACCTCCGTAGACTCTTAGCCCTTCTCCACCCCTTTCTCACTCCCCCAAGGGAGGAGGAGAGATTATGTGAAGGGTCATTTTGGGATACACAAACTAGCCTTACAGAGTTGAGCTCTGCCTGGGCAGGCATGGGACCCCTGGTCTTCCAAGATCTTGGTCTTATCTGGTCTTCCAAGCTCTCGGTCTTATCTGGTCTTCTGAGCTCTTGGTCATATATGAGCAGCTTGGGTTGGATGTAGGAGGTGAATCCTTCTCTCTCTGGGGTCTTGGAGCAGGAAGCCCCTTTTGACTCACACAAATGCAAGCTTTTATCAGCAATGAAGGTGATATGTTGGCCCTTATCTGCCACCTCCTTGTTTTATTTTTTATTTGTTAAAATCCCATATGGGGAAGACGGGGCTCTGATGGGCTGAACTGTGTTCCCTGCCTCCCTGTCCCATTCATATGTTGAAATCCTATGACCTCAGAGGTCCCATGACCTCAGAATGTGACTTCAAATGGGTAGGGTCACTGCAGCTGTAATTGGTTAAGATGAGCTCCTACTAGGTGCGGTGGGCCCCTAAACCAGTAAGACTGGTGTTCTTATGTAAAGGGGACTTTTAAACACAGACATGCACCTGGGGAAACACTATGTGGAGTCTGGAATTATCCTGCCCCTGCCGAGGGACTGCCCTAAGCTAGAAGAGAGGACTGGAACAGACCCACCCCTGGCATCTCTGAGGGGTCGTGGTTCTGCCCACCAACACCCTGACCTCAGATTTTCAGCCTCCAACAAGATGAGACAATACATTTCTGTTGTTTGAGCCTCTCAACAACCTGTGGGACTTGTTACAGCAGCCCTGGGAAACTGAGATGGGGGCTATTTCTTGGAGTTAGGGACTCCCAGACTTGGGTCATTAGGGATTTAAGATCCCCACTACCCCCGACTCCCCACCCCCATCCCTGGCATTTTGCTGCAGCAGAAACTTCTCTTCCCTGCAGCCTTCTGAAAAGAACTGCAATTATAAACCTCCCAAGGGCACCCAGAAATTAAACCTCACTCCTGCACTCTGTTCTTAAACTCTCGGAACCCCCTCTAAATAATGACACTGCTGTTGGTTCTTCAGGCTTAGAAACAGCCCTGCCCCCCCCCGATATGCCTGGGTGGCTGTCCCCCACTTCCTTCTCAGCTGCTCCAATCCCTACATCTGAGACATCAGAAACAACACATGTCCACTCTGTTAATGTCCGAGGGTCCTGTTGCTCCCTCCAGGCATGATGGAAACAGCCTGTATTATGTTTGAAAAAAAAAAAAAAAGTTTGGACAAGGGGACAAGGGAGTGTTGGTATCGCTGGCCATTGACGTTTTGGGGAAGAGTCATCACATTTACCCACAAATATGTTAGCGACGAAGGATCACTTCTTTGAAGCAAGTCCAGTTATGGAGTGCTCTAAAACATATCAATTAATAGGAAATTCGAGGAAGAGTAAGGCCAACAGATCAGGAGATGACTGCCATTGAAAAGATAGTTTGCCTTTGGCTCAGGTCATGATCCCAGGGTCCTGGGATCAAGTCCCACATCAGGCTCCTTGCTTAGTGGGGAGCCTGCTTCTCCCTCTGCCTGCTGCTCCCCCTGCTTGGGCGTACGCTCTCTCTGACAAATAAATGAATAAAATCTAAAGAAAGAAAGAAAGAAGGAAGGAAGGAAGATAGAAAGATAGAAAAGATAGATAAGAAGATAGAAAAGATAGAAAAGAAAAGATAGTTCGTTTCTCATCATTCCCAAGAGAAGTGGGCATGCCATGCCATGGGGGCCCACATGGGGAACTGTGGGATCAGGGGTCTTTCTATTGGTTTCTGTGGGAAGGAATGGGTGAAGCAGGGCAAGCAGGTTTAGCACTGACTGATAGGAATAATTTTAAGGGCTCTGGGGCACAGGGGCTGTCCCTAGTTGTCTAGTGCCTGGACTTAGGGTGACTGGGGAAGGTGGATTGTGGCCCTGATGTGAAGAAGTCAGGCATCAGAATTCAGGAAAAACGGACATGGTTAATACAATGAGAAAACGAATTCCCTCTGCTGGGGCAGCTGCTGTGTTGCCTGTTTTTTAAGATTCAGGTCAGGTTATTGATGCCCAAGCGAGTTACGCATTTCACAGCCAGCTGTGAAAAGTCTAAACTGGGCAGGCTCTTCATGGCCTCCTGCTCTCATGTGCCCCCAAATGTTCTGTTGACCCCACTCACACTGCAGGACCCAGGAAGGCCCCCTGCCTGGTCCTTCTATTTTTACCCAATCCCATCCCTGCCCTGTCCCAGCACTGACCCTGTGGGTTTGCTCTCTGTCCCTCCCTCAGCCCTGGCTACACCTTAGAACCACCACAGACCTTAAAAACTCCCCCACCCAGCACTCTCTCCTGCAAAAGAAATCACTTCTGTGGGTGAGGCTCTGCCCCAGTACCTTTTACAGTTCCCAGGTGACATGATAACAGCCACCCTCGACCCTGTCCTTCGGGTCCCCTGGCACAATGGGTGGTCTGCAAAAATCAAAGGATCAGTTTCCCGAAATTCAGAGGTCAAGGGCTACAGCATCAGTGTACCTCGAACAAGGGCCCTTAGGGACACCCAGGCCAGAAATGCAGGCTTTTCCGACTCTTGACTCTTTGTTCATCTTTGCAGGAGTGGAGCTCCCCAGATGGAAAAGACCTACGGGCCCATCTGTGCAGGAAACTCTTCCATTTCCACTTGTCTCTTCCAGATGTGTTAACTGCTGCAGCTCTCCCCCTCTCTCCCTGCTTGGTCTCAGACATCTAGCTGGGTTACCGTGCTGTCCCCCCAACCCCACTCTAGGTCAGCTCATGACTTGCTTTGCCCTCTAGGATGAGAGCAAATGTGACATAGGCTTGAGGGGCTGGGCTTTCTATGCTTCTGTTGCTGTTGTGGCCTTGTGAGGCCATACGGGCCTGGCCACCTGCAAAATAAGCCACGAGGAGCAGGGCTGAGCTGCCCAGCCAAGGCCAAGCATGTACCAGCCGGAAGCAGGCAACCCTCAGACGTGAGCACAGCCAACACCACCAGAGCTGCACAGCTGACCCCTCCTGACCTCAGTCTTAGGAGCAAAAATTGCCTACCAAAAGCTTAACCCATAGATATGTGAGTGTACTAGAGGTCCCTGCTTATGCATTAAAGTCATATGGTTATTCATTATGGAAGCCTTATTGTCCCAATAGAAAAAGGAGGTAACCCTACCCCTTCCCTTTGCAGCTTTAAATCCCCATCTTCTTGAGCTGTGTGCCCTCAGCCCTAACCTATACTCAACCCCCTTCCCCATGCTTCCCTAAGACAGTATTTCTTCCTTCAACTTCATTTTACTCCAGGTATGGTCTCTCTCTGCTTTAGCTGCTGGCCAAGAATACCCCACAGCTTGGAAGAGAATTATAGTGCCTGTTCGAGAAGACAAAATGCAGTCTGAAAGATCAGAAAGGACAGCAGACGCAGGGGGAGCAGAAAAGCTTATCAGAGAGCATTGGATTTTGTGTAAACAGCAGAACTGGAATGTTATTACTAAGATATTAATGCATTTATTTAACTATGTTTATATTTCATTATAAACACAGCCAACAAACTTGCTCTCAGAGAATATAGTCAATGAGATCCATGATTAAACTCTTTAAATAGCAGGGCACCTGGGTGGCTCAGTGGGTTAAGCATCTGCCTGCAGCTCAGGTCATGATCTCAGGGTTCTGGGATCAAGGCCCACATTGGGCTCCCTGCTCAGTGGGGAGTCTGCTTCTCCCTCTGCCCCCCTGCAACACCTGCCCCCCCCCCGTGATCTTTCTCTTTCATTCTCTCTCTCAAATAAATACATAAAATCTTAAAAAAAAAACAACAACCCTCTTTAAATAGCAACATGTAGCATCTGTTCTGTACTTTTTTGTAATGCAATTAACAAAAGGTCAAGGGGATCTGATGTTTTTCATGGAGACTATAGTTAGTAATGCTGTATTACATTTTTGAAACTTGCCGAGAAGGTAAATCTTAAGTGTTCTCACCATACGCAATGTGAAAAGGTACCTGTGTGAGGTGGTGGATAGCTAATTAATGTGATTGAGGTAATCATTTCAAAATATATACATACATACATTAAATCATTATGTGTACGCCTTTAAAATATCACATTGTGCAACCTAGAATATACATTTTTTTTATTTGTTAAACACACCTCAAAAGAGCCCACAGTAAAAAAGGCAAAAATGATTAAGAAAGAAAAAAGCAGATGAATGGCTCCTGAGATAAATCAGGAAAAGGAGGACCATGGCCACAGTCTCTTGGGGGAGAAGACTTGTGTTCTATGGAGAATTCTGTGCTCCAAAATTTCCCTTCTGCACTGCCTGAAAAGGCACTCAATAAATGTTAAAGATGGAGACGGTGAATGAGTCATTCACTCTTTAGTATGAAATAGTGTTTCAGTGCTGTGTCCTAACACTGAGAAGAGACGTCCCAGTGAAATAGGAGCTTAATAAGATTGAGGAGGCTGGGTCCACAGACCCTTGGGGAGTATGTGGGATACTGCAAAGTCAGAGGTGGGATCGGGACACCATGAAAGTCACGTGGGAAGGGTGGGGGATGGGGCTTTCAGAGAGTTGAGGGGAGGTCTGGAAGGAAAGTGGAAAGGGGCTGAATGGAGAGGTAAGAATAAGTGTGGAAGGGGAGTAGGGGAGGGATGGATGGAGATCCAGGGCTCAAGAATGAGGAAACACAAGGATGGCTGCCTGTCTGTGTCCTTGTGTGCAGTGGCTGCAGGAGCCCAGGGGCCAGGGGCTGGGAGGATCAGGCATGAACTGAGGAGTCACATGATCCTGGGGCTCATTTCTTTGTAGATGAAATGGCTGAATTATTCCTATTAATTGTGTTTTCACCTTCATTTTGCTTCTGGAAGATATTCAGGGCCCTGGAAGGTCTTTACCCAAAGGTCTATGTCAATTGTTGGGACAGGACCCTGAGTCTAGACCCCTGACTTAAGGATATCCCTGTTATCCATCCTGCATAACCCAGTCAGGGCCCCTTGTCACCACCACTCACCTGTTTCTGAACACCTTTTATGCCCTGATGCCATGTTGGCAGCTGACCTTCACTGTCTTGTCTTATCCCTGCAAGGCCCTACTCGTTTACTGCTGTGAAGACCCAAACTCAGAAGGGTGAAGTGACTTGCCCAAAGACACATGGATAGTTGGGGGGTCAGCTGAGCACCACATCTGGGGATCTTGACCTATATATGCTAATGGGGGCCTTGATTTGCATCCTCAACTTTACCCAGGTCCCCTGGCATCTTAAGGTCACCACTGACCATTCATTCTGAAGCACAGGAATTTCAACCCCCTGCCCCAAAGCACCCAGGCTGGTTTCATCTTCTGACAGGAGATTTGAGCCCAAATTCCACCACTTCCGATCCACCTCCCAGTATCGAGGAGCTTACACAATGCGGAAAGATTCCCCATGATACACAGGGCATACATATGGTGTCCTAGAGGGGCTTCTAGAAGGAGCCATAGCCTGTACCTGCTGGGGTCAGGGAGGGAGGCTCAGAGGAGGGTGTAGAAGAGGCTGCAGACTCACCCCTGCATAAGTAGCAGCACCCCTAGGAAACTCCCCAGCTGTTCACTCCATCCCATCCTCCAGAAAGCCCTTGGGGATGAGGCTCCCACAGCAATGTCACTGAATTTAGTGTTCAAGGCTGCTGAGACAGTTGGCTGCAAGGTCGCCATAGGCTGTCAGATCAGCTGAGATGTGCACTGTTGGGTCGTGCCCTAGACCTATGGTCCTGACTGTGATGGGCATCACAGCCCTGGGGGTGAGCCAAAACACAGAGGCCCAGACTCACTGAAGCAAGGCAGGGAATGGCTTTTGATTCTTCCCAAGTCCCCCAAGAGATTCCAATGAGATCAAAATTGGGCATGGAGTCTTGCTTCTCAAAGTGTGGTCCATCGACCATCGGCATTGGCTTCACCTGGGGGCCATTAGAGAGGCAGATTCTTGGCCCTACCTCAGACCAACTGAATCAGGGCCTATATGCACATGAAGGCTTGAGAAGCCAGGAGGAGGGAAGGCTTCGTGGGTTATTGATTCCTGATTCCTGGCTTGCCAGGCAGACAGGAGGCCCTTTGATCCCCATGATAATCTGGAAGGTGGACACCATTTTGCTTCACAGAAGATGACACTGAGGCTCAGAGAGCTAAGTGACTTTTCTGAAGCCACAGATCCACAGGTGGGGGAAATTTCCAGCCCTACATCTCATCCCCACTTCTGCCCCCATCATCCTCCCACCAGGACATGCGATCTTCCAATACACTGGGCTTGACTCACTGTGCAGGACATAGACCAGAAATTACACAGATGTTTCTCCACCAGAATTAAACAAAAAAGGCTTTCTAGTCAGCCCTCAAATCCAACTCCCCAGGACCTCAGTCTCCCAGAGCCTCAAACTTCCCGCTGGAAGAATTTCTGTAAAGCATACATAACAGGCTTACCGTGTTCATCCAGCAAGATGTTGTCTGGCTTGATGTCTCTGTAAGAGAAAACAAATAGGCTGACAATGTGATTTCTATTGATGAGCACATGACAAACATGATGCTTGGGGACAAATGCCTGACAACATCAGAGTGCCTGTCTCTCCCTCAGCATGAGGCCCAGACAGAGAGCTGGGAAGTAATTAGGATAACAGAGGGCTTGTGTTCTCCCTTCTTGTTTTGCACAATTGCAAGTTGACTGTGTGAATATTTTCTTCCTCAATATTCTTTCTATTTTTTAAATTTAATTTTAATTTTTTAATTTAATTTTTTTTCAGTGTTCCAAGATTCATTGTTTATGCACCACACCCAGTGCTCCGTGCAATACATGTCCTCCTTAATACCTACCACCAGGGTCACCCATCCCCCCACCCCCTTCCCTTCCAAAACCCTCAGTTTGTTTCTCAGAGTCCACAGTCTCTTATGCTTTCATCTCCCCCTCTGATTTCCCCCAATTCAGTTTTCCTTTCCTTCTCCTAATGCCCTCCATGTTATTCCTTATGCTCCATAAGTAAGTGAAACCATATAATAATTGACTTTCTCTGCTTGACTTATTTCACTAAGCATGATCTCCTCCAGTACCGCCCATGCTGATACAAAAGTTGGGTATTCATCCTATCTGGAGGTGCAATATTCCCTTGTATAAGTGGACCATATCTTCTTTATCCATTCATCCATTGAAGGGCATCTTGGCTATTTCCATAGTTTGGTGATTGTAGCCATTGCTGCTATGAACATTGGGGTACAGATGGCCCCTCTTTTCACTACATCTGTATCTTTGGGGTAAATAGCCAATAGTGCAATTGCTGGGTCATAGGGTAGCTCTATTTTTAATTTCTTAAGGAATCTCCACACTGTTTTCCAAAGTGGCTGCACTAATTTGCATTGCCACCAACAGTGTAAGAGGGTTCCCCTTTCCCCACATCCTCTCCAGCACTTGTTGTTTACTGTCTCATTAATTTTGGCCATTCTAACTTGTGTAAGGTGGTATCTCAATGTGGTTTTGATTTGAATCTCCCTGATGGCTAATGATGATGAACATTTTTTATGTATCTATTAGCCATTTGTATGTCTTCTTTGACAAAGTGTCTGTTCATGTCTTCTGCCCATTTTTTGACTTGATTATCTGTTTTTTGAGTGTTGAGTTTGAGGAGTTCTTTATAGATCTTGGATATCAGCCCTTTGTCTGTAGTGTCATTTGCAAATATCTTCTCCCATTCTGTGGGTTGTCTCTTTGTTTTGCTGGCTGTTTTCTTTGCTGTGCAGAAGCTTTTGATCTTGATGAAGTCCCCAAAGTTCATTTTCCCTTTTGTTTCCTTTGTCTTTGGAGACATGTCTTGAAAGAAGTTGCTGTGGCTGATGTCGAAGAGGTTACTGCCTGTGTTCTCCTCTAGGATTTTGATAGATTCCTGCCTCACGTTGAGGTCTTTTATCCATTTCACTTTATCTTTGCATGTGGTGTAAGAGAATGGTCAAGCTTCATTATTCCATACATAGCTGTCCGATTTTCCCAGCACCATTTATTGACGAGACTGTCTTTTTCCACTGGATGTTTTTTCCTGCTTTGTTGAAGATTATTTGCCATAGAGTTGCAAGTCCATATCTGGACTCTCTACTCTGTCCCACCATCTATGTGTATCATAGAAATTTACAGAGACAATCTGTAGAAACAAGGACTTCACAGGCAACATGATGTCAACAAAAACTAATCTTTCAATAATCACTCTCAATGTGAATGGCCTAAATGCTCCCATAAAATGGTACAAGGTTGCAGACTGGATAAAAAGACAGGACCTGTCCATATGCTGTCTACAAGAGACACATTTGGAACCTGAAGATACATCCAAACTGAAAGTGAAGGGATGGAGAACCATCTTCCATGTCAATGAGCTTCAAAAGAAAGTTGGGGTAGCCATTCTTATATGAGATAAATTAGATTTTAAGCTAAAGACTGTAGTCAGAGATACAGAAGGACACTATATCATTCTTAAAGGGTCTATCCACCAAGAAGATAAAACAATTTAAATATTTAGGTCCCCAATATGGGAGTAGCCAACTACATAAGCCAACCATTAATCAAAATAAAGAGTCATATTGATATGAATACATTAATTGTAAAAGATCTTAACACACCAATCTCAGTAATAGATCATCCAAGCAGAAAATCAATAAAGAAACAACAGCTTTGAATGACAAATTGGACCAGATGGACCTCATAGATATATGTACAGAACATTCCACCCTAAAACAACAGAATATTCATTCTTCTCAAATGCCCATGGGACTTTCTCATGGAGAATAGACCACATACTGGGTCACAAATCAGGGCTCAACCGATACCAAAAGACTGAGATTATTCCCTGCATATTCTCAGACCAGAATGCTTTGAAACTGGAACTCAACCACAAGAAAAAGTTTGGAAGGAATTCAAACACTTGGAAGCTAAAGATCCCCCTGCTCAAGAATGTTTGGATCAACTAGGAAATCAAAGAAGAACTTAAACAATTAATGGAAACCAATGAGAATGAAGACACATTGGTCCAAAACGTATGGGATATAGCAAAGGTGGTCCTAAGGAGGAAATACATAGCCATCCAAGCCTCACTCAAAAAAATGGAAAAATCCCGAATACACCAGCTCTCTTTATACCTTAAAGAACTGGAAAATCAACAACAAATTAAGCCGTACCACATATAAGAAGGGAAATAATCAAGATTAGAGCAGAGATCAATGAGGTAGAAACTAGAGATACAGTAGAATATATCAATGAAACTAGAAGCTGGTTCTTTGAAAGAATCAATAAGATCGATAAACCACTGGCCAAATTAATCCAAAAGAAAAGAGAAAGGACCTAAATTAATAAAATTATGAATGAAAAGGGAGAGATCATGACTAACAACAAGGAAATAGAAACAATCATCAGAAATTATTATCAACAGCTATATGCCAATAAGTTAAGCAACCTAGAAGAAATGGATACATTTCTGGAAACCTATAAACTTCCAAGCCTGAAACAGGAAGAAACTGACAATATGAATAGACCAATATCTAGTAATTAGATTGAAGCAGTGATTAAAAACCTTCCAAAAAAAAAGAGCCCAGGACCTGATGGATTCCCTGGGGAATTCCACCAAACAGTCAAAGAAGAAATAACACCTATTCTCCTGAAGCGGCTTCAAAAAATAGAAACAGAAGGAAAACTTCCAGATCCTTTCTATGAAGCCAGCATTACCCTGATCCCCAAACCAGGCAAAGACCCCATCAAAAAGAATTTCAGACCAAAATCCCTGATGAATATGGATGCCAAGATTCTCAACAAGATCCTAGCTAATAGGATCCAACAGTACATTAAAAAGATTATCCACCATGACCACGTGGGATTTATCCCTGGGATGCAAGGTGGTTCAACATTTGCAAATCAATCAATGTCATAGCACGAGTCAGTAAGAGAAGAGAGAAGAACCACATGGTCCTCTCAATTGATGCAGAAAAAGCATCTGATAAAATCTTCCTGAATATTCTTAATTTCTGGTTTCGAGACTTCCACGAGTCCACTCTTTGAGCACCTGGTCTTTCAGTTTTTGTAATGGTCTGTGAGCTAGGAAGGGCTTGTATAACTTTAAGGAGCTGTGGAAACAAAATAACACACACAAACAAAGGGGGAAAAAAGAATGTACAACAGAGACTGATGTGGCCCTCAGAGCCTGAAATACTTATTATCTGGTCTTTTGGGGTGAAAGTTTGCTGATCCTTTTTTTAGGGAAGGGGCTGGGGAGTTTCTGGAAAGTTCCACTGTACATGGCCATTAGAGCAAAGGGCTTCCAGCTCCAAGTTGTGCTTATTCAGGGTAGGGGTTTGCTTTCTTCACCTCTGCTCCACATACCTAGCAAGATGCCTGTCACTAGTAGACACTGTCAGAGAAAAATCAGAGTGGGACAGCAGTTCAGGTGTGAGAAGACACTGTACTCCAGACAATTTCAGTAGGGGAAAAATGGGCCTCAATTCTGAATACAACATGGACAAGTGGGAATTTACAGCCCAGGGGAAGGTAGGGGTCATGGATGCAAACTTACTGACTGGAAACATCTGGGGAGGGGGGTTTGGCCAAAGCCACCCCATAGGATTCTTGCTGAAGGTGGCTGGGGCACTGGACATCACCTGGGGGATGAGGACCTGACCAGATACTGAGAGGGGAGGGGGTTTTTGCTAAAGCAACATCACCGGTGCTCACTAAGCCTGGGTAACACAAGGATGAACAGTAAAGCCCAAAAGTTGAGGCCTCATTGCAAAAGAACTCAGAAGAGCCTCAATAAAGTCTGGTTGAGGAGGGAGAGCTTTTGACAACACACAGGAAACATGAATGAGGGAGGATGAAAGAATGAATGTAAAAAACCCACAAAACACAAAAATAGTGTTCGAGAAACTCAACTGACATCTTCAGCCCCAATTTACTATGATTAACAGGGACACACTTTCCAAAGCTCTGTATTAAAACCACAGACTTGTGGTGCTCAAACCCCACTCACTCATTTATCATAAATGTCAAATCTTCTGAGACTAATGACAGCTTGCTTTGAAACAAAAAGTGTTTGCTCCTGAGTTTATCAAATAGTAATTCTACCCTCCTCAATGCCCATCCCCCAGTTACCCCATCCTCCCACCCACCTCTCCTCCAGTAACCCTCAGTTTGTTCCCTAGAGTTGAGAGTCTTTAGTGTTTTGTCTCTCTCTCTCAGATTTTGTCTTATTTTATTTTAAAGCAATCCCCTAAGGCCTGACATGACCTTGTTTAGGGTGTGGGGAGCAGGGAGGAGGTGGCCGTGGCCTAGGAAGCATGAACCCTAAAATGCTTGCGAGGACCACAGACAGAAGCCACAGCCTCCTCTGGTGCCCCCTGGGGCTTTGCACCTGCTCCCTTCCCTTCTCCCCTCCCTCCTCTTGCTTCTCGTGACTCTCCCTGTCCCTTCTCCCTGTATCCCTTTTTCCATCCCTCTGTCTTCCTCCCCTTCCTTTTCTTTCCACCAACATTTTGCAAATAACCGAGGGCTGGGGGTTGCAGAGGCTCAGGACATCCTCTCTACCCTCTGGAAGCTCAGAATCCATGGGAGAGGGAGCCATATGGGCTGGGTGCCATGTGCTGGAGGGGCACAGACCCTACAGTGTAGGGGCGAGTGTGGCCCCAAGGCCAAGCCAAGGTGGAAGGGTATCGCTGGAGAAAAATGGCCGTCCACTGAGACAGCAGGGCTCAGGGTGTCAGAGCCAATCCGAGGTGGGGGGCAGACTTATGGAGAGATGACCTGATGGAGTGGGATGAACAGTGTCCCCAGAGAATTCATGTCTACCTGGGACTCGAGAGGGTGACTTTATTTGGAAACAGAGCCTTGCAGACAGAATTAGTTAAGGATTCTTGTGTTTAGGGTGGGTCCTCAATGCCACGGCTTCCATCTTTTTTTTTTTCTTTTCAGCATAACAGTATTCATTGTTTTTGCACCATACCCAGTGCTCCATGCAATCTGTGCCCTAATACCCACCACTTGGTTCCCCCAACCTCCCACCCCCCACCCCTTCAAAACCCTCAGGCTGTTTTTCAGAGTCCATAGTCTCTCATGGTTCACCTCCCCTTCCAATTTCCCTCAACTCCCTTCTCCTCTCCATCTCCCTATGTCCTCCATGTTATTTGTTATGCTCCACAAATAAGTGAAACCATATGATAATTGACTCTCTCTGCTTGACTTATTTCACTCAGCATAATCTCCTCCAGTCCCGTCCATGTTGATACAAAAGTTGGGTATTCATCCTTTCTGATGGAGGCATAATAGTCCATAGTGTATAGGGACCACATCTTCCTTATCCATTCGTCTGTTGAAGGGCATCTTGGTTCTTTCCACAGTTTGGTGACCGTGGCCATTGCTGCTATGAACATTGGGGTACAGATGACCCTTCTTTTCACTACATCTGTATCTTTGGGGTAAATACCCAGTAGTGCAATTGCAGGGTCACAGGGAAGCTCTATTTTTAATTTCTTTTCTTTTTTTTTTCTAAGATTTATTTATTTGACAGATAGAGATCACAGGTAGGCATAGCGGCAAGCAGAGAGAGAGGAGGAAGCAGGCTCCCTGCTGAGCAGAGAGCCCGATGCGGGGCTCGATCCCAGGACCCTGGGATCATGACCTGAGCCGAAGGCAGAGGCTTTAACCCACTGAGCCACCCAGGCGTCCCTATTTTTAATTTCTTGAATAATCTCCACACTGTTCTCCAAAGTGGTTGCACCAACTTGCATTCCCACCAACAGTGTAAGATGGTTCCCCTTTCTCCATATCCTCTCCAACACACGTCATTTCCTGTCTTGCCAATTTTGGCCATTCTAACTGATGTAAGGTGGTATCTCAATGTGGTTTTAATTTGAATCTCCCTGATGGCTAGTGGTGATGAACAGTTTTCATGTGTCTGGAGAATCAACAACAAATTAAACCAACTCCACACATAAGAAGGGAAATAATCAAGATTAGAGCAGAGATCAATGAGGTAGAAACTAGAGATACAGTAGAAGGTATCAGTGAAACTAGAAGCTGGTTTTTTGAAAGAATCAATAAGATCGATAAACCATTGGCCACACTAATCCAAAAGAAAAGAGAGAAAGCTCAAATTAATAAAATTATGCATGAAAAGGGAGAGATCACAACTAACACCAAGGAAGTAGAAACAATCATCAGAAGTTATTATCAACAATTATATGCCAATAAGTTAAGCAACCTAGATGAAATGGATGCATTCCTGGAAAACTATAAACTCACAAAATTGAATCAGGAAGAAATTGACAACCTGAATAGACCAAGATCTAGTAACAAGATTGAACCAGTAATCAAAAACCTCCCAAAAACCTAGAGCCCAGGACCTGATGGATTCCCTGGGGAATTCTACCAAACTTTCAAAGAAGAAATAACACCTATTTTCCTGAAGCTGTTTCAAAAAATTGAAGCAGAAGGAAAACTTCCAGACTCCTTTTATGAAGCCAGCATTACCCTGATCCCCAAACCAGGCAAAGACCACACCAA